>NW_024609955.1:600000-1200000 GCF_016920785.2 Ixodes scapularis | reverse complement strand
AAAGTCGGCTTCGGAAATAAATACAGTTCGCGGAAAGCTCGTGTTACGTTTTTATTTGCTGCTCCTCTCGCTCTGTACAATAGACTTAATGTTCTCGTTAAGCCTTATCGAGCTCGATTTGCTCGATTCGTGGCCGCCACAATGAGATGGAGTCAACGGAGAAACTTTTGCTCCCCTGCTAAAGGGACGAAAGGTTTTCCCTTTCTGAAGGAACATATGTATCAAGAGCGTTCCTCCCTTTAGGGAGGACTATACTGACCCTTTTTTCTAAGAGTGTAACATGCCTCGAGCTTCATATCGGGAGAGCAGCTATCGAGGTGGTTACTGCAGTTACTCAAACTTTCTCTTTCCCCTTCCCTTTTTCAAAAGAACACGTCAGCCGGCGCTAACTTTTCGTTTCGGGAGAAGACCCAACTAGTCTCCGAGCAGAGTAAACACCAACACGCTCGTTTTTAATGTTAGTCTCCGGGCTTGTTCAGCCCACGTTGTCTCAGTTTTTGGACTTAAAGGGCAGCTCCGCCGTCAATTTGAGCGGTTTTATCGAAACATATTTTCGGAAAGGGTACTAACAATTTAGCCTATAGCAGCGGTTAAATCATTAAAAAACTGTTTACATAATTTATAATCGTTAAAATACGCTGAAACCGAAACCGAAACTAAATTGCCACTCGACTGGTCCGCCATTTTGATGTGACGTCACATATGGTATAAACACTCGCACGTGTGCAGTTTGAGCCTGGCCAGCCTGGCAGCAGGTCACTGTTTTGCGTTCGTGCCGCGGATGAAAATGGACTCATCAAGCTCGTCTGAATCGAGCAACGATGAGGATATGCGGCTAGATTTTGAGGACGATGACGATACCCGTTTTCATACGATCCGCCGGCATCGCCTCCGAGGGAAGCCAGCGGCGGCTGCATTCGTGATCCGCCGCCATGTGGAACCAGATGCCCCTTCTGAAGCGGAATGGTAAGGCAGTTTTTGTTGCTAGCACGCCAAGAAAAACTGATCGACGTTATGCCTTTTAATTGGAGGCACTTTTTGTTATATCTTGGTGTCTGACAATAGACGGTTTTAGTAGACCGTGTTTTCAAGAGACGCCTTGGAAGTGGCGACGTTTTCGCGCCGCCACTTCCAAGCATGCTCCAGCGCGCGCCCGGAGGGTTAGCGGGCCTCTGATAACTATCTGCTAAAACTCCCTATGGACAGAAGGCACGAGCGCGGGGACGGAAGATCTTTAGGGCCTCGTAACCTCAATTTCCATTCTCGCGCTGTAAAAGCGTCGTTTGAGACAACATTCGCGCATGTAGCTTCGGCTTCGTGAACGTGCATTTCATCAGCGCGCTCGCGTGTGCTGTATAAACCGATAAAATAAGCAAAAATCAGACAGTCCTAGCACCAACAAGCTCCAAAGCAAGCACCCTGACCAACATGTGACGTCACGGCAACGTCAGTGCCATCATGGCAGCCCCCGTGTGCCGCTCTTCCTCGGTGTTGCCAGTAGGGCGGCAGCAAGTGATTTGGGTGTGGACGTGTAAATTTCAAAATTCATTTTCTTCTAAGAAAATTAATATTTTTCTGAGATATTTCGTACACATGCTCAGGAAGTGAATCCAAATACACGGTGAAAATTTTATAGAAATCGGTGACTATAAAAATTACGGCGGGGATGCCCTTTAAGTTCAATGTTCAAACGCGTGATCAAAATTGTCACGGCTTATAATCCATTTCTTACAAGTGAACGTCGTGTGGTCCTCGGATGGTCGTGGCAGCCTTGAAGAAATAAAAGATTCTCACCCCTTTGCGACCGTCACTTGGGTGGTTCGACGTATAGACGCTTTACACACGCGCCAAATTAGAACCGCCATTGCTGACCTTCTCTTGTCTTACCGAGATGCCGAGCAACTGAAACGGTAGTTGACGATCCTCCACAAAGGCCGAGCTTTAAAAAAGGACACAGTTGAATCTAATATGGCAATAACCTGGCCTGCTATGGTAATGATGAAGTGAAATAAACGAAATAAGAGGAAACAAAAACTGAAGGTCAGTTATGGCGGCGTCCATGCACGGCTGCTGCAAGGCGTGTATAGTCAAGAAAAAGAAGATGGGCAGAAAAGAGGACAGAGAAGTTAACCTAGGACATTAAAAACATACTAAAACAATTTTGAACTTTAGTATGTGCCGTTTCGTTCCATTATAATATGATAGAAAAAAAAAACTGCTTCAGAGTTTTAGATATTTCTTTCAAATATCTAATGTTCGGCCTTTGCGACCAAGGAAATGGGCATTTCATTTAAAATGCTCACCATCCGACAAACCGAAAGTCGCAGCTGATTCTATGCTGAAACAACTTGCAATCCGGTTCTTTAAAGAAATACTACAACGAAATTTCGGCGCTCATTTTTTTGGTCTATATGTGTTCAAAAAAGCAGTATCACATGGAACATACCAATATCTTGGTAAAAAAGTCTCGAAAAGGAATTTTAAAACGAATTAAACGATTAGCAAAGAGCACCTGGTGGATGTCGCTAACGCCTCGTTTGTAATGCTCGTCTAGGAACCTTGACAGCTAGTGACGGAGGTTGTCTCGTCTCCGGCCACGACGAGAGAAGGGGGGAAGGAGGAACTCCCCTCTTCCCAAGAATGCCTTTGTGTGTCGCAGAAGTCGCTATTGTCCCCCTAGAAGATTATAGAAGATTAACCCGTCACTCAAAATTCGTACAAAAGCAGCCGCTTCGGTGGCTGGAACGACTAGGCCATCCTCTCGACGTCAGCCTCGCCGTAGCTTTGCTCGTCTTGAGACGACCTACGTCATGATTGCGTTGGATGTCACGTGCTCTAAGCTGGGCCTTCTCCGAGCGCTTGCCAGAGTGGGCCGTTTATAACGAAAAATACAGCCACCAGGATCAAAATACAAACGTGCGATTGTCATTTACGGATATTGTGGATCATATTCAACCTATTTTTGAACACGACGGGAATATTTCAAATTTCGTTGAAGTATCCCTTTAAAGTCGCAATTGTTTTTATGTAAAAGGAGGGTAATGTAGCTTGTATCGTCCAATACATTGAAGCATCATGTTGCTAACGATCGTGCCACCGCGTAATTGATGCCGCGGTATTACCGCTGGCAGGTCGTAGCTCTGTCAGAAATCTATGTGCACTCCACCAAAGAAGCACCACAGATTCATATTTTCGCGCGTGCCGCCGCGCATGCGCACACCTTCTGGATAACGTGCCGGTGTTGACACCTGTCGCGATCAATACCACGCGCTTCAGGCGAGCCCCTCCCCCGGTCCCAACACTACCCAAGTATTCTAGTACACTGTAGTCTTGTCTCGTCTCCGGCCACGTAGCAAGTAGCAGTCATGAGATATTAGTGAATCATAATTTAATTCGATCAGCATAACAGCACAACGCCTAGTGGCGTCCCAGTGTGCTTAAAACGTGCAGCTGGGGGCACAGTGGAGACCTTTGAAGTCCAGACGCAACCGACGCTACGAGGTCATAAGCCCAGTCAAGCAGCGTCAGAAGCAGAAGTCACTGGTCCTTTTCTGTTTATGATTGGATCAGCGCCTACATAACGCGTGCAGGAACACGACGAACACCATGATGGTGTGCTTTTGACACTTTCTTGTTGGTCCTATCAGCTCGCAGCGTCGGCATAAAATGTTTGTAGAATCTGTCTCAAACGGTGATAACTGCTGTTGAACTATCGAAATCGAAAAGCGTGCCAAGGTCAGAAATTCTCATTCCGAAACCGAAATCGAAGTCCTCGTCGAAGGAAAGTGTAGTCGGTCGCAATTTATATACGACATAAATACAATTTTTATACGATTTTTCAATATTTTTGTGTGGTTAGACTATTTATAGCGTAACGAAAATATAACGATTTACTTTAATTGTGATTATGATTGATATACCTGCAAAGCCAATCCAATCCATTATCTGGCTGTTTTTCGCCGTGGCGGTAATCACGCTTTTCTGCTTTTGTTCCGTTTTTGGTGCGCAGTTAGTTGTGCTATAAGCTGTGGGTTGACTCTAGCTCCAAGTGGCGGACTAGACGCTCGGTGACACCGACATATCGGACTGGTGGAACGACGACACACGACACTTCCACAAGGTATGGCTACTCGACATGTAGACGCAGGCGCGCGCTGTTTGCTTCGGTTGCATGACGCGAAAACTATAGTGAAAACTGTAGTTCGCCGCAGGCTTCTTCGTGAAGTGCCTTATCGTGACATCCTGACAGCGCTTGTTGCTTGCAGTAAATGCTTGTCTGTAGGCTCATTTCTTACTTGATCACTTATAAGTAGCGACCGCATTCTGTCCAATTGTTCACGTCGGCGAGCTGCGCTCTTTTGAGCCTTTGGCTACAGTGCGTTCGAGTCATAAAGTCTGCTCTGCATCATCGTGCGCTCAACTCTTTATTTTCGGCGAACGGAGGTCTGAAATGCTTCGGTGCGAGTTTGCAATTTCCGCGCGCGTGTTATTAGGTCTGTTCGATTCGGCCAGAAAGTTCTGAACTAGTTCTGTCCGAGTTCAGAGGAGTGCAGGAGTCGTGCAGCGGCGGCACAGAACCAGTGCAGCCGCCGCGCTAGGACTGGCGCTGTGATCGGCTTTCCGAGCGGAAGCGCTGCATGGGTGTCGTCTGCATCTGTTGGCTCTTGTTTCTCCTCGCCACGTTAGATGCGACCTTTATTGAGTCGCGGTTTGATGAGGCCATTCGTGTTTCCTTAGTTTTAAAGTATAGTAACGGAATCTTCCCTGTGAATATTTTTTTATTCGCGGCTACTAAAAACGTTTTCTGCACGAAATGTGTTTCTGTCTGCATTTTTAACGGCTGTTCAGTTCATCTCATTTCCATAAGCGCTCGTGTCCTTCACATTCATTTAGCTACAGTAGATTCATTCCAAGTCTCCCGAGTTCCGCATTTCGACGATAGGTTCGCGGCATCAGGATGATTTTGCGTCGGGAGTCACTGGCGGCAGCGTGCGGTCGATAGCGGTCACCTCGAAGACGAAGGCCTCACGATAGCGTTTTGGCCAATACAGTTATCAACCGTAACTTTGGCGTCAAGCTGAAGCGTTTATGCTGATTCTCAAGAAAGACCTGCATGGAACTACCAAGCCAATGCCGATTCTCAGCGCCGTTTTTCCCAGACCCGTTAGTGGGCTTCCAGATATCAGCGGACAAAGCATGCGGTATTATGCTCAGCTGCATGCGAGGGCCAATATACTAAATTCCAGACCTCTGCAGTGTATTGGATTCGTCAGAATGCATCCAAGAGCAACTGAAGGCGGGGCCTATCAAGACTGCACTACCTTTCCCGTGTTGCTAAGGGAGAATATCAACACTGTGGATCCCCACACAGCATGAAAAAGAAACAATTTACGTGAGCCAGTATTTCAACACTTACCACAGGTAGCCAAACCTACACGAGCAGGTGCCTAAAACGCTTTCAGAATATCATAGTCAATCAAATTCCTACCCCCAGTTATGATATCAATTCCGCGTCCACCGCGGGTACGTTATTATCATAAATGAGATGAAATGCAACGTCGTATCGGCGTTATTGTTAAACATCGCAGACATTTGAGCAAGAGCTGCGAAAAATGGCACCGCGAGCAGAGACGAACGAGGAGTGTCGTCTGCAATCGCCCTCTGCTCTTTTCGTCTGCTTCTGCACGGACGCTGAACTGACTCTGGAGGCGGTGCAAGATTTTGAGGAACTGGGCCTGAACTCGTTCAGAACTGGGATGAATCGAACGCGCCAGTGCAGCGGCCGTGCAGCTTCCGGTTGAATCGAATGCACCAATACCTGCACTGCTGAACTAGTTCAGCCAGTTCAGGCGAATCGAACAGACCTACTGTGTGTTTGAAGCAACTCGCCCTCACCGCTGCAAGAGTGGTGCAGGCTTTTCATTTGTACGGGATGTCCGCGAGAACACCGACCCCTGCTCTTTGCACCGCAGAGATTAACTAGACGTCGCGGAGAGCTCATACTCCGTCACAACGTAGCCCCAGCCGTTCGAGCAAGATTCCAAAGTTTGAGCACCAACCGTTATCATATTCATAAGCGATTTTCCGAAAGTTTCAATGAAAAAATGGCGGTCCACGGAGCTCTCGAACACATAATGGAGCTCTATGGCGCCATAACCGAAAATGGGCGAAAGTGGGCCCCATTTTTCCATTGAAAATTTCAGAAAATCACTTACAAGTTCTGAGTACAATAACGATTGGTGCTGAAACTTTGGCATCTTGCTCGAACGGCTGCGGCTACCTTCTGACGGAGTTTGAGCTCTTCGCGACGTCGAGTTATTTTTGCCGTGCAAACGTATGCAGTGTAATTTCAACCTGTCAACTGTGATGGACATGCCCCATGTAGATATCTTTTTGCTGGAGAGTTTTAGTATGCAGTCCCTGCTAGTACTTTTATACACAAACTCATGTTTACAAACAAACCGGAGCGCCCCTAGCGGACGCCACCGGTGCTGCGCATGCGCGGTGGACGGTGGGCAAGAAGCACGCCGTCACCCATAAACAAAGCATTGAATTGCATTGCTGTCGGCGTCGGTGTGAGTCCCCATGCTTTTTGTTTTCACGTTGGAATTGTTGATTTTACGTCCTCCTAATAATGTCTGACTACTTGAGCGGCTTCAGCGAAATTCACGAGGCTCGTTACACCGCAAAACTTTGCGTGAATATTGTGCCATGCGGCGATTCATTTCACGTGGACGCCGCAGAATGGGCGCTAAAGCCTGACTCCCACGGTGAGATTCATCCGGCTATTTTCAGTCGCGACGTCGCTCGGGTTGAAAAGCGTGGACCGTAGCTGAGATGGTGGACGTCGATACTGAAAACCGCAAGTAGATTCGGGCATTACAAGTCGGTGACGGCCACTGGTAACAGTGATCAACATCTTCTTGTATCAACTGTTTACACTTAGCCTACTTACCCCAACCAACCTTCAAAAGTGTTTTGAGGCCTGCACTTACTTCTTATCGTAATTACCGGGTCAACGCTTAGTTTACGGGCCGCTGTCGTTTGAACGAGCTGTCGACAAAAAGCAGACAAGTTTGAAAGAGCAGACGACAGTTCGAGCGGATGCGCAACAGAGTGAGGGCAAGATGCACCGCGTCCCGCGTCAACAAACCATTGGAATGTCACGTCGTCGGCATCTGTGTGAGTATGCATACTCTTTTTCGCGTTGGAATTGTAGATTCTACGTCCTCATAGCAATGTCTTACCACATTAAACGCCTGAGCGAAACTATCAAGGTTCGTTAAGCCGCTAAACTTTACGTAAATAATTTGACGTGCGGCGATTTATTCGCATGAACGTCGCAGAGTGGACGCCAACACCATGATGAGATTCTTCTAGCTATTTTCGGTCGCAACGTCGCTCATGCTGCAAAAGTGTAGAAGGTAGCTGCGATGATCGACGTCGATGCTGAAAATCGGAAGCGGGAACAGACCAAGCGTAACAAGTCGGTGATGGCCACTGGTACCAGTGATCAACATCTCGTATCTACTGTTTACACCGAGCCAACTTAAGTCTTTTGAGGCCTGCAATTATTTCTTATTGCAATCACCGGGTCAAAATTTGGTCGACGGGCCGCTTTTGTTTGAACGAGCAGACGACAAAAAGCAGACAAGTTCGAAAGAGCAGACGAAAGTTCGAACGATCAGGCGGCCGTGTGAATTTGAAGACGCACCAAACCCGCGGGTGGTCCGGACAACTTGGCGGTTTTCTCTTGTTCATGTTGGAACACAACTACTACATCTGGCGAGCACAAAGTGTTTCCCGCACAAGCAATCGTAGTTCGACAGCATCTGGTTTGCTCTTGTCACAGCAACTATCCACATTCTCGAACGAACGGAGGGGGCAGGAACACATGAAAACTGATCTTCAAACCTTTCCAGACTCTCTTGGTACAGCCCCGTCGCAGCATTTTGACGGGAAGGTAGGTTTTTTGTCTGGTTTCTCCCAAAAGAACGCAGGACTGCATGTCTCGCACCGCGACTTCTGCCCACCACCCCAGACTGGGAGTGCGCCCGACGCGCCACCACCGCAGCGTGACGTAGGACAGTTGAGTTCGTGCACAAGGTGTGTTTTCTCGTATGTCTTTTAGCAAAAAGTGTTATCTTTAAGTTCATGCACTTCTCCTCCTTTAAAATTTATATATCACATTTTCATTTTCTTGATAATATGCATGCGTTTTGTGTGCCTGCCCTTTATGCAACACTGCATGTATGTGTAAACGGTGCACCCTTATGTAGGCCCCTGGGCTGTTTAGAGCACCGGAAAAGTGCAAATAAAGGGGCGATGCAACAATTTAATCTTCGAAAGACTTTGCAGATTTAAATTTTTACATTGTTTATCTTGCCAAAAGAGATGGAGAAACCATCCCATTCTTTTGAAATATTGCGATTGGTGCGTAATAGCAAAGGCAAGAAGGGGATATGTTGCGATTGGCGGCTGCGGTGTTTATTTGGGCTTCATATCGGACTACAATAGGAGATATAATCGATGAACATGCCATTTTTCAACGAGAGCATTCGTCACTGCTGCCTCGGAAAACAAGGGGATGACAAGGGAAAGAGATTGACTTCTTAATCTGAAATTGAGGTCAGCGATTCAACTATTAATACTTGAAGGGTCCAGAAGTATTGTGCGGGCATATTCCATTCAGCTAGCCAGCCAGTCGTGGGCAGACGGTCTCTGCCAGGGACCGTCGAAGCACACCGTGTTGAAGCAGGTCGGAGCGCCTTGCGGGGTCTATATTCCGCCGGGCTTGCCGAGCTAGGCCTTGGCGGTCACTTGATCGGTGGGATTGTTGCTGTTGTAGCTTTTCCCGGACGTTTTTGGATCCAGCGTTCATGTCCGTCGTGGTCAGTTTCAAGTACTTCCTTTTTTCTTGCTGCTTGAAGTCGGGACGCGCGAGAAGAGCACAAAGAAAAATAAATATCCGTTGTTCGTCGCGAGCAAGTGACTGAGCGACGCTCTCGGCCATGTTGACCGGATTGTAAAAAAGTGTGTAAGGGTTCCATCGTAACCTGCGTAAAAGTTACAATAATTTTGTTTTGTGAATACGACTTTGTTTTTACGTTCTGTGGGGCACATATTTTTGGCGGAAGTTCGTTTCGTGAATCTAGCCTCGGTTCTTGGTTTTGATATGTTTTGTCAACAGCATATCGATACCTTTTGCTCCTAGCATTGACGCTGGCAAATGCTGAATGCACTGACTGAACGTCGTCATTTTAAGCTCAACATACTGTTTTGAGTTGACACGTTGAAAACTAGGTGCCTTCGATGAAAACATGATGCATGCCTGCTCGTTCCGGGCCATGTATAGTAGCTGTTTTCTGGCAGAGTAAAAGCACGGGGCGAACTTGGCGTGCCCGATTGGCCTTTTTACAAGCATGTCACAAATGCGCAACCTTTCAGGCAACTATGGTCTGTGAAAGGTTAAGAGTTCAGGGAAATTCCTCCAACCTCTTTACACTTTAGCAGAGTAAATACTGAAGAGGAGATCACCTCCTCTCCAGACTTTGCTCTGGTAAAATGGAGTGAACTGGGCAGTTTCCCCTGAACACTTAAGGCACGTTTATACTTCAATGTAACGTCGACGGGCGCTGCACAGCGCAGCGCAGCGCAGCGCAGCGCAGCGCACATTGATACTGATTGGTCGCAGATATCGAGTTCCTGGTCGCCAGCCAATAAAAGGCGCCGCGCGTTCTGCACTACGCCGCGTTCAGTGCGCTCATCGTCGGAATATAAACCAGGGTGTCGAACTGGTCACTAATTCGGTTCGGGTTTGGGTTCAGTATCATTTTATTTTGTTCCTGTTTGGTTCTGGTTTAAGGTAGCGCACATAATGTCACTCCGGTTACCGGTTTTAATAAGCACGAACCGGTTTGAACCGGCTCCAAACTCGACCTTTTGATATTGACCAAGCACTTCCTGTAGCCCTTTCTGAGCACGAGATACTTGCAAAAGGCTCATTTCGAAACTACTCCCGCTTCAGGCAGATCTGAAAACCCTGCACAGTGATGTGCGCGAAGGACGCCATTAAAGGGGCACTGACACCCCAAAGGACCTATTTTTTTATCGTCTAAATCGATACAAGTTGTAATCATAGACACGCAAAAAAAAAAAAAAAAATGCATCGCGCAAAAACTTTCTTTGCGCGCGCGCAACTTTTTATTTTTGCGTTTATATCTCCCGCCGCTCACCTCCTTGCTTCTTTTGATCGGTGACGTCAAAAATCAGGAAATTTAGAAGCTTCGTAGGCGAGATTTCTATAACATTTAATAACGGCAATCATAAAACATGTTTTTTAACGCAATTGCGAACGCACTAGTCCCTCTTTTTGAAATACCAAGAATCTGAGTTCGGTGTGATGTCGCTTCCTGGATCTGTATCCTCCCTCGGAAAACTTGACGCTGCTCGAGCAGAGGAGGATCTGCGAGTCTGTGAAGAAATCATTTTTTTTCCGCGCCGGCGCCATGATTCTATCCTGCCTGATCACCTCCTCCTCGCTTCGGGTCGCGGTGGAAACGGCGCTTTGCTTCACAGCGTGGAGCGGAGGTCCGAAAGAAATTCGAGTCAAAGGAGACCGCAAAATTTGATTCACTGTACTGGTGCAGATCGCGCGGGAACTTCAAATTCGGCATTTGGAAATTGTTTTTTTAATTCAGAAATACTGAATTCCCAAGTTTCGAATTTTGAGGGTAATGTCCCGGCACCGTTTTCAATCGTTTCGGATAAGAAACAAAAATATGAATTCAATGTGTCAGTGCCCCTTTAATGTGGCAAGCTTGATATTTGTGTAAGGAGTGAGTTGGAAAACGTATTTATTAAAGGAACGGGATACATCAAAAAATACAGTTCTTAAGTGAACTATATATAAGCGATCGACTTTCCATTTTTATGGTGTCTTTTGCACACGCAGCTGTGCAATATTTTAAGCTCTGTCAGAAGAGGGCGTAATTTCGGGATGGGTCTTTCCAAAAAAGAGCTTATGGCCGGTGCCACCTTTAGTGTTCTTGTGTGTAGCGCAGGCTTGCCTTGCTTTCTGAATCGACAAAGACGAAAAGGCTAACAGCGCGCAGAAAACGGGGACTAGAGGAAGTGCAAACAGGACAAGCGCTTTTTTCGTCAGTATAAACCAACTAACCCACATCGCCACCCTTATTCACGACAAAGACGCACGTGCTGGGCTGTGAAGATCACACGCTGGGCTATGATTTTGTAGACAGTAAAAAGGCCTCTAGCTGGATTGTTTGCCCTCTATATATTTTTATTTGTTTTGCTCTGCACACTCGTGTTTGTTACACATGCTCGCTGTTTTCAGCACCCAGTAAGATGTCGCAGCTATCCCCCAGAGTGGCTGACAGGGGAACGGAAGAAAACATGTGCCGCAAAACACAGAAACACGTACGTCATGTGTGCATTTGGGGTTGTTTATCATATCCCGTGGAGTTGTGGTCATGTATACATCGCCAAGATTGGCCGTTGTGTCAATGACCGCGAACATGTGAGCACGCACTGTCGCTGCGGTCAACCTCAGGAGGCTACCTTCTTTTACACTGCGTCACTTGCTTTTGTGTGCCGAAATTTGAGAGCATCACAGTTTTGGGGAGGGGTGCTGACAAAACTGCACGCGAACAGCTGGAAGTGTACGAGATAGAAAAGGAAAAAAGTCCAATGCGTCAGCCAAACCTCGTTATATTTACACAAAAGAGAAATGGCTTTTTTGAGCACATGTTGATGCAGTGATGGTCTGCTGATTTGGTTGTTTTCCTTTGTGTTTACTTTTTATCAAACATTGAGTTGAAGTCCAGCGCTAGTCCTGTTAATTTTTTTCCTGGGTCCGTGTTTGTTTGCGCACTGCTACTTGTTTGTTACCTGTTCTTATTGTATCCCATCCTATAAAATACCCGCCCGGGGTGCTTAAATGTTTAAACAAGTGAATAAATAAAACAAAATTACAAAAAAAAAAAGTGGGGGCATATTGAAACCATTATATTTATTTGGAATTATTTTATCTCGCAGCGAAAAGGGAATATGTTTAATCAAACCCCGCTAGAGCGTTTACCTGTTATGACATTTCATAGAGTTATATATACTTACGGAGCCTTTCTGTTCGCGCGGATTAACATGGATGTCTATCGACGACTTGTTCAAGTTGGCTGGAAGCAGTGAAAGCACAAACTTGAGACCTGAGAAGGCTCGCTCTACGCTGACTTGCGCATTTGGCGGCGCCAGAGCAACCTTGTCTAGCTAAAGTTCTCGTCGTTCAAGCTTGTGGTTCTCAGTATTCTGTAACGTAACGAGTAAAGTAACCTGTTACTTTTCAGTGAAAGTAATTTGTAACGATAATCCATTACATTTGAGGCTCATTAGTTTGTAATTGTAATGCATAACATTTTTCCAGTCAACAAGCACATGTTTGCTTCCAAGGTGCAGCGCGTCGGCGAATCATCGCCGAATAACGTTGTCTCCAACACCGCAAGCTTTTTTTTTTTTTTTTTTTTGAGGTAGCATTTTTAACGCGTTAAAGAAAATATTGTTTTTCATTGAAATGAACCAGAGGCGGCCCTACAAATTATACGACCGATGCAGCGCGGTCCCACTTTCCTTCAGCGTGTCTCTGCACTGAAGCGGAAGGTGACGCGGTGCGATTGCAACTGCGGTCCATTTTGAGGTCAATCATTAGCGGACTCGTAGGCGTCCGTGCCTAGAGTGGTGCAATCCGCTCAAACACTTAAACATTTCGTAGCCAAGCAGTGCTTTGAAATCGCCGCCACACCTACTGCGCCACCAAGGTCAAGCCAAGAAACAAAGTAAAGTTGAAGCTCTTCAGATGCCTAAGTAGAGACGGGAACTAAGCGAGCTCGCTGACCACGCAGTCTCTTTGTTTTTCTGCTTTTGATGATGTATTTTTTTATTACGCATGCAATAAAAAAGAAATGTAAATATCTCACAGTACGTAGGATTAGTCTTGGCAATATCAGAGAGAAATGCGCTCACAACTTTTCCCATGAAGACCAATTATTGAAACAATTGGCCCTAAACTGCTTTTGTTGAACCGGTAACTGCCACATCAGATTATGGTTTCGTTCCGCTTCGGGTTCAATAGGAACTGTTCGGTTTCGGTTTTGCACCAGTTCGGTCAAAAATTACGGTTTCAATCCGGTTTTCGGTTCTGGTTTGGGTTCAGTTTGACACACTGGTATAAACAGCCCTTTAACCTGTGTAATGCAGCTTGTTTTTACGATACAACAGTTCTTAGTGTCAAAATTTTTCTTCGGTGGCATATCAATACTTTTTGCTCTCAGCATCGTCTCATGTTACCCTGGTTTATGCGGTGAACAGACGAGATGGGAGGGTAGCTCGAGACTTGGGTAAACAGGTTCCAGTGTTTCACTCATATGTAGATGCCGCCTTGAAGTTGACTACACTTCAGAAGGTTCTGAAACACTTGAAACTCAAGCTCATAGCTTGTTACTTGAGTTCCATGTTTATGGTAGTTTATTTTCTTAAAATTAAAGCTATTTTGTTCTTTTTTGGGGGGTTTATTATTATTGTTTTTTTGCATAGATCCTGTATTTTTTGTTGTCAGTTTTCTGTGTCGAAACCGGCATTTATTGGGCTTTCATCGAAGACAATAGGACATGAGCATGGAATTCCTCACTTTTGGTGCGTGACTCAATTTAGCTGGAAAACATCCCCGTACTGATGGCAAAAAGACATGAGATGAGACCTCTGGTTCCGGGGCAAGGGGCGTCGCAGATGGTTTATTGGAGGCTATGTTCCAGGTCCATGAAGAACAACGCTGAAGATAATGGTGTTCTTCCCACAAAGTTTTTCTTATACTAGAATAGCTCTAATTCGCAGTTCTTCGGTTTTTCTAGATTTTTGTCAAATCGCCTGGGGGAACAATTGTTAGGGTTTATTGGTAGTCACCAAAGACACTGAATCCTACTTATGACTAGGAAGTATTGAAGGTGCAAACCGTGTGCTTGACTAGTGACGGGAGCACTTCTGCAGTTCTCCCTCGGGTATTGGAGAGCAGCATAAATATTCTTAGAGAAAACAAAAAAGCAACAAAAAAAAAAAACATGCCCAGCTGTCTGCCTCACTTTAAGTGTGCCTGTTGCATAAGCTACAAGGGCATGCTCTGGGCTTTTGGCATCCCTCGAAACATGCATGCTGGTGCAGTGAAAACATTATTCGGTGCAATGATGTTGTGCTTGTGGCTTTGCTCACAGGGGAAGTAAAATGAACCATAAACAATACTTACCCGGACCTGAGCTTGTAAATCCTAGTTCTCTAGTGCGATAGGGAAAAAAATATACGCCGTAAAGTACCCAGCACGTGCCTGCCCGTGTTGCAATGAGTGCTTGCCACCTACTTCTAAAACGTCTGAAATACAGGCGAAGGGCCTCAAGCGGCCACTCCGGGAAACTTCTAAGCCCACCGAACTAATTGAGGTGCTCTACTGCATTGGCTGCTTCTCCAAGAATCCAGTGCTATGTTGTGAAGCTTTATGCACGTGCGTTGGTGCGACGCGGTAAAGCTCGACTCGGGAGCACCGGCACAAAGGGGTGAGAGTGGTGAGTCTGCTTTAAAAAATTGTGAGCCATTCCACTCTGTGAAGGTGGTTGGCCAGCAAAGCTGTAGAGCAGCACCACAGATGGCTCACCATGAGACACACAAAAGCACTTCACCAAATGTTTATTTACAGTATGTATACATCATCTTGAAAGAGTAGTGATGATTGTTTTCTGATCGCTAAGATACTGTCAAGATGGGTTATGACAATGTCGACGGGAATCGAAAATCACTTTGCTCTATCTGCTATTTCGTTATAACCGACTTAAGGCTTTACATATACTATAAGAGCTGCTGCTTTTATATATATGTAAAGAAGTGACGTCACCCGACTGGAGCGGGAGAAGGCACATTGTTCTCGTATGTATCTCTACTATCACACATTTCAACGTCTTTCTTTATCAAAATGCACATCGGGGTGACAAGTCGTATATGCATTTCCATACAGTAGAGCGCTTTTACATGCAATTTCTGACTTTTCTTTTTACACACGGATACCAAAAATGCACGGAAACCTAGCCATATGCTCCTTTGCTGTAAAATTGAGGGTTCTATCAGACCCCTGTACTGCTCCTATAGACCTTTGAAGTGGCAGTCTCGCATGAGGTGGTTTACAGTGCGCGTCACTGGTTTCAAGAGTGTACTCCATTCCTTAGGGATTATCTCCAACTCTTGTGTGGGTGCCTGTTCTGTATTTCACAGTAGTTGATACTAGCACAGTGTAAACAAAAATCTGAGGTGGATCTATGTAGGAACAACGCTCATAAATACATATTACGGTGCTAAACGGATATGCTGTAAACAACTTTATTTTTGCAGGCTCAATATTTCGCAAGTTCGGGAAAGTGTGGGTCTCGGGATTATTTCGTGGGCACAAAATTTTGCGACTTTGCGTGATATGCTGTGTATTTGTTATTATGGGGTAACAATTGTGAGACCAATTTTTCTTAATATTTTTCAGGTTGCGATATTTACGAAAGTTAAGTCATTTCTATATAGTCCGGGGTCTCCCCACAGTGGGCAGCAGTGGTTTAGCCACCCACCTGTCTGGCTGACTGTCCATCTCTATGTTCAGCACGTCTCCATATTTTGCCTCTGCGGGACAAGACAATACTGGTTTTGAATGTGCACGAGAACCCCAGATTGTCGTGTTTGGCAGACTTATGTGGCACTGTGTAAAAGAACAGTAGAATCCCTGTGAAGTGGCAGCAACAGCCGCCTAGTCCTCCTCCCAGCACCCTGGAAATTGTCAGGTGTCCACATGTGAAAACTTTCCTCTATATAGTTTATTAAATACTTTTATCTGAAAAAAAAATGTGCTAGAAAATTTGTCATACTTCTGGAGCAAAAGAATTTGATATGCATTCTTATACCTGGTTAAAGGGCAACTTGGTCAATTTCAAGAAATTTGACTTAATGGTTAATTATATATCCCGGGGTAGGAAGTCACGGTTCTATTTAATTACTTTTCGAAAAAGTGTAATATTTTTTGCGCAATCTTCATTTAAAGTTTACCACAAACCAAAACCGAAAGCTTGTCTATGGCAGGCAACATTGCTGCTGTGCATCAGCTACACGCTCTAACCACGCGGTACCAATTTCGTCGTTGCGTACCAGGCAACCGGGCGCAGCTCGACGCGAAGGCAAAAGTCCTTTGCTATGACTGGTCTTCCGCTACACCCGACGACGCCTGCACTGCCACGGCTGCAGCTTGTGCTTTAGCTCAGAAAAGCACTACTTTTCCCATGGGCTTGCTTTAAAAGCATTGGCAGAACGTGAAGTTCAGTAAATCGCACGTAAATATGTTGCGACGGGCTTGTAGAAGTATGCCATGCTAACAGCCCAGTCAATTCAAACATGCCATGCTCAACTGCCTCTCTCGCACGGGAGCACATGAGCGTTCGTGGCGTATGCGCATTCCAAAAATCGCGTGGCCAATGATGAGCGGATCTGCTTTGCTCGAAAAAGTACAAAACAAGCAAACAAATTTTCCTGAGCATGACGTAGGTAGTGCAGGGTGGGCTGCGCCGGCATGGTTGTATGGACTGGGCTGTTGGCTATCCGCAGCTCGCTTGCTGGGATTAGCAGATTTTGGGAATTCCAGGCACCTCAAAATTTGTTGGTCAGTTTCATCAATTTTTAGGCAGAATTTGATTGAAATATGTGGCTTGTGGCTTTTTTTAGGCGATAATGAAGAGAACTGCATTGTTTTCTTAATGTTGAAAATGAACCGGAGCTGCCCTTTAATTGAGAAATATACCTGACAGCTATTTTTGACTTCTCATTGGCTTTCTAAACCTTCCGTATGCTTCTATAATCTGCGAAATTCAGGAAAAGGCTAATTAACTTTGTGAACAACACGCTCTGTTTCTACAGGGTGATTCAAGGAGACGCCTGGCTCTTTGAATCAACCGCAAAATTAACCTATCACGCTACTACTTTGTGCAGCGTTGCCCACAGATGTTGCTTTTTTTTTGTTGTAAAATTTGCAAAGAGTGAACTTGCCTGAGGTAAAAGTAAAGAAAGAAAAAAAGCTTAGCTCCTATAGAAACACAGCGGAAGCCGCCGGTCTTCAAACAACACGGCGCCATTTCGCACGGGAGACAAGAGATGGCGCAAGCGGTCGCGATGCCAACTGCCGCCAACGAACGACCATACGACGCGACGACGGTGAGAGCCGGCGTTTCTAGCAGACAAGGAACTTCACTTCCTCGTTGTTACCGTACCTGTTTTTGTTTCTGCGACTGTCGCCGCCTGCGCAACGCGCGCCGCTTTTGAGTCGAAAAGATTGTCTGTAAAAACGCCGGCTCTCGGCGCCGTATGTTCGTTCGTTGGTGGCGTTCGTTGCACCATCTCTTGTCTCCCGTGCGAAACGGCGCCGTGTTGTTTCAAGACCGGTGGCGTCGCTGCATTTTCTTAGGAGCTAAGCCTTTTTCTTTCTTTACTTTTTCCTCAGGTAATTTCGCTCTTTGTAAATTTTACAAAAAAAAAGAAAGTACCATCTGTGGGCGACGCTGCACAAAGTCGTAGCGCGAAAGGTTAAGAAACCGAATTTCGCGGTCAATTTAAAGAGCCTAACGTCTCCTTGAATCACTTTGTATTTGCAGTAGGGGAACTGCTGCACCACTTGCATCAACCTGTGCCAAAACAAATAACCTGCTACATGCTGCTCCTGCATTGGTGCACAGTTTGTGCCAAAAGGGAGCTGTTCTCAAAAAAGAAACAAAGTGTGGCACGTGGCATTGTTGATGAGGCCACTAAATATAAAGTACAGCTGTGTTTTTTTTTTCCGGATGTTTGAGTACTGTGTGCAAAGAGTAGGGTTGCACAAATATTCAAATGTTAGAATAGTAGTTTGAAATACAATGTAATTTTATATTCAATTCAAAATGAGCTGCAATGTTCATACTTCCCAAGAGGTTGTTGGGAGTGGGTTAGCCCCTTTGAGTGTGCTTTTCGTCGAGCACCGGTGCGCTGCGGAGAAGCAATACCTGCAGAGCTGACACTGCAATCTTGCGACTCGCTTTGCCGCAGCGCAGTTTCACGCTTAGGCTATAAACACAACTAAAAAAAAAGCGGTACGATGCGCACGTGTGCTTGGTATATTAAAAAAAAAGAAAGAAAAGAAAGGACACGAGATTGTTGATATTTACATTACAGTAAAATTCTCAAAATTTAACTGTGGATATTATGCAAGGGTATGTGTTAGGCTGCAATGTTGTAACAACCTGCGATCATTTGTGCTTGTTTTTTCCTTTTTAATTCAGAATCGAAGGTATTTGCGAGGATATTTATAAATTCCCTTCATTAGTTATGGCTGGGCTCCTTTATAGGTCTAATTTTATGTCAAATCTGTCATTTACTTGTCATCCCGATGTAAGTATGGGACTTTCTGAAGGCACAGTCTATAAATATAGCTAGATTAAATTTAAGAGAGCTCATAAGTGGGCAATTAGAAGCTTAGGAACAACCTTTGCCGGTTCAGCTAAATTTTTGTTTAAGCATGATGTAACAGTAGTGAAAGGAGTAGAGAAAGGCACAGCAACTATTCAGTATTCAATTAAAAAAATATTCGACCAAAACCACTTTGCACTTTAATTTTGCTTTGAACCCAAAATGTGTTTGCGCACGCCTAACTACTACAAAATAGAGACCAGGAGACACGTTCAGCACGAAAGTGTCTGTTTGGTGTCGAACTTGCAACAATTACGTCACCGTGATACAAACCCTCCAAAGTAGCCAAAAACATCTTTTTACGTCAAACACGGACCGAAGACGCCATCGGTACTCCTAATAGGTTAATTGAAATGTCTGCAGAATTACCCACGTATGATTGTTCAATAAATAAATAAATATCTGTAGAGGCCAGGTCCTCTGTTGGTACGACACTTTAAATAGTCTCTCAACACTCCAACAACTGCGGTTTTTAAATTTTTTGACTTGAAGGCTCGAAATTCTCTGCTTCAAAAGTGGGAATCTCTTCTCCAAAACCAGTTGTTTCCTGCTACAAGAGCTGCTCAAAATCACCACTTGTCAGTCCCACCATTGTATTTGAGTTCAGGCTTTGCGAGTAGTGCTGGTCATTTAAGGGTAGATTGTTCTGTCTAGGACGGGAAACATTGCTTTGTTCCTTCATGATCTTGTTGACAATGAAGAAGCTCACGAGGACATTTCTTCCGGTGTGTCCTGCAGATCTCGGCTGGATTCGTGCGGTTGCGTACTGAGGGAATGGCATCTGCTATTCCTACTGACAAGGTCCGGAAGGAGGTGAGACTACTGCGGAGGAGGAGGCTAGCTGCATGTCTGCAAGGTGAGTGATGCAGCTGTTTCCTTCGTCCAGACTGCTCTCAAGAGAAGACATAGCTGCGGCATTCTCTCAAAGACTCGGTTTTTGAGACATCCTGGGCAAGATAGCCGCTTCACGAATCCCGTTTCATCATCTTGCGAGTTGATGTCCAGGTCTTTCTTGCAATGTTGTTCGTGGCTTGCGGAGTGTATAAAAAGAACCAAGACACAGACATATAGTTAAAAATGTCTGATTATAAGAGAAGGAAAAGACAAGTTTATGCACGCAACTGTACTGTAAGATGCAGAGTGTATGACCATGCAAAAGTTCTAGGTAGCTATGAACAATGGGGATAGAAACTTGTTGGGACTAAGAGCAGAAAAGCCGAAGGTTCACTTTGTAGGGTGGTTTCTGTTTTGATCCGGTCGAATGGTGTAGGACCTGTATAGGAGTCTGGTGGAAGCCCCAAGTTCTAAAGCAGCTGTGCTGCTTTGTCAAGCAAGCTTTGTGCTGGCGCTCACATGTCGAGCTTGGTCGCACAGTACCAATTTCTCAGAGAAGCGGCTGACGCATGGGTAGTTTTCTGGGAGTAGGGGGCACTCGATATTGCCTTTGCTATATATTTCAAGTGTTTCAAACGGGGTGGGCACTTGTTGCGACATTGATGCGTGCTCGGTATGTTACGGTATCCAGTCAAAAAAAGGACCACAATATTACAAGACCGGGGAAATAAGCTAGAGTTCTCAAGTTCAAGTGTTAACCCATCAGAGACTGGTTTCTTTTTATTTCAGTGGAGCTGCGTTTATATTTTAAAAATTGTTTCACCTAAATCACGGATACAGAAGAAATCACCCATTGCATGCTCTTAGTTTTTGAAATATGGCCTCTGACATATGGTGACGCTGGCCCCTTGGGGTAAACAAAGATGTGTGAACTGAGGATATTTTATTTCAACCTCGAAAATAGAAAAAAAAATCACTTTAGCGGGCAGTTTGCCACTGTTGGGTATTTAGACGCAGTTAGACACAGTTAGAACAGTTGGAAATTGTTACAATAGGGCATGAAACATGCTACGCACGTGCCAACGTCGCACTTTGTGGTGTGTGCGCATGGTAGTTCACGGTTGTCTTCAGCGCACCTATGCCTGGAGTGGGTCATTTGATTGTATCGCACACCTCCAGATGCACTGTCATCGTGTGCCCATCTTTCTTTCCTCGATTGGGGAGGAAATGGCTGCGCCTGCTTTACCAAAAAATCTTGCGCTTGATGAAATGTCACCCAAGAAGGACATGAAACTGCAGGTACAAACTGCTTTCCCCGGAGCTGTGCTGAATGATGGCGTTGACAATAGCCGCATCTCGGATGAAGTAGAAGTGCGGCTCCACCACCTCTTCGACCTTCTCTCTAGAGCAGGGGTGGCCAAGCTGCCGCTCACGAGCCGCATGCGGCTCTTCGCCTGTTAAAGCGCGGCTCGCGGCTTTCCTCCACTGCCCCCCCCCCCCCCCCCCCCACACACACACACACACACTTCCCCGCCTCCCTCCCGGTCACACGAGCACTTCCCCAAAAGGAGAAATGGAACGCGTTTAAAATCGAGACAGGTAGCCATTTGGTAGTCTTGTGCTACTGCTACCTTACTCGTACAGTTGGACTGCTTTTGACTTGGATAGATAGAAAATAGTTTGAATTTTGTTTTTTGCTGTGGACAAAAGTCCCCCCCCCCCCCCCCCCTCCCTCCCTTTGTTGCCTTTCTTCTTCCATGCGGCTCTTGAAAGTTTCGTGGTTTTGTTTGCGGCTCTTAGGCCGGGTCAACCTGGCCACCCCTGCTCTAGAGGGTAAGCGTTATGCTTTTGATCAAAACGATCTACTTCCCCTATCCACGCATTGTAGTCTTCCACAACAATGGGATACTTCACGGGTAGTTTTTGTCGAGTTGCCGTCATCCTCTCTACATCCACCTGCTCCTCCGTCTGGTTCGTGGTGGTTGGATTTAGGCAAACATTCTTACTGTCCCGCCATTGGTAGGCCGTGACATCATTTTTCTTGTGCCAGATGTAGCCACCTTTGTTCATCTTGTCAACCTTGACCTCATTGGGTAGGTCTGTGCCGTCACGTAGCTGCTAAAGCAAACTTGTATAACTAAAAAAACAAAAAAAAAAAAACAAAAAAACGCTGACTACCAGGGTGTACAATTCCTTCAGACAGACAGCACAATATGCTCCCAGAGAGTTCTGTTTTTTGGACGATCTTAGTTTTCTCCTTGGTACAACTGAAACCTACAAGGTAGCTAGCATTTGAGTCCGCCAGGCACCAGACTTTGAAGTCCCGCTTTATTTTTGGCTTCATTGGCATGTACCGTGTTTGCACGATTCTAGCACGCCCCCGACTGTAACGTGCAGGTAAATTTAGCTCTGAATAGTTTTAAGAATAATTTGATGCCGATTGTATCGCACAGGTAAAATAATGAGTGCTGAACACCACATCCGTGAAAGACACACATGAAACCCACCCACACGCACTAACAAAACAGCCACACTAGTCGCCGTCGGAGTCCGACGTAAGTTTCAAAATCTCGCCCTCGGTTCCGTCAATGGCGTTGAAAAGGTCACACTTTTGAAAGGAACGTACGACCATCGCCCGCAGGAGTGCTTTCCAGGCGTCGTGTACCCATTGCTCCAGGGCCCGTTTGCTCGAAGCTGGTTAACTAACCGCGGTTAACCGCATTTCCCTACGACGGGGAATTTTGGGTCACGTGACCGGCAGAGTAAGGACGGCGGGGAAACATGGCGGTGCCCCGGTGAGTGAGCTCCGCTCGCTTTGGAACTAATACGTCGCAGTAGCTGCAGTAGCGGGCGCGTTAGTCAGCAATGAATGGTGCAGGAGGTTTTCGCGCTGCATTACCTCACTTAAAACGCAAAACATGAGCAATGACCTCGCCGCATTTTTTAGATAGACTTTCGACTCTGACCATTCCTAAGCCTAAATGAACGCGATAGTTGTCGGCATGGCAACGTTTTTGGAAAGTGGATTGCCTTGACTCAATCGGCCGGGTATTGATAGCACACAGAAGCATGGAGCGTTCCCATAGACCTCTTGCTAAATTTCAAAAGCACCGAGGTGCATGCTACGAGTGTAGTTACACGCGCTGCACCTGCTGGCGTCTGCAGTAATAACTGTTCTGAAGCAAAAAGCCTAAAACAAATGTTGCCGTGCACGGGCGTTCGTCAACGATTTATTATGATTATTTACTTCAAATCTTTTATAAGTGGAAGGCCAGCGCGCGCGGATCATAGAATTACACTTCCAGCGTTCTTCTCGATGTTCGGGTAATTTAATAGGTCAATTTTCAGTGGAGCCAAGTTACAGGTTTTTCAATTTATGAGTTCTTACATGCTGGCCAACCATGCTGCCGGTGTACCGCCCGCCTTTCACTGCTCACTTCTTTCTCATCGTTTTTAGGACTCAACTTCGTCGTCCTCTTTCGAAGTCGGAAGGAAATTTCAACGAGGCTTTTCTGCACTTCATACAGCCAAATATTTAGAAAATTTCCAAACAAGGGTTAATTTAGTTTTACCTTGCCAATTATTTGTACCGCGAGCAATAAAAATGGTTTCTTAAGCTCAAATGTATGCCACGCTGCGTCGCGAAAACCAGGCAGCGCGCATTTTTTGGGTCCCCCCATTTCGGGAACCTTTCCACAGAAGCCACTTATATTCGCTACAGCCAGTAGGTGACACCAGCCACCGCCCCATAATAAAACACGGAGCTATCGCTCATCCAGCCCTCTTCAAACTTGGCTAGGTACTTGTAGGTACCTAGTAGGGAAGGTCGGTTAACTTTTAACCGCGGTTAGAGTTAACCGGCTTCGAGCAAACGGGCCCAGGTCGTCGAGCGTTGCTTTCTTCAGACGCCCTGCTGGCGTCAGTGTGTGCTCGTATGCAGTGAGCCACTCGTTGTACGCTGCACGCACATAGTCCTTCGTTGGTTTGTTTAAGCACACGTCCAGTGGCTGCAGTTGAGACGTCATCCCGCCGGGGATGATCACCAATGTGGGGGAGCATTTTGCAAGTTTGTCCTTGACACGCTGGCTGATGTGGCAGCTGAACAAGTCTAGAACCAGCATAGAAAGCACTCTCAAGTCGGCTCCAGCCCTCTTTCGCCGTACGGCGTCAATCCAGTCGATCATAAGGTCGGTGTCCATCCATCTTTTGGGGTGCATCAGAACAATGACATTTTCTGGGAACTTAACATTGGTAGGCAAAGTCTTCCTTTCAGAAATCAAAAAAGGGTTCATCTTGCGCCCATCTGCCATGCATCCTAACGTCGCCGTAATCAGTTTTTTTGTTACCTGCTTGGCTCCTCTTGTTCGACCGTGTAATTCGAAGGCATGTCGAAAAACATGGGTGTTAGGTCTGCGTTTCGGATCTGTCCTATCATGTGGCCCCTATATTGTCGAAGCTTGATCATAAAACATTGGAACATGACAAACTTCGCTTCATAAGGTTTCTGGAGCTTCTGACAAATGCTCGCCTTTCGTTGCAGCGAAAATCCTTTTTGCCGCATGAACTTGGTGATCCAGCTCCTACTCGCTTGGAATCAAGAGCGGCGGATCTTGTAACCTGTAGCAAGTGCGAAAGAATTGGCCTTGATGACGTCCGAAGAGGCGGGTAGTTGCGCCAATCCTGCACGCACGTTTCCGGGATGCCCAGTGATCGTGACGCTGCTTGATTACCTTCCTTTCCAGCAAGGATGAGCACTTTCTGTTTGAATGATACCTCGTAATGAAATCGCTTCTGTTTCTCCATCTTGCAACGATCGCATCAGCAGCAGCTTGGCTCAAGCTTGCGGTGACACGAGACAGCACGGCGCTTGGCCAATACGAAAGTGAACATTGTGGTACGTGATTATGTGACTGAATACGTGATTATCTGTCTGATAAATGGGAAGAAAGAAAGCGCTGCACACTTTGTAACGGGCGGTAGCATGCGTCACCTAGCCGATATTTTTAGACTTACTTTTACTTCAAATTTTTATTGGGCCCAATTGTAGCGCGCATGTCATTTTGAGCCTGAAATTTCTGGAAAGAAAGTGTGCTTTAGAATCGTGCAAACACGGTACTGCTCTAGTGTTGATCTTCCTTTGAAAAGGATCATGCTCTCGTCTACGGCAAGATGGGATGATGGTTGGCACTCGCTTTCAAACTTTTATTTCATCATATGAATCAGTGGACGCATTTTGTAGCAGCGATCATTGTCTTCCGCATCCCCGCTAGTTGTCATGAGTGTTGTCGTTTAGATTCGGACAGTTTGTTATTTTTTGGAATCTCTCGCACGAAATCGCTTGCGAGATCTCCTTCACGTTTTACAGGCTGTCCGAACTCTAATAAAGATGAAGATGGTGCATGGGGTCTCTACTCGTAAGGACGAGCATTCTGACCTATGCTCTCAGTTCTTCGGGCGTGATAGGGGTCCTAGTCTGTTCTTCTCGTTTGACTTGCATACAAGTTGGTCCGGACTGTAATGTGACCGATAACGTCTTCAGAAAAATAAAGTTGGAATGCGTCCAGTGGCATGCTGCCCTCTGAAGGCTTTGTTGTGAAGGCCACACTCCTTCGGCAACTGCACCATCTTCTGCAGCGACTGATTTGTCAGTCGAGATGCGACGCTTCTTGGGGCTGACCGTGAAGTCTTTTCGGGGCTTGCCTTTTCTGATTTTGCGTCCCTGGGGTCACTTGCTTCTCCTCGATGCTCTCTTCGGCGTCAAGGTCGGACGGCGCTTTGTGGTCGGATTCTTCCCATTCATTTTTACGGTCATCAGCGTTATCTGGTAGACTAAGATATAAATCGAGAGCTTCCTCAATTGTCAGTTTCTTTTGTTTTCCTGCACAAGAATGTGGCAAACAAGTGTTAATAAATTAGAACACAAACTCTTATTAAAGAGCGCTGTTACATCTAGTTATGGTTTCACTCAGAAGACTTCAGCTTTGGCGTTCTATACTACTAAAATCTGTGAGTTCATTTATTTTCCGTACCAATAAAAAAAAAAGGAACTAGATAAGGGGTGTTCCAAAGATACCAGGGACGTAAACAGTTAATTGGGGAGTGTGTTCTAACACCGTAAAATAAAGCAGCACAGAACTATTTCTTTGAGTGAAGCTTAGGATTCTTCATTCAAAAACTGCTCCAATTTGGGGGTTTTCGGTTTTCTGCGACACTGACAGAACTGGACCGCAGGTCAATTTTGCAGGGTTTACCGGTGTTCCGATAAACCCGCAAAAATATGGAATCCTAATTATAAAGGACATGACAAACCGGCGAATCTTTGGACCTGCCTCCAAGAATAGCCAATCGCTTAAATGAAAGAGGAGAGTGAGAAAAGGGTAATTACACAGGAGCCACTTGCAAACATGCTTATCGAAGGCAGTTGTTAAATAAAATGTATGTCTTCATGCTACAGTATGTCTTCCATCTCGGCATCAGCAGGCATCCCAGGCTGTCTATTTTCTGCGGGGGTTGCGGTCTCTCCAGGGCAATACATTTCCGCAAGGATCTCTGCATATTGAGAAAAACACCAAGTGACAGAATAAAAGCTATGCAGTTTCGTGCAATATTTCTCGTAGGTAGAAAATTTGAAATAGCTTTCAGCTCATCATGCCCAAGTCCCGTTAGAGTGACAAACAAAAATAAACAACAGCGACAAGCGATACCTTTGGCAGTCATTTAGTTGTCCGGTGCTCTCAAAGTAAGCACGGGTCATCGCAAGCCGGCCAAAGATACCCTCGCGTGCATGGTGCTCGTGTTTGAGGCGCGACGGTGTCGGTTGTTTCCGTTAGTCGCTTTGCCGTGACTCGGGCATTAGAGTCTGTCTGGAAAGCTGCACTCTATATGAACACCTACCTCCTGGCACGGAAGTGGGGGCTCCTTCACTCCAGTTTGTAGACATGGTGTTGTGTGAGGCTCCTTTTGTCTTGGGACAAACCAGGGTTCTGCCACGTCATCGTTACAATGCATACAAAATACGGCACAATCTGCAGTGCCCTTTGTTGTCCAAAACATTCTGTGCCTACCATCTGCACAGATTTGACCATCGGGGAACCCCAGGAACTTGAAAAGAACCCACGTGGGAGGCTGGACATCCTCCTCGCCAGCTTTACTCTTGCCTTTCGCCGCTCTCGTCTCTTAACATAGCGGTTGCGGATGGCCTTCCACATTCTGTGACATTCGATCACCTCCAAGCCTGAAACCGGGAACCTCATCAGGATGGTACGAACAAATAACAATAATTACAATCAAACGTTACGAAGGAATAAACAGCATTGACTTTACGGGTTGGAATCGCAAAGTCGACCTGCTCGTGCATCCTACAAAAGCGCAATGTTCACTACGGAAGTACCTGCGGAAACGTCTCGAGCATCTTCGAAGGATGTTCGTTCGATAAATGTGTGGGCTTCGAACATGTCTGCAGTCAGTTCTTGAGTGACCAATATGACCATCATGGAAGGAAAAGCCTCAGACAGTGTCCCTGAAGACCGTCTCTTGACCAATCGGGATTAGCAGTGTGATCGCAACTTAAGAGTATGTCACTGAAACATCTCGTCATTATGGTAGGTGCACGTGCCACCTCCCTTGCATCCAGTGGTGTAGCCAAGGAGGAGGCTATCACTTTGCCGCCAATGCACCAGCGGCTCCAAAGTTGGTCCTGTGTCGCTGTGTCGCCGTCGTCCATGTGCCAGGGACTGGAGTCGGCAGCTGTAGTGATTCGGAGCTCGAGGGCTCTGCGGGATGTTGCCGCCAATTGCGGCGCCGGACTCCACGTCCGTACAAAAGCGTTCAATTTTTGTACGTTAGCCACGGATGTTCTGATAAAATAAATCGACGTGACCCATCTCTTTTCGCTGGACATGGGGGCTCCTTCCGAGACGTGCAGGAGGTCGTTCCTTTGGCTGCCTCTTAAAGCTTTGAGGGAAGGTTTTGGCAACACTGCAGAATTGGCGAGTTCCTCGATATTGTCGGCAGGCACGGACATAGTAATAATAGTTTTATTTGACACGAATTCAGAGATGTGATTCAAGTACGGCCCCGTCCAAACGAAGTAGGGCTCATGAGTCAGAACCCGGCAGGTGAGTGTCAAAAAAGTGTACTCGGTTGTTAGTGGCCCGACTAACGGGGGAAAGCGAAAAGTTGCGAGGTAATGGGAGAGTTTTACGTATATCATTGTAACTCTTTTACTGCCTTCCACTCATGCGCTAGTAAAATTTAAACAACATTCAAAAGTGCAATTTTTCTTTGACTTCACTTTTGTGAAGTCGCAACTAGTATGAAACTGGAAAAGGATATGGGTGACGACATAAAACTGTAAGTACTCCAAAATATTGTAACTGAATATCGCATAGGATGCTGCAAAAAGTCATCGGTGCAGATTGGCATATTGAAGTTTTTAATACTATAATTTCCAACAGCAAATTAGTGGCCTACGAACAAAATGAGCCTGTTTGTGTTGAGTGTAATACAACTGTCCAAAAAACCTTCAGCAGCGACTAAATAGCGTCATTGGTTACGACTTTAATAATATAAAGACACGTTCAATTACTTCATGGCCACATCCCTCCAAAATGCATACTATGGTTTAGGAGCGTATGAATTAGTTTTCTAAAAATCTGCCAAAACAGGGTTCATAACGGAACTTCCATGTTTATAATTAATACACAATAAAAGTTATTGAACAAAAGGTAAGGGTGCAAACGAGCTGGTGTTGGTTTAACATTTTGACTACCGTAAAATACCGGGCAAGCGCCCAATCAAATTTTGGAGATAATCGCAAAAAAATGGTGGATGAGTGCTTGTCCAGTCATCAATTTTACATATAAATGTGCGCATATTTTCTCAGATCTTGCAAATTCGGTAATGGGCGCTTAATGTGAAATGGGCGGATGCATGGTATTCTACGGTAAAAATCTCGAGACTGGGAAGAGAATGGATGGACAAACACAAGACCTTGTGTTTTTCCATCCCTTCCCAGTCTTGAGTCAAAATGTATAAAAATTATGCTTGCTTCAAAGCACTATTTTTTGCAAAAGAATATAAAAAATACCTGAGCCATTAACGTAATTGTGGCCGAAACAAATAGATATGTGTAAAACACATTTCTATTCACGCACGAGGGTCACACAATGCAACCGCTTTTCTGGATAGTCTGTAGTAAAGAATTACAGGACTGTTTATTAACTAGGTCCCATTTGTAATTTGTGGTGCATGGAGAGATGTCATTATTTCCGTGCTTACTTGACTGCAAAAAAAAAAGGTAGCTTTTTTGTTAAAAAAATTTTACTTGATGTAATTTAGGTTTATTTTATTTAAATAAGATTTATTTCATATAAATTGGATTATATTTAGCGGATTGGGACACAGCGCACAAGAAACGAAGATGGAGTAGAAGGGTGTACACAGGACAAGCGATTACTCTCAACTGAAGATTTTATTGAAAAGAAAAGGAGTTGAGTAATGCGGATTCTTGGGCGAGTTGGTACTGAAACTTGGAGAACATAATAGCGCTTCACGACTGGGACGAAGAGTAGGAATGAGACAACACAATGCACCAACTTCAACTGGTTCGTTAGAAAATCAAGGGTATAAATACTCTGCATCATCGCGCCCTTCAATCAATCCCATGCCACGCCACTGATCTCAAGAACTGTGTCTCTTTGTCGCCCAAATCGATCGACGCCACGCTGACACATCGATCTCCGTAGTTTTTTTATCAGGTCTGCCTCTATAATTTTGCTTACTGTATTATCTCTGTTTTCTAATAACAGTGCACAAATTAAATTCAGGTTTGCACCCACAGTCATGGAAGTGCATCGACAAATGACCGTCACGTTTTCTAGCCTGCTCACTAGACATAAAGAATTTATACTATTCCCTTCCGCACGACAAACTACTGACCTGCGTAGAGGAAAGCATCGATAAACACGGGGTGGTGGCCTTTCAGAACGCAGCAGGAATGACTGTAGATGACTTTCTCGAATTGCTTACATTTGATCTAAACTCGACCTTTGTTGAGTGGAACAGGGGAGTGTATATTCAGAAGCGAGGGGTGTGTATTTGCTAGTGTTTAGCTCCAGTTTTACGTGATATATTTTTAGCCCATCATGACAGAGTTCTCTCGGAATGCCTGAATGACTTTAATGGTAGCAAGGTTTTTAGATTCGTCGACAATTATTTAGTTTTTCTTCACCATGATGTTTCTCACTTTTCCTTGGTGGTGAACAGCCTTTTAACAGTTTTTAGTACCATCCTTGATCCTCTCAAGCTTACGCACGAGGTACTTGTGGACAACGTCATACAGTTTCTAGATATCAGGCTCACACTTTTGGAACAATACGTGTGTTGGAAATACCAACCAAGAGCAGATAAGCCCCTGTTGCCGTTCAATTCATCTCATTTGAAACTTGTTAAGAGAGGAATTGTAAATTTGTGCTTTGTGAACTCCATCAGAAGGTTGTGTCATCATGCAATGCCTTAAAGTCTGAAGGAGCAGTCAGAACGCTTGGTGGCTGCCGGTTTTCCAGGGACGCTCCTGGTGTCGGCTGCAGAAAAAGTTGTAAGAAGCTACGAGTAGTAGCGAGTCCAGACCAAGATGTGGCTCAAAAGAAACAAAGTCTGGCGGTTGTGCCTTACATGCACAAAACCGCACGCAATATCAAAAAGATAGCAAACCACGTAAATGCTCGGGTGGTTCTTTCTGCACCGGAAAAACTTGCCAAGTTGTGCAAAATGACGGACCCTCACCGCAAACCACCGGTTGGCTGCGTGAAGAAGCATCGCAGCTTGTTTGTAGAATGCGCAGCGAGAGTCGTCCATCAGATCTCGCTGACGTGCGGTAAAAAGTATGTGGGACAGACGGGAAGATGTCTAAATGACAGATTGCGCGAACACAACCAAAAAGCGAGCGGACAGCTTGACGATCATTTGTCAATGCACTGCCTTGACTGTGGGTGCAAACCTGAATTTAATTTGTGCACTGTTATTAGAAAACATAAAGATAAGGCGGTAAGGAAAAGTTTTACACATGCACACGCCCTAAATTTTTACACATGCAGAAATCAAGAGGGGGGTCAGGACATCCGGACCTCCCCTCTGAATTCGTTCCTGGCTGAAACTACCGTTTGCAATTCGACATTGGAAGCAATTGCCAAACTTGTGGTTCCTTAGCAAATCTCAAATTGTTTTGCAGCCATACAAATCCCAATATTGACCAGTAGATGGGCGATATGGGACAGGCACGTCAGAAGCCACCTCTCTTCTCATTTGTGTGTTGGCAAGAAGTTGTCACTGAAATATTGCCTGACCGTAGACTGCAAAACGGATTTAATTTTGTTTCGTTAGTTGATAATGAACGATAATAGTCAACAGCCGAGAATGATCTCGCTCTCACCCATGACCAAAATAGGAGCCCTGAAGGTAATTTTGGCCACCAACTGGTTGACGTCAACTTAGCCAGCTTGTCTGCACTCCGAATAAAGACCGGTAGCTACGAAAATGAAATAAAAAGTGAGTTTCAGACGCTATTCTTTTTTGTCGCCGATGGCTGGAGCACATGAGGTAAATCTTGACGCGAAAGAAATCAAGTGACCTCGAGAACACTTCCTCCGCACATAGAATAACGTGGGGCAAACATCTGTCAACATGGCATCTAGCTTAGTGTGTGGGAGGAATCAAGATGCTTCCTTTCGTAACAACAGTCAGGCATTCTTTCACAATGTCCTTGACCTTCATTTTACTTTACCACAAGACTCTGTAGGAGAAAGCAGGTGATCCCAAATCGGTTCTAGATTTTCTTACCGTGTAAGCAAACTTGCCTCTGGGCTCAAGCCTCATTTTTCAACGTCTGCTGCCGCTGCAGAAGTGGACGCCACTCCCCCCGCAACAGGGAGCACTTTGGTGCTGATGGAAGAGAGTAAAAATGTTTTAAACTCAGACCCGATATCAACTGTGCTTGTTCTTAGCAGTAAGTGATGTAGCATATTACCGTCGGTGCTGAATCTGGCCCTTAAGGAAGGCCAGTTACTTGAAGAGGTGCCATGTTGGCACGGCAAGACCATCGCGGCCAGCACCGCTCCGGCCTCTTTGTTTCTTCGATTCTCTCGCATACTTGGCCCTCATGGCCAGCCAAGCCTGACAGCAGGCGTTAGAGTCGCTGCCTGAAGTGAATGAAGTAAATGTGGCATAAATAACTAAAGTATCGCTTATGAATACAAGTTTTAGAACAGAAATCATGATGGAACTAGATTTATAACACAACTTCAATTAGGACAGCCAATAGGTGCAACAGACATGCACCAGGTTTGCTTGCCAGTATTCAACCCAAACTTTACAAACCTCCTTCAGCATCTTGAAATGTAGTCTTTTTATGTTCTGCCTGTTTGATCTCTTCATTACTGATCGCTCGATTAATAATGGCTTCCCATTTCGTGCCATGACTTTGGGAAATGGTTATGCGAGGTACGCAAACGAGAGGTGCGAGCAGTGGGTTGTGGGTGGGTGTGCGCTGCCCACTCGGACGTGAATGGTCACAGACAGCTGCAGGGAGGCCGCATCTGTGGCTCCGAGGCAAACCGCCGGCCCAAAGAATCGAATCCCCAGTTGGTGGGTTGGAATCCTAGCTGGAGAGAAGGTGCCAGGTAACCGAGATTTCAGTTTCACGTTCAAAGAATCCCAGGTGATGTAAATTAATCGCTGAGGTATGCGACGGCCTTCCTTGATTTGGCATGCAGAACTTCGCAAACGTTTCTTTGCGAATGGCAGGGAAGTCTATTGGCACTATCGCCTCCGGCGTGACCCAAAACAAATCTTTGATAACACTTTGGCGTCTTGCGAGCTTCGAGTGTACGCCCAGGCGCGTGCAGCTGACCGTGAACGGGAACGTTCATGCATAGTGAAAGTTAGACAGAAGGCAACAAGCGTGCGATGAAGGCAGGCCGTCCAGAGGTGCCCTGGGTTGCGGCGCAAATTATATAGTTCTGTTAAGAGGTCATACTCACAGAAAGCGATTCCAATTGCCTTCCAGGAATTTTTGCGCTTCCCAGTGTCCCTGTAGTCCATACGGCTTGCGTTCCATAGCCATGGACACCGCTCAATTTCGATGATGAGTGCTTCTGAGCAAGGAGCCACTGGAGGAGCTGCCATGTTGTCAACGGAGAACAGACTCATGACTGGCATACAACGCCTTGATTCGTGATTGGTCTGTTCCCATACTGTGATATTTAGTCAGACCTGTGTATACAAAAAGTACAAGGGACAAAAACGGATCCATTATGCTTTGTACCATGCACATCTAGCATGCAAATTACGAATTCAGAACCAATGAATACTTTCGTGAAACTTTCATTTGCATTTCATTTTTTTATGTTATTGTACTGCGCAATTATTCTTTTGTTTCTGAAGAAAGCCTGTGTTATGGGGACTAGCCGAGAAACCAAAGTAAAAAAAAAGTCATAAATTTATATTTTGATAACTGACGCTGGCTTTAGTGTTTTAAAGGAAACCTGGTAAGCGGGAGGTAGATGCACAACAAAAATAACCTGAAAAGTTTGAAGTTGCTTGTATAAAGTGAAGCAGAGTAATAGCGAAACAATTCGATTCATTGGGTGGCATTGAGCCATGGCGTTGATGCAAAATGCGCTGCAAAAATCAACACCTGCATATACCCACATTTTCATCGAACGTGTATTGTATAGGGAGACGCATTCTTGTGAAATCTCTCGGTGTAGTTGACTCGTTCCTGTAAAAATTTAGAACATCTTCACCGAGGGCAATGACGAAAAGGTTAGCAGATAATTTTCGGTCGTGTTTGGTGCTCCGGACGAGAGATGGTGCCACCTTTCTGTTTGGAATGTCAAGAAGGAAAGAGGGGAGGGGAGAGCCCTCCCTCCCTCTTTCCTTGACGGTCGCCCGACCTCCCATCCCGGTAATCATCTTCCGATGATGGCCTGCAGTGCTTTGTCATTCTTGTTTATTTTCGCAGTTATGGTTGCTGCAAATATATCCCATGGTTGAACGTTAGGAAAGTACAATACTTCTGGCTAGTGAAAATCAATTACAACAAACTCCCATGAAACTGAACACACTTAAACTGAATTCATGGATACGTGGAACAAAGTTGGAATGTTTGGTTGGTTTCCTGTAGATTCTATGCAGAAAAAGCTTGCTTAACACAAACCACTTCGCATGCCCATTTGTTGGTTCAAACGTTTGCAGCATAGTGCACATTCTGTGCAACTTCCCTTAGTGGGGAAGCTGCTGAGGCTGCCGCACAATGTCTCCTACCCTGGGACGACGGAACGGGAGTTTGTAGGAGAGAGAATATTGGTGTTGACAGCAGTGGCAGAGGATTACCCACATTTCCTGCCATATTGCCGCCACGCTCATAGCCGAAGACAAACGTAGTCAAAGCTCTCGAGATAGACAGTCGTGTCAGTCGTGTTGTATAATCTTACTCTATAGCAGTGGCTCTCAACGAGGTGTGTGTTGTGGACCACAAATGCTGTAGCAACGTTCACAATTTTTGCCTTGCCATCTGACGATGGTTACATCGCCCTTTCTCTCGCCTTTTGCATCGAGGCTCTATCGTCCTTCTCGCCTTATTTCGTTTTCACTTTTCAGTACACATCCCTGCAGCCTGTATGCGCGGATAGCACTGACGGCCCAGATACTGACGGCATTGAGTTCTCGGAGTAGTGGAAGTAATGTATAGTAGTTGTCAAAGAAACACTTAAAGTTCCTGAACTTTGGCAAGTGTTTCATGAGCCTCATCACAATGGAGCCACCAATTTTGAGGTGCTTGTGCTCGAGCGATTTCCCCATTTCTTTTCCCTGATACAGCTTGAAGTCACTTTGCCATAGTATGTGAGCTGCAGCGGACAAACACTGACACCTCCAGGGTTAGGTTTGTTTTTGCAGAAATCGCTTGGCCGCAACTCTACTTATGAAAGGGATCATCTGCTCATCAATGCTGTTGTTCTCGAATGTAGTAAGTTCCAGATACCTCTGTCTGACAGCATCCAGCACGGGGTGCACCTTCCAAAACTTATCAGTTAGAGCCCGGGGCGAAGATGTCTCCGTGCCGTGCAAAGCTGACCGGAGCTTGAAAAATCTGTTGACCCCCATCGCCTCCGATACGCTGGGGATCTGCGTTGCCGGCTGCCAGTACATACGTATGCGGGGAAACTTGGGCGTCCCCATGATCATCATCATCCCGAAGAATGCTTTAACATCCTCCGGAGTGTTTCCGAGATTTGTTTCCCGAGGTGTGCAGTCCGTAAATGTTCATGCACCCCGCAAACTATACGAATGGTGAGTTAAGAAAATACCTTCGAAAGTATTCCCATGGCTCAGCCACCTCCTCTAAAGTCATGTGGTTGTCATCCAATGTTGTGTCAGGGGGCTCGAAATCGCTGCTTGTCCAAACAGTCTGCACCTTTTGATTACGCGCTTCCTCCGCTTCATCATTTTCCTCTGGAGCAGGAGCCGGCTGTTGCAGCCCTGAAGGCCTGCCTCGTGTTCCAGGGGGTTGACCTAAGTGACAAAAGGCATTCTCTTTAACTTAGCTAAGCAGTTAACAATGTCATCCAAATATTTAAAGCGCCTGTACTCGCAGATCGATGAGGCTCTCTGTCCTCCTTAACAGAGAGGCCGACATCGGATGCATTTCCATCGGAAATTTGCATTAGCAACCTCTGTGCTGTGGCACTGCCGACCCTCGTGCGATTTCTCGCATGATTTCGGATGTCTGAATTGGGAAGAAGCAACACATTGTCACTAGAATATATGAATTTCCAATGAAAAGCTCCTTGCAAGAATGCTAACGGCACTATAGCACTAATGTTTTCTTCGAAGAACATTTTTGCACAATGTGGCCATAGCGGCACGCTGTACGTGGGGGGATCGGTGGCCGAGTGGGCTAAAGCGCATACCCAGCTCGACGCGCGTGGAGCGAAAGATCGCGCTGCAGAACCCAGGGATCCTGGGTTCGAGCCCCACCCCTGCCCGTTTCGATCTGGATGAGCATCGTACCGGCGTGCGGTCGTGTATCACTACTGCGTGGCGCACGTTAAAGACCCCAGGTTAGCAGTCGTACTGCACTGGCGAAATTGCTCATCTACAGTGTAAACCAGTGTCGCCTGATCCTGGCAGACCGACCTTACACTGTATAAATCACTAAACGTCCAATTTTTGACACATGTGTTTGCGAAATTCACTAATCCGTTAGAGAAGCAATTACTGCATCCTAACATTTCAAGCTACTGTGTTACATTCATTAGCATCTTTGGAATGCTTAGGCATGCAGCAAGTCTCGTCAGAAAACATCCAATTAAGCAAAGATTTGTTTTTCGGAGCCACTCGCCACTCGCGTCGCTGTAGAACAAGGAGGCATCCATCTTGCAACGGTGTTATTAATTGTAGTTAAAGGCAGCCACGGCAGATGGCGCCACCAACCCGCTCCATAAGCTGTACACGATCGTGTACAACCTGTCTCCAGCGGTACAGGCCCACATCTAAAGAGTAAATAAATTTGCAAAGTCGAATACACAAATGTGTATGCCATGTCTAGAGCCCTGCTCGGATAACAGTTTGATTATGCGCATCCGATCTGCATCTGCAGACTTTGGATCCGCATCCGAACCGCATCCTCAAACTTTTTACATTATTGTATCCAACCCGCATCCGCATACTTTGTACCCGTATCCGAACCACATCCACAAAATGTGGAACCACATCCGACTCACAATCCAAGTATTCATTGTATAACAAAACACCAAGCGTGAATGAAAAAAAAAAATACAAATAGCACTTTTTAAGCTGTTTGCTTATCTTTGTACAAAGAAATTTTTGTGTGACCATTCAAAGGGGATGTCATTTTATCATTATCAGTTTCATTGTAATTATATTAAAAGCGATCAGCCTTCCCGAGACACTGTGCGTCGAAAAAAAAAATTATCTGAGTTATGTGATTGTCAAACAGGATAGTTGGGCGAATTGGTATGTATTCATAATGGAACAGCGCGAATTTTACAGGGATAGAGGAAGGAACTGGACAGGACGAGCGCTGACTAACAACTAAAAGGTTTATTATCAGGAAATCACGAAGGAAACGTACAACAACACGACTCTCCAATCACGATGGAAATGCGCATGCGCCTCACAAGATTGGGTGCTATCTGTTACACAATTCTATGTGCGTCATCCCCGATCTAAACATTCGACCTCACTGTCGAGCAAATTCAAGGAAGCCTGACTCACGCAGGCTGGCCCCTCCTCCTTTATTCTATGAGCTTCGACAATCAAGCTTTTTGGTCCCTGTGTTTATACAAAACAATGGCCTTGTCAAGTAACGGTGTACAGGCGCAGTCCCTGCAGTGTAACGCCAAGTGGGAGCTTCCTGTTTCTGTTAAAGAACTCCGGTGCACCCGCAGGCAAATGTTGAGGCACTGCCCCGTCTGTCCGATAAATACCTTCCCGCACGTGTTTTGGAATCGGTCGTTAGTCAGCGCTCGTCCTGTCGTTCCGTCAAACAATTAAAAAGTAAGAGAGGTTCATAGTCGTCCGGCTACGGCGCAGTTGGACGAATATTAACTACCAGACTTTTTGGCTAGGACTCTAAGCATACAAAAAAGAAACACACAGGCAGTTCATGGGCTTCCTATGTGCGTGCGCTGTTGATTCCGAAAGTTTACAAACCGTGGCACCACAGGGTCGCGCTCGCCGTCGGGGCACTTGTTTTGTTTTTGGAATCATGACCACACTACTCTTTGCGGAGAGGGGGAGGTCTCTTCTACTTTCTTTTGACTTTTACGTTTGAGGTTTTCTTTTCCCAAAGAAAGTTTTCCGCTCTTTCCCTGCCAGTGTGCTAGCTTTCTGGAGACGATTGCCACCATGTATTCTTTACTTTTTCTATAAATAGCATTTTTGACGAGATGGAACACTAACTGAAGGGATCTTCAGTCAGAATCACATCTTCCTTAGGATTCCTATCGTTTCTTCGAAACGCGTTTTGTGGAAACACGTTTCGTGGACAACTTTTCATGGACATACATTTTATGGACACGCTGTACGTTTTGTGGGCCCATGTCCCTGTGATGTTTTGTCTACAACGCACTTCTTCACTAAGCCGCTAAAAGCTAGCGCGTGATTCATTAAGGCGTGCTTAACTAAACCGTGCCCCCCTCCCTCTTGGCAAGACGCAAAAAGTTTGTTACGAAAATAGCACGGCTGTGTGCGATGAAACGTCTCATGTTTTACGATGAAACAAACACGGGAAGCCTTCCAGTCAAACGTCGCATGTCGACGAAATGGTCTGTTGATGAAACGTCAGCCGACGAACTGAATGCCACCGGGTAAAAATTTAGATCCGGATCTGTGGATATCCGCATCCGCAGCCCCTGACATCCGATCCGCAATTCGCCAAAATTTGTCTAATTTTTATCCGCATCCGCCCGTTTACTGCGGATATCCGCGGATAATCCGTGGTTATGCAGGGCTCTAGCCATGTCTGAAGGGATGAAGAAAGGTCCCCGTCGTGCCCCAGTGCGGAAACATTTTTATCAAATTTTTTGGGCTGGTTACAACATGGAGTGAAGGGACTCACATTTATGTTAGTGGTAAAGAGAGCTTGAAAGAAAGAATAATGTGTGCATTAAACTTCTCAAAGCGTGTTGCGGCGAGATCCACAGGTCACCGTCTTATGCTGCCACTGCGCTTCCCCAGCCGCCAACCAGAAATGGGTTTAAAAGCTAGACAAACATCATTAGCTTTTGGAGACTCACGTTTGCCGTTCAATGGCCTTAGGTTTCGAAGGCCCGAGTTACGAGCACTTGTCTCCGACTGCCCGTCTGGAAAGTTGTCGTCGGATTCGTTCACGGGGCGCACCTGGCGTTGTTGCATGTTCTCATAGAGTTGTGAAGCAATACTCTAGAGCACGGAAGGTTATCCACTGCCTTGAGGTTTGCCTGAATTGTTTGTTGGAAAAGCCTCCACCGTGCAACTAAAATGCCAAATGCATTTTCAGAAATGCGTCAAGCCCTCGACAGCCTTTAGCTGAAACAATGTTCCAGGAGTGTCGGGGTTCGGCTCGGATAAGTTCTCGTGAACTTCTCCATAAGGGGAAATGTCTCGTCTCGAACTAGAAACACGAAAGGTATTTTTCGTGGATGACAAGGAAGCTGGAGAGTACCTGACATTTTCTGGCCAATGAGGTACTGTCTGGACACTGTCATTGCAAGAGCCAAATTCGCCAATGTCAACCATAAAAAATTTGTAATGAGCATTACCCACTGCCAAAAGGATGATGCTGTGCGTTTATTTGTAGTTGATGGTTGCCGATCCACAAGCTTCCAGTGCATTGTGTTTACCGTCAGTCGCACGTGCAGAGTTTTGGAAATTTTCGGGGGTCATTAAAAGTATCTGTAATTTCTCTTCACACCTCTTCAGTTCGGGCATGCATGTACGATGGTGTTAGGACTTCTCGCAGTCCTTGACTTGTCTCCTGCACACCCTGGCTGGCAAATGAGAGGCTGTGACAGTAGCTCTTGGCGACGGCTCGCCGAGATGAGCCATGTGCCAGGTGCTTGAAGTGAAGAAAGGAAAAAATTATAGCTGCCTTTCAAAGGAACGCCTTTGGAATTTAATCTTTGCAATACTTAACTGGGCATGTCTATCCTGAGTCGTGCATTTAGGGGAAGATCTTCCTCGGGCATACTTCTTTTTGATACTGTCGAGATCAGTTTGACGAAATCAACGGGACTGGAAATCACTTTGCTATATCCGCTTCTTCGTTATATCTGTACTCCTAAACACCCCCCCCCCCCCACAAAAAAAAAAGAAAAAAAAAAAGAAAGGGTTGTTACGGGTTATCGTGCCTGCAGAAAGCGGTCGAGGCTTCCTTGCACGCGCGCTCTTCAAGATCGGAGCTGCTTCTCGCCAAATGCGAGAACCTCCGATCGAGAAAAGATCTTGCGAGCTACGTACGGACCGTGTTGACAGCTGCGACGGCCACCGCCCTAGGATACCGGCGGTGCACGGCATTCTTTACGTTTATCCGCACTTCGATCAGATTGGCACCTTTTGTTTCAAGGAGATTGCCTTCGACTTCCCCATTGAGGTGCCGGCGGTGCCGGGACTCTTCATCGTTCAGTGGCGATGACTCGCCGAATCGGTGCTTCAGCGAAGTTAGACTTCCGCGCAAGAGCGCCCACGCCGACCAGCGATACCAACACTGAACATGAAGCAAACAAAGAAGCACGCATGGCACCGAGTTTGCGCTCAAGCTCGTCTTTCGTTGGTGTAGAAAGCCTAGATTTGAGAGAGGGGCAACTGCTCAATCATCTGGTTTGTGGGCTGCGTTTGCAGAACAAGAACAAGAACAAGAAAGAAGAAGAAGTGTCATGGCGTCAGCCGGTCGCAGATCAGGGCAGCTGAGCTGGACTCCTGCTCTTTTCACCATGTTGTGCTTTTTCGTCGTTCTCTGTCAAAGCCAAAGAATGAATGCCTCCGAAGTGATTGCTGCGGAACAGCGGGTCTCGCCCGAATCAACAGTCCGGGACGGTAAACGCGTGCTTCCTCGGCCCACTAGGCCTAAAACCAGCCACTCCGTCAGTACCACGAAAATTATGCTACTTGGACTATTGATACTCTCCGGCGATATCCACTGCAACCCTGGGCCCTTCCGCGTGCAGTGCTACAACGCAAGAAGTCTCCTGAACAAGGTACCTGAACTCAAATCCAACCTGGCCTGTAATTCACCCGATGCATTGTGCGTGTGCGAAACGTGGCTTAGTGACTCTGTTCCGGACCATGAAATATTTGGCCCCGAGTCGCCGTGTTCAGAAGAGACCGAAGTGGACGTGGAGGCGGCGTCCTGGTCGCCGTAAAACGTAAATTCTCCCCTGTGCGCCGTGCGGACTTAGAGGCTCCCAACTCCGAGCTGGTTTGGACCGAACTTAACTGCCGAGGCGGAAAACTGCTTCTCGGTTCACTGTAGAGGGCCCCCAATACAGGTCATGATGTCTTCGCTGAGCTGTGCGCAGTTTTCGATCGGATCAGCTCCCGTAAAGAAGGACACATGAACATTCTGTTAACTGGGGACTTCAACCTCCACATCAACTGGAATTCTGTTGATCCGATGCCAACAAATGAGACAGAGGCCAAGTTCCTGGACTGGATGCAGTATGCAAACCTCACACAGATTGTCCGCTTTCCAACGCACGTCCGTGGCAATGTTTTGGGTCACACCCTAGACCTATTTCTCTGCCGGAACCTTGCCCAATTACTATCTGTGTCTGACACTCCCCCGCTATCTAACTCTGACCACATTGGAATCTCCTCCTCCTGGAACTTCAGCTGCACAAGAAAACAAATAATCTCAAAGCAGGCAATCTTGTTTAACAAGGACGGACGTGACTCACTGGAACGCTCTGTTGCCCTGGCTCCTTGGTTTCTCTGCACGGACTTTCTGACAGACTACAACCCATGGGACCTATTCTATGGTATGTTCTGGGCTGCATGCAGAGACTCTACGCATACTATGATCTCTTCCAAACACAAGAAAGGCAAACCATGGATAACTGGACTCATCAAGCAGCTATCAAGCAAGACTAGGCGCTTTTTCAAAAGGGCCTCAAAAACACAGGATGCCCCTCATTGGGCGGCATACAAGGATCTCTTGAGACAGCTGAAAAGGGAGATAAGAGTATCCTATCGGAATTACCTCTGCGACATGGCAAGCCAGGCAAGAACATGCCCCAGACGTTTCTGGCAGTTCTACGGATCATTACGACGTAACAGTGTTGCTACCCAGTTTCAAATAGGAGGTACATGCACTGACAATGCTCAGGTCATCGCCAACTCCTTTGGCCAACACTTCAGCGATGCTGTGCCGTCGTTTAACAACTCCTGCCCTCCTCCCCAAGTTGAAAGTCCCCCTGCTGAGAAGCACAACCTCACAGAGTCAATTCCTATGTTCGTCCCGTCACCCGTTACCACCGAGGACGTTGCGGCTGCCATCTCCCAGCTGAAACCTGGCGCCTCCCCTGGCCCAGATGGCATTCCCCCCTTCCTGCTGAAGGCCTGTGCTGCGGCACTCTCGTCCCCATTGGCAGACCTGTACAACTACTCCTTTTCCAGGGCACTCATCCCTGATGTCTGGAAGCCAGCGCATGTGACCCCTGTCCACAAAGGAACGGGGAAACCACTGAACTCTCTCGAAAGTTACCGGCCAATAAGCCTCACCTGCATCCTCTGCAAAATATTTGAAACCTTAATTTGTAGTAAAATATCCACGCACCTAGAAGTCAACAACCTTTTATGCAGCTCTCAACATGGCTTTAGGAAGGGGCGGAGTTGCGAAACTCTGCTCTCTCTCCTGCACCACGACCTGAGCAGTGCCCTGGACAGCTCGAAGGAAGCAGATGTTCTGTCCATAGACTTCTCGAAGGCCTTCGACAGTGTGAACCATGACCACATCCTTACCAAGCTCCCAGGCTTTGGGATATCCGGAGCAACCCTTAAATGGGTATCGAACTTCCTGGGTAATCGCCGTCAGCGAGTTAACTTCCACGGTGCCTTTAGCCAATGGCACAATGTCAGAGTGGGTGTACCTCAGGGCTCTGTTATAGGGCCACTCCTCTTCACCCTCTACATCAACGACCTTGCGGTCGACATACAATCTAACATTCTTCGGTATGCAGATGATCACATACTGTACCGCATAATCCACTCCTCTCACGACCGCCAAATCCTGCAGTCCGATCTGCACAAGATCTGCAGGTGGTCAGAAGTTAACGGACTGCTCCTCAACCCAGACAAAACTGTGTACCTTAAAATATCAAGAAAAAAGAAACCCGTCGACGTCGTCTACAATGCACAAGGGAAGCGCATACAAGAGGTCACAGACACTAAGATTCTTGGTGTTTGGTTTGACAAGACCCTCTCCTTTAGAAGGCACGTTGACTACGTCTGTAAAAGGGCGAGCAAACTGAGAGGCTTCATAACCAGGACAACAAGAGAGATGCCAAGCCATGCCTTTTGTACACTGTACACGGCTCTTGTACTGCCGGTTTTGGAGTATTGCTCCTCTGTCTGGAGCCCCCGCCAGGTTGACCTACAGAGGAGACTAGAGTCGACGCAAAGAAAGGCCACAAAGACAGCACTCTACTTGCAGGACAAGAGGGCAAGCAAGCTACCCTATGAAAGGCGGCTGCAATCCCTCCGGTGGTCCAGACTTGATAAACGTCGACTGTTCTTCAGACGGGTCCTCCTCTACAGGTACCTACATGGTGTCTGTCCCATCCCCGATGGTTACTTGAGGAGGTCTAGGCGAGACCCCTCGAAACTTGAACAGCGCTTTGCCCGCACCATTAGTGCCTCTACCTCCCTCTTTGTCCAAGTGCCTACCCTGTGGAATCACTTACCAGATGCTGCTCGCCAGGCCCCAAGCGTAGACGAATTTAAAGATCTGGTGCGGAATCACCATGACACCTACTCTCTTCATTAGACTAAGTATTCTCACCCTTTTGTAAATTACATTCCAGCATCTCCATTTCATCTGTTAACGTATGGCCGAGGAGGAAATCAGCATATGTATGCACGGGCTTCTGCCTTTTGATTGCCTCAGGCTCTCGGTCGTATGGTTGTTTTAGCCAATAAACACCTTTGAACCTTTGAACCTTTGAAGTTACAGCCTGCAAGGAGTCAAAACCCAAAAGTGTTCCCCTTCTGCAAATGCGTCCACCTCTATGCCCAGTTTTCTCTCCACACCGGCCATGTGATGACCGAATGCAGCCATACTTAATGCAGCCAAGTGCTCCCAATGGTTGGAGTTGGTCTCTCTCCAATATAGGCTCTCTCCATCATCTCTGCCGGTGCATTGTTGCTATAGCGCTCCGAATGCCCCTATCGGCCTGCCACGACGGCTTCAATGCGGGCGGTGCGGAAAAGCCGCTTCACTGATAAGGAAGGGGGAGCGGACGACGATGTAGAGGCTGCTGCCGGTGGCCTTTGCAGCGTCGTCTGTGGCCCGTTCTGGGTGGTGGCTCTGCCGCAGCAGCAAGGTGCGGCCGTCTGAGACTTAGAAACTTTTTTTATTTATTGTAAAATTTCTCTTCAGTATAATGTTTTTTCATTACCGTACCATTTTTTATTCATTATATCCGCGGGAGCCGATCAATTTCCTTCGCTAAAAACAGAGTTAAATATATTGAAAAAGGGAATGGGAAATCGTAATAACTTCGCTGTAGCTGCTGTTTCCTTATAACCAACTTCATTATTACTGGTCTCGACAGTGTTGGGTTTAAAGGGCCAAAATTTGCACAGTTAGTAGACATGGGGCTCTTCGTAGTTATGCAAATTCGTTTCGTGATAGCTCTCTAATTCAATATCTGTGCTGCATGACATGCATAAAAAACGCCCATCTGGCACGCTCAATTTTTTCTACTAATCATAAAGATGGAGTAGCCTAAATAGCCAGATTGGTTCCCCATGAACAACAGATTGGGAATATCTATTTGAATCAACAATATCTGATGCCTGGGCGTTAGTGAAGTGATACCACAAACGTCCACCAGGGCATTCGGTGCTCGCGTACCACTGCTGAAGCCCCAATGGTAATTAACTGAAACATAGAACTATTTACATGCTTATTTTTTAATTTATTACAAAATAATGCAACATGTCTGTAAATATAGAACTACGGGCTGTCAAGGATGAATTGCAAAAAAGGTAAGGAAGAACTCGAGGATAATTATTTTTTTTAAATTCCCGCTCAAAATCACAATTTTGACTTCTTGTTTTTCAAACAAATTCCGGGCGCAATGCAAAAACATGAGTTGCAACAGGAGGGCGTTAAAGTTTGTGTTAGGAGTGTACAAGCATAACATGCTCTGCATGTAAAATCTCGAATCTAAAATATAAATTTAAATTGTCTTAAATATTTGCCAAAAGATGCCTTATTCTGAAAAAATTCACTTATGAATTCAAGTTGGTCCTATGCAACCGAAGAACCCAACTATTTCGTTGGCATCCACGTATGTTCGAGGCACAAGCCTAAGCTTCGGCGCTGCACCGCTTGCGAGAAAGATTTTCCCGAAAGCCGGGAGGTGCACGGCTAAAGGTTCGGGCAGTGCATACGAACTGCCGTTGATGAGATTGGTGAACTTGACTTCGTCGTGCGTCAGCACAATCCCACTTAATTGCGTTAAGTGCAGCAGTCTGGTGCAGGCGAATGTGCGACAGTACTACGAAAACGCCCTCTTCGGCACTTATAAAGGAAGGCATCTTTTACAACGCACCTGAAATCCATCTGCAGCTGAGAGGGACAGATGGATTTCTTCATCACAGGAGGGATGGATGGATGGATATGGCTGAACCCCTTAAAATAAGATGGTGGCTCGCACCATCTAGCCATTGTTCTTAATTTTAGATGTTAATTATTACTATGCACCTCGAAATTCAAGGAGAAGCCTTTTTAGGATAACCATTCCAAAACTTAGGTTCCGTGTGATTGCAGCGCCTCTCCTCAACCGATGGCACGTGCCTTCCACCATAGAGGTCACCAGGAAGAGGAAAGGAGGAAAGTTCAGCCATCCCTCGACTTGTACCACTAATCAGACAACCTCTGTTTCATTTTCTCTACACTCCCAAAGTATACCTTTTCCTCGCTATCCTTAAAACCCAGTGCCTTAAAATCAGCCGCACCTTAAGCAACTGCAGGGCGAAGCCCTTTACAATAAAGTTCTCAGCTGTTTCATCCTTCTCCCCACACGCTGTGCATGACATGTCTACTTCTTGGTATCTAGCTCTGTATGTCCTGCAATGCAACACTCTTGACCTTGCCTCGAACAGCAATGTGCTTCCCCTGGAATTGTCATACATGCTCTCGATATCCGACTTGAAAAACCTGTACCAAATACGATATAGCTTCGCCAATTCTGGTAACTCCTCTGAAAACCTATGGGAAATGCGGCGAACGTGACAGTGGCGCCTCTAGCGGACTCGGAGTCTACGGAAGCGGACAACGCAATAGAGAAGTATAGGCTCCGCGACGTCCTCGAGCTTTGCGTGCCCCGTTTCTTCACCCTAACAGCTGAAAGAACTCATTACAGTCAACCCATTTGCAAAGCAGAATCCGCTGATTGCAACTACAACGACAAATAAATAACAACGCGCGCATAAACGAAGACAGAGCAGTTTATTTAGAGGTCTCGTACGCCACTCGGGGGGATCACACGCGTTTGAAGTGCACCTGGGAAGCGGAAAAAAGGCGTTGAGCCACTCAAACTATGTCTTAAGAAGTTACTGTTTATCCGTTACAAACTGTGTTGTCACAATTTCTTACCTGAATAGGTGATTATTAAAACGTGCGCAAACAATATGTTAAAATTACCAGAGCAAGTACACCATCCTCTGCAGCATTAAAAAAACAAAAAGTAACGAGAAAAATGACCGTGCAAACACTTTCCGAACTCTGCAGAAAAGATGAAGTCCCATCCCAGACGAAAATAAAAAATGGAGAACAGTCGCGCACAGCGGCCGGCGATTGCAACGAAGAAGTTAGGAGACGATACAAAAATACAAATTACCCAGCAAAGATTTCCTTGAACGACGACGATCGCACGGGTCGTCGGTTGAAAATTAACAGGTGGTGCTTGCCCTCGGTGTTGAGTCCAGAACAAACAAAGCGGAAGCAACACGACAAAACGACAAAAAAAAAAAAAAAAAAAAAGAGCTTCATTTTTTTTTTTTTTTTTAGGTGCACATCACACGTTTGTTTATTTGCTTTCGCGGCGTTGGTAGGGACTAAGAACAAAAGAGCTGCAATCTGGTACGTGCTAGCAGTGTGTGACCTTTTTTGCTTTCGCTTTTCTTTTCCCAGTGACTTTGAGAGGTTGTTTGTTTGCTCGCTTGGCGCAGCAGTTCAAAAGTACATTCCAGTATACTTGTTGGCGTACATGTCTAGGCAATCCTTGCACACCGTGCCTTTGTTTTGAGTGTCGATCAGCGGCCTCAAGTGCGTTTTCAGCTGAACTTTCGTTTGGTGAAATATTCGTTTGTTGAGGCGTGAGTGGCGATTTTGAAGCCAGACTTGGATAGCTGTTCCAGTTTAATTTGAAGTAACTTAATTACTCACGTTTGCTTTGTCTTCGGGAAGAGGAAGAAGCATTTTCCACCACATCAGAAAAACTTGTTTTCGCAGTGGAGATGGCAGGCACACGGCATGCCTGCCATCTCCAAGTATGCACTGGTGTATGCCCGAAGGCGGCCGGTTGATCAACCAACTATGACTCATAGCAGACGTGACCGCGTACTCAAATAAAATCCAAATAGAAATGGATAACGAGCTTACACTCCTTAATATATTTATTAAGTATCAAAAAGTACATATGAAGATTTCGGATCAGAAACTCAATCGAAGGCGAACATAGGAGGTTATCATAGACGACAGGGGAAAAACAACAATAACAACAAAGTTGCAGACGGCCCTCCAAATGTTCAGGCATAGCGTAGCAGACAAACCGGTGGCAGTAAGCGACGAAGCGAAGGAAAGAAAGTAAAAACTAAGCCAAACAAGGCAAAGCAAAATACGCGATGGTTCGAACGTCAAGTACGCACAAGAAAGAAAAAAAGCAAAATAAAACATAAACGCAGGAGGAAGAAAGACAACGACGGCGTACCGTCGCCTCAAACATAAAAAGAAAGTAGACTTTGAAAAATGGAAGGAGGTGCACGACCGTCCACCGGGTGTTCTTTTTTGTAACTCCGCTTTTATTAGTTTCAGTAATAGCGTCAGATTGCACAATCATCTTTTCCCAGAGCATACTGACATCGCAGTAAGGTACGTGGTTCGAAATTGCCTTTTGCTTCTTCATCCAGAGACGATCGGGGTGTAGCCAGCTCGCCTATTCGACGAAACGGTCGTAAGCAATACAATCGTGAGAAATTGAAATTGCAACAACAAAAAAACAACAAAAAAACTGATCGATATGCACAGTAAAGTTGAAACGTAGCAATGTTCTAAGACGTTTTTTACATTACCCCTTTCAAAGAAAGACGGCGAAGGTACATTCGTGTCTCGCCTGGCAGACATAAGTTCCGAGTCTTCTGTCGGAATGTTTTGTTCGGGAGAGCCCGAAAATTGCACCCTACAAGCTGTAACATCTTCCCCTCGCGAAGAAAATATCCTTGACTCATGAGGTGGAACCTACTTTTTAACATTCAAAGCAGCGAATACCCGTGACCATTTTTTTTTCGTTGCTCACCTTGCACGGAGATAGGCAAAACCAATGCATTGTGGAGAATTCGTCTGCTAGCGAATACTCCGAGCTCGCCAGGGGCGCTGCGATTGCTTTTCGCCCTCGATCTGCGGGAGTTGCCAGTATTGGCTTACATGGTATTTGCCTGTACATTCCTAAGGACAATTTAGTTTGCATTAGGGATGTCGCGAACCACCCTAGGTTCGATTTCGAAAGGTTTCGATATTTGCGAAGCGAACTGAGGTTCGATTTCGAAAAATTTCGATATTTTCATACCGACCGAGGTTCGATTTAAAAAAATTCGCAACTTTTGACCACAGCGGAGTTTCGAATTCGAAAATTTTGAAGCTTTCACGGTTTCCAAAATTTCGAATTCGAATATTTCGAATATTTTTTACTTCAGGTTCGATAAATTCGAAGATCTCGAAATTCTGTGTAAAAAAAAATTCGAAAACTTCGAACGCTTCGAATTTTTATAGACACGAAGTTCGAACAATTCGAAGATTTCGAATTTCTTTTTGCATAAAGTTTGAAAAGTTCGAAGGTTTCGATTCTCTTTTAACGCTAAATAAAAAAAAAAAAAAAAAAAACTGAAGATTTTGAATTTTTTTTTAGTCCAAGTTTTCAAAGTTCGAAGTCCGATTTTCAAGTTTTTCCACAGTTTCAGTTTCAAATAACGTTTTCACGACTCACTGGTTTTCATGAAATCAAGTTTAGAAAAGTTAGGGTGTGATATCTAGATTCTGCGAAGTTGGTGAGCGTCCCGGACGTGCTAGAATATTAGCCAGTGCAGAATTGTGACCGCCAGCCCGGGGGGAGGGGGGGGGGGTCTTTAACCTGCATCACGCAGTAGTGATTGCACGAACACACTGTTTTACGAGACTCATCCAGTTCGAAACGGCCAGAACGAGCAGGAGGTTGAGGCTCAGAAAAACCTTGAAGCGACCTGGCAAACTACCTCGCCACCCCTTGCACGCTGGTAGTAATCCGATCCGGTGAAGTTTATAATTGTCCTGGAGGTTTATTTTCTGGGACGGAGGAATCGCCTCGCAAAAAGCACAAAAGCCGACACAACTCGAGGTCGAGGAGCGTTCTACCATACAAGTGGCGTCGGAAGAGGAAAAACGGGGGAAAGAGGGTAGCGGGGGGGGGGGGGGGGGGGGGCTTCAGCCTCCTTCTTCCCCTTGCAGGTATTTCGAACTGTTAAAGAAAACAATACGGGGAAAGAGTGCGTGGTCGAGCTTATTTTGATCTGAAATTATTTATGCATATGTATGGCTACTGTCGCTCTTCACTGCATAAAAGGTTGCGTAGATGGTCATTGTTAGAAACTCGTTGTCAGAAGGCACTGCTCGTCACATGCTTAGTGGTTCGGAAGTTCAAAGCTGTCTTTTCGACCTAAACACCTGTGCCGATAGTAACAAAAAAAAAAAAAAAAAAAGAATAAATGCGGGAATAAAAAGCAGGAAAAAAAAAAAAACTATCAAGAATTCGTCGGAAGTGTTCTATTCTTGCATATTCAGAAATTCAGAACTTCGAAACAAGTCTCTTTTACCAAAATCTGTACAGGCTAAAAGAAACACGTCCCAGGAACGTGAAGCGAAAAAAAAAAGTTTTCTTTTAGTGACGTGCTGAACTTGAACACTATTAGAAATCTTCTCCCATGAGTTAATTTATTCCTTAACGTGAAAAAACAATAAATATATTATTTCGTATTCTGCAGATGGCAATGATATGTACTGTCTGTGGTGTTAATTTAAATGCGATACCTCAAACAACTTAGACGAAAATAAATATCAAGTTTAGGTTATAATTGCATGCAGATACATGTTTGGACATTTCTTCGAAACTCACGTTGACTAACAATAATCACATCTTAAGACGGCACTTACCTAGGCTATACATAGATCATTCTTAAAAAAAGTATAACATATCTACCATAAATAGCTCCGGCTGCAGCGTGCTTCAAATCTGGCACAAACGATAATCGTCAAAAACCCGTCGTCCTTCCTAGCCCCTTCGGGGATTTATTTCTTTAAGCCTAAGCATGCCAGAACATTGAAATAAACGACATTGTCTTTCGTAAGGAACGCAGCACCGCGTGTAAAAGTTCGAGAAAAAAAATTACGAATGTACCCCACTACTTGAAATCAAATGAAACCGTCCGCCGGTCTTTCGAAGTTCGACGAACGTCGAACTTTTACCCTAAAAGTTCGAAGTTCGTTGAACTTCTGACTTTTCAGAATCCGAAAGTTCGAAACTTTTCGAATTCTCTTGATAAATAAGTTCGAAAGTTCGAAATTCATCGATTTTTTGGTCAGTCAAGTTCGAAAGTTCGACAAGCATCGAACTTTGCAGCGCAATAAGTTCGAAAGTTCGAAAAAGATCAAATTTTTTAGCGTAATAAGTTCGACGGTTCGAAAAGCGTCGAACTTCTTAGCTTAACAAGTTCGAAAATTCGACCTCCGTCGAATTTTACGATATAGACAATGCGAAAAATCGAAATCTTTCGAACCTTTCGAACCGCTTGATTCGATCATCGAAACTTCGATTCGAAAAAAGTTCGCGGCATCCCTAGTTTGCATACCTGCATCCCACATACTCCTCTCTGCTGCCTTAACTGTCCTTTTTGGAGCTATTCTCTGTTTGCACGCTTGTACTGGGGCGGCCTACAAGCTGGTGGAATAGGTCCATCTGCATGCTTATTTGTTAGCTGGACACTGTCTAGAGACATCCTGGCTGCGTCCACTTGACCCCCCCGCTCCTTTAAGCGGTTGTAGAGCTGAGCATGGCTCTGGGGAAGTCCCTTCAAGTGCTGCAGATTGTTCTCAAAAGGAAATGTGCTAAATGCATCTAATGGTCCTTGATTTCGTACATCAGCTGCGAGATGCGACACACAGTGAACATTGTATGACACCTTTTCATCTCCATACAGCTTTGCGAAAGTCCTTACGAAGTGGTGGTGAAGAGGCTCCGCATGATAAACATATTGATGACTTAAGCTGGGACTTGACACAAGAAATGTAACACAGTGCAAAGGGAGGAAGTTCATGTAAAGGCCAGGGTGAAGGACAGACTTCAACACTGCCGGCCCAGTGTAAGGTAATAAAAGTCTGAACTCCATCGCTTTCCTGCGGTCAACCTCCGTTGTGCTTCTTGGTTTGCGAGCAAAATCTTTTGGCACTTTTGTAACCAGAGAGCTTCAATTGGACAACTGTCTTCGGTCTGCGGAACCGAGACGCACATGCAAGGGATCGCCAAGCCACAAGCTAAGCAACTTCTTTGTTACCGCAAGGAATAGTCGGTGCATATATGATTGTGATAATTGGTAATTCTGAATTTTTGGTGTTACGAATGCTTCCTGATCAAGGAACTCACGCTCTTGCACATATTTGCGTCCACCTTCTTGCGTGAAACTCAATCCTTATGAATAGGACACTTCATGACAAGGATATTGTCACAGGTTCGATGAAAATTAACAATAAAAAATCCAAATGATATCCTATGCAAACAAATTTATAATTTTGATAGGACAGCTGATCGGACGATAGGTCCACGCCCTGGTGACGGAGACACGGTGAGGGGAGAAGGAACAACAAAGACTCTTTTCTTTTCAACCACAAGATGGTTTACTAAAAATCCGATAGACAATCCATAAAACAAAACAAACAAAACTTCCGACAGCAAGACACAACGGACCGCCCCACAGAGTAAGCGCTGAGGCGCGACTTATCTTGTATGATAATATCTGTACATGAAAATACAGCGCTCGGTCAGAAAGAAATTTTTCTACAATCTAAGCACTTGCCCTCAAATTAAAAAAAAAAAAAACAACTAAAGGAGGGATAAACTATACAAAGTAATATGGGGGTGAGTGGTGCGAACCTGAGTCCGGTGGGTGATGGGGTTGATGCGGCCTCTTGCGATGCCGACCGAACTCGGGAGGTCGATGTGCGCTTGGGTGCTGTCGGCGTGGCTCCTCGGCACAGGCACTCACTCACCCATGAACGCACACACACTTGGGCGCCTAAAGCAGCGCTTGGACCAGGGAGCCCAAACTCCTCCCGCGCTCAGCCTTCCGTCGCTACTGCAGTCCCGCCCAGACTTCGCGTTGCGTTCACCCTCCGGCCAAGTCTTCGCACACACTGCCTTGACTCAGCCACTCGGCTCGGAATCAAGCCGAGGTCCTCACTTTCCCAAATTCCAGCGGCAGACACCACTCTTCCTTGCCCCAAAAATAATTGTTTCTCTGCAGCGGCAACAACATAATACATATAAAAAAAAACACACGTCACATCGGCAAGCCCCACAGTGAGCCTACCCCAGCGAACCATAAAGCGCACCCCCGCTCGGACATCTGGAAGCTATTCCGAACATTCCGGGAAGCGAGTCGGCCCATTGCCTCCAACTAACAACCCTGCGAGAAACGTCTTCGGGACGGGGGGGAGGGGGGGGGGGGCGGGCAAGGGGCCATAAGACAGAAAGCGGACGAGGCCCGAACTCTCCCGCTCAACCGACGAGGGGGCCAGGGGTCATAAAACAAAAAGTGGACGGGGCCCGAACCCTGCCGCTCAACGTGCGGGGCAAGGGAGCTTCCGACGACCAAATGCGCTCCCTTGCAAAAAGTTTAACAAAAGATTAAAAAAAAATATTCGAATTCTGTGACAGATATCTATTTAGACTGCAGACACCACAGAGAGGCCAGTGGCCCCTGCCCAATTCTACTAGACTACGGATAAAAGGCACAGGTTACATTCGGGTTGATGAGGAAGACGTCAGCCATCCGCCTCACGTTTCTTGCGAGGTGGCGGTTCTAGGTTTCCATGCCCACAGCCTGGAAGCCCCGGGCTCTCGTCCGTGCGGTCCACCCCGGAAAAACACGTAACAACAAGGAAGGATTTCTTACGTCTTCTTTATTCCTCGTCTCGACCCTGAATGCCCCTGCGCCTCCCCCCCAAGCTGCGCCCTGCCCGCGCGTGGCGCTGCCGTCGGGCGCCTTGCCCTCTGCCGGCGCAGTCAGTGTGGCGGCAGCCACCACACGGTTCATCAGTAGTCTGTGGCCCTCAGCTTTCTGGTTGACCCAGCACCTTCGCAGCACCTTGAACACGAAAATGGTGCTCGCAATGCTCCGCAGGTGCTCCACAAGGACCTCTGAATAAGTGAACAAGCTGCAGTGTCTGAATTTCGTGGTGTGTGGCCACTAACACGAATATGAGGTAAAAAATACCCAACGTACCAGGATGTTGCCTACGATCACGTCCGGTGGCTGGCTGTTCACCAGGTCGTGTCCTCCAATGTACAAAACTGCAAACTTCAACTTCAGTCGCCACCGTTGCACCTGCCTGAGCAACGACGCTGTGGTGCCTTCCCCTACACTAAACATACACATACTCACGCCAGATGCGAATTGCGGGTGGCGTACGCTGAACCGCTTCCTCTGGATATCCCCCAGCAAGATGCCGTCCATGTCGCAAACTGCAGAAGAATGGCAGCGACGAGTGCAACGGTGCAATATGCAACTGACGACGCAAAGAAATTAATGAATTGGATCTTATTTCGGCAGATAAACAGATCAATCCTGGATCGTCCACCTATTTTGTTCAATGTTGCCAATTCATGCCGGAACTTGCCCCAAGAACAGCTATCGTTTTGAAATTATTTATAAATTTGTCGTTTCCATGTGTTATATTGTTTTAGGACAGTTCAGAGCAGATAGCTATGGACCTATATTTCTATATTATACCATCTTTGATGACAAGAAAGCCACATAAACACAAATCCTGTTTTTTTAGATTTCCATTCTTTGTCAAAAATTTTAGTTCTTGAGCATAAAAATGACAAAAAAAATACTAGCTCATAGCTATCTCCCCTTAAAATTTCACCCCCAAAAAATAAAAAAAATGAATCCAAGTTACATAATAACAGAACGATAGTTTTCCTAAAGTGAAGTTTATGCCAAAAAGTGGAATAGAGAAAAATGTGTTCAAAATGCTCCAACCTTTAGCTTTCCTTTAGCATCGGTGGCCCGAAAATAATTTATAAGAAATTAACTATGCAGTGTAGGCTAATGAAACTTTCTGGGAATAATCTCTTTATGTTGGTGAATGTAATTATGACATTTTTCAAAATCAACTTTTTTTGCAGAAATGTTTTCTGAATGGTGTCCCCCCTTAAAACTTGTGTGGAATGGTTTTTGACTATGCGTGTGTTTGTTTTCCTAGATAAGAAAGCTCACTCCTGTTTTTCTTCCATCGTTATACTACAGTGTGGACCTGACAGATTAAAGGCATTTTTAAAAAACGTTTAAAAATCTGACACCTAGGTGATGGACGTGTTTTTTAGAACATAAAAAGAAAAACCACTTTCCTCAAACAAAGTTCACAAATAAAGGCGCTAAATGTTTTACGGACCTAGAGCGGAGGCATTTAGGCCGTCTTTATGCCATTGAGAAAAAAACGTTCATTTGGGGCACTGGGCCATTTGATTGAACTAAAGGTATAAAAGGGAGGCAAGAAGAATTTCTCGCATTTGTTTTAAGCTGAAATGCAAATTTCCAACGTACCAGTTCCCACTTGACCAACACACTCCAGTTCGACCACATGGAGACTGGCAGACCTTTACAGCACCAGCAAAATCCAAACCTCTTGATATCATGTTCGTCTCAAACCAGCATCATAGGCTTCGACCATAAAACCGTAATAACAAACATATACCATAACCTAACTTATTTGCAAGCACCAGCAGATCCCACAACCAAGACATGCATTTAGAAAAGCAAGCAAGCCATCTGGCTCGAGACAATGATGATCAAGGAGACCCCTAACGCTTTCCAGCAACGGGCCAAACCAAGAAGCACAGTGAAAGCACGTGAAGCCTCGGAAGAAAGCAGCAATTAGTGAAAAGGTAGCCATGATGGCAAGTCACGTGGATCAGGCAGTTTAATGAGAGTGAGTTTGATGGCAGTTACAGATAAAGGTGCGAATAGAAAGAATGCAGATAGGATGAGGAAGACCATGTTCCACCTTCCAACAGAGCACACGACCATCTCTGATCTTCATGTCCTATACTCCGTGCGACCACAATTTGGAGCACGGCCGACTCCATCAGCAGGTGATGCCAATCCGGCGCTGAGACCATGTCACGTGACCTGCCGTTTTCGTGCGGCGTCGCGCGTAGCACACATTCACACGACGCGATTACAGCGCGTCATTGCCTGTGATGGTGCACAGCATCTGCCATGCTGGGACTTATGGTGGAACGGAATGTGGCAGCACCCACTATGCTCAGTCATTAGTGAAGTCATAAGTCTCTGGTTCTACCGTAAAGTCTACTTGACGAGCTGAATCCCACTACTCTCAGCCTGACCTCCATCTCCTTTCCCTGCACCTCCTGCTTTTCTCTTTCGTGTCTCTCCATCTCGGCCTCATGCAGCTTCTCCCTCTCTTGCCTCTATATGTCCTCCCTTTCCCTGTCCTCCTACGGCTGTCGTTTCTCTACTACCTCAGTGTGTGCTAGGTCCGTTATCTGACGGATGAAATGCAGGTGTCTGTGATTGCCCATTCGCTGCATGAACAAACGAATGTGTGCCAGGGACTGTGCTATCTCTTCCGTGTGCTCTGGAGGGCAGTCTGAAATCCTCTGGTTAGCAGCGGCAGCCCTCAGGACCTGATCCACTGGTGTTTCCACCATCCATGGACCTCTTTCGCTTTACCGACCGAACACCAGCAGGCCGAGGCACATGTCGCGGCGCAACAGGGGGCTCGGTCACTTCCTTCACATCCGCAGAGGTTGGGCTTGCTGGATGTGTACTCTCTGGTCCACGCTGTGCAGCCAACTACTACCTCATCATGTGCTAGGTCCCTTACCTGACGGATGAAATGCCGGCACCTGTGAACAACCATTCGCTGCATGAACGAATGGTTGTGTGCCAGGGACTCTGCTATCTTGTCCGTGTGCTCTGGAGGGCAGTCTGAGAACCTTGGGTTAGCAGCGGCTGCTCTCAGGACCTGCTCTACTTGTGTGTTTCCACCATCCATGGACCTCTTTCGCTTTACCGACCGAACACCAGCAGGCCGAGGCACATGTCGGGGCGCAGCAGGGGGCTGGGTCACTTCCTTCACATCTGCAGGGGTTGGGCTTGGTGGATGTGTACTGTCTAGTCCATGCCGTGCAGCCAACTACTAGCTCATCATGTGCTAAATCCCTTATCTGACGGATGAAAGGCCAGCGCTTGTGAACAACCATCCGCTGCATGAACAAACAAATTTGTGCCACGGACTCTGCTATCTTGTCCGTGTGTTCTGGATGGCAGTCTGAAAACCTCAGGTTAGCAGTGGCTGCTCTCAGGACCTGCTCCACTGGTATGTTTCCACCATCCATGGACCTCTTTCGCTTTACTGGCCGAACACCAACAGTGGCCGAGGCACATGTCGGGGCGCAGCAGGGGGCTCGGTCACTTCCTTCACATCTGCAGGGGTTGGGCTTGGTGGATGTGTACTCTCTGGTCCACGCTGTGCAGCCGACTACTACCTCATCATGTCCTAGGTCCCTTATCTGACAGATGAAATGCCCGCACCTGTCAACAACCATTCGCTGCATGAACAAACAAATGTGTGCCAGGTACTCTGGTATCTTGTCCGTGTGCTTTGGAGGGCAGTCTGAAAATCTTGGGTTAGCAGTGGCTGCTCTCAGGACCTGCTCCACTGGTGTGTTTCCACCATCCATGGACCTCTTTCACTTTACTGGCCGAACACCAGCAGGCCGAGGCACATGTCGGGGAGCAGCAGTGGGCTCGGTCACTTCCTTCTCATCTGCAAAGGTTGGGCTTGGTGAATGTGTACTCTCTGGTCCACGCTGTGCAGCCAACTACTACCTCATCATGTGCTAGGTCCCTTATCTGACGGATGAAATGCCGGCGCCTGTCAACAACCATTCACTGCATGAACGAACGGTTGTGTGCCAGGGACTCTGCTATCTTGTCCGTGTGCTCTAGAGGGCAGTCTGAGAACCTCGGGTTAGTAGCGGCTGCTCTCAGGACCTGCTCTACTGGTGTGTTTCCACTATCCATGAACCTCTTTCGCTTAACTGGCCAAACACCAGCAGGCCGAGGCACATTTCGGGGCGCAGCAGGCAACTCGGTCACTTCCTTCACATCTGCAGGGGTTGGGCTTGGTGGATGTGTACTCTCTGGTCCATGCTGTGCAGCCAACTACTACCTCATCATGTGCTAGGTCCCTTATCTGACGGATGAAATGCCGGCGCCTGTCAACAACCATTCACTGCATGAACGAACGGTCGTGTGCCAGGGACTCTGCTATCTTGTCCGTGTGCTCTGGAGGACAGTCTGAAAACCTCGGGTTAGCAGTGGCTGCTCTCAGGACCTGCTCCACTGGTATGTTTCCACCATCCATGGACCTCTTTCGCTTTACTGGCCGAACACCAGCAGGCCGAGGCACACGTCGGGGCGCAGCAGGCAACTCGGTCACTTCCTTCACATCTGCAGGGGTTGGGCTTGGTGGATGTGTACTCTCTGTTCTACACTGTGCAGCCAACTACCTCATCATGTGCTAGGTCCCTTATCTGACAGATGAAATGCCGGCACCTGTCAGCAACCATTCGCTGCATGAACAAAGAAATCTGTGCCAGGGACTCTGGTATCTTGTCCGTCTGCTTTGGAGGGCAGTCTGAAAATCTCGGGTTAGCAGTGGCTGCTCTCAGGACCTGCTCCACTGGTATGTTTCCACCATCCATGGACCTCTTTCGCTTTACTGGCCGAACACCAGCAGGCCGAGGCACACGTCGGGGCGCAGCAGGCAACTCGGTCACTTCCTTCACATCTGCAGGGGTTGGGCTTGGTGGATGTGTACTCTCTGTTCTACACTGTGCAGCCAACTACCTCATCATGTGCTAGGTCCTTTATCTGACAGATGAAATGCCGGCACCTGTCAGCAACCATTCGCTGCATGAACAAAGAAATCAGTGCCAGGGACTCTGGTATCTTGTCCGTCTGCTTTGGAGGGCAGTCTGCAAATCTCGGGTTAGGGGTGGCTGCTCTCAGGACCTGCTCCACTGGTGTGTTTCCACCATCCATGGACCTCTTTCACTTTACTGGCCGAACACCAGCAGGCCGAGGCACATGCCGGGGATTAGCAGGGGGCTCGGTCGCTTCCTTCTCATCTGCAGGCGTTGGGCTTGGTGGATGTGTACTTTCTGTCTCTGGTCCACGCTGTGCAGCCAAGAAAGCAGCTGAGTCCTGGAAATGCATTTGCCACTGTCAATAAAAGCCAAGCAGTCTAGATCAGGGCTCAGCAACCCTTTGAAGCAGCTGGCCGAGGAGACGCGAAGTTAATGTGGGGTTGGGCCAGATGGGGAACAAGTGTGTGTGTGTGTCTGTGGGATATGCTGGTACACACTAAAATGATCTGCAGTTATGAAGAAAAGGTTATTTAGGCTTAAATGCTTTAGCACTGCACTGATTTCTAAAATCTAGCCTACAGAACACTTGAGCCCCTTCTCAATACACATATTAGTTGTCAATTTTGCTTGCCAAGATGCAAACAGGAAAGTTGAATGTACTAATTAAAAGTCACGCAGAGGTGTAGAGCTCTTTGATCCGTCATTTGCAAAAGGATGTGTGACTATGTGTGTTTTATCCTCAAAAACCTCTGTTTACACAGCGAGCATCAGCGTACTCTTTAGATTCGAAAATACCAACATGGAAAGCCAATGTAAAAATGAACTGAATGAGTCCTCTTACTCATCATGAAAAAACACGGCGAACGAGTCCTCCATCTCATAGGCTACTTAAAGATGGGCGAGCTCCACTGGATAAATATCTTGAATTTGCCATATGTCTGTCTGATCTTATTCCTGAAAAATGCAGATGTTGTTTGAGTCCTTCCTCAAATCACGTAATACTGTGAGTTTGAAGAGTTTTTGTTAGCGGTGTCTTTGCAACAAGAAAAGTGAGTGATTTGATTCGCTACAATCCGTTTCAACATACCACTTTGCAAAACAGTTAAATGAATGGCCTGGGGCCAGCCGATGACTGTCGGAGCGAGGCATGCAAGAGCATACTGTTTGAGGTTGCAATCTTCTTGCAGAGGGCCGTCGCTTACCTCGCTCTGTTACTTCGATTGCCTTGTGAGAGATGCAGCTCTAACCTTGTTCAAAGTTATTCTGAAATGAAGTATGCTGCACTGTCGGAATACTTGAGATAAAGCTCTAAAGCTTTTTTCATCCGTGAGAATCCCAGGTTTGAGTTTGAAGTGAAATATCAACCAGTAATGTCAAACCAAATTAACATCGGAAAGCTATGATGGCTTTCCTTGTACAAAATACACAAACCAAAAAAAATCTGTTCGGCCCAGCGACTGCACATGGGTAGAGGGTTTACACTGTGCCAGGGGCTGACCCCTCATCTAGGTGGTTAGCCAGTGTGCTCAGTATTTAAGAGATAAGGGTCATTAAAAATGCATCAAGGGGGAAAGGGGGGAAGCAAGGTGGTGCTGTTGGCATTATGAAATGATGCAGCTCTGAAGCCAAAGGAAGTGCCACAAGGTGGAAGCGCTGCATAGAGGAACACACACAAAAACGAAAACAAACAGCTTTTGTAAGCTACAGCCTATGCTCATTAATCTGAAAGACCAAAAAGAAAGTAAAGACGGGCAAATAGTCACCACAGGATCTTGGTCATCAGTTGGCTTGGTTGCACCTGTGGTGCATCCAGATGCCTGGCTGTGTGATGGAGGCACGCCTAGAATTCATTAGAAGTTTCATCGGACATGACCACTTATGAAAGACACCTGGAAACGTGACTATAAACCCACTAACATAGTGACGAGGAGACGTTGAAATACACTCCGTGCTATCTTACATCCAATTTGAGTGCTGGACTGGCTTTGCTTACGTTCCTGTAGCCTCTCACCCGCATAATTGACAGAAAGAATGTTGTAGTTGCATACTAAGTAAACTGCATGACTATGCGAGATACGGTAACCAATGGGAAATATGAAAAGTGTACCACTTTAACTTGTAGATGTCTGAGGTTCCACAACCACTGCACTCTGTTCCTGCCGCCTTGGCTACCTCCTTGGCTTAGTTATCCCTCAGGTACTTCCACTTTGCCTTTCAGATGCATCGTCTTGAGAGGAATATGTTGATTCTAGTGGCGGGACACTCTTGACAGACATGATATACTCATGCCAAAATGTGAATGAGATTACAAAAATTCCATAGGTAATAGTAAAGCTTCGTGGGCAACGAACAGCATGCACAAAATGCACGTCCAAAGCACTTGTACAACAAATTTAGTCCCACCCTTAAAAATGAAGTGCCAAGCTCTCAAGCAAATGACTGTAGTATGTTCACTGCTAGGCTGACAGGGCAGTAGAAGCTACATGCTTGTAGGAACAATGAATAAAAGGTCGCACGCATACAACGTTGTCATACTCTCCAGGTAGTTACGGGCATAGAATGGATCAGGCACTGAGCGGCAGGTGACTGACTGATCTAGAGACAGAGGGTACATAGCTTTCACTGCCTGTCAGCTTGGCAATGATTCAAGTACAGACTTTTAATACGGATCTCACTAAAATCTGCTATGTGTGAGATGCTATGTAGGCTTTGTGGGCCGATTGTAACAAATCTATAGAACAAGAATAATATATGTTTGTTTCGGGCGGTATGGTACTTTAATTTTTCATTTTGTTTCGTGAAATATTTGAAAAGAAATGCTTGGCTTAATCAAAAGTTACAATTAAAATTGGTGATTGATTGTCTGCGGACACAAATGGAGTTCAACCTTTTCCATACAACCGAGGCAAAACTTTCTCATGGGCTGAACAAAACTGAATGAACAAAAAGAGCAATAAAGTCGACGCAGTGATTATCTTGCCTTCCTTCTCATTTTTGTTTGAAACAACCGTCAAAACACCGGAAAGATGTGAAGAAACATAATCTGGGTCCCTACAAATATTAGTCTTCGTCTGTCAATCTTTCAATAAATAAATGTTTTCCCCAATATTGTTGCAAAAGCAATCCAAAATTTGGCTGCACCCTCAAGATAAATTATAATACCATGACACAAATAAGTGTTTGAGATAAATATTTTTCCACGTGGTCATACACTGCTACGGCTGAAGGCACAAACATTGGCAAAAGATATGAACGTGGCTGACTTTGTCGGCGGGCCGTCTTGGTGCTTCCGCTTCATGAGATGGCACCAGCTAGCCATCAGAGCCCGCACAACAGTCTGCCAGAAACTTCCAGATGATTTCAAGGAAAAGATGGCGAGTTTCCAGGCATTCGTCAAGGAACAAATTCAAGCCCATGATGTTAGGCCTAACCACATTGTCAACATAGACGAAGTCCCTCTGACTTTTGATATCCTGATGGGCAGGACCGTGGCCAAGAAGAGCGAAAAGACGGTCAGTGTAAGAACAATCGGCCACGAGAAATCGGATTTTACCGTCGTGTTGGCTTCTGCGCTGATGGCACCAAATTGCCGGCCATGATTGTTTTTAAGAGAAAGACTATGCCTAAAGACAGTTTTCCGCCTGGAGTCGTCATCCAATGCAACGAGAAAGGCTGGATGGATAGAGATGATGGGGCTCTGGCTGGAGAAATCACGGCGACCGGACGGATTCTTTCACACGAATGAGGGCCTTCTAGTTATGGACAGCATGAGGGCGCACATGACCGATTTGGTCCAGACCAACATCAAAGCGAAGAACTGCATCCCGGTCATAATTACTGGCGGCATGACGAAGATGCTGCAGACACTAAACATTTCCGTGAACTGCTGCTTCAAAGCTATCCTGCGGCGTTTGTGGGAAACCTGGATGACAAGCAGCGACCAAAGTTTCACGAAAACTGGGCTCATGAGGCACGCATCATTGGGCGAAGTGGCTGAGTGGGTCAGTGAAGCGTGGAACTCCGTCTCCGTAGGAACTGTAGCCACCAGTTTCAGAAAAGCCGGTCTTATTGAATCTGCACCTGAGAGTGGTGCCGCTGAAAGCGACTACAGCAGCGGGCCTGACGACGACTAAGAGCCCATCGCGTAAGATCCAGTGATCGCCGCACTCTTCCAAAGTGACTCGGAAAGCAAGGAATTCAATGGCTTTACTGAGTAGACAGTGTGGCAGTGATAATAAAAGTTTGGTTGACTTAGCCTAATTCAGTCATGGTTTTGTATTTTGCCTCACTCCAATAACACTTCAAGGTAAGTGGTAATACGTTCGTATTGTCTCCGTGGCTAGGCTTAGTGGGCCGCCCAAGCTTTGTTGGCAGGTTTCTGGCACGTTAAACTTTCGTTCGCTCGGCATGCGTATGCTTGAGTAAAGCTGGCCAGCTCATTTTGCGTCCTTCAGTTCCGAATGTCCTGACTGCCGCTGCCAGAGAGTGCCGTGCTCTAGGCATTTCTCGCTAATCTGAACATCACCAGGCGTCAAACGTTACAGTACGTATGAACCAGCTGATTACCAGTGCGAAATTCCGGTCTGGCGGTACCGATCAGCTTAAAAAGAAAAGCGCAAACCATGCAAAGAGGTGCGACTTATACAAAGGTGTGGCTGATATATAAACTTTTTTGTAAAAATGGCTCGATATACGGAAGTGCGACTTATACAACAGTGCGACTTATAGACCGGAAAATACGGTACTTAAAAGAAATGTACGACTTTACCGTTGAAAGTTACAAAAAAAGGGCAAGTTAAAGTATTGTGATGATACAAGTATTGCGATAGTACTCAAGACTTCTTTAGAGGTATCTGTTGAAAGCTAAAAATACACGGTGCACGAAAAGATGACATCCGACAAGGCGGAGACAGGGTAAGCACCAGAGCCTAGCATTGGCGATCGTGGTCCCCGTACAAGTAAAGCCATGATTACAATGGATCCACGGCCGCAGCAGAACAGTATGACCTAGGACGGTACCCTGGGCGAAGGGGAGTTTTGCTGTGGTTCGGATTCACTTGTGTAAAAAATATAGCAGCACCGGCGAGGCACCTGATGCTGGAAGCTCCCACTCCTCGATGACGCTCTCAATCAACGGTACCAGGCTGTTGGCCGTGTGAAAATTGATAATTTTCGTACACGCCAAAACGCACACGTTGTAAGAAGTCTTAGTCCATCATGTAAACAGTCACACAGACGTATCTGTCTTTGGCGCACGATATCCAGCCATCCGTTGTAATGGAATAACACTCCGCACCTCTGCTGAAAATTTCCTGCAACTTTCTCTTCGCTTCCCGTTTTCTGACTCGTAGAGGTCCGGTATAACTGCTCGTGAGAAAGTCATCCGCGACGGCACGCTGTAGTCTGGCATTGCAAATGCTACCATGTCTATGAAACCTCCCTCTTCACCGACAGTGTATGGGTGCATTCCGTGACCGGTGAAGTTACCAATCATCTTCGTCATGTGCTCTGCTCTTGGTGCCTTTAGTTTCATTTTTGTTGTTGTTGATTACGGGCTTTATGGCGCAAAGCTACTATGGCCATACTGCGCCAAGCTTGTTTAGTTGGGACATACTCAGGACTTTTTTATACGAATTATCCAGTGTGTCGAACCGAAAAAAATACGGGTTCGGTTACGGTTCAGGTTCAGGTAAATTTATTTTGTTCCGGTTCGATTAATTCGATCCGCCAACCGGTTCGCGAACCGGTTCGGGGTGCTAAACCGGTTCGCGAACCGGTTCGAAAATTATAAATGACAAATTGCAACATCAAAATAAATTACAAATAAAACATCTGAAATCAGCACATACGAAACGGGATACATCGCAGTGTAAGGCTCAGGGATTTCTATCAGGAATGGTTTCTTTATGTGCGCTCAAAGGTTACCTCACCGACGTTTACGCATTAGGACTTCATCTAATTGGGTTCGACGCAGTAGCTGTAAAATTCGCGACCTCCTTACAAACCCACTGACAAGTAGAACTCGCTAACTATCCCGCCACCTCGGCGTGTAAGCAATTGAAGGAACAGAGGGGAGAAAATACAGCTTTCTTTATTTGAACTAGCCTTCGGTAACTCAAATTAGACCCTTAAAGAAGTTTTCATTAAACAAGATACGGAATATGAAAAACACTTCACCGAACGCAACGCCAGAAGGACGTAATAGGATAAATATTAAAATAGAAGAGTTCGCTGTCTCACAAATATGTTAGCTTCTAAGTGCCTATACGAAACAGGATGCATTATTATCAAACTCCACAGCCATTTCTTTTCTCATGCCGATGAAAGCAAGCTTCAAGAACTCGCGCGTTCTAGAAACGTGTTATGAAATGAGCACACAGCAGCATTTAGGATTTACGAGATTGTAGTAAAATGAAATCCCGTGACGCGATTTTTTTTTTGCACAGCCTTCCAATTCTTTTTCTTCTGTGCAAGCCGCGACCAGCGCAATACTGGTTCCTATGTCAAGATTCATGGATGCAGCGTTTATATTCCTAAGACTGAGTGGAGAAGAAAAATATGTAAGCGAGGTGTGTGTCAGTTGACGGCACTTAAAAAACAAATGGCATTGATAGCACATTCATTGTCAACAGCGCGTGGCCGAACCGTTTTGACATGAGCCGGTAACCGTTATTTTTTTTCCGGTTCAGTTCCGGTTCGGGTTCATTGCAATAACAATATAACGGTTCGGGTTCAGTTCCGGAAAAAATACCGGTTCGATTCTGGTTTTCGGTTCAGTTCGGTTCCGGTTCGACACCCTGGAATTATCGAAAAGAGGTTCATTGACAAGGTTAAAAGTCATAGAGTTAAAATTACAACTCCAGTAGGAAGCCGGTCTTTCTTAAGTAATTTATGACACAATCAAATGGTACTATAGGAGTCCCCCCAATTAGCAGCGCTAGGGTGAAAAGAATCTGGTGTGAAAAAAACTCTGAGAAATGTGTACGTCGTTCTTGCTCAAGCCCTGGGCACAGCCACAAAATGTGTAAAATTGTTAAACGCTCCCCACATTCATCACACAGGGGTGGGGCTTCCCCCTGAGCAGATGTTTGTGGGTGAGGAAGGAATGTCCAATTCTAAGACGACACAAAAGAACTTCAAGGCGGAGGGTTTTGTGGGATGCACTCTTCCACATACCAAGAGCTGGTTTAATCCTGTGAAGTTTATTTTCGCATTCCAGACTCCACTCCGATTGCCATAGCTGGAAAACTGATGATTTTACCGAGGGCTTCATGTCTTGAAATGGAATCCGTGAGGTGGTTGGCAGTAGGTGGTTAGAGCTCGTGGCCAATTCGTCTGCTCTTTCATTACCTAGGATCCCCACATGGCTAGGCACCCAGCAGAATGTTATGACTCGGCCAAGCCGCAGACCACATTGTACCTTAGATCGGACAAGTTGTGCCAGTCTATTTTTACTTCCCTTTATTGAGCAAAGTGTGGTGAGCACACTTTGAGAGTCCGCGAATGAAATAGATTTTATCGTCTTGCTGATGAGGGTATATTCCAAGGCCATCAACACTGCATAGAGCTCTGCCGTGTAAATACTTGCACATTCCTTGAGACGCTGAAGTTTACTGAATCCTTCAGAGTAAACTGCTGATCCTACAAAATGCAATGATTTGGCACCATCGGTATAAAATTGGGAGTAGTTACCATACTTCTTCTGCACCCCAAGAAATTTTTGCTGAATCACCACTGGGGGGACGTTATGTTTATCAAATCTAGTAAAATACCAATCGCAAAAGACGGGCAACATACTCCACGGAGCTTTATTTTCACCCTTCTGCAAAAGGTCGGTCTCGTCAAGGGTGAGGTCAAGAGATGTACAAATTTCCTCAAGGTGAAGACTTAAAGGCGGTACAACCGTGGGCTTATGTTCGAAAAGACAACCAAACCGATAATGTTGCAAGGCACCATAAGTTGGGTGATTTGGATAGGACAAAATTCTGGAAGCATAAGTCACAGCAAGATAACATTGTCTGTGCCTAAGTGACATCTGATTAAATTCAGCGTACAAGCTAGGAATGGGCGATGGGCGGAAGGCACCTGTAGCGAGCCTTAAACCGAGATGATGCACAGGATCTAACATTTTCAGTGCAGAAGGCCTCGCTGAGTCGTAAACTATAGCACCATAGTCCAGACGTGACCGGATAAGGGAGTTGTACAGGCGTAGCAGACATATTCTGTCGGATCCCCATGACTTGTGCGCTAAGACTTTAAGAATAGTAGCTGATTTAAAGCACTTCTTCTTCAGGTCCTTCAGGTGGGAAACAAAGTTTAACTTTTTATCAAACGTTATGCCCAAAAATTTATGCTCTGTTTTTACACTAATAGGAACCCTGTTTAGCGTCAGTTCTGGATCTAGAAACAGCCCCCGACGCAGAGAAAATGGCACGCAGAGAGTCTTATCAGCTGAAAACTTAAACCCATTTCGTCAGCCCACTGACTAATTCTGTTGATGGTAAGCTGCAGTTGCCGCTCACAGCTAGACAAATTACAAGAAGAGGCCGAGATGTGAATATCATCCACGTAGAGGGAGTATGAAACGGAAGGTGGAATTACCTTTGACAACGAGTTTATCTTTACGGCAAACAAGGAGACACTCAGTACACCTCCTTGCGGAACACCAATTTCCTGGATATGCTGGGTGGTGCCAAGTCGAACTTGAAAGGAGCGACCTGTAAGAAAACTGCTTGTACACCGCAACATGCGACCACGCACACCAGAGGCATATAAATCATGAAGGATACCATACCGCCATGTCGTATCATATGCTTTCTCCAGGTCGAAGAAAACAGATACACAATGTTGCCTATTTACGAATGCTTCACGTATGGTCGTTTCCAGACAAAGTATGTGGTCCAAAGTAGACCGCCCTTCTCGAAAGCCACATTGGTTATTAGCAAAGAAGTGGTTATGCTCCAAAATATATATTAACCGCCTATTAATGAGGCGTTCGAAGGTTTTGCCAAGGCAACTCGTTTACGCGATTGGACGGTAACTACGTGGGTCCGAAGGGTCCTTCCCAGCTTTCAGCAAAGGAATTACATGCGCCTGTTTCCAGATTTGAGGAAAGTAAGCTGCTTCCCACAGATAGTTGAAAAAACCTAGTAGTGTGTTCAGCGATTCACAAGACAACTGACGGAGCATTTCATGGTGGATTCCATCAGGGCCTGGAGCCGACCTCTTCTTGGAGCCCAGAGCCACCTCTAGTTCTTGCATTGTGAAAGGAGTGTTGTATGGCTCAGAGCTACAACCGGACATGGGTATACGGTGACACTCAGCACTTGCTTTAAAACGTTTAAATTCCATGCGATAATTTCGGGAGCTGGAAACATTCTCAAAGTGCTCTCCAAGCACATTAGCAACATCTTTCAGCGAATTAGCAGGGGAGCTAAATAGAGGAATAACAAAGCAACGGTAGTCCCCTTTGACTTTTTTGTACCTATCCCAAACTTCCTTCTCCGAGACAAAACTATTAAGGGAGGAAATGTACTTGGTCCAGGACTTCCACTTAGCTTTCCTCCTAGTCCATCGGGCCTTCGCTTTTAGTCTTTTAAATGCTTTCCTATTTGAAGAAGTAGGGTACCTCCGAAAGGGATCCCATGCCCTATGCTGCTTTTCCCTTGTGGTAGCACAGTCTTCATTCCACCAAGGCCTACACCTCTTGGGTAAATTTTCAGAGGTGCGAGGAATGGCGTCTTGGGCGGCACTTATGATTTGCTCCGTAACATACACTGTCGCTTCTTCAGGTGACAAATTTGCTAGAACTGACGGATCAAGCACGGCATCAAGTTTAAAGAGTGTCCAGTCGGCTTTGTCCAGTTTCCACCTAGGGGTTTGTTTTAAAATAGTCGGCAGAGGAACGAGGCTTTCGATTACAACCGGGAAATGATCACTCCCAAAAGGGTTGTCTAAAACCTTCCAAGAAAAACAGGGAAGTATTGATGGTGATGAAATGGAGAGGTCAATGGATGTGAAGCAATTATGAGTGGAACTATAAAATGTTGGTTCTTTTTTATTTAAAAGACATATGTCTGACGAGAGTAGAAATCTTTCTACAACAGCGCCACGAGAGTCAAGGTGCTTACTGCCCCACATGGGACTGTGAGCATTAAAATCACCACAAATTAAAAAAGGCGTTGGGAGTTGCTGAACGAATCCTTGAAGTTCATGAAGATGCAGTTGACAATGAGGTGGTAAATACAAGGACACAACCGTAATGAGACGATCGGTAAGAACACGTACCGCAACTGCTTTTAGTGATGTACGAGAGGAACTTCCACACATGCTATGCCACTCCATACAACAATGGCAACACCACCAGAAGAATGGTCTGAGTCCCGATCCTTTCTAAAAATGCGGTGGCGATTAAAAACATTTGTATGGGTGTTGTTAACATATGCCTCCTGCAAGCACACAGCAATGGGCTTTAGCTCATCTAGAAAGAAATGAATGTCATCAATATTTTGCAGGAGACTTCTACAGTTCCACTGTATAAAACTATATGTGTTCATGTTAAAAATGATTTAAAGTAACAACAAAACAAAAAAAGAAACCTGCTCTAGGTGCCCTGGGGCGGTTTGGGTGCGGTTGCTCGCGGATTGAGCTTTTTCTGGGAAGACTTTTTAAGCCTGGTGTCATCAGGTGGGACTGAACGAGGGGGAGGAGGTTCACTAAGTTCCATCCGCTCCTCCTCAGGCTGTACGGCTGAGGGAGCAGCTGGTACGGGGACCTCCTTAGATGTTGAGGCCTCTCCTGGCGTCTTAAAACAAAACACACCCTCCTTCTTCCTGGGAGGGGTCCGAGTAACCAAGGCAGGCACATCGTTCGATGGCCCGTCCTTTGGAATGGAGGAGGCACCAATGCCTTCTCCCTGAGGCTGCTGTTGCCGTCTCTCCTCTTGTCTCCCCTCCATTAGCACAGAGGCATCCCTCGCCTCTGCACCATCTGGAGGCCCCTGTGGTGTCTTCGGTTCCAACGACAAACGTGAGTCGTGGACCGAATCTTTGTGAGGCAGGGGGAGGTGGTGGAATTACCAGGTCATTAGGACAGACCTGGGTTTCTACAGAGAGACTTTGATGGCACACCCCTGCACGTGCCATCAAAGAGTATGGCCCCTTTTGCAGGAAGGAGAATCTCTTCCTGGCTTCGGGGAATGAGATGTTCTCTTTCACTTTGAGTGTTATAATTTCTTTTTCTTGTTTCCATTTTCTGCAAGAACGGGAATAAGCAGGGTGAGGTTCACCACAGTTGATGCAGCAAGGTAGATTTGAGCAATTCTCTGAAGGGTGATAATTTTTGCCACACTTGGCACATGTCTTTCCACGGAAGCTCAGTGCACTATGGCCATACCTCTGGCAGTGAAAGCAACGCTGAGGGTTTGGCACATACGGCCGCACTTTACAGCTTTGATCGATTCTGGGAGCGCTCTCAGCTCAAAAATCAGAATGACATGCTTTGTCTTAATCTCCTGACCGTCCCGGCGAAAAGAAATTCGCTTTGTAGCTATGACTCCTTGGTCACGAAGGCCATCGACAATTTCCTCTTCGGGGGATTCTAGAAGGTCATCTTCTGATATTACGCCTTTAATAGTGTTCAAAGTGCGGTGGGGTGATACAGTAACCCTGTAGTCAGAAACCAAGTTGAGTGCCAGCAGGTCTGCGCATTGTTGAGAGGTCACAACTTCAACGAGAAGATCTCCAGATGGCATTTTGTTTGCTTTAAAATTCTTTCCGATCACAGATTCAAGAGTCTTCGAAACCAGGAAAGGGGATAGCTTGGATAAGGGTTTTTCCATTTCAGAATGCATAACAAGAAATCAAGGAAACTTCTCCACAGGTGTAAATGCTTTCATAACGTGTACTTCGGTCCGGACCCTTTTCAGGGCCCGATCAGGTTTTTGGTTTTGTTTGGAACCCATGAGAAATGGGGAGGCGTTCGGCGTCTGTAGCACACCACCCACCACGGAGCCCAACATGGGGATAGGTAATGCGCCATAGCAATAAAGGATTTGCTGACGACATTACGCTATCAGTGCTACCACCCTACTGAAAAAAAGTATATGAATCTATATAAGAACTGATATGAAATATCTCAAAACTGATATGCGACATATGAAACTGATATGAAATATCCAAAAACTGATATGTGATATAAGAACTGATATGAAATACCCAAAAACTAATATGCGACATATAAGAACTGATATGCAACATATGCCAACTGATATGAAATATCCAAAAACTGATATGCGATATAAGAACTGATATGAAATACCCAAAAACTGATATGCGACATATAAGAGCTGATATGCAACATTTGCCAACTGATATGAATGTGTCCAATAAACATATAAGAAATAAATTCATATAAGTTTCTTCAGTATACGACGTGCCGCGCGGGAAAGCAAACACGTGACTTGGAACCGCAGTGGAGCGGCTTGATTTACTGGCTTTCAAATAATTACGGCATGAGCGTTTACTTTTTATTAGGAGATTCGTCCCCTGAGCCGTTCTAAATACTCTCAGAGGTACGGCATTACTGAAAAAAATCCAACACGCTGAAAATATTATTTATTGCGTAGGAGGTCACCGAAAAACTTCGTACTTACAAAACGACCTGTATAAAAGGCGGAAACGCAGAGCTCCGAAGTAGTTATTGGGTGTGCTGTTGTATTCATGTTTGTTGTGCCGTGTATGTGTATATGCCCTCAATGTATTTGTTCAACTGATGCTAGTGGTATGCGTAATGTATCTACATGGTGGCGTGAGTAAATAAATATATTTTTGCAGCACATGAATTGGGCGGTACCTAGCGCCACCTAGCCTAGTGTAACTGATATGCGGCATAGGAAACTGATATGAAATAATAAGTTCTGATATGAAAAAGGTGTCCAATAAACATATCAGAAAAAAATTCATATAATTTTTTTTACTAGGGCAAGACACTATAACCTAGTGCGGGTCCAGACAAGGGGTCTATCGCCACCCAAGGTTAGCCCTTGCCGCCAAAGATGGTGAATATGAAAGAAAGAAGAGCAGAAAAAAGAGAAAGATAAGAGGGGATAGTAGACGATGTGGCGACTGACTGAATCATCCTGGTCTGGCCAAGCTAGGACACCCGTCTACAGGAAGCAGGGGCCAAAGTCGTGTGTTGCCGCGCCCGGGGGGCCCCGAAGGGTCCAAACCTACCCCGGGCACAGCTCAACCACCAGGATGCCCTTTTCCCTGGACATGGGCTCGCCACGCACAGCCAGACGTGGGTGGGTCTTAGCCACTTTTTACTCAGGGTCTGTGGTGTCGCCAAAGTGGCTGGGGTCTGTGGTGGTGCTACTCACCAAGTGAGTAGCACTTGGAGAGTAGCGTGGTGCTACTCACCACGCTACTCTCCAAACACCTGTTCTCACAGGTGCCCCCTGCGGGGTTGGTTTCATTTTTGGCTTCAAGGTATCGGCTACCGACAGCTGACTCGGCATACTCCCGCACTTGAGCTTGATGGTAGTTCCGCTTGCTAGACGCTCTTTCTTGTAGGCCTGAAGTGCATCTGGGTGATTCTTTAGATGGAATGCTAAGGTGGTCGTTGTGCCCGTTAAAGTTTTGAGGATTGCCCTGTGCTTCATGCATCGTGCATTAGTCACCGGTGGGATTTTTAAGAAATATTTCCAGATTGGGTTGCGATAGACAACGCCATCACTTTCGTTGTCCACAGCGGCTGCAGCGGACAATCCTCCCATTCGATCAAACTTTTGCAGTGAGCAAATGGAAGCGTAGCGTTGGCAGTACACAAGTATGCTGGTGTGTCTACCAACCGGGAATTCTCAGGGATTTTGAATAGTCAGGGAAAACTCGGGGAACTTGTTCTTTTATCCGCAAATTTTTTTATTTTTTATATATTTTTTTATTCTTAGAAGTGTTATAGATTGACTCTCACAGTCCAAAATTCTTCAGATATCAATGGAGTGGACCAAACGTACAGTCGAGCCCGGTTATATCACGCCCGTGAACTTCGTATTGTTTAAATGAAACAGTCCAAACAACCCCTAGAAAATCATTGTTTTTCTGTATCGAACGTCCATAACTCCCATGGCGGGGACACTCGATGTAGCGAACGAAGACGAAGAACGGCCAAGCGCGGCTGTCCTTCGCTTCTCTCTGGGTCGGATTGCGCCGGCAAGGAGCACATAGCTGGGGTTGCGGGACTGGCAGGCCGCCAAGCCTGCATACACGCAAGGGATACGCAGTGAAAAAGTAATTGTATAAAAGATAAAAAAGAAGGACCAATTAAAACAACAAAAAAAAAATGGAGGCTGGCAAAAGAAAGGGGAAGGGCACCCGTGCGCGTGGGGAGGGCAGGGAGTGCCCACTGTTGGAACGGTCGCGTGCGCTCTTTTCACCAGACACCGCTGTCGGTGCATGACTAGCCCCAAAATAAAGTGAACAAAAAAAAAAAGGAAAAAGAATTTCGTAAAGTCGAGTATGTTAACAACAGGGGTTGAGCAATCACTCTTTGAACGCCTTATCTTTGTTTACCTTTTTCTTTCCTCGTTAATGCTCCAGTCTTTCTTTTGGAGCGCAGCTCTTACCGCTCATTCACACTGGAAGCGGATCCGCGGTTGCAAAGCGGTTGCGATTGCGGTTGTATAAAGATCCAGTACAATTGCACGCGCACTCAATGACATGAAGTGCGCGTGTAATTGTACTGGATCTTTATACAACCGCGTTCGCAACCCTTTTGCGAACGCGGATCCGCTTCCAGTGTGAATGAGCGTTTGCTTCTCGTCGTCTCCGCATGGAGACGACGAGAAGCAAACGCCACAGGGCGTTCCTGCCCATCCTGACCCCGGTGCGACAGGACGGCTCCTACCCCGTACGGTGACGCATCTACGGTGAGGACAACAGGCTTGGCCGGATCGAAGTGCACCAGCACTGGAGCCTTAACGACCAGCTCCTTGCTGCGCTGGAAGGCCAAGTCCTGCTCCTTCTTCCAGGCCCACTGCTGCCCATCACGAAGCATGCAATGCAGCGGCTCCAGATGCGTCGACAGGTTGGGCAGGAACCTCCTGTAGAAGTTGATGAGGCCGAGGTAGCTCTGAAGCTCCTTCTTGCTCTTGGGCTTCGGCGCCTTGAGCACGGCCTCAATCTTGCGGGGTGCCGGGGCCAGGCCAGCCTGGGAGATGATGTGTCCCAGGTACTCCACGCTGGGGGTCAGGAACACGCACTTGTCCAGCCTCAGCTTGAGACCGGCGTCCTGTAGTAGTGTCAGGACTTTGCGCAGGTTCTGCAGGTGGTCCTCGTCGTCGGTACCGGTAACCAGGATGTCGTCCAAGTACACCGCCACGTGCCTCATGCCCCTGAAGAGGTTGTCCATCTCTCTCTGGAAGATGGCTGGGGCTGAGGCCACGCCGAACGGTAGGCGCGTGTACTGGAAGAGTCCCATGGTTGTTGAAATGGTGACATACTTCCGGGCGGCATCCTTTAGCACCAGCTGCTGGTAGGCATCTCGAAGGTCGAGCTTGGAGAACTTCTGTCCCCCGGACAGAGCCGACCAGAGATCTTCTACCCGAGGCAGCGGGTACTTCTCGACGGTAGCGACGGGGTTGATGGTGACCTTGAAGTCCCCGCAGATCCTGACGCGGCCGTCTTGCTTGAGGACTGGAACGATCGGTGCAGCTAGCCCACTCGGAAGACTTGACGGGCACCAGGATTCCCTCTCGCTGCAGCAGTTGCAGCTCCTGGGTGACCCCGTCCTTCAGGGCAAACGGCATCGGACGCGGCTTGAAAAACCGAGGCCGGGCTCTCTCGGGTACGTGGATGCCGACCGTCGTGCCGGCGAAAGTGCCCACCCCCGGCTGGAACAGGGACTGGAAGTCGGTCAGGAGGCTCGGGACGTCCTTCACCACGTGCAGCGCAGCTTCTTGGTGCTCCGGCAGCCGAACACCCAGCGAGTGAATCCAGTTCCGGCCCAGCAGCGTTGGCGACGACCCCTTGGTTAAGTAAAGGGGAAGGATTGCCTCCCTGTCGCCAAGGCGAACGCTGACTTGGGCCCGACCCTGGACCTGGGAAAGCTGACCGGAGTAGCTGCGCAGCATGACGTCAGACGCCTCGATGGACACGCCGGGGAAGGTCCGCTTGAACAGCTTCCCGGGCATGACCGACACGCTGGCCCCTGTGTTCAGCTCCATGGTGATGGGGTGGCCGCAGATTTCGACTGACACCAAGTAAGGTGGCACAGACGATGGAGGCTTACTCGTCTGCCACACGTCGAAAATCTGCGGGTCCTCGGCCACGACGTGGACCCTGGCTGAGGAGGTACCCGGACCTTGTGCCGCTCGTCCCCGCCGCGTTCTTTTGCGACGACCACCCTGGCCGCGGGCTTGGCTGGAACCCGGGCTTGAACCAGGCTGCTGCTGCTGCTGCTGCTGCTGGCCAACGCTCGTCCTCCCCCCTCGGCAGACACGTGCGAGGTGCCCAGTTCTCCCGCACGTGAAGCATTGTGCTTGGACGAACTGGCACTGTGAGGGGGAGTGGGCAGCACCGCAGCGGCTGCAGGCACCGCTCCTTGTCGCCATCTTGTTCACCGCCGCTTCCGTCGACGGTGAGCCGGCCGCACGCGCTATCTCGCTGGCGTTCTTCGCTGCTGCTTCCATCGCCAGCGCTGCCTTCACCGCGTCGTCCAGCGAGGGGTCGGGGAGCTCCAGGAGTCGCGTCTGCATGGCAGGGTTGTTGATGCCGCAGACGAACCGGTCCCGGAGTAGCGAGTCCAACTGGTCGCCGAAAGCGCAGGTGCTCGCTAACCCTCGTAGCGCAGCGACGAACTGTCTGAGGGTCTCCCCGTCCGGGCGGCTCTGGTTGTTGAAGCGGAACCGCTCCATGAGCGTGGACGGCGCCGGGCTGAAGTGCGAGCGCAGCGTAGCGAGCAGCTCACCCAGCGTTTTGACGTGCGGCGTGGCCGGCTTGAGGAGGTCGAGCAGGAGGCTAAAGACACGGGTCCCGCAGCTGGCCAAGAAGATGTCCCGCTGTTTCGCCTCAAGCGTGTCGTTCGCACGGAAGAACACGTGGACCTGTTCTTCGTAGACTGGCCAGGCGGACTCATCTCCCTCGAACGGCTCGAGCCTCCCGTAGAGCGGCATGGCGACAGGAGCGGGGCGCGGTGTTGCGACTCTCTCGGCGGCGTGGGCCGAACCGTGCACGTTGGTGGCCTCCAGTGCCACGGTTCCTCGTCGCCAGTGTCACGATCTTTCTCGAACGTGGACAAAGGGGGCCGAAGCACCCGCCGAGGAGAGACGACACGCAGCCTGGTTGTGAGGGTGGACGATGATTGGCCGGAGCACGTGCGCTCAACGGCGTTTATTGGCGCGGTGAACAATGTTGCCCGCCGAGCCAGGCGGCCGCAGACGGGCGGATTGGAGGGGGCGCCACTAACTTGTCACAGCCACCACACATAAATCTTATTCTCCCAAAAAGTGCTTTGAGGTGGTTGCTGTTTGACTTCCTTGTCGGGACGAAGTTGGCACCTTTTGCTAAAAGGAACTTTGTTGTCTCCACAGCTGACTTCGTGCTAAAAAGCAAGGCTTGGAAGGTCTCATTTGTGAAAGCATTCATTCCTGAAGCCACGAGTGTTTCCTGGATGCTCTTCACACATAGCATGAAAGCTCGTTTTCAAGCCACACCAGTTGAGGGTCGTCCTTCATTGAGATGGGTCTTTTTTGTGCACTTCCTGTGTAGGTCGTGTCATGAATGTCAAACCATTCCTTCATTGTCTTCATGAAACGTGTGGTAGGGCGGTGATCCTGCTCTTTATTTTTTCTTTGAAAACATAAAGAGCAGGATCACCGTTTGATTTTTTTTGAAGGTGTTCTAAGGCTGAAAATACTTGTGGGGATAATATTTGCACAGCATGAAGCACATTCATCTTTTCTAGTTTTGTGGGGTAGACATGCTTCCTTGTTAAATTCCGTGCCAGTTTCATGATTAATCATGATGATTTGGTTTGGTCCAGAGCTTTTCACGGAAGGACATCTCTGCAGTTCTGGAATATAAAAGTAGCTGAAAAAAAATTTCAGACCACTCACTAGATCTGTAAAGTAAGCGGGGTCAGAGGGATCCGAAAGCTCAACTGGAGAAACGTCACTGTAAACATGGAGTGAAGCTGAAGACACCTTTGTTACACCCATCTGCCTTTACACTTGTACAAAGAATTTGCTGTTTCATACTCCATTGTCCATTTCTTTTTTAGTGAAGTTCTGACGTCCCAAGGACATTTAATCTCCGAAATACTGACTCTGCAGCAGTTGTACTTAATCAAGGCATCTGGTGTTGCTCCAGTGAAAGGGAACAAAGTTGAGCTGAGAAAACTTCTTTATTTAATGTCATACATGACTGTTCTTGCTTTAAAGCATCTTCAGTGGCAAAAAAAAAAAATACACAAAGTTGCACCTGAGAGTGGCTGACGGCTGTTTCACAATGCAGTGCTACAAAACGTTGCAAAGCGTTTTGTAGCAATTACTGAAGGGAGTTCGCAGTCACCGATGGCCATCAGGACAAGAGCCCCGCTGGTCCGCCGTCCTCGTAAATGCTGCAGAGCTGATTCCATTGGAGCCGCACCGTAGGCGGTGGCTTGTCCTGTGGGATCACCCAGTCCTCAAAGGTGTTAGGTTGGAAATGAGCGCCAAAGGAACGGGGACAGGTGAAGAAGTGGACGACAACACGGGGCGCACTCGCAACAGAACGTTTATTAGAAAACACACATGCCTAAATACCTAAAATACAACATTGTCACTTCCAGCCCCAGGATGATTGTGTTTGACAACTTTGAGGTGCACGGGCGTCGATCACAATGCACGGCGTCTGTTAGATAGTTGCCGCGTGCTCCCTTGCACAATCATTAATGCAGCGGCCTGTTGGCTTTACATACGAGCTCCCACAGAATAGTGGTATATCGTAGACGACAGATGTTTTACAATCCACAAACTTCGTTTGGTGTTTCTTTTTGCATTCCTCACTAGCCTTTCCGGGGCATTTATCCTTCTGCACAAGGCCGAGGGTTTCTTCGGGGCCGAAAAAACAACCGGAACATTGTAACGCTTCACGACATTTTTTAAGTTGTGGGAGATAGCGTGAACGTAAGGAATGATAGCCGGTCTGGTTTTTTTGCCGTTCACGGGCGTTTAGGCGAACACCTCTATATTTCCTTTTCAGGCTGTCCGCTGCGTCAGTCAGAGGTTTCCGCGGAAAACCTACGCTTTCTAGATGATCCACCTGTAACAGGAAGCTCCTGCCCATTTCATGATGACAGGATTTGGCCAATGCAGCTCCGAGAAAGGACTGGGCGGTACCTCGTTTCACCAGTTTGGAATGTGCGGAGTCGTAGGGGAGTGCATCCTTCTTAGAGCGGGGTTCATAAGCCCAGCAAATGTGGTCTTCTAGAAACATAAGTTTCAAATCTAGAAACTGCAAAGACCCTTCCAATGTTCTTTCATGGGTAAACCTCACCCCATGGGAGCAGGCCGCAAAAACTTCCATTAAATCAACTGCAACAATATCAGTAAGCTCCTTATGTGCGAGGACAATGACGAGGTAATCATAGACATACCTAAAAATTCTAATATCGTCTTTATTCCCAAGTCTTTCAGCTATAGCTTGGGTCACAGAGTATTAAAACAATATCACACAAGACGGGGGCCACTTGCAAACCAATGCAAATGCCCTGTTTTTGCACATCACATCACCATCAAAAGACACAAAGGTATGTTCAAGATAGAAAGACAGGAGTCCAATGAATCTCCACACTCATACCACAGGAGCTCCCGAAAGCCGTTTCTCCATTCTTGTCGATGCATTTGGTTACAGCTGTAAAATGGGCCTGATGCGGGACAAAGTAAAAAAGATCTTCAACATCAATTGAAAAGGCATCACACTTCCCTCTAGACCAACCCCTCAGGAAGTCAATCACCTCATCTGAGCTGCGGACTAGGAACTCATCATGCAGTTTCAATGACGAAAGGTGCATTATAAGAAAGATGGAAAACTGGTACTGACACGAGTCTCTCTCTGTAACTATCGCCCTAAAAGGGACGTCCCTTTTAATGCGTCTTAGTCACGAAAAAAATGTCCAGGGACAGCTTATTACTAGTGTTCACCTTCCTCGCTAAAACAGGAAGGTCTAATTCACAGCATAATTTCTTTGCCCTCGACTTCACCCTGTTCAGAGATCCTGGCTTCACTGGCTTGAAGTTCTTGTCAACAGGTTCCTTGGCTTTTTTGCTGTACAGTTCATCGGGCAGGACGAAAAATCCCCCTTCCTTGTCCGAGGTTAGTAGCTTGAGGTTGGCGCACTTGAAGTGGTCAACGATGGCCCCCATCTTCAGGCTTTTTGGGCGTTGGCCAGCGGTGCGGCAGAGCGCATCATACGTAAATAACTTTTTAAATATTTAAAAAAAAATATTTCACTCTAAATATGGCCTTTGCACGCAATTATATGGTGCACCTAAGCATGCTTGAAAAGAGCCGTCAATAATGGCTCGCTTTAGGTTACGACTCCGCTTGCGTTCGGTCACTTTCTGTTAGCTTGAGAATCGCCACCTTCTTTTATAGCGTTGCAGTTGAGTACTTTTCGCACTTCTTAGCGGCCGTTCGCAACTGCGGAAGAACAGACAGGGCCACGACCGAACCAGCATAGTCCGAAAACCCGATTCACCAAGACGAGATGAAAAGCACAATCTTTACTTTAAAATGGTATTAGTGGGTGCCAAATTTTACTGCTTAGGTTAGTGTTCCAAATGAGCACTTCTCACGCCCTAGTAGTTTTGATGACAGCCTTTGGATTCTAGGAGGAAAATGAAGCAATCCGGTCGTGCGACTCAAATCAAATTTGGGGGTTTTACGTGCCAAACCAACGACGGGCATCTGGCACGCCCCAGCGGAGGACCGAGGATTAATTTCGACCACCTGGGGATCTTTTGACGTGCAATCGAAAGCTCGATTACCAAGCTGCCTTCTCCGCAATATACCTCCATCAGATTGCAGGCACCTCGGCCGGGATTCGAACCCGCCACATGGGGATCCGTAGGCCGGCACTCTCGCCTCGGAGCCACCGAGGCGGCTTCGTCGTGTGACTGAATGTGACGTAGGTGCACTGGCTTTGGTTTGACTACGATCATGTGATCATAGTTATGGTCACGTGATATCGTAGATAATAGGTCACGTGATTTAGAGGATTCCGTTCATGGCTACGAGCGACTTCACACACATGCAGGGAGGGTGAAGAGACAAGGGAAGGGGGTTGCGTGGTCTCTAGGTCAACGCAATTTATTCTGCATCCCTGTAGCCCGCATACACGTCAGCAGGATACCTGCCCCTAATTGTCTTGACCACACAGGATGGCAGGGGCCGCCTATTCTTCTTTCCCAAGCGGCTCCACAGCCACAGGGCACACTGCCTGTAGGCTGCAAATCTGTAGTGCCTGGAACAATGACAGAGATTGGATGTAAGAAGCAAAGCCTATCACTCTGTTGGCAAATTCTACACTTGTTTTCATTTCTCTAGGCATGTAATCATACTCTGCTTTTCTGTTACGTCTACTCCAGCTATCACATAGCAGAATCCCTATTTGGCAGTCCATGTCGGATGGGCTAGACATGGAAGCCAAATTGAAGTGAACTGCTGTAGATTCATTCTAAATGCTCCAGAGTTTAAAAAAAAAACAAAAAAACTACAGGCCTTGGTTCTCCTAACGCACCTCCAACTCCTATCGACACAACAACCAGTTATACACCGGAATTAACAAGGAAGGAATATCTGTTGCGTGGTCATGATACATAAAATAAGTTCACAGGGTCCCAGTTCATAATTGTAGATAATATCTGTCATTGGTGTTGGTGACGAATATTGCGTCGCTGTGTTTTGGGAAGGACACATGAAAATTATGTGCACTGGCCAGAGGGAATGGGAGCCATTCATCCAGAACAGTGGAAAGCTCCCCATATGATGTTGTTTAATTTGGGACAAAACAGTGCAGTTCGTAAGCCTGTGAAGTAGTGGTGTGCAAATATTGGTTCGAATTAAATAGTGCACTGTCGTTTCTAGCATCAACAGCGCAAAAAGAGCCGGTTGCATCGGCTTCCCTTTGCAGCGCGAAGGTTATGGCAAACATACTATTCAATTTGAACCAATATTCGCACACACCTACTGCAAAGGTTTCCTGCACACAAGTGCCAGGGAATGTGAACTCATCAGAGAACGTCCCAATTTAACATTGTCTAAAGTGCTGCTGGCACTGCCGAAGCTTGGCATTGGTACTGGTGATTAGGGATTTGAGAATAGCAGCCTGGCCATGAGTGTTCTATGAAGCTCGCACAGAACAGTTTTGGTGTAAACATACGAGCTGAAGTGCTCATGCAATACTGGAGTGGCCCCAGCAGTTGTGATTTCATGTCTCTCCGACACAATCCGTGTCAATATCCGAACATGTCATTCTGACAGCTTCCATTTGCCATGACAGCTGCTACCACCCCCATGTGTTTATTGGTCCTGAATACCTTAGGGCTCAGGGCACCGCAATCATTTGCTATTTGGTCATATACGCATCTGCAAGACACATATATCAACATTTTTTCCCGTTTTAGACTGCGATATGTCTTCCATTATGCTGTGTTGATTTAGAGGTGACACTACTATCATCAGAGTAGTGGGGATACATATGAGCACCCCCAGGCCTCCCCATTCTTGCACGAGAAACTTTGAATTTCAGTGTTTATTTCAATGAATAGTGTTGTTAGAAAAATATTTTAACGAAAAATGATGCGATACTGTTTGGTGACCTATTCCAATCTCGAATCCTTTCTGTCATACTCACCCATGTGGGCACTGCAACATCATCTGTTAAAAAAAAAAGCATGGATCTCGACGACGACAGCCTGCTTCTGAATAAGCTGTCCAGATATGGCACTCCTAAAAAACTATCCCAGCATAGCGTGCAAAGAATGCCACACCAGCGGTGCAAGTGTTGCTGGCACCACAAGGAACATGTCGAGATGATCATCCACCGGCTTCAGGGTGTCTGGCATCTGCATCCAAAAATAGTGTAAATCAAGACCCAGACACCCAATAATTATCACCCCACCTTGAGATTTTGGCTTTTCAACTAGATTAGGGGATTAAGGGATCGAAGCAAGGAAGGATTGGAGGGCAGGACGCCTTGACATGTCTCTGACTGGGGTGTTTACTGCCCTATATACCTCCCATGGACCAAAAGCCGTCCCAAAGTGGCAACAAAATATGTTACGGGAGCCAAAGTGTCATGCTGTCAGATGCCGGCAAAGTTACGACAGAGAAAACGAGCAGATGCAAGTGTGGCTGTTGTCGTGGCGTCCCCCCTTGTGACAATCAAGTGAGCACAAACTATTGTGCAGCTCTTGGCACAGCAAATTAGGCAGCTGCCATACGCACATGGACTCTTCTGGCACCGCCAAAATTCTTGACGTGGCAGATTTTTATAAAAAAAGTAAGCAAACGTAAAACAACGCATTGCAAGCGTCCCGGCTGGTGCCTTTGTTGCAATGATGTTCACATGCACGTAAGGGCAACTTCGGCAGGCTTGCAGTTACACGTGCTTCGTCGCGCGGGCGGAGACAACGGCTGTTTGACCGAAACCGAAACCATGCCACTCCGCGCTCCGTCGCCAACTGCATGGTTCCCAAAATAGTATGCAAAATGTAACTGTCCAGCATACGACAATAAACAGTCCAGCGACTTGTGCTTGCCAGGCCGGCAGGCGAGGTACAGGCTAAGCACACAGAAAAAAAGAACCTGAGCGTATTGATGCAAGACACTGCGAATCAAGGTCAAAAAAGTTCTTGGAGCGCTTCGTGCAACGACTGAACTCGAGACAAACAAGCGCGCTGTGCGGGTTCAGCGTGCAGACATTGCCTTCTTTGCTTTAGCTCACTTCTCTTCACCAACTTTCTTTTGCGGCAGATTTTTCACGTACCGGGGTCCCTCTCGAAAGAAAGCCCACCAGGAAAAACCTAAGTAATCAAAACTTCGCCAAGCAGTCATTGAGTTAGAGAGGGATTTTTATAGCAGCGTATGATTTAAACAAGAGCAGGAATGTCGATGCGTTTCAGTTTAGTAAGCGCCATATCTGCAGCGACGTGGGGACGGCAACACACGACGTCGCGCGAGCGCTTCAGCTCAAAAAGTAACTCCCGCCGCGCAAAAACGTGGTTTTGTCTCACAGCATGACGGCATGTTTGGCACCCAATACACTAACGTCTGAGAGTCCGCACACGCCCGTGTCTACCGCTAAAAAAAAAAAGACGCGAGACGAGATTCCTGAGACGACGAGTGCACGAAACGCGAGACGTCGGGAAAAATCATGCAAGACCAAATAGACGATTAATACAGGGTACTTTGTGTCGGGTGGCGTCTTGTGCGACCTAGCTTACGCATGCTCAATTGACCTTTTTCAGAGATCGCTGGGCGCATGCGCCGATTCTGAGAGAGGAGAGGAAAGTGAAAGGCGCCATTTTTGGTGGCTCTCTCGCCAGCTCGGTCGCTCAAACAGTGCTGGTTATGCTTGACTCTTCCGCTATTCTTGCGGCTTGGCTTCATAGTCGTCATGCCTCACCACCGCGCAGCAGAAGCTTGCACAAATAGAAGAAAACATTGTTAAAATTCCAAATTTTATAAAGTTCTTGTAGCCTTTGGCGGGTGGTGCACGAAAGCACCCGATTTCAAACACCCCGCCGTTTTTGCCCTGCTTCCAAAAGCCTACGATGAGAGTCCCCGTGTCAAGTGGCTGGAACATCAATGTAACGGCGGGACTTTCTGCTTTTAACTAAAATACAGTAAATGCGAACATGATGATATACCTGAAATCGGGGTAGGAAAAGGAAAACGGAAAAGGAGACAGAAAAAGGACAGGCAACGTCTCCTGAGACGTTGCCCGTTTTTCCTTTGAGTTTTCCTTTTCCTACCTGTGTCTCAGGTTTAATAATTGAAAATGAGCGTGTTGCTGTTTAGATACAAATACATGAAAGGGTAAAATATCAAGGACGGGGACGGATACCGGACTTCTTGAAAGAGGTACTCTTTCCGTCCCTGTCCTCGATGTTCCATCAAGCTTTCATGTATTCAACTTACACCAGCTCGCCTGCACTCTGACCATTTTTTGTTAATAGTAAACGTGCAAACAAGGTTGTGTGACGTAATCATGCCATACCCGGTACTGAATTAAAAAATAACAGCATAAAGCTTTCCGTTCTTCAGGCGTGCGCTATACACATTCGCGTCTTGCCACGTTAAAAAAAAAAAAAAAATACTGGCGAAACATTTAAAGCGAGCGCGCGAAACGAATTTAAGCCTTACGGAGGCAAAACCTTTATGAAATTTCTCGGCAACCAACCGTGAACTTGTGGCTGTTTGCTGTTTGCCCTGTTTGCTGCAGGCCCACTTTGTCGAAGGTTCGTAAACGTGCCGAATTCAAAGATGGATTGTTTCTAACATATCGTTCCTTACTTTTTGACGGTGCGGGCAATCCTTCGCGATATCAAGACGGCCTGGATTTCGCACTGTCCGAGTTTGTTTACACATTCCCGAATACGGCAATGTCCCGTGCCCTCGCGCGGTACGTAGGACGGCGAAGTGTCGGACGCGATAAGCTCGATTAAGCGATCTAGGAGAGTAAAATCAGCTGTTTGTAGTGGCCGGGCCTCATAAACGGAGCTCACAAGCTCCGCAGAAGGTGGATGGTTGGGTCGGTATCCAAGCTGGTCACCATTACTTTCCTTACATAACACTCTGCGACTCTGCTTAGAAAGCAGACCCCTTTTTTAGTTGCTTGCAAGTCGCGACACCAAAGTGACGATGAAGTGACTCCGACCCGATGGTAAGAACCGATGAAGCGTCGGCGGTCTATCAATCCCTGAATGTATAAAAACGAACGATGTCCTCTGTATCCTAGACATTGACTTTTGTTAATCCTCCAGGTCGTTCTCAGCCATTTCGAAGAAAATATGCACGCGAAGCGACGACAGAAACACACGTTCAGATTGGTGAAGGACGGAACAACGCCACCAGAGAACACACGCAAACACATGGACCGGGAGACAAGCCAGGCCTGGCGCAGACGACGGAGAGACGTTCCCGGAGCCACCAAAAGTGTTTCAAGGGATTTCCGCGAGGGCGCGCCACGATCGTAGCCAAACTCTGAAAAAGGTCAATTACGGTTCTCAGTTTCGTTTCGTTTATGAAAGGCGACCAAAATTGCTTCTTTGGCGCAGGCTTGGCACGGATTAGCCATATTTCGGTGAAATGTAGCAGGATGTAGCAAAGTTAGCCCCTTGGTGCAGTTTGGCGCAATTGGCGCAGCAATCACATCCCTGCACTGTTTATAAGTGTGTCTCAGCCACGCCTGGACAGATGCCTCCGAGTCATCAATGTCCGCAAAGACATCCTCGCGTGGCTTTCTGAATACGGAGGGCATTATGCTCATTGACTGCATGTAACCGGCCACCACCATCAACATCGCCCCGTATGTGGCTACCCTCAGGTGATTGCGCGATTCACGAGAAGCTGCCAGGGAAAGGGGCAGCAGGTACGCTCTTGCAGCATGACAATGCCCATCCCTACATTCACCGTACTCCCTCAACCTAGCCCGCAGTGACCATCAGCCATTCAGCACCATGAAAAAACCACCTATGAGGACCCTATTCCATGGACACTGGTGAACTCGAAGCGGCTGTCCAGGCGTGGGTGCGAAGCACTCCCAAAGAGTGGTCCCGGAACGGAAAGGCTGCCACACTACTAGAACCAGTGCGTTCGTCTCCAGGGGGACTACGTTGAGGAGGTCGACACGCCTACCGACCCCTAAGTGGACAATATCTGCGGAAAAATAAATCGTAAATCAGTATGGTACGCCCCCCATATGGCTGCACTGCCTTGACAATTATAGTATGGGAAGAAGGAAATTTTTTTATTTTTTTGAGTGCATGGCCTGCAGTGGCATAGCCAGAAATTTGTTTCAGGGGGGTGTTTTACATTGCTGGTGTGTGTGGGGGGGGGGGGGGGGAGGGGGATACTTTGCATCGCTGGGCGAATGGAAGCTTTCTAGTTCGCATTGCCATTGCATTGTAAACGGTGCACGAACCAGAGCAATGAGCCTTCAATGACTGCCTTTTTGTGTAGTTTCTTGACCAAAAAGCTTGCAAACACCGTCTAAAGCCCCTTCTGACAATTTGGATACTGGAGTAAAGAATATGACTTTTGCCGATAGGGTTGGAATATAAGTCTCCACTTGCCTTCTAGAGGAAAGACGTAGTGGCATCCATGGACTCAACAGCAATCTGTGCCTATGTCATCGTTCTCAAGTTTTTGATTGTTTTGACCAGAGAACATTGCACTCGCTTGGGACACCCAAAAATTGAAAGGATGCATTATCGAAATGCCAAAAATAAAAATGTTGAAAGAACAAACCGCCGAAATCTCTATTAGCCGAATCACCCGGTACCAGAGACCAAACAATTCCAAAATATTATGTTCAACACGAACCTACAGTGTTCTAGATTGAGAAAGTGGAAGAAACATTTGTTCTGCCAGAGGAATTCTTTGTTTGTTGAATATGATCTAATAGTTTGTGTGTATTTCCCAAAGAAAGCTAAGGATGTTGAGCTTGTCCCAGTTGCCCAAAGTGGCTGTCAGGCTCTCTGCTCGCATGCTTTGCTTCTTGTGTGGTAGATGGCGAGGTTCTAATCTGATTTCTGCCTCGATATCGTCTTCGAGCGCAGCTTGCACATTTTTCATGCTCCTAATTTTGCAGAAGACACTTCCATAATTCCAACACACTGGTGCAGCTAGCATCTGCCAATACCGTACCAAATATGGCGATCAGATATGTACGCATTCTCACCTTTCGGCGTTTTGCTGTTGGGCATTTTATTTTTCGACGTTTCAATGTTTGGCCTTTACATTTTGATTTTCGTCATTTTGATATCGGCCCCTGTTTTGATGGGCTTGAAGGTCACACGCAGAGACTAGACCTGGTAAAAGGACGAGGATGTCTGAGCTGAAGGTGCCAACTGTACTGTCGACGTTGACAGTGCACTTGAAGCAGTTGGTGTTTGTTTCTTCTCAAAAAGATTGCCCAGCATCAACTTAGCTGGCATAGCTAAGCTCATTTTTAAGATAGCAACAAGGCATTGATGCATGCAAGATAAAGTAGGTGTATGCAGTTTTCTGAACTCTTAGCTCTGAGAAACAAAGTGACTGGAGCATCCTTCCCCAACACGGTTGCGAATTACTGCGTCAATATCATAACTTCGTGCTTATTTATTTGTTGCTTCAAAAGTGTTGTTCTGTAGTATAGTGCTGGTCCAGTCCATGAAGCTAGCAGGAAATAATCTGGAAACAGTAATTCTTCGTTTTTCTGAACTTGGGAAAATGCAAAAGCTACGGCATCAGCAAGCCAATCGGGGCGTGTAAAAACAATGCATGTGACAACGTAATGTCTTAGTGTACTCCTCCTGTGGAATTTTGGCACGTGCTTAGCTCCGTCGCTCAGACTGGCCCACAAGGGCAGTAGCTTTCACCCTTTGTTGAGTTATGCTAAGACAGAAAAGCAAGGAAACTGCATGAGACGAATACAATCTCGGGAGTGAATTAATCTTCGGCTCTCGTTGACAAAGTAGGACTTTCAAGCCTTTGAGGCCACCTGCTCTCTGCGAGCTTGTAGAGGGGCTTCAGGCGCTAATTCGGCTCTGTTCAGAGACACCATTTGAGCAAGCTGCGAGCCAGACTTGGGTTTCTGACACGGACTGCGTTATCTTTGTCGTTTGCGCCAAAGCCAAACGTGTGGGATATCCACTGCTCTCTTGAGAGACAGAGAAAGAGAGAGAGAGGGAACCTTTATTAGTTACACCATAGTCCGGTGCTTGATTGGGGCCACCAGTGCTCACCCGGTACAGCATGGACATGCTGTACCAGTAGGAGCAGTAGTGTATCAACGAGTTGAAGCTGGGGGGGGGGGGGGGGGTTGAGCCAGCCTGCCTAGTCAGAGGGTCGAGAAGGGTGAAAAAGAGGGAGGTAAGGGAGCATTGGGCATGGGGACAACGCCAAAGCATATGTACATCCAAGGTGTCGCCTTCTATTGCTCTCGACGAGGCGAGGCCGTCTCGACAAGAGACGAGGCCATGTGACTGTCATATATTTCATAGTGCTATTGTTGCATAACATTGCATCTAAACAGAGCAAGAAAATGACATATCTAAACTGATAACCGCAAATGCAAGGAAAAATAGCTCTCCATGATCTGGCCTAACGGGAAGAAGTGTAACGCTCGAAGAGGGCGGTCTCATCAGAACAGTTCGTTTAGAACATATAAGAATATGTGTAGTTTATAGTGGGACAGCAGTTGGAAGTGTCCGTGTTTCTGTATTGAACAAATGACTGGGTGGTAACTAGGCAGGCTGCTTCTCATTTAGTCTCTTGAAAGCCTCCCTGGAGCGCTATATTGCGCCTGGACAGTGGGGGTTATAATTAATTTCACTATCGGCAACACAAACAATTCATCGACCGCTTCCCAGGATGGTGCTAAACGTTCATCTAGCCTAACAACAAGTTATTACAAGTACGTATGTACGCTGTGAATCGGACAGTGAACGTAGTTGCCGAGGGCACGGTCCTCACCGAGACATGGTGAGTTTGCTCACGCGCAAAGCATGACATCGTACTCACTCGCTGGCACTTGCGCCCATCCCTTGCTGCCCGTAGTGCCGCATGTTGAGGTAGGCCAACCTCAACACCTCAGGGTTGAGGCACAGGGCCTCGAAGTCCGGGTGGCCCGTTACGCAGCCCTGCCGGCCCTGCTGCTTCCGTGCGACGGCCGGGTATTCGCGGCAGCAGACGCACTCGACGACGGTCTCCATCGGCGCGCAGGAACCACATAGACACCTTCGCAGAAAACACGCATCAATTACCCATTAAAGCGGGGTATAATGGAGCGCACCACGTACCAGTCCGTGTTCCCAAGCCGCCCGATTCCATCGTCGGGTGCGTCTTCCAGCTCTTGCGGACTCGCTTCACCGCGGCGCGGCCGTTCGTCGTTGCCACAGTCGGTGCCCGCGGCGCTGCGTTCGTCGACGTCGCGCATCGGGGTCGAATCATAGGATATGGCACCCATGTCAGCTGTCCGTTCCAGGATTTCGAGCTCTAGAGACGTTAGGTCCGAAAGGTCCATAGCGCGACCGTGGGATGCGACGAACGACGAATGCTGAGCACAAAGTCCGAGCAACTTTGGTCCGGGCCCCTTGACGACGGTCCGCGCGTTGGAGAGATTCCTCCGCGGGTCGGCGGTCGGTGACGCGTAGTGACACTGGAATCCTTCGATTGCCATTGGCTGATGCGTAAAGAGATGCCCCTCCCGTTTTCCGGGGTCATCTCAGAAAGGGGGGCGTGCCGGGGACTTTGATAGCAATTTTAATAGGGAAATCCGCCGCGCATGACTGTAATTTTACGATTTTTAGGATCCTTAGGACCCATAGATTGAGTTACCGCCATATATAGACCATCGCAGAACGCTCCGGAGGGCCCCTTTAATGGCACCCGGCAACAGCGACTTCCTGTGATTTTTGTACGGCGTGTGGGGCACCGTGCAATCAAACGCGTCGTTGCGTAGGTGTAAATGAACGCCATTTGCGAGTATTTAGTGCGTGGATTGTAAACAGGTTAAAAGATATATATTTCAGGCGTCTGGGATGACTTGTACCAAATCTAAAAGACACGGGGCGCTTTCCAATTCACAAACTGAAGTTTGCTAATTAGTCTTAATCGACCGAATAATTGGGCAGATCGAGGAAAATGCGGCAACTATGTTAAGACGCTTGCTAACGACGTGCAGTTGGTTTTACTTCCCTGGAGGACTCCGTTTGCTTTGTTTTAAAGTTTGATGCAAGTAATCTGGGAAACCCTGTACACATTGTCTCGATGTTCCCTAAAAAGCTAAGGGTTTTTAAAAATCCCCTCTCCCCAAAGAAGTTAATTTTAATCTCTCGGAACTGTTTTCAGCTACGGACCATAAATACTGCTCAAACAAACGAGAAATCGCATAATTTTAAGAGATTGTAGCAGACGGGTAAGTTTTAGTTGTCGATTGCGTGCGCGAACTTCGCATTTTACTCCCACCAGGGCGTCCAAAACGGTTCCCCGATCGGCGCATTTACCGCGTCCAAAGAAAAATGGTCCCTCGATTTCCGCCCGATGGCATCGCAGAAGGGCGGTGCTCCAGCGGCGGTGTGTTCATTGCCACTTCAAGACCACTTTCGGTGCGCGGGCGGAGCTTACTCCGCTTTTGGCGGGGCTCTCTTGCAGAGACGTAGCGCACGACAACATTCGTGCCGTCGAGGCGCAAGATGCGTGCAGAGTCTTTCCGGCAGTTTCATTGTGAAGCAGTATGCAATGCATTCTGTGTTAAGTCTGCCTTTGGCACAACAATGCAAAAAGAGCTTGTTTTGTGTGTTTATTTGGTATTGATTTGCCTAACTGCAGAAATTGCTAGAGTTCTCTTTTTGAAGGTGCGGAATGCTTTTCAACGGAGCTCCATCAATCGGAAGATTTCGCCCATCCATCTGCCCGTCGGTGCATTTCCCGCCAGGTTTAGCGGTAAAATTAATAAATGCATAGCTTCTTTCCGAGACGACCGTTAAGTGTCTTCTAAGCAAATTTAGAGGACCACGCGGCCCCTCATTCCGCGGCTGTCATTTGCGCGGGTGGTGAGGGAGATACTGCAAGGTTTGGCCCCCAGTCGCTCCGACCGCTATCATGCAGAGGCTCGCCTTGCCGGTGCTACAGGTAAGCCTGCCTCGTCTTTTGGTCGCCGACGTGGCGCCCCGTCGACGTTGGCCTACATGCCGTAAAGTCCTGAGAGATAGCCCACCTAAAATAGTTAGAAAATTGGGTGGAAATGAGGGGTGGGCTAGCTTTTGGTGTGCAGTTGGGGCAAGTTGAATAAATGCTATTTTTTGATTGTGTGTCCCTGTCAAAGTTGTTATCGCGGCAAGGGGCAATGAAGCAAAGACGACTAATCCAATCAGCAGTGTTGGCTTATGTCTCGCCATAGCTAACTAGACGCATTTACGCCACGGTCATCATTGATCCGAAACTACGATTACTAAGAGGGGGCCATCTTTCGGTGTTTCAAATGAAATAGCACCTCGAGCCAGAAATGGGGTGGGTTACCTTTCTCGGGTGGGACATCTCTTCGGATTTTACGGTAGTCCTTTTTTCGTCAATACATGCCTATTCAGTCGTAGGTCAGGTAGGCCTGTGACTGAATCAACCTACGTGGCCTATTTAGTCGATACCACTGCTAGCCTTGGGTCTTCGGCATACTTCGCTTGGCGAAACACGACCGCACGCCGGTAGGATGCTCGTCCAGATCGAAACGGGCAGGAGAGGGGAGGATCACAAGACCCAGGAACCTTGGGTCTTGCTGTGCGAGCTTGTGCTCTACGCTCTCCGAGCCACCGTGCACTAACAGACCCGACCGCCAGTCCTCCATTACGTGAAAGAGCAGCGTCTCCCCTTTCAAGAGGTGGTGCAACGATTTTCTAACTTTGGCCAATTAATTGTGGGAATTAGTCGAGACCAACCATAATATGAGGAGCGGGAACCCTTTCTTTCTTGTGTGCGCTAGTTTTTAATCTACAAAGAGATTGAACAAGTAGAAGTGTTTCGAGTGAGTTTCGGTGTCGTCTTTGGGACCAGCAGCCTTCCCTGCCCGTTGGTCGACTTTTCAAGGCCACACTTGCCATCGTCGAGGTATCGAGGTGGGACGGCTTGCCGCGGGGAAAGACGTTGAAGGTAGCGAAGGAGAGGAAACGGTTTCCTTTATTTCCGATAGATGGATAGATGGCGCCGCGAAAAGGGTCACGCCATAGTTCCGATGACAACCACACAAGACTGCAAATAAAAAAAAAAAATATTGTTTTGTTTTTTGCAATTGCAGTAGAAGATCGATGATATGAATCTCGAGGGATCGCAGGAGATATTTGTATCGTCCATAATTCATACTAACAAAAAATCAAGTCACATGACTATGTGAAACCAAAGGGGGGCTACTTCCAATTCATTGGTCACACTCCCATCTAAAGAAGTCGATAATGTTCTTCTGAGTCTTCTGTGGTAACTCGGACAAAGAGGCAGAAGACGAGATCTCGCGAAAAGACCGCGAGCGAGCTCGAGACAGAACACTGAGCGCGATTGACTGGACTGAGCCGACATGAAGCAGGCCCTAGGTTAGCCAGCGGCATACGTTTTTTTAATCATGTAAATAAACCCACAGTTACTACAATTGGCGACGAGGGTGTTCCAGCCATCATCCGTGTGCATCAACGGCATAGGTAAAGCCCCTTCAACCCGAACGTCCACTGCTCTGACACCCTGGCGGAAGCTACGACTGCTAGGACTTTAGGAAGGGACCCCGCCGACGCTGACACAGACCGGGTGAGGATGACCTACATCGGTAACGTTCCTGATTTCAACAAGTCAGAGCGATTCGATCTTTACATTGAGAGATTCGAACGCTGGCTCGCGGCTAATGAGGTTCCGGAAGGCAAGAAGGCAGACATTTTGCTTGCAACACTTCCTGCATTAACTTATGAGCTGCTTCGAGACCTCGTATCTCCAAGAACAACAACTGAATGTTCTTACGAGGACCTCAAACAAGTACTCATTCAACATTTTATGCCCAACCCCATCACGATTGCAGAACGATTTCGGTTCTACCGACGCAGTCAAGAGGAGGGCGAAACTCTCGCCGAGTTCATAGCCGCGCTAAAGAAGCTTGCTCATACTTGCGATTTCAAGGACTTCCTGAATGATGCCTTGAGAGACCGGTTCGTTTGTGGGCTGAGAGACGAGTATTACATCAACCGCCTGCTCATCGAGAGGACGCTGACTTTCAAGTCAGCATGCGATATCGCCTTAGGGTTAGAGCTCGCCAGAAGAGACGCTCGTCAGCTCACCCAGACGGCAGTTCCTCAAATTCAAGGAATTCAAAAAGTTCAAGTTCAGACGCGTTCAACAAAAAAAAAGCTGGCGGCGCCAAGAGCGTCGAGTGCCTCTACGTCTAGCACCTGCTACCGTTGTGGCCACCATCACCTTCATCAGGACTGTCCTTTTAAGAAGGAAGTGTGCCGTAACTGCGGGAAGAAGGGACACATTGCGCGAGTTTGCAAAAGCAAGACACGTGCGCAACACCAGATATCCAGCCAAGAAAGTCCCCAAGACGACTACGTCACACTGTATCCAGTTGATGGAGACACACAGTGTCGGCGACGGCATCGAAGTCCTGCTGCAAATTGCAGGAAATGCTGTAAAAATGCTGCTTGACACTGGGGCGGCTCTAACCATCATCTCCGAGAGGCAATACAACGAGTCGCTGCGCGGTTTGCCACTAGAACCCTCGACTCTTCGCCTCCGCTCGTACACCGGTGACGCCATTCCTGTCCTTGGAGAGGCACAAGTTCCGGTAACCTACGAAGATCAGACATTGACGCTTCCATTGGTGGTCGTCCACGGAGATCGACCAGCTTTGCTGGGAAGAAACTGGCTGCGGCACATCCGCATCAACTGGTCCAACATCTTCTCACTGACAGAGCCTGCTGCTCGGAACGGACTAGACAGTTTGCTAGCCAAGCACAAGATGCTTTTCAGCGACCAACTGGGAACGGTGAAAGGAATCAAAGTAGCGATTCACGTCAAGCCCGAATGTGCCCCGATTTTCTTCAAACCTCGCCCCCTCCCATACGCCCTGCGTGAGGTGGTGGAGAAAGAGTTGGAGGCCCTTGAAAAACGCGGCACAATCACCAAAGTTGATAGAAGCAGCTGGGCGGCACCGATCGTGGTGGTCCCAAAAAAGGACAAGTCCGTTCGACTTTGTGGAGATTACAAGGTCACCGTGAACCGTTGCATTCAGCCGGAGACCTATCCACTACCAAGTGCGGAAGACTTGTTCGCGACGCTTGCTGGTGGCAAGTACTTCAGCAAGATAGACTTGACCAGTGCCTACCAACAGTTGGAACTAGAACCCAACTCGAAGGTTTACACTACCATCACCACACACAAGGGTCTTTACCGGTACAATCGCCTACCTTTCGGAATATCCACAGCGCCGTCGATTTTCCAACGGTCCATGGATCAGATCCTGCAAGGACTGGAGCACGTAGTTTGCTATCTCGACGACATCTTGGTCACGTCAAGTACTCTGGAGGATCATCTTCAATTGTTGGACCGAGTTCTGGCTCGACTGACAGCAAACGGAATTCGTGCCAATCTTCGAAAATGCGAGTTCCTCAAGAGCAGCATGGAATATCTCGGCTACAGAATCGACGCCCAAGGATTGCACCCAACCGAAAGTAAGGTGCAAGCCATCCAGAACACGCCGTCGCCTTCCAACGTGATGGAACTTCGTTCATTTTTAGGCCTGTTAAACTATTACGGACGATTTTTGACGGGCCTTTCCACGATTTTGAAACCACTACACCAACTTCTAGAGAAGGACAGCCGCTGGAAGTGGACGTCAGAATGTGAAAAAGCCTTCAAAGAGGCAAAAGAGAGCTTGCTGCGAAGCAAGTGGCTCACACATTACGACCCTAGCAAGCCGCTTTGCCTCGCCTGCGATGGATCTCCAAGCGGAGTGGGAGCAGTCATATCTCACATCATGCCAAACGGTGACGAAGTGCCAATTGCTTGCGCCTCTAGGACGCTCTCACCGAGTGAGCGCAACTACGCACAGATCGAACGAGAAGCACTTGGTATTGTGTTCGGTGTGAAGAAGTTCCACAAGTACCTATACGGTCGGAAATTCACCCTTATTACAGATCATAAGCCTTTGACTGCGATCTTCAACACCCAAACAGCAATTCCAAGCTTAGCCGCTCTACGAATGCAACGTTGGGCACTTACTCTCCTATCATACAACTATGACATCGTGTACCGGAAGTCCAAAGAACACGGCAATGCAGATGCACTGTCACGTTTGCCTTTAGACCTTGCTTCCAGTGACCCGGACGAAGACACGTCGGTACTTCAGGTCTCCAATGTGGAACTTCTCCCAGTCACAAGTCACCAAATCGCGGTGGAAACAAGGAGAGACCCGATCTTATCCAAAGTCCTGAACTTTACCCTAAATGGTTGGCCCACCTCCCTTCAAGATAAAAACCTGCGTACTTACTTCGAAAAACGGGAGCAGCTCTCTACGGACCAAGGCTGTCTTCTATGGGGAAGTCGAGTCGTCGTACCACCGAATCTTAGAAAACGACTACTACATGAGCTGCACGAGAATCACCCAGGCGTCAGTCGCATGAAGGCCAAGGCACGAAACTATCTCTGGTGGCCAATTTTGGACCAAGACATTGAAGATTTCATTAAGCAGTGCTACGCCTGTGCATCCATGCAGAACCAACCAGCTGCTGCACCTCTACACCCGTGGTCTTGGGCGAGAAATCCGTGGGAGAGGATACATATAGATTACGCCGAGCTCGACAAGCAGCACTACCTGGTAGTAATGGACAGCTTCTCCAAGTGGATCGAAGTCCTGCCCACAAAAACGACTACAGCAGCACGCACCATTGAATTGTTGCGGAACCTCTTCGCGTCATATGGAGTGCCCTCTGAAGTTGTCTCGGATAACGGACCGCAGTTCATTTCTGCAGACTTCGGGAACTTCTTGCGAATGAACGGCGTGAAGCACATCCGTACACCCCCATACCATCCCGCTTCAAATGGCGCGGCTGAGCGAGCGGTGCAGACATTTAAGCGAGCATGGAAGAAAGACGCAGCTGCTGGAAACACACTCACAGAAACAGAGCACCAAAGGCTGGCCAGGTTTCTCCTGAACTATCGGAGCACTCCTCATACAATCACAGAGAGAACACCGGCTGAACTGTTCCTCAAGCGGCCGCTTCGTACTCGCCTGGATTTAGTCAAGCCAAGTGTGGAGCGGACTGTGACCAAGCACCAACGCCAGCAACAGTTGGCACACGACAAGTCACGACGATCACTTCGTTATTTTGATGTAGGAGATAAGGTCCTCGTGCGAGACGTGAGAGGGAACCAACCCCCTTGGTCTCCTGGAGTTATTGTTTCCCGAAGAGGGCCACTATTGTATCTAGTGGAGGTACGGGAACGTACAGTCTCCGTTCACTTGGACCATCTTTTGCGACTGGATGCTCAGTTACCAAGTAGTGAAACAACCTGCCCACCACCATGGATGCTCTTAGGCCCGGCTGCCACTCCTAGAGTGTCGACGGACTCAGCTGGAGACTTGCAGAGTTCATCGGGAAGAGCCCCACCTACAGTGGTACAGCCAGGCCCGGCAGGAGACGCAGCCACGCCTCCGACTGAGCACTCAAACCGTTACGCTCAACGGATCCGGCGTCCCCCAGACAGACTTGGCGTGCCACCGAGCCTACCGGATGCTGGAGCTCCCGCTGGCACCTAAACGATTAAAGCGGGAGGAGTGTGGTAACTCGGACAAAGAGGCAGAAGACGAGATCTCGCGAAAAGACCGCGAGCGAGCTCGAGACAGAACACTGAGCGCGATTGACTGGACTGAGCCGACATGAAGCAGGCCCTAGGTTAGCCAGCGGCATAAGTTTTTTTAATCATGTAAATAAACCCACAGTTACTACATCTTCTTTTTCCGATGTCACCCAAAAGGCACTTTTGGAACACGGAAGAACGAGCGTACCTGTCATTGCTGACCTTGATCTCGGGCTCACTATGCGGCACAGCACATCGAGAGCATGCAGTGTTTCAGCAGTCGTCGGTGGCTGCTTGTCATTAGTTTACGTCGCCGTCATCATCTCCGCTACTTGACCGTCCTTGCAATGCTGTCACTTCCTCAACGATTGCCTCGGCAGTCCTTAATCCGCAAGTAGCGAGGCTGTCATCTGCGGTAACGAAATCGAAGGCCGATTTCTCAGCATAAAGCGCAGGTCTCGGTCCTCAATTCTCAAGTTTTCGTCTGGTTCCGGAGGAGCAGCCACTGTAGGATTTGTGAATTCACACTTGCGGAAGCCGTTACATAAGGGTTGATTCCACAATCAACGTCAATTCCAAACGTCATTTCTCACGTTTACTCAAGTCAGTCAGAGTTGCTGAAACTCATTTATCGCGTGACAATAAATATAAAGCAGCAACCCTTGAGTGAGCAAACGCGAGTTACTCCAGCGAGCCAAATTCTCATCACGCGACAACACAGAGCAGCGGTGGACGTGGGTGTGTTTTCGAATTTTGGAACGCACCTACGGTTATCGGGATTGAATGGTGCGTACATAGAAAGAACGGCGAGAGAAATGACTCAAAAAGCGTGCTACAGTCGTAGGAGTCAAGTGATGCCGTCCCGCAGGAAGTGTAAAGGTTGTTGATGATCGTTCACATGATCCTCCGCGGCCGAGAAAGCATTCGGACTATCCCGAAACGTAATAGATTAGTCTTAACGAACTTCTGCCGGGAATTTCGAAAAATTCGTATCTTACCGAAATTCGGACGAACCGTCGTCGTATCATCGAGATTCTACCGTATGCAGCAAATTTGCAGCATTCTGAACGAAGGTGGCACATTTTCTCCTCTTTTGCCAATGGAAACGATATAAAAAATGTGAGCCGTAAATTTTTCGACAGTAAAATTGTGGGCCTCTCCCAGTTCTAACGCATCGCCTCGATTCGTTGGCGTTTGACGGGCGTCACCTCTTTTCCAGGACGCGTCGGAGCAGTTCGTGACTAACTTCCTGTCTGCGAGTTACCTGTGTTCCCTCCACGCCAAGAGACAGACCCTGAGGAGGGAGGACATGATTTTCCTCCAAAACCTCCTCAAGACCTTTGGCAAAAGCCTCGCCCCGGCCTTCTGAAGCCGCCCGGTTCCTTCATACGCCGACAGTGCTGTGTACATAGCGTAATCTTTTTTTTGGGTCAGTTCCTCCCGTTATTGTGTTATTTTTATATATTGCCGCGCGCGCAGCTGGCCAAGTAGGCAGCGTGCGCGTGGCATAACGGTGTTATTTTTATATATTGCCGCGCGCGCAGCTGGCCAAGTAGGCAGCGTGCGCGTGGCATAACGGTTATCGCGCTTGCCTTCCACGCAGAAGGCCAGGGTTCGATTCCTGGCCGCGGCTACACATTTTTGTTGACACTGTAATGTGATGTTCTGGTGAATTCGAGAACTGTCTTGCTGATTCGAGGTTAGAATGTTCTACGCGCCGAACCTTCTTCGCCGAACGATCCAGAAACCCACGAGGGTACATAAGGGATTCCGCAAGGCGAGCGGAGTCAGTTTCGCCCCAACACTCGACTCTGCTGTCTCGCCGACTTCGACGCGACGCTTTATTACTATTTTCTATTCCCTTCTTGTTTTGGGCACAAGTTCGCCACATTAAACGTTTATTTTTTCCTGTTGATTTATTGTTATTCTGGTCACCACCCGTGACATTCTGGTGGAGGTCTGGGGTACCGCATGTTCGTGCAGCGCACCCCTCCGAGTTCCCGCAGTACGAGTCCGAACCCAAGCTCCCGAGTACCCAACGAAGACACCACCGAGACCTGAGTAAGTCGCCACATCCAGTTCCTAGACCTGGAATACGGACTGCTGCCAACCAAGACCAAGCAAACCAGAAGGACGACGATGGCCAACCAGTCGGAGACCCCGGCCGCTCTTGCCGTCGTTCACCTGCCCGTCGTACCGCGGACGGCTGCTCCATTCCACGGCGAGCAGCACGAAGACGTCGAAGACTGGATTGACGATTATGAACGCGTTGCACGCCACAACTGCTGGACCGACGAGCAGCGCCTGCACAATGTCTATTTTTCGCTTCTGGGGACCGCCAAGCACTGGTACGAAAATCATGAGTCCTCCCTGACGTCGTGGGACATTTTCAAGGCCGATCTCAAGGCTACATTCATCAACCACCACCGCCGAGAGAGAGCCGAGGACCTACTGCGAACCAGAACCCAGGGCCCCAACGAGAATGTCACCGGCTTCGTAGAGGACGTCCTGCGCCTGAGCGCCCGCGCCGACCCTCGGGCTACAGAAGAGAAAAAAGCTATGAATCCTCATGCAGGGCGTGAGAGAAAACATCTTTGGTGGCCTCGCCCGCAGCCCTCCGACAACTGTCGAAGATTTTGTCGCCGAGGCAACAAACATCGAGCGTGCCCTGCAAGCCCGAGCCAGCCACTACAACCGAATCGCCGACACGCCTGTTGCATCGACGCTGGCATCTTCCCGAATCGACGAGGGCCACATCCGCCCTGACAACCTTCGTGAAATTGTCCGGGAAATATGGCTTTGAAGCTTGTTATTGTAACTTTCTCTTTCACTCTTTCAACGCGTCTGGGCGCGCTTTCTCTCTCTCTGAACCCGCGCCTCTCGCCTCGCGATGCGCTGGCCGCTGGCGCCGGGAAGTCGGTGGACCGTTGGAACGCGCGAGGGACGCGAGCCGGCGAGTTGTTTCGCTTCTGGGAGTGCGTCGCGGCGCGAGATTCGTCCCGCGTTCGTGCGCGCGCGGCTATCTTTTCTTTTTCGTGGGAACTTGTTGTTGTTGGTGTAATGTGGTCAAGCATGGATTTTCGTCATCAACACACCACCTGATGTGCCAAGTGCGGAAACAATGACTGCCGAAAGCCGGGATATCAATGGTTTCGAGTTCGAATGGACGTGCGGTACGCTCTTTTGGTCTTCTCTTGCTCAAGTTTCTGAGCAAGAGAAATTTCTCACTGTTTTGAGAAACAAAACCTAACTCTCGCAGTGGTAGTGAGTATTAATTGTTTGATTTTGGCAATAGCTGCAATGGTTTCCAATCACAAAACCAAATCCTATCATTGTTCAGGATTGCTCTTCACTCGCCGCGAGAAATATGTCATTGTCAAATTACTGGAGACTTCTGTGTAGACTTTTTCATATCAAGATCGAGCACATATGCTAACCTTAAAAGATGGCAAACTTTTTGCTGTGAGCTGTTTATTTGGTACTGTTGTCAGCGATTCACGCGTCTGTTCGCGAGGAGTGAAAATATGAGCCTAAATATTTTTCGATTAACTCAGGATGAGCGATAGAGCGATCCGCTCTGGTTTCCCGTTTCGTTTAGCAGTGACTCACTCCTAAATTTAAGTGATAATATTAAAAACGAATGGGCAGGTTCTCGATGAAGACTCAATACCAAAGAGCTGAGCTGTTTTTCTTGGTACTCATTGCTTAGTTTCCTTTAGTTGCAATTAAGACACCGTCGTCGGTCTTTACTTATATGCTTACTTATTTAATCAAATTTCAAGGACGCATATCATCACCTTCGTCGCACGTAACCTTAACGTTTTATCCTGTTTTTTGTTCATTTCTTTGTTTCTCGTGTGCAAAACAGTGAGAAATTTCGTCTGTATTTTCTACTGTCTGTTGAATAAAAATGAACGCAAAAGGACAAGCATTGCATATTTTTTGTGTATGTGTCACTTTCGTTGCTTTGCTAGGTTTTCTGCTGCTTTGCTGCTGGTCTCGCTTTTCAGCGCTGGCTTGTGTGCGTTTCAACGCACATTAACCAGCATCGAAATGCGAAAACCAGCCGCAAAGCAGCAGAAGCCTAGCAAAGCCACGCGCAAACCGGGCAAAAACAAAATGCTACAATATATATATTTTTAACTCTAGGTGGCGCAAGCTACCGCCCATCCATCCAAACACAATGGCGCTGCCGTGCAGTTTCGGTTTTGGTTTCGCTGTGCCGCCATGTTGATTTTAGTACAGCCACCAGATACCAGGGGATTCAAATGGCGCTGCGGCCTCCCAGGGTTTTCCAATTTGCGTTCCATGGGCGGTATAGGAAGTTGCACTCCTCTGACACGGTACTCAAAAGATTTTGCAAAATGGTAGCTGTAGATGGCTGTTCTAGCGGTCGACTGAAGACCAGTATACGTTCGGGCGACGCTAGTTTTCACGTGTGGGTAGCTGTTCGTGTTCGTTGACGACGAAAAGAGGACGTCCGCGGAGGAACCGGATCCCGGAACGGCGGGATCGCTGCCGCTTTCCCTTCGGCATCTCCCCCGCGTCCGTCCTTCGGCATGCGGGCCGCTCGTTGCCGACTGGGCGGTCTCCGTCGGGTGATGGCAGTGGCCGCCACAAACGCACTCCCGTTCCGTTGGTGTTCGGTCACTGAACGGAAGCTCGAACTCGCTCGCGAGAGCTGCATTCGTCCATGTTGACAGAGTCGGCGCAGCGACCGCGCCATAGAGTAATATACACAAGGTAAAGAGCGGACACTGCCATAGGCCCCAGCGGCCCAGATAGACCAGTGACAGGGAGCGCTCCTAGCGGGCGGTATTAAGTATAATCTGATTCCGTTTCCGGTCAAGTTAGTTTCGGTTTCGGTTTGGGCATTTTTGCTCCGCTTCTCCGGTACCCTTCTCTCTCTCTCTTTCCTCCCCGTCCCGCTCGGCTCTCGGGAGTTCCTTGACTCCCCAAGCCCCTGTTTTTTTAGCATTCTTTTTTTTTTTTAATATTGACGCACTTTTACTTTATTTTTTACGATGGAGTTCTTGCAAAATGTGTCAAATAATATTTCAACTTACTTCACAAAGCAGAAGTGTATATATATATATTTTTTTCTATTGTAAAGCATTCAAGTTACACAATCGCCGCATTGACTCCTGGCTGGTGGAGCATTTTGGAGCCAACAACAGTAAGTGGTTCCAACACATTTTATTGGACCACATTCATGCATACATGATTTACTTCAGAAGCTCCGTATGTTTTATACAAAAGAGATCGACACTCACAAAAATAAATGAATATGCAGGACTTCGGCATATCGTACACTTCGTAATAGATTCTGAGCGGAACCAAGTTAACAAAACCTTTCCACGGAGAACATGCTGTATGATACATTCACTTTCACGCCGACTCGGGTACGGGAAGTAAGTGCAAAAATAAATAGGTCATCGCTATCATTACCAGTCATAAGAGTATAATAACAGTGCGATGGACACGCCGGATAGTACAAATTCCCGATTTCCAGCAAATATAAAAAACACCAATTTGCATAGCCTCAAACTCACTGCGGGCGAGCCATTACCAAACAATGAGAACTCTATTCGAAATCTGACAAGATTCAACGCCCCTAAACATTCCCCGAAATTGTTCAGAAAATAAATATGGCTTCAAAAAAAAACGGCTAAAAAACTATGGACAGTGGATACAAAAGTGGATACATTTTCTTTCAAATACTTTTAGCCTCTATACACTATTTTCTATCGAAATTTTGTAGAAAGTGGACAAATATTTCTGTTGGGGAGCCGTGATACACATTCGCTGGCAAAAGGGGAAACAAATATTTGGAGAGCAAGCTGCACCGCCCACTTAATAAGCACTTTTTGTTTTTGGTTTGGCAACCGCCCCTTTTTAATACAATATTAACAGTTAAACCTGTCTCGTTCTTACTAGCCACTGAAGAGTGCAACCGAACTTTGTAAACAGTGAGAAAGTGCAGGCGAGCTGGTAATCAATCGACATCTTGTAAACCCTGAGATGGGGAACGATAAAAAAAAAAAAGAAAACGGACGAACACAACAAAATCTTCTTGTTGTGTTCGTCCGTTTTTGTTGTGTGATTTTGTTGTGTTCGTCCGTTTTTTTATCGTTCCCCATCTCAGGGTTTACAAGATGTCGAACTTTGTCCAAATTTCGGTTAAGAAATCAAACATGTCAACACAAGCGTATTCTGCAAAACAAGTTTAAAAACGCTTTGTGGTACTACTCTGGGCAAAGGCTAAAACCACCCAGACCTCAAAGTGTGCTATACAAGGTGGCACATACTCCTCGAACATGTGTCACACTCTCTATTATGGGAAGAAAGTGATTTCCTAGTTGCTGAATGAAATGAAAGGCAGCCTGTGGTGGTACTTCTAAGTTCCCGAAGAATTTTCCAGGCACGTGGTATGCTTTAGGAACAAGACATACTGGTGAGGCCTGGTCAAGTTGTAAAAATTAAATAGCGCAAAGGTTAGACAAAGGACAAAGGACAGAACATGTAGACAGGAATAGCGCTTGTCCTGTCTACATGTTCTGTCCTTTGTCCTTTGTCTAACCTTTGCGCTATTTAATTTTTACATCATGCATATCCAACTAGCCCACCTCAATATCTTAGTACCTGGTCAAGTTATTAGACTCATCCGATAGCAGCTGAGAACAGCCACAGCTGTAAGTTGTCTGTTCAAGCAAAAGCTTGATCAAATAGCCCCGAACGTAATAAAAAAGTGGACGAGTCATCAATTATGTTAGACCTGATGTCTGATGCCAGCTCAGAAATATCCTCTAGTGGCGGGAAGTTATCAATTGGAAGACATTCCACAATGTCTGAAATCAAACTTCCATGGTGCGAAGATATTTGTAACTCCTTTAGAAGGTCAGCCTTGTTATCCTCTACGTTTTCATTGTCCGACAGCTTGAACAGTTTCTTTATTCAGAGATGTTTTAGTCCTGAGTTGAACTGATGCACCTTTGGGTTTGTGTTGCAGCCCAGCATCTGTCGTATATAGCTCCAAAAACGTTCTCAAGTGTGTCTAGCTGCAGGCGTCGTGTAAGTAAGAAATCAAAGTCATGGCTGCTTGAAAGCTCATCCTAAAGCATGAGGACACTTTTTATAGTAACTTGCCACCCAATGATGACTTATGGCTGCCTCCTACTTTGGAACTGCCATGCTGAAATCCATCCGAGTTATTGGTGGAGAAAATCAAGTATTTGAGATTCTCCCTTCAGAAAGGCATGAGGCAACTTCTGCCATGTCTTCTTGAATTTTTTAGCTATTTAGACAATCAAAAAGTATGCACATCCTATCACAAAAATAGGCTGTAGCCATGGCTGTCTCAGAAAGTTCCTTGGCATAAACAAGGGATATGATTGCAAGAAAGAGTGAGGCACTCAGTACCTGTGGGGCACAATTTCCTTCCATGTTACATAAAGGTCCTTGAAAAAGTGTGTCTCTCGAGTTTCGGAGCCAATTGCAAGCTCATCTCATGGATAGAACAATAAATTTCAACAATAGAAGACCACTCAACGACCTAATTTCCAATGCAAAGTTTGTGGGCTTGGAGATTGCTCTTGGTTGTTTTGGGAAGGTGCGGAACATCAAAGACAAAGTAAACCTGTTCGTTGTCAACTTCAAAAAATGGCTTATGACCACACACACCAAGCTTACGTTTGAAGCTCCCTAACCACAGACTTTACTGTGAAGCCAACAGTCTTAAAGGGGCGAAGCACTGATATTTGTATTTTGCGCAAATACCGCTTAAAACAAATCCCTGGCGTTATTGATCTGTGAAATACCCGTTCGTTTTCACCATACGCAATCGAAGTCGCAGAAAAAAATATAAAAAAAAAACGAGCAGAGTTCATCCCCTCAACTCGCAGCTAGAACAAGCGGCGCCGTGATCTGGCGCCGATTATATGCCGGCCAATGTTGATCATAGCCATGCGCTGTGGTTGGCAAGGCACAGGACACGCGCTGAGTTCCAGACATTGTTATGGTTCGGCTGTTGTCGTCATTGCAGCGATTGGACACAGGACACTACCCGAATGTTTATCGAGCTATCCATTATCACGAGCCCAAATCGAGTGTCCACGCCATGCTCGGGTCCAATCTATGAGCCGTATTCAAATATCGTCACTGGGCGGTAATGCTACCGCCCAGCTACGTCATCAGGTTTTTCGAAGGAGAGATTGAATGAAAACACTCGGTTTTGTCCTCGAAATTACAGCGCAACAAAGGAGTTTCTTGGTCAGTGGCGTTGCGTGCGAGTATCCTTGAGCCCCACTAGTCCCAGTAAGCTTGTGTAAAGTGAAAAACATTCTAATTGAATATCGTTGCACCGCCCCTTAAAGCTTCCGAATGAGAGAAATGAGGAGGCTGCGTTAAACAGAAGACGTTATTGAAGTGTGCACAGCAGTGTATGCAAGGGGCTAAACGCACCTCCTGGAAATTTCAGACAGCATAACAACCAAGGCTCTATCTGCAATGTCGAGGTTCGTTCAACACCGTCATCTGTAAACCCATGGACAACGTCGTGTGCAGGGTCGTAAGTTAAATTCTTTTTTAAAACAATCTCATCGAAAATCAACATGCACATACGTTCAAGTGCAGCCAGACAGCCCGGCAGAAACAACAGCGCGAGAAGCTCGAACCGATCGGCTCCACGAATTCACGCCGAGCATGCGAGCACGCGGGCGGTCATGCATCACCTTGATTGATGCAAAGTCGACCGAACATGATGCAGCAGAAAGCACAGATGGAAGGCACGCACGGCACAGACGAACGACGCAGGGACGAGCAGAGGCCATGCAGAATGATGCAGAGGTCACGGCGTGCAGGCAGGCAGGCCATGGCAGGCGCCATTCATCACGTGGTTTTTGTGACGCATTTGATTTAAACTATTTAGTCGTTTTAAGTACTTTAAACAATTTTAAAGCATTGTCATTTAAAATATAAATACTTTTCACACAAAGAGTTTTAATTAATTTTAACCAAATTGTAGAAAAGCGCCACGTAGCGGAGGGTATGAAACGCACTATCTGGGCCGCGAATCGGCTCCTGTGTCCTCTCTTTACGTTTACTATATTACTCTATGACCGCGCCACCGCGCTGCTATAACCCACCACGATAACCAGAGTCTCGATCTCCTAAATACTACCGATACCGACTATTCACACTTGACGTCACTCCCTACGTCACCTCCGTTTTCGGAGGCCCAGAAACGAGACTGGAGATGGTTTAGTTTCGGTTTCTTTACTTCTTTCATCGGCACATAAATACGCGTCATAAATGTCTACAAAAAATTGGGCGGCATGCTATGTTCCCAAGAAGCATTAAAACACCACTTAAAAAAATTAAATAAAATCGTCTTCATTGTCCCTCGGAGATGCAGCACGGGACAAAACCAACGTAACTAAAACTGAGTTGGCGACAAGACGACAGCGGCCATACACGCCATTCGTACAGATCAGGAAAAACAGCAACGTCGCTACAATAAGAAGCGGTGCAGCGCTTCGACCTTTGAGCCCGGAGACATCGTCGTGGTGGAGAGAGAATCACTTCCTATATAGGACATTCAAGAAAGCTTTTAAAAAGGTTTTAAGGTCCCTACGTAGTAACGGAGAAGCTTCCAAATGACACATATCGTATAGAGGACATTCCGGGCCGATCACTTAGCGTTTCTACACGTCTACGGCCCCGATTGACAAGATGAAGCGTTACTATTCCTTCGACTTAGACAACGAACCCGATCATAACGACTGCGAAGACGAAGAAGACAATTGAGGCAATTTTTCATAGGATAGCCGAGTGTTAGCATCCTGCTGAGCACGAGAGCGCAGAGAGAGACGAGGACGACGGTGAGCACCTGCGAAACATGCAACGATACGAACGTTAAAAGCTCTGTACATATAAAATGCTTTCTACCTTTTGACAACTGCGTATTTGACGACTAACACAAGGGCATATTTTTTCACGCGCTCACGCTTAGCTACTCATAAGGTAAGGCAAAGAATAGTGGCCAGTGACTCTGTTTATTCAAAATAGCACTGGGTGGCAAAATATTTGCAAATGTTACGTAGTCGAACACATTTCCCCACTTTCCGAGCCGTCGATATGTGCCCGCACGTCGTGATATTTCACTAATTCCTTTTCTTCAAAATTAGAAAATGATAGTTCCGACGTTCAGTTTTAGTTAACTACGAAAAAACATTCCATTTCTATTATATGGTGAGACATACGGAGGCGTGATCAAATAAAAACACAGCCTTACCAATGCTGCCTCAGCGCGCCGCTAACGTGTATAAGTGCCGCAGCGCCATCTACTTGTTCCCTGGCGAAGTGCCACGCCTGAGCCGGCGCGCTCGCCACACTTCTCCTTGTAGCCACTGTACCCGGGGTCCCGAGTGAAAGATCGCAAAAGAGAGCGACAGAACACGAGAGAAAGAAAGCAACGTTGCCAGCTGAAGGACGGCGGTCGCAATGGTGAACGCGAAGAGTGAAAACTCTCAGCAATATAAACAGTGATAATTTAACGTTGTAAACTAAATTATGAGCTATTTTAACGCATCATCACGAACCAGCGCAAGTAGACAGTTAGTCAAAATCCAAACACACAAAAAAATACACTCACACAGCGCTGAACTATCAACTGAATTGTATTTCAAACTTCCTCTTCTTCGACCCCAAGGAATAGGTTGTCAAGGAAGAAAAGGGGAGACAAGGCAAATGGGGGAAGGCAAAAGAAAAAGAAAAGCAAAACAGATGAATAGAAGACAAAGAAAAGGAAAATAAAGGAGAATAATACTAATGCACCAGAGTCCAAGAGTTACAAAAAATACAAAAATAATTACAAAATTAATCACGCACAGGTATAAACCAGGTGATATGCCGGCCTACTGTCGACTACACTCTCGGCGTAAATAGTTTGAGTGATGCAAAATGTCCAAGAGTTACAGAAATTAGTTGTTAAATAATATAAGATGTAAACAAAAATCAGTGGTTATACTGGCTTACCGTGTACATTTTCGGGACGCATCATGCGAAACACTTCCATCGAGGGACTAGTCCCGGTCGGCGGATCATTGTCCTTGAGAAACTCGTACACGTCGATGGGCACGTCCCCGCTCGAAAACTCCTTTCCCGTGGTGGAATAGACGAGTTTCCCGTGAAGTCTAAACAGGACGTCCGCGTCGTAGTCGTGCTTCCTCAGGAGCTCGGCTGCCACCAGTTCTCGCCACAAGTGCTTGCCCACCCAGGTGTTTGCGGCGCGCGCAATCGCACGCAGCACAACCTCGGAGGCCTCGTTCCCGGCCGATACTCTGCCTTCGCGCCTCTCCAGAAAACCAAACACGTCCGCGTGCTTGTCCAAGAGCCGCTCGGCTATCGCGGTAGTCTTTTCGATCACGGTGGTCCACAGATCCATGTCGTGAAACACCGACCCGTAATCCAAATTGTCTTTTGAAGAAGAAGTTTCTCTAAATACGGAGCTCATTGCGTCTTCTTCCGTTTCGGCGTCGCACACGAGCTCGAACAGTTTCACCGCCGCGTCTCCGTGTGCGAGTTTGGCCGCGAGGCTCGGATGGACGCGCTCGCTCCAGTCTGTTCCCGGGATCCGTTCGCGAGGCATCCGCCTGACTCTCTTGATCAGGCCGGCCCAATCCAGCCTGTAGTTTTCAAACGTGGACACCGCCTCACGGTATCGCTCGAACAGCCCTAACAACCTACGCTCGTCCTTCCGCAACTCGTTTATAAATTCGATCACGGTAGGGTTCAGTTCGCAAACCACGCCCTCGGCCAGCACGGTGGCCATGAGTTTAACGTCGATCCAATCGTTTCGGTAATTGAAGGCCCGAGAATGAGAGGTCATCATGGTGTCGTACTCTTCTTTCGAATAATACTCGCGCATCCGCCGAAAAAACCACTCGCAGACGGTGGACCGCTTCGCGAATGTCTTGGCCGCTTCCACGACCCTGACGAGAAAGTACTCGTCCAGGTCGGGGTGATCGTCCACGTAATTCAAGAGCGGAACGTTGGACCGAGCGTCCTTCAGGGTCTTCTCCATTATTTCGCACACCAGGGCGGCCAGCTCGTGGTTGCCCGCCGCCAACAGAGCGTACTTGCGAAGAATCTCAACGTCTCTCTGAAGTGGCGGCGGGGGGAGGCGCCCAAAGAACACGTTTAGAGCCGTCTGTGTCTTTTCAATCGTGCGAACGCAAGCGACGTGCGCGAGAAGAAACCTCATACTGTCGACCGCGTCTCTGACATTTGCGAACGTTTTGGCAAAGGCACTCGGGTCGCACGACTCGCCCAGTTTGGCTCGAATCTTTGCCAGGGCCTCGGCCGCGTGTAGAACCCTGCCTCTGTAATCGGCGTCCGAGAGCACCACTTGCTTGACGACGCGATAATACAGACTACACAATTCCGGAGGAAACACGCCGAGTATCTCGTTGTACAAGTTCTTTACCGACGACACCGTTTTGAGGAGTTGCACTATCTCGGCCGTGTTGTAACCTCTTTCCGTGGCCAGAGTGGACAGCCACTCTTTGGGCGACCGCGTTCCGCGCGTCGTCTCCAACGCCGCGTCGTATCCAAATACCCCGTGGCGGTCTTCCGTGTAGTCGCTACCAACTCCCGTCAGAAAACCCCAGTGCTCTCCGAACGTAGTCAGGCGGCCCACTTCTTCGATCACGGTCCGCGTCCTATTCAAGCTTTCTCTGATCTTGTCTTCCAGTTCTGACAACTGCGATTTATTTAACGCACCGGTACGCACGATTGCGGCCCTGAGGTTCTCGTTGTCGATGGTCGCGTCCAGAGGCACGGGCGATATTCGCTCCTTGGCTCTGCGCATGTGATCGATGGCATCGTCCGTAAATACCTTACGAACGTGTGCCTCGTAAGCCGCCAACGAACACACCAGGGTCTCGGCGTGAGGCACGTACACTTCGGCTAGAGACTCCTTCGACACCGTTCTGCCGTCGCGCATTGCCTCGAATTCGTCGTAGAGGCCGGCCTGCGCGCTAACCGCGTTCAACGTCTTGGCGAATGGCATACAGTCGCGCTGGTAGTAGTAGTTGGTCAGGTGGTTGGGAAAATCTCTCCCGACCGCAAACGCCGCAGACAACACGGCCCGATGCTTTTCAAAGAGAGCGGCCCCTTCGCGTATCCTGTCGGCGATTCTAGCGAGTGTCGCTCCAAACTCGGCCAACTCGTCGGACGCCACTCTGCCTAGGACGTCCTTGGAGGCTCGCAAAAACTCTTGGTCCGCTTCGAGGGATCTGACTCGCGCGCTAGTTTGGGGCACCACGGCTAGGATCTCTCGCCTAGACTCCACGTGCGTCTCGTACTCTGCGTCGTAGATACGGTAGTGCTTTGAGACTCGTTCGTAAGACGCCACGGCCTCGTTCAACTCCCCAGTGGTGTTCAAGTCTAGGCTTTGGACAAGCGAGGGAATTTTTGACACAAGCATCGCAAAAGGCCAGAAACACTTTATATTCGCGAGCGTTGGCGACTCCCGACTGGATTCCGCCCGATTCAAAGTCCGGGTGTCGCGAAATGTAGTCGATAACGCGAGATGGAAGTCGAACGCATATCCTCTGTCGTTCGCTCTTTAGAAAACGCAAGACTCGTCCGACCTCCCTCAACCGATCCAACAACTGTTGCGCGTCTTTGAAGGAAACGAGCGTGTTGTTTTGCGCCCGGTTGCGCAGGCGTTCGTACTCTTTTAAGTCCTCGTCAAATTTTGTCAAGCCGTTCTTCTTTAACTCGTCCACCGCGTCGGCAATTTCTCGGTCGGACTTGGCCACCCCTATCACGCGCTCGTTCGCCTTCACTATCCCTTCGAGTCTAGATAGGTCGATCCATAACGTCTCGAATAAAGAGTCTAGAAACTCGATCCTATCACCACTCTGCAAAGACGCGTGTTTCTTTAGGTAGACGTCGATCCATTCGACCAGGTCCTTCTCTCGTAGAGCCAAAAAATCTAGAGTTTGTTTCTGGGCACCGTATTGCAGGGCGACTGGTTTCCAATCGCGCACGTACAAGGCGTCCCGCACGTTTTCAAAGACTCGCATCCTGGCTTCCTTCTCAAAGAGAACCTTTACATAGTCGCCCGTGTGCCGGAGCGCGTCCGCGTCCATAGTCGCGAGCGCGTCGGGAGAAGCTATCGCTTCCAACACCCCCGTCGTCCCGTCATCCGAGTCGGCGTACGCCCTGGCCAGCGGATCGGTTCTCCTCACGCTCTCCGCGTAAGGCGTCAGGTGTGACTCTATCGCATGAGTCACCTCCTTGGTTTCTCGCACCATTGTCGCTACGAATCGGGCCATCTCGGTAAAGTCGCGCGTACTCTGTTGCACGTCGAGGTCGTCCGTAGAGGTGCGTCGGCCCAATACGTCCGTGAGGAAAAGATACTTTTTGGTCCGCGCAATCCGAGCTCGCAACACATTTTCCTCGAACGGCGTCCCGATTCCACGTATGGGCGCGACAATCTCCCTCTCGATGATCGCCCTGCGATCCTTCAAAAATTGCACCTCGGTCGCGTACGCCTCGCCATCGCTCTCGTCGCACACGTATCTGGGCAGGACCCAGTTTGAGTACCAATCGTCGAATCCCGACCTCGAAGATGCAGCCAACGGAGCGTCCGAGTTCGGCCAACCGGGCCGCGGCGGATCGTGCCGACAAAGAAGAAGATAGGAAGACGAACAAGTCTCGAGTAAACGGCTTGCTTCTCTTTTCAATCAATAAAGATTTTATTCGCAGAGACTCGTTCCATGTGTCCACCTTACTCTTGACGGCGCGGGCCGAACGCAGCGTCGACAAGACGCTAAACACTGTGCCAACGACGGGCTCCGCGTTTAGGTTAGGACAGGTGTCGATGTCAGTGTCTGCTTTCGCGGATCGCAACGCTTTCCTCGTCGCGTCCAATTCCGCCAATAATTTCGAATACAACTTCAAATCCCTTTCCAGGTGCAAGTGCCGATACTCTACCGCATCTGCGTCGTCTTCCTTTAGGTCCGACATTGAATTGCCCAGCGATTCGTCCGAGTAGATTCTGGTCACTAACTTTGCGGGCGATTCGTCTTCGGCGCGACGGTGCGCGAGGATGGACTCGTAGATTGCTACGTATTCCCGAGCCAGAGACGCGCGCTTGGGTTGTACCTTGTCCTTCAGACGAACAATTTCTTTCCGACAAGATTCCCACGTCGCGGCAGGCAAGGTGCGGTGCAAGCCCTCCCTGTACGCTCGCCTGACGGCGACAAAGTCGGAATTGGCAGCCGCCTCGTACGCCTCGGCGCGAGGTTCCGTGATCAAACGTTCGGCGTCCAGAGCCGACGAAATGTCTAGCGTCTTTTTGCGATCTTCGTACGCCGCGACGAGAGACCGACTCGCCTTTTCCCAGTCTACCCGAGAGTCGAAGACTCCCTCCAGCCACTTTGGATACGATACGGTCTCCGTGTCAAATACAGTCTTTGGCACGTCAGGTGCATCTGTAATGTCCCACAGTTTGAGCTGCTTCACTATTCCGAATATCTTGTACTTTTCAAAGACTTTGTACATTGCAAGGTAGTTTTTGGCGTCCCTACACATGTTCAATAGCTCGGAAACGAAGCTTCGAGTCAGGTCGGCGTGATGACGCTTAATCAGGTCTTTTTGCGACATTGCCGTCAATTCGATTCGCTTTAGAAAATCGAGCACTCTCGCGTTATCGCCTCGCTGCGGCCAGGGAGAAAGCTTCAGGTCCCGCGTTAGCCTTTCGACGTGTCGAAAGCAGTCCATCAAGTCCGTTTCTTGGCCCAGAGCCTCGTATATTTCGGCCTTTCGCCGAACGTAGGCCGCTCTCTTTGCGTGGGCGTTTGCGATCCTGTCCCAGGGAAAGGTGGCCACAACGTCGATGGCGCCTTCGCGTATTATCCTGGCGAGGTAATCGTCTTCTCCGGTAACGCCGTCCTCGTACTGACGAACGTACTCTCCGTCCGGAGAGTCCATGCCCCAGTCACGCAGAGACTCTCTGTAGCGCTTTTCGTTTTCCACCAACTCTCTAATCTTGGCGACTTTCTCGGTCACGGTGGCCAGCGTGTCCTTTGGCGAGATCATTTCCGTGTTTAGCCACTTGGCGTAATTCCGACCGGCACGTTCGATCGCCTTACGTACCTCTTCCGATCCGTGCACTTTGAGATTTTCGACTCGGGTCAGGTCGGGAAACTCTTTGCGGACCGCGTCGACCATCTACGCGTAGGCGGCGTGGCACGCCAGCCACGCCTCTAGCTCTGGTCTCAGGTCCGTCTCGTCGGCGAAATCGAGAAAGAGACGCTCCCTAAAAGTTTCCAGAACTGTGTCCTCTAGCCGTAGAAATCGGCGGTCCACGCACTTTTCCGCGTATTTGGCCTCGCGCAAAAACTCGAAAAACTCGACCGTCACTCTTTCGCGCAAGAGCCTCCACATGGCGTCGTAAGATTTTGCGACGAGTTTGCGAGCGACGTCGGCGTCCTCGTTCGCCACGGTCCAGCGGATAAATTCGATTTTCCAGTCGTCGTCGTCTTCCGCATCGACCATCTTCAGCAGACTCGACACCTTGAATCTAGACAGTTTGGAAGAGACGGCGCTTTGCGAAACGCGCAAGGTGCCGACGAGATTGCGCAGGTAGACCCTCACTCGAGCTTCCAGACTAAACTGCTTGGTCTTCCAGTACGCCGTTCGCGCCGCGTGCAACAGCTCGGTGATTTGCGCGACCCCGAGGTCTCGATGCAGCTCCCAATCGTTTTCGCCATTTGCCGATCTCGTCGAAAAGAGATTGTTTACGCTTTCGCGCGACGCCTCGGTGGACGGAAAAAAGGAAGCGCGGTGCTTGCCCCACGTCGCGACGTGTTTCACGTACTCCTTGTTCGCCTCTATCAATGTAGCGACCGCCGACCGAGCTCGCCTCACAATCTCCGAGTGCCGCTCGAAATTCTCGTGCGCCTTTCGAATGCGATCAAACTCCACCGTCGCTACAATGTCGTACGGGGCTTTGATTTTGTCCAACAAATCCTTGTCGAAACCCTCGTACTCGCCAAAGGCGACTGGGTCCTTTTCGTGCGTCTGCGGGTATCTATCGATGGGTCCGCTCATTCCCCACTCGCGGATCTTATCTCTACGTTCGCGCTCCGTAGTCATTAGGGATTTGAGTTCGGAAACATTTTTGCGCAGCGTCTGCAAGTTACACTTCGACTGGCTAATTATCTTTTCGATCCATAGTTCGGGCGCAGCGTTCATGGTGGCCAGGATCGCGTCGTTCCAAGTCTTTAGGTTTGGTACGCTCGAAGGCAGTTTCACGAGCGGAGGGGCACTAAGCAGGCCGCTGTCACCGAGAAACTTTCTCATGTTTTCGTAGTCTCTGTGGCGTTCCTGTACGAGCCGATAGAGTCTATCGAAATCGTCTTTGGGAAACTTTGACTTGAGACGCACTTTCCACTCGTACAAACCTTTGGAGGTGGCGTGAGCAAACAGAGACGCGGCGTCGGCCTCGTCAAACATACATTTGCCGTGCCTCGCGATTAAAGGATAGTAAGGTCCCAATTTTTCCATTTTTTCATCGACGTCGCCGCTATCGCCCACGCCAGCGAGGAGTAGTCGTCGTAACTCGTTCAGGTGCGGTTTCAATCGCTCAAATTTTTCGTAGAGCACCTTCCAGTCGACGTCGATCAAGGCCTTCCTAATGTCCTCCTCGTCGTTCTCCAGCCAGCGCTTTCTCAAGACGGCGTCCTTGCGAACGGCATCGAGGTCCCTAGCAAATTCTCTCAGGAGATCCTCTAGGCTCCGAAACTTGGCGTAATGTGCCAATAGTGACGTTATGAAGGCGCTACCGTCCTGCAAATACTCGTCAGATTTAATCTTGTTAAACAAGTCCCTCGTCTCTTCCTCTTCGCGGACTTTGTGCGCGGCCGGATGGGTCACCGCCCAGACGAGCGCGTCCCTATGTTTCTGCTCCGTGTAGTTCTTCAAAATCTTTTCGAACGCGTCTAGTATGGCCTGCAACTCGGTCGGCGACAGCGTAGGTGCGGAGAGAAAGACGAACCGCTTGACGTTGTCGATCTTTGCGATTTCGCCAACGGCTTTCAAGAGTTCCGGAGAAAACTTTTCGTCGATAAAGGTCTGGGCATATTCAACCTTGGCTTTCAACTCGGCGTAAATGCGAAGAGTCTGACCTTCCTCGGCGGCGACCCAGCGAACGAGCGCCGCGTCCCACTGCGGCGTGCCCGCGGCATCGAAAACGGCCCGGAGCAGTGGATCGAACGCTGGATGCTGGCTAGACCACGAAGAGTGCCGCGTGACTTTCTTGCACCACTCTTCGAAGAGTCGCTTAAACTTTAGAACGGAATCCTGCCAGATCTGGGACTGGTATCGCTCGAGCACAGAGTTGTACTTTTTAAACGTATTGGTTTTAACGTCGTAGTACATTCCGCCGCTAATGCCGTACAAGTACTTGTCCACGGCATCTAGGTCGTACACGTCCAAGTCGTACAAATTACTAAGCATGTCGTCGCCAGCAAATTCCACGCCCAACGCCTCGGGGTACTGCTTTATCACGTCCCTGGTCCTGACTGTGTACATGAATTCGCCCAGGACGTTGTTTGGGTCCTTATACATTCTGTAGATCAAGTGTTTGAGGGCCGGGATGACTACGTTGCGCAGAAACCCGGGCTTGTATTTCTCGCTGGCCAGCGAATTGACCTTGGACTGAATGCTCTTGAGATAGAGTGTGTAGGAAAAGACCAAGTCTATGGCTCGCTTCGGATCGTACAACGCCGTTCGAATGTCGTTAGCGTGGTTCGCCACAATGTAATCAAACACGCGATTGGCCGTGTCGCCGTAGTCTTTGTAACGGGTAGTTTCGACACCAGCGTTAGAGTACAGCGCGTAGTAAAAATCTTTAAAGTAGTCGTCGACTCTACTTTCCAACCTTGCCTCAAACCCTATGGGAATGGCTCTCAAAGGTTTGAACAAGAGATTGTCGGTGGTCATTTTTTTATTTCAGCTACAGAAACACGTTTTCGCCTTTAGCGCGTTTATTTCTATAATAGGTCATTGCCGCGTAAGTCACGACTCCCGCTGTGGCCAGGACGGCAACTCCACCGACGACGTACAGCCAACCGCTTCCTTCGTCTTCCGCTGCAACAGTCTGATACGGCGTCTTGGCGACGTCCGACACTTTTTCGTTGCGCGTCGTTTCTTTAGGAAGAGCCGAATCTCGAAGAGACGGTATCGCGTCGTCCGACCGTCGTCTCTTGGCCGCCTCCGCCGCAGTCTGAGGGGACGTTTGGGCGACGCCCGACTCCTTCTCTTTGGGCGTCGTTTCCCTAGGAGGAGCCGAATCCCGATGAGACGGTATCGCGTCGTCCGACCGCCGTCTATTGGCCGCCTCCGCCGCAGTCTGAGCTGATGTTTGGGCGACGCTCGACTCCTTATTGATTGATTGATTGGGTTTTAGTGGCGCAAAAGCATCTAAGGCTATACTGCGCCAAGTACATAAACTATTGTCGGGAGAGGGTTAAGGAGAAGAAAGAGCTTTAGTAGCAGATGATAGGATAAAACAATGGACATGACCTATGTATAAGTGTAAAAGGAATGGACATGAGTTCGAAACAGTAAAATCACAGTCGGTGTAGAAAGCCGATTGCTTTGAGAAAGTTAAAAACACAAGAGTGTGGTATGAGGGGTTGATCGCCAAGTAAAATCATCAGATGTAGGGGAGTATGCTCTTTGTAAAGCTCTGAAAAGTGGTTACGGCGTTCTAGGCCATACGCATTGCATTCAATTAAAATATGATGTATAGTCAAAGGACAATGGCAATGTTCGCACTGTGGGGCATCTTCACCCCGCAAAAGATGCCCATGCGTGAGCCGTGTATGGCCAATCCTTAGACGGCAGAGTATCACCTCGTAGAATCGTTCACGGTGCCGAGCACTCTCCCATTCCTTCAAGAGTTGTTTCACCATATGCAACTTATTGTTTATCTCAGTATCCCACTCATGTTGCCATCTCTGTAGTATGCAATGTTTAACCACCTTGTGATAATCCTTGTGGGGAATTTCTTTAAGGTGCACAATTTGTGTAGCCGCAGAGTGCGCAGCTTGATCTGCCTCCTCATTACCCGGGATGCCAACATGACTTGGCACCCAGCAGAACACAGTATCACATTTGTTTTTGATCGCACAGATTATTTTACTCTGCAGGTGTGAAACCAACGGGTTTGTGGGGATATTCAGGGAAACAAGGGCTTTCAATGAGCTTAAAGAGTCTGAGTATACTACGGAGCGACGTAGCCTCTTCTCAACGATATGTTCAACAGCAAGAAGTAGACCATGCAACTCTGCCGTTAAAATTGTGGCAAAGGGGTTCAGTTGTTGTTGTTGTTGTCTGCGGGTTTTTTGGCGCAACAGCAACGGAGGCCATACTGCGCCAGACTAAATTAACTAATGAAACTCCTATGGTTACCTCATTACAAAAAGATGATCCTGAAAACAACTGGGACTAGATCTGGTGTATAAGGCCAGTACTAGTAATATATGATAAAACTCGATCAAGAGGAATGAGAGGGTGCTTTCCCAGCAAAAGAGCGGGATGAAATGGAATACAAAATCTAAAAAACTCAGGAAAATGAGCGCGACGTTCGGTGTCGAATTCCGGGCAGATCCACAAAATATGAAGTATAGTAAGATTGTCTCCACAGTGCTCACAAACTGGTGGATCCTCCCCATAAAGAAGGTATCTGTGTGTAAGGAAGGAGTGCCCGATTCGAAGCCGGCACAATACAACTTCGTGAAAGCGGTTCTTAAGTGAGGAGCTCTCCCAAGACCCAAGGACTGGTTTGCTTACATGGAGCTTGTTATTAGACTCCATGGCCCACTCTGCCTGCCATAGACGAAAAAGTGACGACTTAATTAATGACTCGATATCCTGATAGGGAAAACTAGCTTGATATCGAGAGCAGTTACCTGTAGATGCAGCGAGCCTGTCTGCCTCCTCATTACCCTTTATTCCCACATGACTCGGAACCCAGCAGAATTTTATATTGTGACCTTTACGTAAAGCTCCATTAAGTTTACTTCGCACCTGTTCCACAAGCATATTCTTAGTGGCTTTTAGAGAGCAAACTGCAGTAATCGCACTTTGAGAGTCCACAAATATTACGGCCCGTCTAGTCTTAGTCTTCAGAATATAATCCAATGCAAAAGACACAGCATAGATTTCAGCAGTAAATATACTCGCAAATTCCTCTAGACGTGTAACTTTTACAAAACGACCTGAATGCACGGCACACCCGACAAACGATGAAGTCTTGGCACCGTCTGTGTAGAAGTGAGCATAATCTTTATATTTCTCTTCCAGGTCCAGGAATTCCTGCTGAATAACAAGAGCTGATATGCTATTCTTATTAAACTTAGTGAGAGTCCAGTCACAAAAAACACGTACCACATTCCAGGGCGCCACGCAGACTGTGTTTTGAATTAGGTTAAGTTCGTCCAGACGAAGTTGAAGTGAGGAACAAAATTGCTCTACACGAAAACTTAACGGTCTGACGATGCTTGGCTTATTTTCAAAGAGACGGTAGAATTGAGACCTTTGTATGGAATGATACGTTGGGTGATCAGGGTTTGCTAGGATCCTAGACGCGTAGGTTAGGCTGAGGTATTGACGTCTTTTGCACAGCGACATCTCATTTGATTCCGCATACAAACTAAGTACAGGCGATGTCCGAAAAGCACCCGTTGCCAAACGCAAGCCAAGATGATGTACAGGATCCAACATCTTGAGAGCAGATGGGCGAGCCGATCCGTACACCACGGCGCCATAATCAAGACGAGATCGCACAAGCGCGGTGTACAAATGCAACAGACATTTTCGGTCCGACCCCCATGATTTATGAGCCAAAACTTTCAGAAGGTTTGTGGAACGAAGGCAAATTTCTTTCAGAAATTTCAGGTGGGGAATGAAGGTAAGTTTTTTGTCAAATATGACACCAAGAAACTTGTGCTCCTTCCTAACAGGAATTAGAGTACCGTTTAGTTTCAAAACTGGGTCTAAGGAGAGCCCACGACGTAGGGAAAAAGGCACACAGACTGTCTTTGCAACAGAGAACTTGAAACCATTTTCGTCTGCCCACTTACAAAGTTTGTTTATAGCCAGTTGTAACTGCCGCTCACAACTAGAAAGATTGCAAGAAGATGAGGAGATCTGTACATCGTCAGCATGAAGAGAGTAGGAAATAGACCGAGGTAGCATTCGTGTGAGAGAATTCATTTTCAGTACAAACAAAGTGACGCTCAAAATGCCTCCCTGTGGGACTCCGTTTTCTTGAACAAAAGGTTTAGAGAGGGTGCTCCCAAGCCGGACTTGAAAGGTTCTGTTTGTTAGAAAGTTGTTAATGCATTGCAACATCCTACCACGGATATTGCAATCATACAAGTCTTTCAGGATACCATATCTCCATGTGGTATCATACGCCTTGTCTAAGTCAAAAAACACTGCAACACACTGCTGCTTGTTCACAAATGCCTCGCGTATAATGGTTTCCAGGCGAACCAAATTATCGAGAGTAGATCGACCTCGGCGAAACCCGCACTGATTTTTGTCAAGGACCTTTTGCCTTTCTAATATGTATACTAACCGTCTATTTATAAGCCTTTCAAATGTTTTCCCAACACAGCTCGTCAGAGCAATGGGACGGTAACTTGATGGTAGTGAAGGGTCTTTCTGCGGCTTTAGGAGCGGGATGACATGAGCATGCTTCCAGGCATGGGGAAAGCAGGCTTTTTCCCACAATAAATTGAAAAACAAGAGAAGACTTTTCAGGGACTCAGGAGAAAGGCGACGAAGCATTTCATAATGAACTGCGTCGGGCCCTGGAGCAGAAACCCTCGTTATGTCAAGTGCCATTTCAAGCTCATACTGCGTAAAAGGCTGGTTATAAGGCTCAGAGTCTCCTCCAGACATGGAGATATTTTGCCGCTCTGCACGAGATTTAAATCTACTGAATGAATCACTGTAGTTTGCCGAGCTGGATGTGTTATAAAAATGTTCACCAAGGATGTTGGCGATGTCAACTAAAGATGAAGAAGGGGCATCAAAAGTAGGAATTGCAAAGCACCTATAGTCTTCATTTATTTTCCTGTATCTATCCCAAACCTCCTTGGCTGGCACAAAACTATTTATAGAAGAGACATACTTCATCCAGGATTTCCATTTTGACTGCTTCCTGGTCCAACGGGCTTTAGCTTTCCGCTGCCTGAACTCTGCGAGATTACCTGATGTGGGGTATCTGCGAAGTTTGCCCCAAGCCCTGTTTTGATCCGCTAAGGTTGTGGCACACTCCTTGTTCCACCATGGTTTGCATTTTTTTGGCACATTACCAGAGGTTCGTGGAATAGACACCTCAGCAGCATTTAGTATCTGCTCAGTAATATACAGTGTAGCATCTTCCGGTGACATAGAAGAAAGCAGAGAAGGGTCCAAGGTGGAATGTAACCCAAAAAGTGACCAGTCAGCTTTATCTAACTTCCACCTAGGGATACGTTTTAAAAGAGAGGGCAACTGAACAACACTCTCTAAAACAATCGGAAAGTGATCACTGCCAAAAGGGTTGTTGAGAACATTCCATGTAAAGCAAGGAAACAATGAGGGGGATGAAATCGACAGATCTATGGATGTAAATGTGGTGTGAGCTGCACTAAAAAATGTTGGCTCTCTCCCATTAAGAAGGCATAGTCTAGATGCCAATAAAAAACGTTCAACTACACCTCCACGAGAGTCCTGACGAATACTACCCCATAGGGGATGATGGGCATTAAAATCGCCTAGAATCATAAAGGGTTGTGGGAGCTGACCCACAAGACCCTGCAATTCACTAAGATGTAATGGAGTGTTAGGTGGTAAATAAAGTGATACTACAGTTATGAGGCGGTCTAAAAGAAGGCGCACTGCCACGGCTTCAAGTGGTGTGCAGAGCGGGACCTCAGAGCAGGCGACCCCACCTTGTACAATCACTGCCACGCCACCAGATGCAGTATCACTAAGACGGTCTTTCCTAAAGACCCGGTGACGCCTTAAAATATGAAGAGAGCGATCATGGAGATGAGTTTCCTGAAGAGCAAGAGCTATCGGCCGAAGCTCATTCATGAAATGATTTATATCATCAATATTTCTTAAAAGACCGCGACAGTTCCATTGCATAAAATTTACTTTTGCCATTTATAAAATTTGTTTAAAATCGGAAAATGTAAATCAATAAAACTCGGTAGTAAAAAGATTAAAACTAGGGAGAGAGACAACTTGGATTACTTCGGCGCAGTTACCGGTTTTTTCTTCTTCCCAGCACGGGTCTGCGTCTGCCACTCCATACTATCCGGGTCAGAAGCAGGAGCAGCCAAATCGTCTAACTCCATGGACAAGTCTGCCTCTTGAGTCGTGTCGCTGGTGTTAGCCAGTGTTTTCTTCCGACTTGGATCACGGGGAGCCAGGCCCCGGCCGCGACCAGCGGAAGAGGCAGCGGAGGTGCTGGGCAGAGCGTCTTTCAACTCTGCCTGCTCCGGCCCCTTGGATACTGGGAGAGCAGCACGAGAGTTGTGCCGCTCTTTGGAGGAGGCCCTCTCCAGTGAGTTGGAACGAGAGTGTCGCTCCTTTCCACCGGAGGAAGGCGTCGCGGTCAGGACGGGCATTGGCATTGCCTGCCTGTCCTGAGACTTGGGGCTGCTGATGTGCTCTCTCCAGAACGTGGGGGAAGCTGCTGCCCCTGCGGGGGGGTGGGGGCCCGAAAGGCCACTGCCAGGGCTTCAGCCGAGACCTGGGTGGCCTTCGATTCCGTTCGCGGCGGAGGGCCCCTGCGCACCGCGTCGGAGTATGTGCCTTTCGAAAGAAAGGAGAACCTTTGGTTTGCTTCCGGATAAGATAAGTTTTCTTTTGCTCTTAAGGTGAGGATTTCCTTTTCCTGTCGCCAGGAGGGGCAAGAACGAGAGTACGCAGGGTGAGGACCCTTGCAGTTGGCACAGAAAGCTGCCGCTTCACAGTTGTCGGTTAGATGGTCGTGGCTGCTGCACTTTGCACACGTCTCCTTCCCTCGACAGCTGCGTGATCCGTGGCCATAACGCTGGCAACGGAAGCACCGCTGGGGGTTGGGGACATAAGGGCGGATGCGGCAGTTAAGTTATCCTGCTTCACTCTGTTTTTTGTTGGTTACCTCCACTAGGAGGTCTCCGGAGTGCTGCTTTTTAGCTTTGTAGGAAAATCCGACAAGGTTTTCTAGTACCTTCGCAACAACAAAAGGTGACAGCTTTGCAACAGGTTTTTGTTCATCAAGTGAATGAACAACAAAAAACTTCGAAAATGTTTCTCCTTCAGAATCTTTGTCGATGGTCTTGGGTTCAAGACAACGCCTTTTAAAGGCTTGCCCTGAACGAGGTTTGGAAAAGGGGGGCGCCATAGGAGGGCAAAGAGTGTTCAGAACCTGTGGTGTGCCGCCCACCACGGAGCCCAACGAGGGAATAGTTAACGGACCATAACAAAAAGGGCTTTGCTGGAACCGTTAGACTATTAGCACTGCCCAGGTACTATAACCAAGTGTGGTTTTGGACAAGGGGTCTGTCGCCACCCAAGGTTAGCCCTTGCCGCCAAAGGAGTTGAAAAAGGAAAGAAGAGAAATGAGAAGAGTGAAAAGAAGGAGAAGACAAAGGGAAAAGAAGGGAGGGGATAGTAGAAGTGGCGACTGACTGAATCATCCTGGTCGGGCCAAGCCAGGACACCCGTCTACGGGAAGCGGGGGCCGAAGTGGTGTATTGCCTCACCCGGGGGGCCCCGAAGGGTCCAAACCTACCCCGGGTTCGACTCAACCACCAGGATGCCCTTTTCCCCGGACACGGGAAAGCCACGCACAGCCAGACGTGGGCGGGCGAACCCGCATGGCTCGGGGTCCGTGGAGACGCCACTCTCCAAACACCTGCTTTCACAGGTGCCCCCTGCGGGGAAAGGGGTTCAGTCTTTTTACCTTGGAAACAGATGGTCCAACCATTGCACAGCCTACAAACGATTCAGTTTTAGTACCATCTGTATAAAAGCTTGTGTAGTGCTGATAGTGGCTCTGTAGTTCGAAGAACTCTTGCCTCAGCACTTCGTCCGGAGTGTCTTTCTTGCTGTGTTTTGTCAGTGTAAAGTCACAATGGACGAGGGAGTAATCCCAAGGAGCTACAGTGTTTCTGTGCTGTGTCACGCAGGGTTTGGGCTCCAGACCAAAGAGTTCTGCTGCTGTAGTATTTCTCAAGGCAAAAGGAGGAACAAAACTTGGCTTATTTTGGAAAGTCCTTTGAAACCTAATTTTTACCACAGAATCATGAGCAGGATGGAGAGGAACAGACCTTACTCGGAGTGAATACATAAATCCTAGAGCAAAGCGTCTTTTCTCAAGAGAGACCTCATTGGCCTCCGCATAAAGGCTGGGAACCGGGGATGTGCGGAATGCTCCGATAGACAGCCGTAGCCCCTGATTATGAATAGGGTCTAACATCTTCAATACTGATGCTTTAGCTGAGCCATACACAAAGCTGCCATAATCTAGACGGGAGCGAACCACTGAACGATAAATGCGTAAAAGGCACAGTCTATCAGAACCCCAAGATTGATGAGACAATACTTTTAGGATATTAAGTGCTTTTGTGCATTTCAACTTCAACTGCTTAATGTGAGAAACAAAAGATAATTTTGAATCAAATAGAAGACCTAAAAACTTATTTTCACTCTTCACAGCTATAGGCAGTCCATAAATGGTTAATGAAGGATCTTGAAAAATTCCTCGCTGGCGAGAAAAGCATACACACACAGTTTTTTCTGTGGAAAACCTGAAACCGTTGGTATCAGCCCAGTTCGTCAATTTGTTGATTGCCAGTTGAACTCTCCTTTCACATATGGAGCGGTTACATGATGATACTGAAACTTGGATGTCATCAACATAAATAGAGTATTGAACTGAAGGAGGTATTACTCGGGCAATGGAGTTTTTTATAATGAAAAGAGTGACACTTAGTACACCACCCTGGGGCACACCATTTTTCTGTACAAAATCCCGAGAGAAAGTTGTTCCAAGTTTCACACGAAATGAGCGGCACTCTAAATAGCTTTTAATGATGCCGAACATGCTCCCGCAAATACCGATGTTGATGAGGTCTTGCAGGATTCCAAATCGCCAGGCAGTATCATAAGCCTTCTCCAGATCAAAGAACACAGAAAGGCAGTGCTGTTTGTTCACAAATGCCTCTCTCACGGCTGTCTCAAAGCGAACCAGGCGGTCCACTGTGGATCGTGCCGACCGAAAGCCGCATTGATACCTGTCTAGAATTTTGTGAGTTTCAAGATAATGCATAAGCCTTCTGTTAATTATTCGTTCCTGAGTTTTTGATAGACAGCTAGTCAATGCAATAGGCCTATAACTAGAAGCACTAGAAGGATCCTTTCCTGGTTTAAGCAAGGGTACTACAAAGGCCACCTTCCAAGAAGTTGGAAAGTGGCCTTCAGACCAAATTCTATTGAAAAGATATAAAATGAGTTGAACAGTTGAAGGATGAAGATGTTGTAGCATAATGTAATGAATTCCATCTGGGCCAGGTGCAGTCTGCTTAGAGGAATGAAGAACCATTTCAAGTTCATGCAACGTAAGTGGAGCATTATATGGGTCTTGATAGCCACTCGAACTATTTACTGACCTTTTTTCTACCTGTACTTTGTGTCGAAGGAAAGTAGGCGTGTAGTTCTTTGAGCTGGAAATGAACTCGAAGTGTTCGCCAAGAATGTCTGCCTGTTCTTCGAGGCTTTCAGGGCATATTCCATTTTTTGTCAAAAGAGGAATGGAAAAAGCATGGTAAGACCCATTTATTTTGTGGACTCGATCCCATACCTCCTTTGGTGTCGCCTGACTATTTATAGATGACGAATACTTCATCCAACAATGTCTTTTAGACAGCCTGCGAACAAATCGCGCAGAAGCCTTCATTTTCTTGAAAGTAACAAGGTTGCTCGGTGTAGGGTACCGCCTAAAAATGCTCCATGCTTTGTTTTGTTTCTTTTTAGCCTTTTGGCAATCTTCATTCCACCATGGCTTCGGTCGTTTGGGAAGGTGAGTGGATGTCATGGGTATTGCTATCATAGCAGCTTCCAATATGTGCTTTGTAATATGGTCTACTGCCTCTTCAATAGAAAGTTGATGGAGAGATGTAATAGCTAAAACAGAGGATTGCTTGAAAAGTGTCCAATTGGCTTTGTCAATCTTCCACCTAGGTGTCCGAGTTCGGACTGTAATAGGGCGATTGTGAAAATCTAAAATAATTGGAAAATGATCACTGCCATATGGATTAGGAATGACTTTCCATGTTAGAAAAGGAAATAATGTGGGATGCACAATTGAAAGATCAATTGATGTGAATGTACGTGTTCCTGATGAAAAATGTGTAGATTCTTTTGAGTTGAGCAAACATAATCCTGATGACAGTAAAAAACGTTCAATAAGTGCTCCTCGTGTATCTTTTCGTCCACTTCCCCAGAGAGGATTATGAGCATTAAAATCACCCACAAGCACAAAAGGAGAAGGAAGCTGATCACAAAGTAATTCAAGTTCCTCATACTTAAGCTGGTAGTTTGGAGGTATATATACTGAACAAATAGTAATCAATCGGTTAGTCAGTATACGGGTAGCAACGGCCTCTAGTTCAGTGTTTAAGGGTACTTCCAAACATGGTACAGAGCGTTGCAAAACGACAGCAGAACCTCCAGATGGATGGCTTGAATGCTGCCGATCTTTCCGAAACACTTGGAAATGCCTGAGGACATTTGTGTGACTCTCTTTTAGGTGAGTCTCTTGCAAACAGAGGGCAATGGGACTGTGTTCCTCTAGTATATCAGTAATATCATCATAGTTTGCAAGAAGACCTCGACAGTTCCATTGTAGAACAAGTGGAGGCATTATTATGTAGAAGAGATGCAAGTATAAAAATACAATCAACTACTCTGGTCTTGGGATGACGTTCCCAGAGGAAACTACTTTGGAGGTATTACTGGTTTTTTCGTTTTTTTCTTTGTTTTAGAAATCTCCCATTCCATATCGTCCTGATCGGACGAAAGAGCGGAAGGCTCGGTGGCCTCGTCCCTCGCCTCCACCTCTTGAGACGAGGCTTGTTGTGTAGGTTTGGGCAAAGTCGAGGTACGGGGCCGGACTCCCCGGCCACGACCGCCCTCACTCAAAGGGGCAGCAGTGGAGGTGCTGGGCTGAACGTCGCCCAACTCCATCCGTCCCCGCCCCTCAGCTGTTGAAGGAGCGGCGTGATGCCGCTCCTTAGACGAGGCCCCCTCCCGTGAGTTGGGGCGAGACTCTCGCTCCTTCTCCCTGGGGGGACACCTTGGAGTGGAGACAGCAAGAGGGGCTCCCTGCCTGTCCCGTGGTCGAGAGGCAGCTGGTGCGCTTCCTCCAGAAACCAGGGGAAGCTGCTGCCACTGCTGGGGGGTTGGGGACTGAAGAGCCACTGCCAGGACCTCAGGAGAGACCTGAGTGGCCTTCGATTCTGTTCACGGTGCTTGTCCCCTTTGCACCGCCTGCGCAAACGTTCCTTTTGCTAAAAAGGAATACCGTTGTTTTGCCTCTTGGTAGGTAATATTCTTTTGTGCTTTAAGGGTTAGGATTTCTTTTTCCCGCTTCCACTGTGGGCATGTTCTAGCATAAGCAGCATGGTTGCCTTGGCAGTTAACACAGTTGAGAGTATTCTCACAAATGTCAGCAACATGGTCGTTGCTGCCACACTTTGCACAAGTTTCACGGCCCCGACAGTTTCGCGAGCCATGCCCGAAGCGCAGACACCGGAAACACCTTTGTGGGTTGGGGATAAAAGGCCGGACTTTGCAGTGTAGGTAACCAGCTTTAACAGTCGTAGGAAGCGTATGCAGTTCAAAAGTCAGGATCAAATGCTTGGTTGGCTGCTCCTGCCCGTCTTTACGGATGGTGATCCGCTTGACGGCCACCACTGCCTGTTTCTGGAGTCCAGCCAGAATTTCATCCTCAGTGCAATCTATCAGATCAGGCTCAGAGATAACACCTCGAACACTATTCAGTGTCCGATGTGGGCTTACTTTTATCTGGTGTTCGCCTAGACATGTCTGTTTTAGAAGCGTCCTGCTTTGAACTTCTGTTTCAACCTCGACAAGAAGGTTACCAGAAAGCTTTTTCGCCTTGAAAGCTTTGCCGAAATGGCATCAAGACATTTTGAAACTAGAAAAAGCGAGAGCTTAGCCAGTGGCTTTTCTTCATCTAGAGCTTGAATGACAAAAAATCTTGGAAACTTTGGCGGTTCGGATGCTTTTTCGAAAGTAAGTACGGAGCAACCCCTTTTAGGGGCACGCGCCGTGTTTGGTTTGGAGGAGGGGGGAGCCATAAGAGGCGGAGAGTCTTCAGAACCTGTGGTGTGCCGCCCACCACGGAGCCCAACACGGGAATAGGTAACGCACCATAACAAACAGGGCTTTGCTGGAGACGTTACGCTACTAGCACTGCCCAGGTACTATACCCAAGTGTGGTTCTGGACAAGGAGTCTGTCGCCACCCAAGGTTAGCCCTTGCCGCCAAAGGAAATGAAAAAAGGAAAGAAGAGAAAATGAGAAGAGTGAAAAGAAGGAGAAGACAAAGGTAAAAGAAGGGAGGGGATAGTAGAAGTGGCGACTAGGCTGAATCATCCTGGCCGGGCCTTACCAGGACTCCCGTCTATGAGAAGCGGGGGCCGAAGCGGTGTATTGCCTTGCCCGGGGGGCCCCGGAGGGTCCAAACCTACCCCGGGCTCGGCTCAACCACCAGGATGCCCTTTTCCCCAGACACGGGAAAGCCACGCACAGCCATACGTGGGCGGGCGAACCCGCATGGCTCGGGGTCCGTGGAGACGCCACTCTCCAAACACCTGCTTTCACAGGTGCCCCCTGCGGGGACGCTCGACTCCTTCTCCATGGGCGTCCTTTCCTTAGGAGGAGGGGGAGGAGGAGGAGGAGTCGACGGCGACTCGTTCGTGCTATCCCCAAGAGACGGTCTAGCGTCGTCCGAAAGTCGTCTCTTGGTACCGACACCCCTCAGCTTCGAGTTGTAGCTGGAAATTAAAGACTCGACGCCGACATAGTCCAGACCGTTGTCGTAAAAGGTCTCGATCAGGCTGTCTACGTCGTGAAGGTCGGCGTCGTACAGCTTTTTTTCCTCGGTCTTCATGACCACCTCGACGCCGGCATCTTTAAGTCTGTCTCGCGTGTACACCGTGGCCAGGAACTTGCCGAGTAGATTGTTCTGATCTCTGTACATTCTGACGATGACGTGTTTTAAGGCTGGCACGGCCACCTTCTCGTGTTCGGCCTTGAGCTCGGCGGACCTCTTAAAGTGAAGAAGAAACGCGGTGTATTCGTTAATCACGTCGTTCATTCGGGTCACGTCGTTAAATAGACCAAGTATAACGTTGCGATACTTGGCCACGATGTAATCGTACGCGGCTTTCATTATCTCTCTGTCGGTCCTGTACCCCGTGTGCGCCCCGGCTCTATCGTACAATTCATTAATGTGCACTCGCAAATAGTCGTCCATCGACTTTTCGAGTCGTTCTTCAAACTGAGAAGGAGGCTTCTTGAGTATAACGTTATTCTTATTAGACATTGTTAGGTGTTTTGTATTAGTCCTGGACGTCAGCCGTAAACTTTGATGTTGTATTCGGAAAGAGCTCGGGTCACGTCATCTACAAAAAGCGTCTTGCGGTGTTGCATCTGGGCGTAGACGACGGCCTTTCCGACGACCTCGGTGACGAATCTATCGACCTCGAATTGCATGTTACCGTACACGTTCTCTGATATGCGATCGATCTCCATCTCCTTGGCCAATCGACGCAATTCGTTCTTAGAGAGAACGTCGTCCACGGCAGTCGTTGGCTGTCGACTCTCCAATTGCTGCTGCTTCTTATTCTTGGCTACCGTCCTCTTTTGCCGGGTCACGTTGTTTGAGGCGTTTTTTATGCGCGCCATATTCTCACCATCCATCTCCTCTAACGATATAAGCGGGAAACTTCAGTTTTTTATTTGAAATCGACGTTACAATCATGTTACGCGTATACTACGACAACCTGGCAAACACCATCGCGACCGGACTTCGAAATCCCGGCGACTCCAGCGTCTTTGTCGACTTTCTCTACGCCTTGGAGACTATGCACGCGGCGACGATCCTTCTCGTCGGCCGCCCCTTCATGACGGTAGGCGCAGCGCTGCATCGATTCCATAGCCGCATGAAAAACAGATAAAGACTCAACCTGTACGTCTACATGAGACTGGTTCGGACGGAAGTCTGGTACCTCAAGACGGCCTGTCGATACATCGACTTTCGCCTCTACCGCGACGACGCAAGCGCCCTCGGTTCGGTGATCTGCGACTACACGTACGAAAGCGGTCGAGTGTACGCGAACGCGACCGCCTTTCGCTACGAAGAGGCCAGCAAGATTCTGTGTCTGACTCTGACCGACTCTCTCACCTTCTTTGTGGTCTGCGTTCGCAAGTTGAGTTACCTGCTTGACATGCCTCCCGATCGAGTCGTTTGCAGCGTCGTCGAGCCACGCACCGTGAAAAACGCCAGAGTGCATCGAGATTTTATGAGCCTGTACGAGAGCGTAGGTCCGAGGTACTTTAGAGTTTGCGATTACCTTGACTGGTTGTGTAGGTATCCTTTGTTTGGGCAATAAAAATTAAAAAAAAACCGTGCACGTTGAGTTTTCGTCTCAATCTCCTCGCGTAAGCATGAGTAACGACGTAGATATGACCAAGGTCGAAGAAGAAGAAGAAGAAGAATGGATAGTGTTAGACGAATGGAACGATGGCGATGATGAAAAAGAGGAGGGAGAGATTACGGACGACGAGGTCAACCACTCCGCTCAGACTATTTATAGTTCCGAAGACGAGACGAACGATCGGTATAATCGTTTCAAAAACGAACGTTGGCGGGTATGGAAGAGGCGCCCCGCTACCGGCTCGTACTACCGGGCGACCGGATACCTTACCCCGTACAAGTGGACGTCTTTGAAACAATGTTGCGCGGATTCGGAGAAAAAGCCAACGTCATGATAGAAGCTCCTACCGGATCGGGCAAGACAATGGCCATGCTCGGAGCCGTTCGCGAATGGATAACGACACGACCCAGCGGCAAAATCTACCTCTGCTCTAGAACGCACCAACAGCTCGACCAAATGGTAGCGGTGGCCAAGGCGTTCATCGGAGACGCCGCGCACATTTCTCGTCTCGTCGGCAAGGACCGAGTCTGCCTCTTGGAACGGGAAGTCCACAGCGGTAACGTGCCCCAACTCTGCAGTCAACACAGGGCCTCGTCAACGTGCCGATTCTACCGCAATTGGAAAGAGCAGCATGGACCAGAGACGCGTTTGCCCGACGTTAGGGACATCGAGGACTTGGTGGAGAGTTGTGCTGCAAAAGATATCTGCCCCTACTACGTCACCGAACAGTACTACGTAGCCAGGTCGAAAATAGTGCTGGCTCCCTACAACTACTTGATCGATCCCTTCGTCCGTAGCACGCTCAACATCAATCTCAGCGGCGCGATTCTGATCCTCGTCGAGGCGCACAACATTGAAACGTTTTGTAGAGACGCCATGTCCCTACAAGTGTCCAGATCGCAGCTTCAGACGTACGCACGACGATTTTCTCGCTACGTCGAGCTTCGCGAATTCTTCGAGGGGCTCCTGGCCATGATGAACGACGTTGGATATGCGATTGTTCGCGGCGATGATCTCCTGGCCAAGACGAGACGCTACCTCAAGACGGACAACGTGAGCCTGGGTCAAGTCGTGAGTCCCTTAACGTCTCGACATCCTTTGTCCGACCGGTTAAACACCACGTTGATTGACCGCATCGTCACTCAGTTTTACTACCCCGAGATATTTGGTGCCCAAGGCTTTGCAATGTTTGTCGTCCAGGGTCGCGAGTCGCCAGAACTCAGGATGACCTGCATGGACTCGAGTTACGCCATGAAGTCTGTGTCGTCGTGCACGCACTCTATCGTCCTGGCCTCGGGGACTCTCAGTCCGATGTCGTCGTACGAAAAGGAATTGGGCGTCTTCTTTACTCACAAGGTGTCCGCCAAGGAACACGTCGTGTCCAAGCGTCACGTCTTTGTCCGTAGGATCTCGCATTCGCTCAAGGGTGACAAAGAGTTTTACATGAATTACAGCGCATGCCAGAACGAAGAGCTACTCAAGGCCGTAGGTTCCGTCGTCTACGAGTCGACCAAGATCCTGAAGAAAAATGTCGGCGAAACAAAGGCTGGCGTCCTGTGCTTCTTCCCTTCTTACAAGCTACTTCAGACCTGTCGAGACGTGTGGCGCAAAGTGCCTCTATGGGCCAAGTTGGTCAAGGTGGTCGGCGGGCATCTGTTTCTGGAAGATTCTGAAAACTCGGACCTCTTGTTCGATAGGTACAAGACTGCGTTGATTGACGGAGAGCCCGGCACGGTGGCCCTGTTTCTAGTCGTGCACAGAGGCAAAATGAGCGAAGGCGTCGACTTCTCCGATTCGCTGGCTCGACTCGTCGTATCCGTGGGGTTACCCTATCCGTCGTATCACAGTCCGGACGTAAAGGTCAAGGTCGAGTTTAACCGCAGCAGGGGCGGAGACGGGGACGAATGGTATAAAACGCAGGCGATGCGAGCGGTTAACCAGTCCGTGGGACGCTGCGTACGTCACGTGAACGACTGGGGGGCCGTCCTATTGCTCGACAGTAGGTATTTTAGACCCGACGTTTGGAGCGATTTACCGCATTGGGTCCAGGTCTGCGAAGACGAGTCGTCCACCTTCAAAGACACGAAGAAATCTTTGCTCGAGCTAAACTCGTTTTTGAACGGTCGTCTATGAAAATGCACATCCTCAGTTTGCACACGTATCTGCGCGAACACAGATACACGGCTAGCCGACAGGGCTACGCTTACTGGTATTGCACGATTCGCGACGCTACTATTGCTCCTACACCAGCTGCTTCGGTCAACAGCGATCCCGTTTCGACCGACCAGGCTCCAACACGAGTCGCTACTGTTCCATCGGACAAGCGGGGACCGTCCGACAAGCCTATACTCGAATCGTGCACGTGCGAGACTGCTCCTACACCAGCTGCTTCGGTCAACAGCGATCCCGTTTCGGCCGACCAGGCTCCAGTACGAGTCGCTACTCTTCCACTGGACAAGCGGGGACTGTCTGACAAGACTATACTCGAATGGTGCGTGATTGAATACGCCAATACTCTACCGTCGGTAGAAGAATTTCAAACGAGATACAACCTGTGGACTGGTGGAAGGGACAAGTTCGACGCAGGAGTGTTGAAACACTTTATGACTGCGCCGATACCTCCCTCTTCGGACGAATATGACACCTACGTTAGAGAAGTGGAGATTGCCATGGAGAAGCTGGGCATATATTTTACTCCGACAATCGTCTCGAACCTCATGGAATTGTACGAAAGATTGCACGGACTGTCGGACGCAGACACGCGCGAGCTGGTGTTGCACTTTTGGAGAAAGCCCAAGGCCACCGAGTGGATTCTCGTCGAGATTCTTCTCTATTGCATAAAGGTGGGCGTCGGTGTCTACGACATCGTTGACGGGCATCTCGACTGGATTCGAGGCGAGATCCGGAACGACATGCTGCGCAACATTCGAGACCAGTTGAGTGCGTCTTTCGACCCGGACAACGTGCAGCGAGACAAGTTGGAGAAGGACATTCTCGCGTACCGAAGAGACCTGCGAAGACTCTCTCGACAAGTGTGCGTCAACACGGACCACGAGTTTACGCACGAGTTTATTGCACCACTCTCTGGACATTGCGAAAACTACGTGCCGTGCAAGAAAGGCCGATGGTATCTATGGTCTTAATAAAATACGTACGAATGATTGTCGAAGGTGTTTCTTTGGAAGCTCTGTACTCGCGTTTGAGCGAAATATCCGCCACCGAGATGGAACCAGCGACGCGACGACGCTACCTGACGTGGCTGCTAGTAGAGTACATTTTGACCTTTCCACCTTTCAAAGACTTTAAAGCGTCGCTCGCACACTGGTTCAGTCTCGACACTAGGTTTACGCTCAGGTTATCTACACGCGAAGGCGAGTTGACCGATTTCCTCCGCGTGCCCGCAGCTCCAGTGCAGGACAAGATCACCAGGGACCGATACGAATACGTCCGCGAAGCCGGACTGAGAAAAATGGGGGTCCATTGTACGCCAAAGGCAAAACTTTATTTAAAGAATGCGTACGAAAAGTTGTTGCGCTTGATTCCCTACGACGTTCAGGGCGTGGTCATGTCCTTTTGGAAACGCAAGATGAACGTCCAGTGGGCACTGGTAGAGGTCTTGTTGACTTGCGTTTCTAATGACGTCAGGGCAGACGATTTGTTGGTCGGTGGCCACCTCGACGGTATCTGGCACCAGATCAGCGAGTACACTGTGCGCGAGGTCGCCGAGCAGATAGACGTGGCACCGGCCGTCGCCGATAGAGACACGCTTCGCCTGTTGAATCAGCGAGACGTGGAGCGTTACAAGATTGATTTGTTAAATTTAAACGCCACATTGAGGGTGGATCTGAATCGATCGGCTTCGTTCGTCGTGCTCTCGGACGCTGAGTACGAAAGACGAATGCGCTACGCGCACGAAAATTACGATCGAAACATATACTCCGAAGCGCCGAGGAATCAGGAGGAAGACGAGACATCACCTCCTCTTTCTCACTACGAAGACGAGGAGATAAAGAAGAAGGCCGGCGACACCAAGGTCGTCCTAATGTTGTGTTCGCCGTACTGCGTGTCGTTGACGGCACTCGCCTACGCTGGGTACGTCATGCTCAATAAATAATAAAATGGACGCCTACGTCTATTTGTACAATGCGATCAAAGAAAATTGGCCCGATGCGGATTGGATGTGCTACGCGTATTGGCTCGCCAAAGTCAAAAACGCGGACGCAGACGCCGCGTGGTCGCGGATACTGGCCAAGAACCGCGTCGTCGGTTCGGATGCTCAGGCTCTACTCGCCTGGCTCTTTGCAGAGTACGCCCTCACCATGCCCGGTCGTCGAGCTTTCCTCGAAAAGGTCGGCAACGTAGCCGTTGACTTTACCCCGGGCCTAGTCGACTTTAGAGAATTTGCATCTCAAAACGTTCGCGAATCCACTGCCGGTCGCCACGCGCACGAGACGTACGCCGACCACATAAAGCGAAACTTTGCAAAGTTGAAAATGACGCCCACCTCGTCCTCGTTCCGCAAGCTCGTCAACCTGTACGAGACGCTGTCCACAATCCAAGATCCGCTCGAGCTTAAAGGATTTTGTTTGCGAGCGTGGGCCCTGGACAAGGACGGCGTGTGGGTTGCGGCCGAGACGTTGAGCTTATTTGCGAAGCAAAAGATTCCGGTCGGGACGCTCTTATCGTTGCACGGAGAGAAACTGCATTCTCATGCCGGCCCCGAGCAAGTCCGGCTCTTGCAAAAGGCCTTTGATTCGCAACAGCAACCGTCTACCAACGACGAGGCGAGCTACCGCCAAGATTTGATAGAGATGAACAATCGAATCCGATCGGCCACGCCGCTACCTTCAGTCGGTAGTCTAGTAGCGATCCTCGTTCCTTCGACAGCGATCGGATTGGTACTTGGAGTCGGGACGTATTTGATCACGCGTTGATCAATACAAAAATGTCTAGAGACGCGTTGAAAGAAGACTACGAACGGTTTTACGATTACGTAAAGGAAAATTGGACCAAAGTTGCCCTTCGCACTTTTCGATTTTGGCACCAACACGTCAAGAATATACAGATGTACGAATTCATAGGTCTGAGTAGACAACAACTTTTCTATATGCTAAATTCCAAAGTTCGCATGTGGATCGTCGCCGAGTATGCCCTGACTTTGCCGGGACGAACCAAGTTTGTGGAGACGGTATGGCCGTCCTACAGTCGAAGGGATCCCGAAATCTTTGACTCGTTTTACGACGACGACACCGCACTGACCAAAGAAAACGATGGCAAGAACAAATGGCGCTACGAACGGCAAGTCGACCAGTACTTTGCGGATAGATTTAGAGTTACGAATGCAGCGCCGATCACGTCCAGCACGGTCCGAAAATTTGTCGACGTGTACGAGAACCGTCTAAAGACGATCGAGTTGGCCAAACTGGAAGACCTGTGCGTGCGCGTCTGGTACAGCGAACACAAGGACGCGCTCTGGTTCCTCACCGAAGTGTTGGCGGCGTGCGCCGGTCGCGACCTGTCCACCGACCAACTCATGCTAATGTACGGCGAAGAGCTGCATTCGCATCTGAGTACGTCAAACTATAAAATTTTAACCGAAAAGTTGGACGTGGAAGCCACGGAAGAGGAACGCGGGTCCATATACAATTCGGACACGCTGTCAAATTACAGGGTGGACCTCGCCGAGATGGCCATGGAGCGGCAGATCACGTTTCTACCCAAACACTTTCGAAGTAGTAAATTCGCGACGACGACCGATGAGGAGCTGCCACCGCCCACTGACAGACCCGTTACGACCGACGACTCCACCCGTAAAATCGACCCCTTATTAAAACTCGTGATTCCGTCGGCCGCAACGGGTCTCTTTGCGGGCGTGAGCGTGCACCTCGTTACGAGTACAAAACAATAGAGAATGGATTTAGTTTCGTTTTATTCTTACGTCAAGAACAATTGGAGCAAAGTCAACGCCGCCGTCTTTCCGTACTGGCGAGTCCACGTTAAAGATTTGGACTACGACATGTGTTGGGAAGAGATAGTATTTCGCAAAAAGGGGCTCAACGGGGCCCTACTTTCCGTGTGGTTGGCGGCCGAATACGCCCTGACTCTACCGGGAATCACAAGGTTCGAGACGCACTTGCGCTCGAACGCCAAGATTGTGAGGAAAGACATCTTGGAGGAATTTTACGATTTCCGACCGCCCGCCACCGCAACGGAGCCGTCTGACGACATAAACCGTTACAAGTACGACGTAAATAGAAACTTTAATAGACTCGAAATTCAACTGACCTCGATCGTCTTCAGATTCTTTATCGAAGTGTACGAAACCTTCAAGACGGCCGTCCGCGAGATACTCGAAAAGGTCTGCATAATCACCTGGTTTCGCCACGGGAACCTCTGGCCCATGGCTGAAATCATGACGACCTTCGCCAACGAACGCCTACCGACCGACGAGTTTCTTCACGAACATGGCGAAAAAATTTCCACGCAGGCGACGACCCTTCGAAACTATTTAATCTTGTGCGACGTCTTCGAACAGGAACAGGTTGGCGACTACGACGACACGCTAAGTCTCGCGTTACGATCGTTGACCACCTACGAGACGTCTCTCGCCAAACTTTCCGAGGCTCACGGCATCGACTTTATGGAGAAAAGCTTCACTCGTAGCGACACTCTGTCTACTTCTCGGCCCGAGGAGTCCGGCGCAATGACCGCGATTACGTTGAGCTCGACGGCCGTCGGCGTGGCTGCCGGACTAGGCGTGTATTACTTTACGGCTCACAGGTGAAATATAGTCTTGAGATACTTGTCGTCTCGACCTCTTTCGTCTCTCATCGCTGCCAGTCGAGCCTCCAAAAGGTTCTTACACTCCGTCAATTGCTCCTCTTCTTCTCTCCTCTGTTCGAATCTACAGTGATCCAACACGTTCGCGGCGGCATTATAAGCGTAGCGCAAAACGTCCGCGGCATCCACGTGCTTGGCCAAGACGTGCAGCAAGTGGTCCACGTTGCCCCGTATGGCCGACGCGGCCCTCCGTTCGGCCCAGGGAGGCGGCGTGTAGTACATGTGTCCGTGGAACAACTTTCTATCGTGTTCGACATAAAAAGTGTCGTTTCCGAGCAGCGGTCTCACGTATTCTTCTGGGTAGCGTCTACATTCCTTGACTAGTTTGTCGTCTTCCCTTCCGTTTTCGCACAGCAGAGTGAACGTGGCGTAAACGGACATGTTTTTTTATCTAAAACAAAAAATGCCCACGTTCCAGGACGTATTGACGTCATACGTAAATCTCACGCGGGAACAGAAACACATACTAGACTCGCAAGTATCCAAAGACGCAGATAACGATCCAGACCGTTATTCGAAAGAGTACGTGTTCTTTGCGTCGCTGCGAGAGGCCCATAGGTTGAATCGAGACATATTGGAAACTCTGCGACAAAGCAAGGACGGCGTCCCGATCTGCGCCGACGAGTCCTTTTTTCAAAGCTTGCTCGATAGAATAAAGACGGCAAAAGACATTCACGACCACGTATCCAATTGGGGTATGGGACACCTGATGGCTCTGACAGTGAGCGTTCTAGGCCTGCAGCTCGTGGTCACATCGTTAATAGGCTACGGTTACAACGAGTACGTATTGAACAGATACGTACAGCGACAAATACAGGCGTTCGACGATAGAAGAAGAGACATTTCAGAGCCGAGAATCGCCAACCGACCGCTTCCACCGAGACCACAGATAGACAACGAATACGAAACGCTACCGCCCCCTTCGCCATCGGTGTACGACGTTCCGCGTAGTGCGGAATCTCTATACAGCGTTCCACCTCCGCCTCGGCCCGTGCAATAATTTTTCACTAACCTAGACGTATCTATAATAAAAATATAATGGCAGCAGTCGTACCAGGAGGAGGTGGTGGTGGTGGTGGTGCTGGTGCAGGGTCGCCGCCGCTCGCCGCAAATAACAATCAACATTCGTGGGCAAACGGAACTCTGCGTCACGCATATCACCAACCCGGCGCGTACACGGCCGAGGCCCCGAGTCCCGTCGAACACGTTGTTGAGGTCGTCCTCAGGGGTTCCTTCACGACAAACTACTGGGGTAGTTACGATCGAGACTCGTACGCCGACAACCCGATCGCCTTTAGACCCCACGTACCCAACAAGAGTCTACTCTACCCCTTTTTCAACACGAACGGCGATCCTCACGACGTGCACACGATTCCCTTCTTTCGCGTCTTGTACGCGGTACCCACCTTCTTTCACATTCCCGGAGAAACCCGTCGAATCATCCACGCCGAGAGCGACTGCGTGAAGAACCTGACCGCCAAGTGGCGTCTCACGATGGAACTGGACCCGAACCAAGGAATGCTCCTATTTCGAGTTGGCACGCGCTCCGTCATCGATAACGGATGGGTCCCCTCGCATGCCGTGCCCTTCGATCAAGTATTGGCCCGCATGCTCTTTACCGACGAAATAGAGCCGCACCTCGGCGACCTGCCCTACGATTGGGCTCGCGAGTTTAGGGTAGGCTACGACAAGCCCCTGACTCTGATCCCCAATCACGACGAAATCTTTAGCGTGTGCAAGACGATCCTCAGGTCCCCGTACTTTGCAAATACAAAGATATTTGCGAAGACCCTCAACCCATTCACTTCGAGCAGGTCCTCGGTGTGGGACGCGTCGGCGGCCATCATGCTCCTGGCCGAGCGAGAAGGAGTCTTTTACGTTCCGGCTCTCAAGACCAGACTGGCCGAGCGGTACCCGTCGCGCACGGTGTACGGAACGGTGATCAACGTACTCGTCGGCGACTCACGCGGTGGACAAGAACGTTTTGGGCCGATCGCACTATCACCTGCACGAGACAAAGTCTCTTTCGGACGACGTAGCCGAATGTCTCTTGGACTTTGTCGCTCTTCGCTACGTGTGCAAGGCGTACGCCCTCATGCGCGCCGGAATGGTAGTGTCCAACACCAATCTGCCCCGCCTGCTAAACTCGCAGACGGGCCGGCCCGAAGAATCGTCCACGTCGGTGCCGCCGGTGGTGGCCCAACTGTTTCCGCACGCCCTGCCTTTTTTCATCACGGGCGGCAGCGCCGAGAGCGACCTGATGCACATGGAGTACAGCTCGTCGGGCCTCTTTCGCTACTTCTACCATTTTGTGGTCACGGACCCGCTCCCCGACACGGACAGGCGCTTTGCCGTGACGAGGCGCGTCGCGGAGCTCTGGCTGCAAAACCTGGCACCGTACGTGATGCGCAGGGTGATTCTCACACACTTTTTACAAGGCACCGCCGACAACATCGAGACGCAGACCAGAGACGATTTCCACTACATGCGCATCATGAACAATTCGCGAAATCTAAACGAAATCATGGTACTAGTCGACAGACTCCGCAAGGCACTCGGCGTGGCATCTTCGATCGATAACGGAATAAACTTGGCCGTGTACGACGGAGACGCGCGGGTGGTCAAAAAATACCTTAGTCATCTGGGTGCCGGCGGGTCGGGCATCGCCGACATGGTGGAAACGTACCACTTTCAACTCCCCATACACACGCACAACGGGCAGAGCCAACACTTGGACGCTCGTATACCCTACGAGAGGGTGGCATTACCCGACTCTATGGAATCCCTCTGGGACAGGCGACCATCGGCACCGACGCAAGGGCGTGCGGCTCCGGCGCCCCCCCAACAACAACAACAACAACAAATCAGCTTCCCGGGACAACTCGTATTGCCAAACAAACTCATTATTTACGCCACCAAGGTATCTACCGATTTCGTGGCGTCCCAAGTGGACGAAACGGTCGACTACGGCAGGAGACCTGAGAGAGACTCACCCGGCACCGTTGTCGGGACCGAAAACCCACCGCCGCCTCCTTCTCATTCATCACCAGCTCCGGCAGAGCATAGTGACAAGCCCAACAACGAAGTGTTTTACATGCTTACAATCGGGACGCTAGGAGGATTGCTGCTTGGCAGCGGTGTCGTGAATTACCACCAAACAAAAGAAAAACCAGCGACACCACAAACCAGAATCAATTAAATTTTATTTGTACCGCTTTCGATATATTCGCATTATTTCGTCGCCACTCATTTCCGTAACGGCCTTGCGCTTCCCGTACATCCTACCGGTCGTCTCCGACTGCATCGCGGAAGGGGACTTTGCATCTCGTCGTAGAGTAAACAGGTTTCCGGCCACGTTGCGGGCAAGCAGTCTTGCAAAGGGGGAATCGCTGACGACCAGTCCGTTGACGTGCAGTATCGCGTCGGCGACTTCGGAGCTGTTCTTGCCGAGGCTTTGTGCAATCTTGTACGCCAAGTCTTGGGCGTTGCGATTCTCGAAAGCGTAAGGAGCCATTCTCGCCATCAACTCGGTCATGAAGGTGGAAGAAGAGTCCATAGTGGCCTTGGCAGACGTCCTCGGCAGGACGAAACGACTCCTCTTGGATTGGTGGACGTACAACGAACAAATGGGAATTTCAAAGTTTATTCTCAAGAGAGCCAGCACCCGGACAGAGTTTAGTTTAGTTTTCGTCGAGGCTGCTGAACTCGTCTTCAACGCACAGGACATGAACCTCAAACACTTGTTGCTCGTCGTCGTACCTGCGGTATATCACGTCTTTTCGCCGACACAGACCATGATGGCGACAAACACGCGCCTCGCCACAAACACCTTTTACAACATGAGAAACGCCCTGATCAAAGTACTCGAATACGTGGCCGTTCAAGCGCCGTCCAGGTGCGTCACGCCGTGCGTGTCCGATCTCGCACACTGCAGTCCCTTTGCCAAGCAACTGCTAGCCGACTGGAACCGTGTGTACCGTCAGCGTAAGTACGACGACGAAGGCGACGACGAGTGTCTGGATCTTCAGATCAGGTGCAGATTTATCGAGGCGCTGGGCTACGCGATCAAGGGCGACGTCGTCGACGTGACCGTTGGCATCAAAGACAAGATTACCAATCTAATGCTCCAATTCCTGTACGACGGCACCCTCGACATTTGGGACCAATATAGGCACGTGTACGACATCAATCGACAGAGGAGAGAATTAAATCACATGTTTGATTACGCGAATCGGTGTTTCGAAATCCTATGCGAGGTAAAGTCGTGGATCAAGGGACATCGTCTGGTCGAGGCCTTCAAGGACCTGTGCGGAGCCAACCCCCGCAAGAGCTTCCGAGACTTGGAAAACGTGGTGTCTCTCCTCCAAGACCTGGACGCCTTTCAAATTCGAGACGTAGCCGAGCAAGCGGACGGAGTTCTCGCCGACACGAGCCGTCGCTTAAACTGCGCCGAGATGGACTTTAGCCAGTCCGTCAAAGAGTACGCTGCGCACGTATCGCTCGACGATTTTGTCAGAAACGAGGCCGAATACGCCAAGCTATACTTTCGAGTCGTTCACGATTTCTACTGGCGGCACAAGCAAAAGATGGCCAACGTCAATTACACTTACTGTCTCGACAATCTCAAGGTAGACGGAGCCGATGACCCCTATTATCCCCTGCAGAAACCGATCGAAGAGCTCGTCGAGGTCATGAAGTCTCTCGCGGCTCGACACGTAGAGTACAAACGGGTCTACTTTTCTCGAAATTGTCCCTGTAAACGGCACCGCCCAGAGCAGCAAGACGATGAACAAGACCGATGTTATCTATTTGACCTCAACGAGTACGCCGAGTGCCAGGAAACGGCATCCGTCCTCGAACTACACTCGATCCTCGGCTACTGCGATTCGGACGACTGCCGCTGCAAAACGGACGAACTCCTGTACAGCAAACACCTGTTGTACAAACAAAAGCGCTGTCACTTTTGGTTCATAGAACTCGTGTTGGAATTTCCCGTACGCGAGCACGTTCTGAATCTGGAATACACCAGATTGTAGATGGGCAAGGAGGGGTGGGACGAATATCGTCACGGAGATTTTGGGTCGTAAAATTCAAAGTCGTCCTCTTCTTCCTCCACGACGACGACCTTGCTGGTGTTTTACAAGACGCCCACGTGCGAAATGTCGAGACCAAATGCAAAGTTGGTTGAAGTCCAGCCCCTCTTGCGTTCTTCGCACAGCGCCGACTTGACGAGCATCTTTTTGGGGTTCTCGAAACAGGCCGCCGAGAGGCGATCTCTCGACTTGCCAATGTACGATCGATTCAGAGAAGCAATTTTGTTTGGGTCTCGCGTCAGCATGTTGATGTACAAACGAATGTAGGCCAATAAAACGTTATCCTTGTTCGAATCGGCATCCAACACGTTCTTTAGACTCTTGTACAGGTGAGAATAGATGCGCCTGTTTGTTCGACACAATACCAACAGCGAAGACATGTGATCCAGTGGATCGATATAGTCTAGGTTCTTCAAGACCCACCGGGTAAACTGAGGGCACAGGTTGTTGGTAAAGTACTCTTGCGGAATGACAAAGACCAACTGCTCGTCTTCCGTCAAAAGGGCGCAGTCCAACAACTTTTCGACCACCACATCGCATCCGCTAAAGTCGACGGCGACCTCGTTCGCGAGACGAAAGTAGACCGGATTAAAGTCGCCGTTCTTGACCCTCTTGCCGTTAAACAGGGTGTACACAATCTGCTTGCCCTGATCGAGGGCGTCCACTTGCAGGCGCGACCGACCGGCCGCCCTCTGCCTAAACACCTGGATCGCGTTTTCACAGTCTCCTTCGCGCTCGTCGGGCTTGAGGTCCCCGTCCTTCACGTTGCGCATCAGATCTTTACAGGCCTTTTCTCGATTGTGCGAAGAGTCTAGATAGTCTTGGGTGAGTGGAGAGGTGATGTTTTGCGCCACCACGTCGCCCAGTCCGATTCCCACTTGGGCAAAGGAAAACATCACGGTGCAAACAATGGCGGTGAAAAAATCCACGCCGCAAGCGTCGTCCACGTACTCGTCGTATTTGGGGGGCACGCGCATGTCCTCGTCGCAGTACGATATCAACACGAGCGTGTGGTGCAGCACGATCCTAAACATTTTGCGAGTGTAGTAGCGCAGGCTCGCAATCTGTTCCATCGCGTCGGGTGGGTCGCGATCGGTTGACACCAGAGTAGAGTGCACGACGGGGTCTAAAGGTGCCGCCACCGAAACGTCGTAAAATAGACAGCCGTCGTCAGTGGCATACTCGTACGTTTTCAATAACGCCTCTAGGGAGGGCAGACTACTGTTGGCATCCGGCTCCAGAGTCTGTAAATAGGCCTTTCGAATGTTACCCACTACTCTCCTGATTCTCTCCATAGATAAAATATGCGATGGACGGTATAAAGAGGGTGGGTTCGAAGCACCAATATATTCCAACCAAAAACAATGCCGAGAGCGGTGGTGGCATAAGCTGGAGCGTCGTCTATCTGGCGTGCAGCGTCGGATTCCTTTGCAGTTTATATTACGTTCATTACAAAAATAGGCGGAGGTTGTTGGAAACCTGTCGATCCTACAGACACCTTTGCGAGCGCAAAAACGCCAAGAAAAACGCCCAGATACTGACGGACGAGCAACTGCTCGAGATTCTAGACGGGCTCGCGTACGTCAAACTCAGAATACTCGCCAGCGACCCAAACAAGCTCAGAAAACTCGTTTATAAAGAAAATAATGTGGACGCAATATTCAAACCTGCACCATTCTCTGTGTAACATAACGGCCGACGGTTACGTCTACAAGCACGGGCGGCTCATTGGCTACCCGAGCTGGTTCGTAACCGAAGAGTACGACAAGCGTCACATCGAGTGTAGGGTGGTCGATACCTCGGGCCTCCTCAAATCCGACCTCGAAGACTCGATGCGCCGAATGTTGGCACCCGACGTCATCCTGTCGCCCTACATCGACCGATGGGAGCAGAAACCGCCCGTCGTAGCCGTCGACGGAGAGTTTGTCTCGCGAATTTACAGTGACCTCCGCGAGCTCAGAAACTCGGCCGCCTTTGTCGGTTTCGAAGACGCCTTCGAGCAGAGCCTCGTAAAAAATCTCCCCGACGGCGACGTAGTCTTCGATTTTAGATGCGTCGACCTGGCCTTTTCACTGTCCACCACTTACAAGACGGACCTCTTTCAATTTTTCTTCTACGTGCTCGTTCCCGTCTTGAGAAACTGCATCGTCCACGCCCAACTCACGCTCGACAACAACGAGTACGAAAACAGAACATTCTGCCACGCGTCCAACGTCCTCTACTACTTTCTGGAAAACCTAGTCTACCATCTCCTCACCAAAAATTCCTCGCGCAACAACGGACTCGCATCCCTCGAAATTGTAGACAAGTGCAAGCCCAGGGTCGACGACGCCAAAATCACCAAAAGCGTGCTCCAACCCGTCTACGTCCGCAGAGCCATGACCGAGGCCTTTCGCCTCTCCTCGTGGGTGGGCGACGGATCCGTCGACTCCAACACACTCTGCATCCGCGTGGGCCATCTCAAGGCCCCGAGCACAGTCGAGATACGAAACGTAAACGCGCCCGTCTCGTACGTAAAGTACAACTCGGAATGTCCTTCGGAAGCCTATTTTGGCTCGGCAGCCACCTTTGTACTCGACGTACCCAACGACCGAGTCTTCAACTGGGCCGTCGTCAAGTGCAACGAGGCGCACGTCGAGGGGCTCCACTTCCCCATACCCGCCATCTCGGGTAGCCACACCGATCCCGTGTACATAAACTACCTAGACACGTGCGCCTCTAGCATCCGCGTGCTAGACATGGGCTACTTTACGGTGCCCGCCTTCTTTGGAAAACACGAATACAGCCAAAAGTTTACCTCGCTCGAGTATCTCCGCTGCGGCAGCCTGCAAAGCGAAAGCTGGTACGCGATGCTACACGAAAACACCTCACCCGTGGCCTTCGAGTGGAACAACATCGTGAGGATTCTAGACTCGCGTACTCAAAAGCCCTGCGCCCTAATCAAACTCATTTCGGACCACACGACCCACATTGGCCTCACTCACCCCGATGACCTATACTGGCTAACTCCAGAACTCGACGCAAATTCCTGGACCTCGGCGTCCTTCGTAGACATACCGCCGTACGAGTTGCACCGCGAATATAGCGCTGGCGGCGACGTAGAAGAAGACTCGAACATAGTTATCATCACGCGAGACCGCTGGCCCTTCGTCAATCTTTTCAAGGTCAAGATATCCGTCGAAGGGGGGCCACTCTGCAAGTATCTCGACTCGTGCATCTTCAAGCGCGACACGCCGCTCCTACCTCACTTGCAAACCTTTCACGTGCGGTGTCCCATAGACATGTTTACGCGCATATGCACCAAACACCTCAAGGGCGGCGAGCGACTACAAGAACTCACCGTCTACTGTGAAACCAGATTCTGCGACAACAGATACATTCAAATCATAAATCAAATATGCAAAACCGCCACGCGCCTGCGATCCCTGTCCATCTACAGCAACCCCTCGACCACCGCAGAGTATATTCTCAACAACATCCAGAGTCAAAGTCTCCAGTCCCTCTATCTTCTCTCCAACAACATTAGCGTACCTGGCATGAGCGTTCCAGTCATGTACGGCGAGTCCGAACTCTCTCGCAAATTTTGCGTCGACCTACTCAAAAAGTCCTTTCCGAATTTGCGCTACTGTCTATGCGCCTTCAATCACATGTACAACATGGACCTGTCACCCACGCCCGCTCTGTTGAGGCAAAACTTTATTAATCCGCCCACGCCCATATCGTCTGTACGAGAAGAAAACGAAGATACGTACCTGCCGGCAAAGAAGCCTCGTCCTCCGCCCAGACAACAGCAAAGGCCCGTAGAGCCACCCAAACAATCCAACATGTCAGAGACTCTCTTGGAACAAGACTTTATTCCACCACCCAGCATTTCGACAACTTCGATTGAAGAATTTAAAACTCCGGACCCACCCTTATCGTCCACCACGGAAACTCCTCTGACCAGCGAAGTAGACAGCGTTAAGAACTTTCCATCGTCCGAAGACGGCAACAGTATTAACCTATCCAATCTCGGCAACAAACCCTCCATTTCTACAGTCTATGCAGATGGCGCCGTCTACTCCGACACGTCGGTAGAGGCTAAAAGAGTCTTTGAAAACGACCAAGTCGGTCGAGACGTGGTGCAATCGATGCAACCCAATCCCACCTTCCCAGTCAACCCCTATTTACTTAAAGGAACGGCACAAGAAGAATACGACGAAGACATTTAAAATAATAAAGTTTAATTATTTGCCTCCGACACCAGAGAAGCGGTCTACGTCCCGTCGGACAAGAGGGCGGCCGTGCAGTCTTTCCGCAAGTCTCTCTTTATTGACGAAGACTGGGTGTTTGATCCACCGCTGACCGACCGGGAAGTTAGCATTCGCCTCAACGACGACCGAAGAGGAGGGGGAGACAGGTTCGTCTATGCCTTCGAGATCGACAATCGACTCGTCGAGGAAACGAACCTACTATTCGCCAGGCACGTGCCTCAAGTACTGGACGCTTCGCTATTTGTGCCGCACGAAGCGGAAAAACTCGTCTACCCAATCACAGACTCTTATCCGGCCGTCTGTTGGGTGACGCCCATCTTTTGCCTGTGCGCCTTTGCCGTTCTGTTTTCGAGCGAGTATGCGAATAATAAAAATGACTAATGAAACCAACAACGTCTACAGGGTCATGCTTCAGAGCATTTACTTATATAACCGAGACTTGCACGATCGACTATCCGACGTTGAGAATGGTTTGATAGTCGTTGGGATCTTATCAATACTTCCGTTTTTTGCTGTCGTTTTTCTCGCCTTTCTCGTATACAGAGAGGGCCCGTCTTTGATACATAATAGTAAATAAGAAATGGAACTACCGGTTCTCGAGCGATTAGACTTGGGGCAGGCGGACACAGAGCCGTCGCCTTCTGCATTCGGAGACTACATCGACGTCGGTTTGGACGTGTGCCGCTCCATAGACCCCACGATCCTGGTCTACGTGTCCCGGTACTTTGCGGAAAATCACCACGTCCAAGATCCGCCCTGCGAACAGGTAGACGCCAAAGACATCGTCCTGGTGTTTACGTTCAAGGCCACGACCACCGTGGACGACGACACGCGCTACAAGATGACGATGGTCGTAAACTTTGTGAACGCCTGTAGAGACGTCGTAATATCCGACATGATGTACAGCCGACGGCAGATTTTTCTACAACTGGAATATAAAAAGAGACTGTACGGCGGTCGTCACAAGTTTACAAAGACTCTGGGCCTGATCGACTACGTACTCAACGGCTACCTCAATTCCAAATCGGGATTTTACAAAATTTGGTACGATTATTACGACGTGTCCAAAGAAGACCGCGTAACAAAGACGATAAAGTACGTGGAGGGTCTAAAGTACAAGGGCGTCTACAAGCAACAGGATTTTGAAAAATTATCATCTTCGTGTGGCGAGCGCAAGTGGATGAATATGAGAAACGCCGTCATTTGCAACGGCGTCGACACGAACAAGTACTATTGTTACGTCACATACCTCGGTTGGGACCGATATGACTTTTACATAGTGCCGAGATAACCTTGACAGAAGACTACCGCCGTCTACGAAAAAAAATAGAATCGCGAAATACTCTACTCATCTACCCTCGCTTCCCCCCCTACACCGTCCACGCATGGTGTGATATTACGTGAGCGGCTCTCATTCGTCGGCTGATAACACGTGGGCTTCTCCGACGCGACTGCTTGTACTTACAGCAAAGTTAACCCTACCCTCTCCCCCCACATCGCTTCGAGCCAGCCCGAGAGTAGCACCATGTCCATCCTGAAGAAAATTTCCACCGCCGACCAGTGGGCCTCCAACTACGAGAATCTTCAGAAGATGTTCTCGTATGACGATTTTTTTAAACCCTACGTGGATGTGCCAAAACATCTCGGCGCCGCCACGAAGCACGTCCTCCAATATTTTATAGAGTGCGGGCACATTGTCTCCGGCAATGACAACTGTTTTATCAAGAACTTTGTGGTCGCCTTCGCGAACCCAACCGTCGACCCGGTGGATCAACGCATAGTCGACGTGATTAATATCATAAATGCGTGCCCTTATCTGAATGTCTTTGAGTTGGCGGTGACAAAGTACTATCTCTTGATATTTGTGCGGATCGTGCCGTCGAAACGGACGGATGCTGTCGGGCTGCGGAGAAAACTCTGTTTTTTACACAGCGTCATCACCAGCTACGTGGGAAACCACCACGTCGAGTGGAGCGAAGACTGCGACGTGTTGGCCCCGCCGCCCCCGTCCACGATCCCCATGTACGAACTGGACTACAGGGGGTTTTTGGAAGTGGTGGACACTGACGTTTTCGTGGCCGAGTTGAGAAGCCAGCTCAACCGGGAGCGTCCATGGACGACCCTGAGGAAACTAGTCGTGAGACACGCCGATACTCCAAAATATTATATCGAGAGGGTGCGCAACTACGACCGTGCGGTGATTTACTAGGAAAATAAAAAGAAAACACTCGCAAACCAGAAACTGTGTCTTTATTCCCACAAAAAACCAATCGCCCGGGTGGAAACGGGCGCATTCGTTCGTCTTTTCGGAAGGCAGTAAAGTTGTTCCCAACGCGTAACAATAGGCGCGGTAAAACGCTTTTCGAAATGGGCAAACACCTGCGCAGCGCAATTTTTGCTTTATACTAAGTCTTATATCGACCTTAGCACATCTCAATGTCAACGCTCTGGGACCAGGTGCATTCGTCTCTACCTTTCCGAACAACAGACTTCTGGAGGTGTTACCTAAGGCGGGGGTAAAACATTCGCTTTAAAAATAAAAATGCATAAAGTCGTTTCCAACGCGTAAAAATAGGCGCGGTAGAACGCTCTTCGAAAGGGGCAAACACCTGCGCAGCGCAATTTTTGCTTCATACTAAGTCTTATATCGACCTTAGCACATCTGAATGTCAACGCTCTGGGACCAGGTGCATTCGTCTCTAGCTCTCCGAACAACAGACTTCTGGAGGCGTTACCTAAGGCGAGAGGTAAAACATTCGCTTTAAAATTAAAAATGCATAAAGTCGTTTCCAACGCGTAACAATAGGCGCGGTAGAACGCTCTTCGAAAGGGGCAAACACCTGCGCAGCGCAATTTTTGCTTCATACTAAGTCTTATATCGACCTTAGCACATCTTAATGTCAACGCTCTGGGACCAGGTGCATTCGTCTCTAGCTCTCCGAACAACAGACTTCTGGAGGCGTTACCTAAGGCGGGAGGTAAAACATTCGCTTTAAAATTAAAAATGCATAAAGTCGTTTCCAACGCGTAACAATAGGCGCGGTAGAACGCTCTTCGAAAGGGGCAAACACCTACGCAGCGCAATTTTTGCTTGATACTAAGTCTTATATTGACCTTAGCACATCTTAATATCAACGCTCTGGGAAAAGGTGCATTCGTCTCTAGCTTTCCGAACAGCAGACTTATGGAAGCGTTACCTAAGGCGGGGGGTAACGTAGGAACCCACCACGTCGAATGAAGCCAATACTGCGACGTGTTGGCCCCGCCGTTCCCGTCCACGATTCCAAAGTACGAACAGGACTACAGGGGGATTTTTGGAAGTGGTGGACACTGCCTTTTTTTTTTCGTGGCCGAGCTCGGAACCCAGCTCAACCGGGAGCGTACGTGAACGACCCTGCGGAAACTAGTCGTGAGACACGCCGACACTCCGAAATATTATATCGAGAGTGTGTGCAACTACGACCGTGCGGTGATTCACTAGTAAAATAAAAAAACACTCGCAAACCAGAAACTGTGTCTTTATTCCCACAAAAACCAATCGTCCGGGTACCATGGGCTCGCTTGAATAGTATCGACACGTCAGGCCGCCGGCGACGCTTCACAGGTGGGAAAGGCTGAGTTTGATACTATTGTAAAAATATTATCGTGTTTATTATTCTCAAAATGAAATGAGCTCGTGCCGCGTAACGTCCTCTACCGTTGCTCGATCGGGCAATGGGATCCGGAACGTAGAGCGATGTTTGGTGACAGGCGTAGCGAGTCCACCACAGAGGGTTTCCGGTGGAGGAGGCCGACTTAACGGCCAAGAGGACGTAGGTGCTGTCGTGAGCGCCGACGACCGAAGATCCCTTGAGTGGTATGGGGAAGACGACCTTGACCGTCCTGGGCTCGGTGAACTCTATAGGTTCCTCGTCGCGCCCCAGCCGTATCTCGACCACCTCCTTGCACATGGTCACGGTGCTATCTTCTTGGGAATCGTCGTCGACAGTCTTCAAAACTACGTCCGCGCACTTTTCCACCTTCCAGACGCATTCTCGACCGCCGACATCGGTCAGTTGGATCGACCGAAGGTCGCACATTATTTAGATTTTTTCCACCACGGCAGATATTTTGTCGACGAGTCCTGATTCCATTAAAAGACATACACGCACCACGTGGACTCCGCGCACGCCCTGAGTCAGGAGGTGATCTAGCGGAATGACAGCCGCCTTTAGGAAGGGGAAGTGCTCAAACACGCTAATGTGCTCCTTTATATAGTCGGTGTTCTTTTTCACCACGTGACAGAGTTCTGGGAAAGGGACGTACTTGACGGCAACGTCTTTGAGCTCTACCGTCACCACAATCTGCTGCATGTAGGATACGTACTTGAGGTCGGGATGCTCGGCGCACGCCTTTTGCGCGATGTGTACGAGCGCCTCGACTTTGGCGAGCGGCTGCGTGTCCTTTCGCTTGTGAAGCGACACGACACGCCCCATGCCGCCGACTTCTCCGTTGATCTTGGCGGCGATGCGTTTGAGTCTGTGCGACGAGTTGTCGTTCATGAGCGCGATGCGGAGAATGCCTTCGCCCGATTCCGTTTCGCAGTGATACACCGAGTCCAGTCCGCACTTCTTGACGACGTTTTCGTAGACCTCTAGTTTGGACTTTTTTAGCGTCATAAAGTCCGCGAGCTCCTTGGCACTGAGGGGCTTGTCTCCGTCGAATTTCGTGGCGATGGGCACGTTAATCAGAAACTGGAGACATTCGGTGCTAAAGAGAGCCGAAGCGCCAAATCTTCCGTCAACGTTGCACGTTATGTAGTCGAGTATTTTGTCAAACCCGGAGACGCGCTTGTCTTCCACATCGCAAAGCGTTCGCACCGGCATGTTTTTATATAAATTAAAAACCAATTATGGAGTATGTCGTAGGGCTGCTGGCTTCTCTGCCTGCCGCGTATAATACTGAAGAGGAAATTCAAAGGACTACCCGTATTTGTGTACATATATTCGAAAGAAAACCAGTGCGTTTTTTGGGATAACGTGGGTATGCGGTGGAACTCTCTAAATAATAGTTTATACCTGATGAGTGACGATTACAGTCCGGACAACCGCGGAACGACCGTCCTACTTTCGCCGGGCGAACTGGAAGTCGTGCACTCGAAGCGGGACAAGACAGCCGACGCGTACGTCCCTACGCACGAGCAGCATCGCCTTATGCGAGCTCTCGGCTGCGAGGAGAAAATCTACGACGTCGTCTGGAATGGCGGTCAGCGCGTCGTCTACACTTCCATGGACCTGTTTCGAATGCTATACAACAAGAGCGTCTTTATTTGACGTCAAAGTTTGGAAAGTTGAGCGAGCACTTTAACAACCCGTTGAGCAGGCGCCTCGGAAGCCTGGCTCTGTACTCGTAAGGAGTCACGTCCGCCGTCGTCGGTCCGTAAATATGTAGCCACACCGAGTCTCGCTCGTCGCTTTCCGACGCCAATCTTCGGTTGGACGCGACGTCGTGGGGGCTTCTTCTCGCGTCGGGCGCGTACTTTACCATGTCCACCGGTACGTTTCGCGGTTCTAAATAACCCAAATTTCTGTTCATTGCAAACACGACAATTATGTTATCGTCGTGCGAGCGCCGCTTGTACGTTTCGTAATGTTCTCTGCGAACGCATCGTCTGATTCCTTTTCCGTAATTGCCGCATATTGCCTGCCCCGTGCATAGAGTCGAGCAGTCTCCGTCGTTGACGCAAGACACGTATTCCTTATCGCAATCCATATACTTTTTTGTTTGAAGAAGAGATGACCTTTAAAATTACTATACTCAAGGCTTCGGAAATGAACGGAGTCTATTTTCTGTGGGCTATGATACTGCTAGCATTTAGCGTTCTGGTTATTTCGCTCACAATCTGCCGCGTCCTGTTTGCCCAAAGAAGAAAACGGAAACCGAAAAAGGAATTGAGTAAACGGGACAAGCTCGTAAACAGCATTAATAACGACAGCGACTTTTCGGACGACTTGTACGAGAACGTTCTATAAATAAAAATGGACATGTTTAGGAGTGCATTCCTGCCTTCTTCGCGAATCGACAATTACAACAATCCCCACAGCACCACCACGGCCGCAACTCCCCCTTTCAATACGACTGTGCATACAACTACGGCTCCCATGACCACTATTACTACTACTGCAACTACTAGTACTACTACTGCTACTACTAGTAGTAGTACTAGTACGAACCACAGACTAGACACCGTCCCACTGACGACACCCGACCAAAGAAACGTAGCATCTAATGCGACCATAGTCTACGACATGATGCTGGCATATTTCTGGAAAAACACCGACAAGAACAAGCGATCCGACATTTACGACAGTCTCACTCTCCGGAACGCGGTGACTTCCGCGAGCGACCATCGAGCCGGTAGCGAACGTCTCTTTAGAAAACACGTTTATGAGGTTTTGGGCAGATCCTTTCCCTGGATCCTTAGCGTCGATAACGTCCGCGTCTGCGTCTCGGACCAGAGATCCGTACTGCCCATCGAGATCCTCATTCCACGCAGGGCGGCCTACACCAACGAGAGCGCAGACTTGGCTTTTGTCGGGCGCGTCCTATACGACCAGTACAAATCGGTGATTGATCCGTACGATCACGTCACGTATTTGGTTAGGAATCACCCCAAGCTCGTGGAACGCTACCCCATGTTCTGGTCCTACGTGTTTCTCAAAAACGTTCCGGCGTACAACGATTACGTGGAAGGCGACTGGAGCGACGAGAAGACAATCTTTTCGAGTCAGACCTATCAGGCGGGCTGGTTGAATGCAGACGCAATAACAATGCTGGCAAGCACAGTCACGAATCTGCCCTTTGGCGGAACGGGTGGCGTCGGCGAAGAGCCCGTAGCCCTGGGCGTGCGCGCCATGTACAACCTGGAGTTATTTAGTTCTGCCTACAACGGAGACTACCTGTTTACGGCCGCCGCCATCCGCAACGCGTACAAGTTTGCCTACGACTCGTGCCTCTACGTTCCGCGCGGCGTGGCCGCGGCCGAGCTCCGTTCGCTAAAGAAGAGGGAGGTCCTTCTGGGCGTGCGGCAACCCACCATCTCCGACGTGGTCAACGACATCAACAACGTCAAGACGTCGTCCGTCATGGTCTACCTGGACGAAACCGTGAGAAAGAAGCGCGGCGGCGGCATCGCGAGTGGCGGCGTGGGTTGCCTCAAGGCTTCCGGCCTGCAAGAGGACGTGGTGGAGAAAATTGTCGAGAGCGTCGAGTCGACCGTCAAGACCATACTACCCCGACTGTGCGAGACGATAGGAATTCCGAGCGTGATTGCCAACGCCATGACGGCAACGAAAAAGATTCGGCTACTAGACGTGCTGCGCACCGTGGACAACGTCCTCTTCCAACACAGCGACTGGGAAGAGAGAATAAACAGGGGTCTTGCCGCGATTCCGTCTCTGATCAACAACATAACCAACGAGCCGATCGTCAGCTTTGTGCCGAGCAAAACGGCATACACGCACGTACCCACAGGCAGCACCCTCGAGCTAACCGGCTTTGACAACTCGATTGTGCTCTCCACTCATCTCGATCCCGAAACAAACAAGCGCTTCTGTCCCCTCAAGTTCATTTTACAAGAGCCCTTCCTCTATCTAAACAAGGGGAGCGGGCGTTACTTTACCCACTCGAGTGGAGGTCACCCGATGCCCTTCACCCAGGTAGAGGGATTACGCATACTGTATCACTTTCTCGTCCAATTAAAAAAAACACAACCTCCATTATTTGGCGTGACCTTGTGTGATGAGAGTACTTAAGCGTCGCCCTTCTACACACACAATAAACGTATTGACACCATGGGTATCCGAAATCTTTGGAATACACTCAACGCAGTTTGCAACCGCGCCGTCGAGGAGGAACTGGCACCGTTACTCGAGTCTCAGTTACAGCTCTTGGACGACCCCGGCAGTAACGTCGAGACGGCCACGAACCTCGTTTTGCGGACGTATTTTTCGCCTACGCCGTCTGCGCGTCACTTCGACTATGAGAGCGTGACGTCCTCGTTTGTGATCGGAGAGTCGGCGCGCATTCAAGTCGTCGTCGACGGTAACATTTTTCTACACCACTGCAAGCACTCGCTGACGGACCACCATCTCAAGACGTTTGCGGACAAGATCGATGCCGCACGAGCGATCGCCGACCGAGAGGAACGAGAGCGAGCGTGGGAAGCCTTGAACCTCGAGATTATCAAACACTACGTTCGCGAGACCAACGGAGATCTGGTTGGCGATTACGTCGAAGACTATAGCGAAGACGACGCGTTTGTTCTTCGAGATTTGGACTGGGACAAGGAGTACGAGGCGAGACCGTGCGAACGCTGCATCCGATACGACGCCTTCTTCACGACGGTGTTTCATTGCATATCTAGGACGGTCAAGAGGGTCGTCAAGGGGCTGTCCCTAAACAGGCGTGTGGGAGTTGACGTGGTGGTGGTGTTTGACGGAATGTCGCCGACGGTAAAGTGACCCGAGCAGTACAAGCGTCGCAGTAGAGAGCTGACCAACGTCATCAAAAACTCGTCTGGCGAGGACACCAAGCGAGTTCGGACCATCGAAAATTCGAGACTGCAGTCTGTCCTGAACGGAAGGCTCAAAAACTTGGCACGGTACGGCAAAGACGCCATGGCCACAATCTGCCGATTGACCGCGGCCTCGGACGTGATGCAGCACGTCAGGGAATATGCCACGCTTCTCGAGAACTCACTCTACGCCAAAGAGGTGATTGACGGCTACTCGAACGAGTCGGCTGCAGCGTACCAACTCTCGTCCTTTACGATCCTGCCGCCGTTCTACGTGGGGGAAGGCGACGTCAAGGTCGTGGACTCTTTAATGTGTCCGCCGCCAAACGACGAGCGCTGGGACGTGTCCGTCGTTGTCACCGACGATTCGGACATTCTCCTCGGGGTAGCTGCGGTCGTGGAAAAGATACCCTCGCGAGACGTCTACGTGTATTCGGCCCGCCAGTACAGCGAGAGTAAGAAGCGACAGGACGAACACAGGTTCGAGTTTGGCGGCGTGCAACACGCCGTGTCTCTGCTGGAAAGGTCTCTTCCCAGTCGTCAGGCGGGTTACTACCACATCAAGGACGATCTCTTTACTCGCGCTGTACGCGTCAGTAGTTCCGATCTTCACCCGCTGTCGTTTGTGGTGCCAATCTTGCTGTACGGCGGCTACGAGATGCTCCCGTTTATGATAAGCTCATCTAAAAAGGTGGACGGCAAGAAGGTGGACCTGTTTCGCGCAATGATGAACGCCGCAACGAAGGAGACTAGCTTCTTTGACATTTTACTGGCGGCGGTCGATGCCGCGGCACCTATGGAAGGGTCCACTACGCGGAGGCGAGCGGCCGCAATGTCCAAGGACTGGCCTAAGGCGAACGAGCGTCGGCAGAAAGTAGAGGAGATTGTCACGAAATACCTGAAGCTGCTTCAGTACACCACGCTCTACACCACGCAGCAGGACCGGCTAGCGTGGTACGTAAAGCCCGTAGAGTTTGTGTACGAAGACCGCGTGGTAGAGAGGGACGCGACAACAAACGCTTTCGTCACGTGACCGATCACGACCATGGGGCAGAACAAGGCGTGCCGCGCGAGTCTCGCCGACGTTGCGAGCGTCATAAGGGCCCTAAAGGCCAGCGACGCGTTGGAATCTGCGGTGGACATACGAGCTTACGTTATCGAATCTAGCGGCGAACACCTTGCGGTTTCCAGCGCCATCAAGGCGCTTTCGGCGCTCTACATGATGGGTGCTATGGAGTTTGATGACGACTACGACAATTGGTCGGACGTGGAAGCCCTTGCTGCCGTCTACAAGTGGTACGAGACCCGCTGTCTGTGTCCCTGCATCAAGACGATGGATCTACGACGCGTCTTCTGCATCTTTAGACAGAGCAGCGACTGGTCTCGCACGTTCACCACTAGCCTCATCAGACGGGCCTATAAGAAGAACAAGCGGCGACTGAGCAACCTCCGATTTCCTAGTTTCGACGCCATTTACAACGACATGTTGTGAATAAAAGAACGTTTGTTTGGACACACACACACACAGACGCACACACATAGAGACACAGATGTATAGCAGCGTGCAAGCTAGCGTAAGCGTTTATTTTAGGCAAAGCAGACAAACACAAGCGAAAGCGAGTCACTTCTTGTAATACGACACTTTGTAAATGCCATAGTCGTTGGTGGACGTAATGTTTGACTTTGTAACATCTTTTAATATCTGCAATTTCTGTATAGTGATGTAGTAGAAACAGTCGACGAGCCTCGAGACGACCAGATTGTGTAGACACATCCAATGCTTCTCGCAATAAAGGCGATCTGACACATACTGTCCGTCTTCCTTGGGTTTGATTTTGGCCACGAGCGCCGGTAGAGAGGTGGTCACCTCGTAGGTGCCGTGGTACGTGACTGGAATCACGTCGAAGAAGGATTCTTGTTCTTCCAGGGGATCGAAAGTGTAATCGAGTGGCAAAGTGGTCGTCTTGTCGTTTACATAGCTTTGCAGAACGTGGTGGAGAAAGGGTAGAATTGCATGCACGTTGTGATGCGCCGACGAGTGACGGACGTAGAGGTAGACGTAGTGCTTGGTGCATATCACGTCGTGCACCTTGAGATCGCGCAGCACGTTGATGAAGTTTATGCAGTCCACCACCACTCGGTTGGCGTCCTTGTCCCTGTATGAAAAGACGAGTAGATAGTGGTACGACGAGCTGTCTTTCTGACAACACTCTGCTCCCTCTACGACCGATGGGACGTTGTTTTGAATAAAGAAATTTGCGATAGCGATCCAGATTTTATAGGGTATCGATACCGAAAGGTCCAGTTCGCAATGGAGATAGTCTCGCAGGGTCCTCATTTTTTGTTGCGAAAAGATATCGACGAACGTGACCTGTTTCAACATTTTACTCCCTCGATCGTTCAAATCAGTCACCGAACCTTTTTGTTAATGTATATGGGGGCGTTGGCGGTTTTTTATTTCAAATGCATATGGGCACGTTGCTGTCGTCGTCCTTGCTGCGAGGCGTGGACGTGGATGGATTGGAGAGTAGCGGCGCCATCATCGTGGAGACGTCTTCCATGGTTTTACGGAGCTTGTCTCGCATCGAGTTGGACAACAGGTCGTCGCTGTCGCATATCAGTCTGTTGAGAAACTTTGTTTCGACCGGAACGATGACTTCCACGTCGTCGGCCACGGACCACCTACAACGGGCTAGGAAGAGGCGCAAGGCCGTCGCCGAAACAAACTGCCCCCTAAACAGGTTGTAGCAATTAGACACGGAGGCAAAAGCCTTGAGTAGTTCCTTCTCGAGAAATTTCTTGTTGATGACGTTAATCTCGGTCTCGTCCTCGATAAAGAGCTTGATGAACATGTTCAAAAAGTCGGCTAGTATGCGTTGGTCCACCTCGCACGTGGATATGGCCGCCATGGCGCACTTCGCTCCGTTGGCATCGCGCGTAGTGTGCATGGCAGTAGACATGGACGTGCACCACGAGATGATGGACGACGACACGCTAGGCGAGATGTGGTGTTCCAGATAGTTGGGCGACTGGACCCAGAGTAGAAAGTCGTTAAAGAAGCGCGAGTCGTACAGGTAGGTGTTTTCGCCGCGGTAGCTCCTGCAGAAACGCGTGTGATAAAACAGGTTGGTGGCCATCCGAAATAGCGCCGTGTTTGAGTAGGTGGCAATTTCTTCCTGGCGCGGAGTGGGTATGCCCTTGGTCATCTTGAGGCACTGTAAGGTGGCCCCAAACATGTCCGAGTCCATCATCTCAAAGTTTAGGCACTGTAGAAACAGACCGAGGTTACGGGGCGAGACGCAACAGGCCTGGCTGTAAAATTTGTTGAGCTCCTGCGTGCCCTGGTCCGACTGTTTGTGCACTTCGACGAAGCGAGAGTCCACGCGCCCGTTGCTCATGCACTGTTCTATGATGGAGGCGATGTTAAGGACCGACACCTCGGTGGCCGGCGCCTTCTCCTTCTGCAGGGCTAGCACGTAGTGGTTGGTCCGCGGCACGGGGATCGTGTCGGAACTCTTCATGATGAGCTCGTTGTGGTCACGCCGCGTCGTAGAGATGGCCGGATCGATGATGTTGACGTCGTCCGTGACCCGCTCGGCCGGCATGACGGTCCGGAGCGTCATGTAGTCGGTGTCGCAGCGGTACACTCCGTTCTCGACGTTACTCGTGTACAACCTGTTGCTCTCTTCGACCAGGAGGTTGATGACGTCCTGTGGCTTGTTGTTTTGCGAAAACTTTACGCGAATGGCCCCGACAATGTTTTCGTTGACGGTGTGTGGCTGCGTGATCCTGTGCACGAGGCTGAGACCGTTGGCCACGTCGAGCCAGTTGTGGCCCATGGCGCTCTCAAACTGAAAGATGGGGTTGCACTTTACGCGCACCGCCGCGTAGTTGCACAGGGATACTAGCATGACCGCCGTAATCTTGGCTGCCGTCCTTGCGCCCACCGCCATACCGCGAGTCGCCTCGCGCGCATGGGAAAAGATCTCTTCGATGTAGAGGAGTAGCAGGCGCAGAATGGCAGTAGCGTACGCGTCCACGTACGGCTTCAGATCCCTGATGACGCGCTGAGTGGTCGACGAGGAAGAGGTTTTCCTAAGTATGTTGAGACTGTTTCGTACGTATTCGATTCCCATTACGCAGTGAAATACTGTATTGTCATTCAGGAGCGTTTGGATGGCCATCTGATCCATGTCGACCGTCATCAGTATGTTACTACCGAGCTCGAAAACGCGAAAGAGCATATCTGCAACCGGTTCCACATCTCCGTTGGTCAGGAGCGTCGTGCGCGCCTTGGTAATGTGCTGCATGAGTTTCTTGGACGAGTAGCCGAGTAAGGTCGACGTGTCGTTCAGGAGCGTGGGCACGTATTTATCGCCATCTCTCCTGTAAGACACGTTTTGATTTCCCCGCTGCCGGAATACGGGTAATAAAATATCGGTGGCGTCTTCGTGATTCACCGAGTGTTGACATCGTCCCTTTTTCAACAGGTCTAAAAAATTTTCTGCGACAGACATTTTTATAATAAACAAAATTGCTACCGCCTATGGGAGGTCGACTCCGCTCCCAGTCGAGGTCAACCTAGATATGGAGAGAATATATATTGCGCACCGAGTAGAGGGCTCCTCTCATTATCGTCGCTATGGCGCACCTCGTTACGGATCCCATAAGCAAGGAAGTCGTGCGTCGCTTCAAGACGTTCGCCGAATGGCGACTTCGCACCAGAGCCACGCCTCGAGACTTTGCCTATGCCGGCCTAGAATATTGCGCTGACCGGAAACACATCTACTGTCGGCACTGCAAATTTCAAGTCGCCGAACAGGACTGGGAGACGCTCACGTTTCACCCGATGGACCTTCACCGCCGAATGCCGTGCAAGTTTCTCGAGCAGTACAGGGACCCGCGGCTGAACGTAGCAAAGGTCGTGTCCGTCTTGCCGAGCTACTCTCACCCGGTCTACAAGAGATACGTCGACGAGAAGATTCGAGCCAAGACCTTTCACGATGTTCGAGGCCCTGCGTTCGCCAAGGCCGGCTTTTTCTGCTCGCACGACGACGAGCAGGGCTACCTCTCCCGCGAACAGATAGTGACCCGCATAATCGTTTGTTTCTACTGCGGGGTGCAAGTATTTTCGATCCTCGACTGCGAAGAAGACGATCCGTGGCTGCTACACGCCCGCAGGTCCCCCAATTGCGTGTTTCTACGAGTGAACAAGACCTATTACTACGTGCACGATGCAGTCGAAAAGTTTTACAGGAGCGAGATGTACTGGGCGTCTCACTTTCCCGAGATCGACGATCTCGTCAAGGACCCAAAGTTCCGCAACAGGACTATGAGTACTCTGTACACGGCCAACCTGACGCATCCCTTGAACGTATCGGCGATGGTGAGTGCCATTCGGAGCAGCAAGGCGACTCCGTTGGGCAGTCACACTCTGTTTGAGCCAGTGAACGCCCTTCCTTCGTTCGATCACAAGGCTATCGGTAGGTGGGGTAACTTTGTGATAGATAGCGCGATCAGTGATACGCACTATTCCGCTATAAAGTCACGTGACGAATCAACTAAGAGGTGCATCGTATGCATGAAGGCTCCGGCTAACATTGCCTACTTGCCGTGCGGACACTGCGTGTCGTGTTTCGACTGCACCATATTATTCAAACATTGCAAGGCCTGTAGACTCAAAATCGACTTTATTTCTAGAGTCTACTTTGCTTAAGAACATGTCTTTCTACTGGAGACTGTTCGTTCGACCACGACCCGACTGTGGCCAAGGTGATGTCCGACTTTAAAACTTTTGCGACGTGGCCTTTGCGCAACAGTACCCCCCCACCCAAGGACTTTGCCATGGCAGGACTCGCCTACGATCCAGAGAAGCGGATTCTCAGCTGCTCGATGTGCCAGCAAAAGACTCAACTCTCTACTATCGTGGCCTCGGACGAAACACTTCCCCAAGGACTGCACGAATCCGACTGTGACGCACCGCTACGCACGCTGAGTCCAGACGTCTCGGCGGTGGTGACCGAACGAGCGCTTGCCTTTAGGCCCGAGTTTCAGACTTACACTGCGAGGTTCGCCTCCTTCGACGCTCGGCCGAAAGAAGAAGACGTCTTTGACGTGGATTACATGGCATCTGCGGGATTTCATTACCTGACCGATCGGACCGTGGAATGCTTTTGTTGCGGACTTCGGTTGCTTTCGTGGGAAGCCGACTACGACGACCCAGTCGAGGAACACGCCAAGTACAACCCTCGCTGCCCCCATCTTCGATTGTGCGCGAGCGTAACCTACATCAAGGAGGTGTCCGACGTGTATAGAAATAGCGATTTATTTTGGTTGCTAGAATATACCAAGGACATTGAGTTTGTCTCAAACAAATACAGCCTAGACTTTATAACAGCATTGGCCACTTCCAAGTTTGATCTTTCCTGTCCGAACAAGCTAAAGTCCTTTCTCGAAAACAGCGATTCTTTTTCGGCGCTGAGCGTAGGACGTCCGTATCCACGCGCATCGACAAGACGAGCATCTCCATGAAGCGGTCCGATCCGTCCACGACGATTTGCGTCGTCTGCATGAACTGTCCGGTGTGTATAGTTACTTTGCCCTGTGCCCACGCCGCCTTATGTTTAAATTGTCTATTTCCAATGATTTACAATTCGAGAGAGCAATTTGTGTGTTGCCTTTGTAAATCTGCAGTGAGTGGAATGTATCGAATTCATTAAATAAACTATTTGTACTGGCACTAGTGTAGTGTGCATGCAAAAGAACGATTCGTGACTCAAAAATATAAGCACGCGAAATATTTATTTTCAAGCATAACTCAGTCGTCTTCTTCGCCCATTGAGTCTTCTCCTTCGTCGTAGTTGAAGGTGTTTAGGACGATCGGACCCAGCATTCTGTCGTCGTCCGATTCGAGATATTCGTCGGCGTCACTGTCGTAGTCGTCACTGTAGCCGTCGTCACCGTCACCGTCGTCACTGTCGAGGTCTTGGTACTCGATGTCACCCACAACACCGTCCACACCTTCGATAACGTCTAGGTCGGTTGGCGCAATGTTTCTTAGTGACGGAGACACTGTGCTAGAAATACACAATGTGTATTCACCAAGGTAGACGTCCTTGTTGGGGACGTCTCTAGCGGTGAGTAGGATGGCCGTCAGTCTTCGATGCACGTTGAGAAATTGGTGAAGCGTTTCTCGGCGTATAAATCCGAGTCCGGTCATGCAGAGGCTCCGTATGCCAACGTCGATGATCCTCTTTTCTGCGAGATACATCAAGGCTTCGTCGTCTAGGTGATAGCACGATCCCATCTGCAAGTGAGTCAAATTAGGTAGACCGTCCGCTAAGCACTTTACAGAGTCGTTGGTCAAGCCGGGTGCGTGACGTAGGAGCAAAGTCTTGATGTTCGGGTAGAAACGAACCAAATCACTGACGTGGCGGTCTCGCAGCATTGGATAGTGCACCAACTCCAAGAATGTGATGTGCGTAGGAAAGCTTCTTAATATTGAAATTTCGGTATACGCACAGTGAATTTGCCCTTCCACGTTGTCCCAAGCGTAGCCCTCTTCTTCGTGGTATATACTAAGCACCACTGTTTTCCAATCCACCACGTTTGACACTCTGGACTGAGCGAACACTTGTACGCAGGTGTCGGCCAGCGGGAGAGATGGGGACCTGTCTAGTCGAGCCATTGTCGCTTTGGGTTATAGGGTAGTAGTCGTGTCGTGTCGTGACGTCGGGGGAGAGGGTAGGGTTAGCTTTGCTGTAAGCGTAGTACGTGCGAGTACATATATATATATATACCCTCACTCGCTATCTGAAAACGGAGATAACGTTTCGCTACAAAAAACAAAATCGTACATTTCCTGACTCAACTGATTCGAAGCGCAAAAGACAAAGTGCGTCACGTTATCTTTAGAGGCGAAGAGTTCCGTCGTTATCACCAAGATAGCGTATATAGATTCGTTGTTCTGCAATATCACTCGAAGGACAGCTCGACTGGCGTTTCTTATTCCAGTCAGACACAAACTCTTGAGTCGACGCAAAGGAGCCAGATGAATCCATCCCTCGTTCCTGATACGGCCACCGTTGTTGCTGATTTGAAGATGTTCGAGAGATTGAGCGTAGGTCGCCAAGTATTGTAGAGCAGAGTTTGACAATAGGGGGGCGTTCCTCAGGAGTATGGTCTTGAGGTGCGTATACGTACAAACAATGTACAACAATTGTGCGTCCTCCAAGGTCGGATAGTCGACAAGGTCCAAAACGGTCAGAGCGTTCGCGGACACATGAGAAAGTTTACAAATTTCGGAGAACAGGACGACCCTCTCTCGTTCAAACTCTTCCTCATTTGAGTCTTCCGAATAAACGTTGGCCACTACTCTGCTCCAGTCGAAGGTTCGCGATTGATCAAACTTGGTGGCCTCGCGAAACACTTTGGACACGCTGGATGCTACTCCGGTCATGTTCTACGTTTGTCGACGCGCTTCGGCAGGCGCGCGTATATATACGTACGTTTTGTGTATGTAGAAAAATAAAGCCTCTCGAATGATTGTTTGTTTATTTCAAAAAAGACACGTACTAGACGTTGCGCAAAGCTCGCATAATGTGATCGCTTTCGGTGTAGTATCTCTTGTACTTGTAGCGCCTGATCTCGTCACTGACGTCGTCGTCACCGTCGTCACCGTCTTCAGCGTCGTCGTCGCTATCCACGTTGCGCTCAGCGTAGTCGTCGTCCGAATTTCCGTGAAACTTGGGCTCATTATTATTATTATTATTTGTCTCGTACACCGTCCGTCTGGTACGCAGAGTCGATTTGTAGCGGCCTCCGCCGGTCGAATGGAAGAAGCTATCCGTGGACGGACCCAGCGGTCTCTTTTCCCAGTCGTCCACGATCCTGTAGTTGGGGCGATTGGAAACGCGATACTTGAATTCCTTTCGCACGTTGTCGCGCGCGTTTGGACGAAACTTTGCACCAGACTCTTGGTGCACGATGTTGTCGGAATAATACGTGTCGTGCGTGGGCAAGTTTGTAAAGTCGCCGTTTATTGTCCTATACAACTCGCCTAGCTCGACCATTCGTAGGCCACGACTATGGTTTCCAGAAAGGACGGCGGTGGGTCGCGAATCACGTCGATCCACTGCCCCACCTTGATCGAGCGGCTGGTGACCACGTCGTGAAACTTGCTAGATATCTTGTCAATGTTTACGTTCACCAAGACTCCCGAAACGTAGGGCGAATGATTATCTCCGGTGGTCCTACCGACTTTGGTTTCCAACAGGGCTGCGCCGTCGCTTCTCGCTTTAAACACGGGATAGAACGAGTTAGATCGAATAGCCTTGGCCGTTTCGGCGTACTCCCTTCCGCACATGACGTCGCCCTTCTGGTTACGCACGGGCACTATCGAGTGCATGTCATTCGACACGTGAACTGGAAATTGATTGACGAAAATTGGGGCGCTGCGCTTGTGCATCTTAAAGACCTGAAAGTCTCTGATCACGTCGTTGGCACGCTTTATGAGACGGTTCTTGTCCGACCGCAACCCCTCGTGAGCGCTCGTGAGAAACCTGAGCAGGCTCGGCGGGAGTTGGTCGAAAGAATAATCCACGCGCACTTGATACATTTTTTTATTACACGGGATACATGTACTTGGAGTCGCTGCTGGCGTTTCTGGACATTGTTCGCCTACCGACACTGACGCTGCGACCGAGTCGGCCTCGGTTGATGGAAATGCTACGGCTCCTCCTGTTGCCGACGCTGCGACTCCTCTTCCTTCCTCTTCTTCGACCCGAGGAGAGAACGCTCCTACTCCTACTCCTCCGCCGCGCGACGCTTCCGCTCCTGCTCCTCCGCCGCGCGACGCTTCCGCTCCTGCTCCTAGTCCTCCGCCGCGCGACGCTCTTGCTACGACTCCTCCTCGTTCTTTGACTCGATGGTCGAATCTTGTCGAGGATCGCGTGAGTTATCAGCGCGTGCCTGGCTCGATTGATCGGACATGACGCCGGCAGTCGGTGTTTGCGAGCAAAGGCCTGAATTAGTTTCCCCAATAAAAGTTTCAGGTAGGTTGGACTCTGTCCTCGTTTAACCCGCATTGAGCCGAGAATGCGCCTTTGATCTTCCTTGGTGAAATGTTCGAGGCGATACGGCTTTCTCGTATCGAGTCTACGACCGTTCCTGTTGCATCTCGAACACTTTGTTCTGGCGGTTCGTTTCGAGAAACCGCACTTGGAACATTTGACCATTTTTATTTACTCGTTAAAAGCCATGCCTCTCAACAGAGCCTCGACATTTTCTGGAACGCGCGTCGGAAGACGCTCTTTGTTCTTGAGTTTGTTCACGTAAGAAGAGACCTTCACGGCGATGGCGTTTTCGCGAAACGTTGTCGAAAGCGGGTGCTTGGTGACAGAGTTGTGGGTGGCGACTCCCTTTTCAAAGTGTTCGCGGACGTCGCGGGGTATCTCTCTAAACTTGTAGCGTTTGGCCAGAACGTTTGTCGGGTACTGCGATATGTCGTACTGACGCTGCTTACAGTATTGTACGATCGCCTTTCTCAGAAGAAGGTTATTTAGCTGAGTCTTCAATTTCGGATTAGGAGTAAAGGACTTTTCAATTTCCAATCGCACGTCTGTCGGTAGACTACTAATGTCCGGGACTTTTGTCAGGGAATAAAATCCCTCACCCGTCTTCTTTGTCCGGCGGGCGCCGGTCCGTCGACGCTTATTCTTCATTCTCTCGAAACGAACGAACGTGGATATGTTTTCAAACAGAGCGTCTCATAGGGCTCTCGTAGGTTTTTTTTGCTCGTCGTCCATGATCATTCGGATGGCCGTTTGAATCCGCAAGTATCGCAACACGTCGCCCGTGTACAGGTGTTGATATGGTTTATAAACGACGGCAGTGCGTTCCCAAATGTCTTCACCAATCACAAAGTCCTCGATGAATTTCCTCAATATTTTTTTCTGCTAGTCCGATTCCATCATTTTTATAATTGTAGTATCGAGGGCCCTCCCTCGTAATCCATCACCGCATCACACAACGCTCGAGCGTTCAAGTCGCGATTTCTGGACAGTTCCTCGGCCAGGCTCGGTTCTCGTCCATACTTTTCTTTAAATTCGACTCGCCACTGCCGCTTGCAGATTTGCTTCTCCACGATGTCGACCCGTTCGTAGCACTCGACGTCGATTTTGTTGTTTTTCAACACGACGTTCATGACCCTGTAGTCGTCTTGGCGCAGCACAAAATTTATAAACTCGATCACGTTGCGAAAGGCCACGTCCACCCTGGTCATGCGCTTAACTGCCACGAGCGCCTTGTAGAGGAATTCGCATTGGCGCACCGCGCCGAGTTCCTCAAAGGCGCGTTCGAGTTTGTAGGCAAAACCCTGATCTACCGTGTAATGGTTTAAGGTCTCGATCGTCATAGGGCCCAAGATTTCTCTAAACTGTCGCCTGATGGCTTCCACCTTGTCCGCGTTACTTTCGGCCAGTTCAAAATTGTATTGCGGAACGTGAAACGTCGTCACGCCGGAATACCTGGGGGTTTCTATAGCGCTCGATGCCGGTGACTCCATCATTCCGTATTCTTCGTTTGTAAACAACATTGCGCGGTCAGAGGCGTCGTCCAATACCGAGTCCCTTTTCTTTCTAGCTGCGGGATGGGTAGGCGACGAAACGGGTGGTGGAGACGCAGACGACGACGAGGCGCTATAACTATCGAGTACCAGATACTCCGCGTCTTCGTCATCAGAGGATATGGGTGGTGGTGGTGGTGTTTGAGCTGCCCTCGCGGGTGGCGCTTGGGGTGGTGGTGGTGGTTTTTGAGCTGCCCTCGCGGGTGGCGCTTTTGCCGGTGGTGGCGGTGGCGGTGGCGGTGGTGTTTGAGCTGCCCTCACGGGTGGTGCTCGGTGGGGTGGCGGTGGTGTTTAAAAATAATTTGACATAAATAAGTGCTTTTTAGAGGCCTAGAGCTCTCTAAGAAGCCTCTATGAGGCCTAAAGGCCTTCTCTGCAAACCACTTCTCAAATCGCCCTAATGACACACCAAAGATGACAATGTCGCACTTAAAGTGTACCTTGTAAACGGAACCTTTTCGCCCAACTGGGAGTCCATGGCATTCATTTCGTCCTTCTATGGCATTGAACATGTGACATGACACCTGCGATTCTCAGTATTCTGATAGGAAGTGTATAGCGCAAAATTAGCAGATATGTATTTGATTGTGCATACTTGTTTGCAGGTGGTGGGAGCGATCAACATGTTCAGCTGCCTCAACTGCAGGATCTTCAGGATTACCATCTACAGGTGGAACCAGCCCAGTGTTTTCTAAGCATGATTCAGATTGCAGTGGAAGCCCACAACGGGAATTGGAGCTGCTGCGTAAAGCTGTAGAACTTCAGAAGAAGTGTTCAGTGGTGAGTTGGTTGTTATTTTGACTTGTTCCCAGCCATCTTTTGATTGCAGCAAAATGCAACAGAAGCTGAAAAGTAGGAACTCAAACCGAAAAACTGGCAGCTTTGTTACGGTTACAGCCGTACTATGAAATCGATTTTGTTTCGGTACGCTATTTACTTGAGTCTGAGCCGGCATTGATTTTATGCAGACCCCGAAAGGTAGAAAAATAATAAAAAATATACTCGATTATGAGCCAATCGGAAGGTAAAGAACACCGTGCATTTAAAAAAAAAAACCTGGCTCGTGCTTTTGAACTTCTTTCGCTTTTGCTTTAATGATTTTTATGATCATGGGAAGTGCTACTGCACTCTCCGTCGAATGGATCACTCGAAGTGAGATTCGCCAATAATAACGAAGTAAGTGAGTTTATTGGGGTTCAAGTAAGGTATCTGACACAAACCAGAATACATCGAAGTCAGGACAATGCTAAACTGGAGACGCGAGCTAAGATAACCAGCTCTTCAAAAAGTCGTAGAGGAATCAATCTCTTAGTTTTGCATAACCAGACCAAAAATCGAACCCAATTTTTCTTTTTAATTTTTGTTGGGAGGTGGTATTTTGAAACAGAAACTCGGGAAAGCATCAGAAAACCAGGTGATATGTCATTCACTAAATCTGCATATCAAAAGCCGAGCTAGTCGGATAATAAAAAAAATATGTGCCGACTGACCTGCGCCGTCGCAGTTGGGGTCAGGGAATCCGGGATGCTAGTTACAGCCACTCACTGCCAATAGCGGAAAGACTAATTCTGTGGCAGATCAAAATTAGTACGGTGATTGTAACACACGCCGCAGTGCACACATAGAGCCTTAGCTCCCTTAGAGCACCTGTCTTTCAGCACCAAAACAATGCACGTTTCATGGCTGGCCTCTCTATATTCGCAAAATAGGAAATGCTCTTTAAGGACATCCAGACCGATGATCTCGGTACTTACAGTCGAGGCTTTGCAGCCTACACGTGCTTCCTCGAAGGTGGAGATGGTTGCACACAAATCACACATCGCGAAGTTTGCGACTTTAGGACACAGCACCGGCCAGGGGTATCTTCAAATATTCAGGTCCAGCTGAGAGGACAAGTTTCTTCGGAGGTCATGAAGGCATCCAACATTCAGAGGATTCGTTACAAGGCATTTGAAATTTAAGCATGAGTGCATTTGCTTTGTTTTTGAGCATGCTGCCCCTTGTCCCAGAGCGGAGCTGTGTTTGACGCTGGGGAACCGGCTGCTCTTCTTTCTAATGAAGCTGAAACTCGGGTTGAGCTACACTGCACTTGGTGTACTTTTAGTGTTGACAGAACAACGGCATCACGCCACTTTCGAGCTGTGCTAACAACGCTGACTGCTGCGACAGCGAGGTGGAGTTTTCGGCCTCCATTTAGCATTATGCGGGCTATGTTGCCAGAGTGTATTGAAGCCCACTACCTTAAATTCAAAATGAATATTGATTCCAACGAAGTGAGAACAGAGACGCCGAATAGTGTAGGCCAGCAGCGCGTGCTGTACTCGAGCTACGTGAGTGGCTACACTCTTAAGTTTCTGGTTGCTATACCCCTAATGGGGCTATTTGTTTCCGTTCAATGGCGTACGGAGGCCGATGCTCCGACATCCATTTTACGGTGGACTCTAGGTTCTGAAACATTGTGCAGCCCGGGGACGTAATACTGGCTGACAAATGTTTTCCGGGTATCAGGGAAAGTCTGGCAGACACTGATGCCGTGCTCGTGATGCCGCCTTTTTTATCGGTGCATGGGCAGTTCAGTGAGCCAGAAGTGTGCGACACACTACTTTGCCCAGGTCCGAATTCACGTTGAGCGAATGATACAGCGAATTAATATACTCGGGACAACGGTGCCCATTACTCTGATCCCCCGATGGATGACGCTTCAACATGTGCTGTACGCTGGCAAATTTGCAACCTGCCATTATCAAGCCAAAGGAATAAATGGCAGCAAATGTAGGTACATTCAGACGCATGGCGAGGCTAGGTACAGAGCTCCAATTTCTCTCGTGGGGTTGGCTCTTCCTGGGTACCAGCGTAGGCTTCTTATCCGCAACCGAATTCTGCGCCAGAGATTGATTTAAATGTTTCTGTATGATATGTGATGTCCTGCCGTAAAAGATGGCTAACACCTTTATTACGAGATGCAAAGATGATTGATAGCAACGAGTGTATTTTCCATGCCCTTTTGGTTCTATTCTATAATGAAAGTTTCAAATCGGAGCACGTTTTATAAGTAGCATTGTTTATGCCAATGAGAATAAAACAACAGCAAATAAAAATAACACACTTTAGCAGAAAACTAAACATTCTGATTGCAAGATTATATTTTGTGTACTGGACTTTACATTTCAGCGTAGTTCTAAACCACCACTTCCTAAAAAGACCGGCAAGTATGCAAAAAACACATGGAACGTTGTCGCGAGTCATATTGTCTGCAGTGAATTGAATGCAGTACTTTATTGTTCTGTCTTTTACATCACTTGTACTGACATGCTTAGAGCTGGTACTTTTGTGCAAGGACTAGCAGTACCAGCTGAAATAAAACCGTTCTAGAGAGGGAATCGCATTGCCCAAAAACTTGTCGTTCCTGGGAACGAACACAGTGGAATCGTGCTCACCGCATGTGTAGACATAAAAATAACATGATTGCAAGTCCAGCACAAACATCAACACATGCACTTGTGCATAGTACTTGTGCGGTGGCTTCAGGCACAACTCGTCATTAACGTAACTCCGGAGAGTTGTCCCAGCGCGCTAGCGCCACCCGCGGTGCGCAGGTGCGTCACGGCTGGATGTGTGCTTTATTGCCAAAAGCGTTGTAGGCGTTGGAACATATTTCATGTTTATTTATCAGTCCAAATATATCAGAATAAAAAATTATACCTGAAATACATATTTATGTTTACTGTAGTAACCAGGAAGGGCGAGTTACCGAGTTACTCCACTACTAGATTATAATGCGCGCATCTTTCCCAAGACCCGAGTCACCCGGATTCCCATTTCCTCACTTTGTGTACATTCATGATTTTGTTTGTCATATTCGCTGTCCTGTTTCTATTGCCGCACCCGAGCTGATCATGTATATCGTCTGAGTCAAGTATGTCCTGGATGGCTTTAAGAAAACTGCTGAATTCTTCCATAAAGGACTTCCAACCCGAAAGTGTAAACGATTTCGATGCCGACCGAACTTACTACTGTTGGTGGCGTGGAGACGGCCGAACTCGTGCAGAATTTTACGACGAGAAAATTATCACCACGACCGGTACTTTCAACTTCACTAATAAGCTATTTCACGAATGTATGGACTCTTGCAGTTTGCTTAAAAGTTTTGTTCATTTCTGTGCCTCGGTCCACAAATACAAGCGAGCGATGTGGTACAGAAACGACCAAGCGTAAAGAGAAGCATCGCGCGGCCTTAGTATCCACACACACAAATCAATTTGTTTCTGGTGGGTAACACGCATAAAGCTGTTACTGCAACACTGCTGGCTACAATCAACAAAAACTATGAATTCCAACCACACAAGTTTGCCCGGCACTTGGTGCGCATTGTTTTCACCGTGGAGGAGAGGCGAACAAAGTCTCTACATGAAAAGGCTTGCACACTGCTCGAAAAGACATCCCCGCGAAGCAATGCATCGACAAGGAAAAGAATGCCATCATCAGTAAGTCCAGAAACTTGTGTAGTTTATTTTGTTTCGTTCTTATACTTTGCTGATACCTAAAGCTCTTATACTTACGCTTTGAGTGACCCACTCTTTGTTGGCCGGTCAAAATAAATAAATAAATACTGTTAACTTTTTCTGCCCCAAATGGTCTAAAATTTGTCATTTATTTCTAAAAACAGTTATCTCCTTACTATTTTCCTAGTTCTCTAATTATATATTTTTTTAGTATAATGTAATCAATCATTTATTGATAATACCAGCTTTGCTGCATAAATATATTTTTAGTTACTTAGCTACTGCTTTAATAAGTGTAATATATAGGTGTCATGTCACACTTAGAAAAAAGTTGTTGCAACCGGGCGATGAGGAAGAAGAGAAGCGGCGGGAGCTCATGCATTTTGTAATTTTTATCAGTCTGAAAAACGAACAGTAAAGGAAAAGGTCGCACCGACCGATTTGTCTAGCGTAATTGCCTTCGTATTCCTTGGTTCCTCAACATATGGTGCCGAAACCCGGGAGTGTCCCGCATCACAAGGGCCCAAGCTACACGCCGCAGGGAATTTCAATCCTGCAGCTGCAACGGAATTCAGCAGTTCCTTGGCGGGAGCAGACCACTGGGAAAAGAACAGCGACGGAACCTTGGCAGGCGACCGTACGGCCTCGTAAATACGAATAGTCAATGGAGAGGCTGAAGGCTAGGCGGTCGGCTCGGCGGGCACAGAACACTAGGATAATGAACGACGCCAATCGGATTCTCCAGGATCCCAGCCCCGACCTAGCAAGAGTGCGTTCGATCAAGGACAGACTCACTACCAGCAATGCAGAGCTCCGACTACTTGACGGTGAGATAGAGCCGCTAATTCCAATCCAAGAACTGGAAAGTGAGTGCACCGCCACTGCAGAATACCAAGACGAAGCCGTCATGGTGATCAGCGAGTTCGAGACCAAGATTGAGTCCCTACAATCGCAGAGAATAATAGCTACGGCGGCGAGCACCGGAAACCAAACCGGCATTCAAGACAACGCAGCGAGACGTGGACCAAAGCTTCCGAAGCTGGAGCTATCTACCTTCGATGGAGAGCAAAGCAACTGGCTCACATTCTGGGAGCAGTTTGGTGGAGCCATCCATACCAATGCAACTTTAACAACCACAGATAAGTTCCACTACCTTCGTCGGTGTCTAACGGGAGATGCTGCTGCGGCGATTGCCGGGCTACCAACAACAGAAATATGCTATGCCGAAGCGATCACCATCTTGCAACAGAGGTTTGGAGAGAAGAGGAGAATAGAGCGGCAGCATCTGAATGCCCTCAGAAATCTACCGCACGTTGCTTCAGCTAATGACGTGAGAGGGTTGAGAAACCTGTATGACACCACACAACTCAACGTTCGGTGTCTAAACTCTTTGAATGTTCCCACGTCAAGTTTTTCAGCCATGCTCTGTGACATTCTTGTCAGGGCGTTGCCTTACGAGGTTACAGTGGAGTATCACCGGCAAGTCAACAACACCGCTTTCACCAACGCAGCGGCTCAAGACCAAGGAGACGGATCGGCGGCTGGAACTTCAAGGTCAGCGGATACTACGTCGGAGTCAGTGACCGAATTGAATGGAATGCTTCGCTTCCTGCGTGTGGAAGTAGAAAGCCGAGAAAGAAGTAGCCTTGAGGATGCTCGAGGTAAACACGAGACAAAGGTAAAGTCGTTTGCATCAGCATCAGCTTTTCATAACGCAACAAATGCTACACATTCTCAGTGTTTTTTCTGCCATTCAAAGAAGCACACACCGCCATCTTTTGATTGCAGCAAACAGAGAGAGGAAAAATTAAGTATGTTATCAAAAGACTCCAGATGTTTCCGATGCACATTGAAAGGTCACCGAGCACGAGATTGCAGAAAAAACCTCAGTTGCGCAGTTTGCAGAGCCAGACATGCAACCACAATGTGCGATCCTGAGTTTGTTAGGCGGATGAAGGAACGTTCGCCCCAAGGTAACGATACGATTTGCGTGTCTGCATCCAGCTCGGGCGCGCGCTCAGAAAAGAAGTTTAGTGACGGCATATATCTCCAGAAGTTCAAGGCATTTTTAGTGACCAACGCTGGCAGCTGCTATGTCAAGGGAATAATCGACGGTGGCAGTCAGCGCACATTTATAAAAGAAGAGGTAGCGCAACGCCTAGGGCTGAAAGTCCTGCGGAGAACAAAGATAGCACTCAACACTTTCGCCAGTAATGCTTCGAAGGTTATAGAGCGCAGTCCCGTTGTGGAGGTAAAGCTCAAAAGTCAATTTGACAATACAGAAATAACCTTTGAAGCAATTTCCATCCCGGTCATTTGCCAGGACGTATCTACGCCAACAACGGACATCCCGTTTGTGCGATTTCTGCGAGAAAGCAGTAAGAATTTGGCAGACGACGTGATGTTCCCAGGTGTAAAAACAGTTCCTGAAAAAATTCTGTTGATTGGATCCGACCAGTTGTGGAAGTTCTGCACAGGAGACGTGATCAGGTGCGCAGATGTGGACGGATTGGTAGCGATCAACACAAAGATGGGCTGGACGCTGCAAGGTCCTTCAAGACGTGGGAAGGCTCCAATGGGATTCAAGTCTGATGATATGTGTCCTACAAGCGAAGACAAAGGAAACCCAAGTGGAAGAGGCGCTACAGCCCTTCTGGGAGTTAGACAGAATGGGAGTTGCCGACAGTGAGCTCGGAGACACTGATGCAGACACCATTACACACTTTGAGCAAAACATCATTAAGAAAAACGGACTATACGAAGTGGCTCTGCCGTGGAAAGAAGACACTTTTGATATGCTGGCAAACAACCGGGAAGTTGCCATTTTACGTCTAGGGAGCTTGTTGAGAAGAATCTCACGAAGGGAGGGATTACTCAAGCGGTATGATCATGCAATGAGACAGTATTTGCGTGATGGGCATGCAGAAGTGATAAAGAGCAGAAACGAAAGCGACAGCGCGCAGGTCATGTATTACACGCCGCATAAAGAAGTAATACGTGAAGATGCAACAACAACAAAGTTAAGGATCGTCTTCGACGCATCTTCTCATGCCAAAGGGTGCAGGTCGTTGAATGACTGCCTAGTAACAGGACCCAACTTGAACCCCGAGCTTCTGCAGGTCCTGCTTCGGTTTAGATGGTACTCAGTTGCAACGACCACCGACATTAAGAAAGCGTTTTTACAAATTGCCACCCGTGAAGATGATCGTGATGCTTGTAGATTTCTTTGGTTTGCTGAGGAGCCAAGTTTCCCTTTCAACAAGGAAGAAATTCAAGAGTGGAGGATGACTCGGGTTCCTTTCGGATCCACGTCTAGTCCATTCATGCTCACAGCTACAATACAACATCACTTGAAGTTGGTCTGCGAAGAAGACCCACAATTAGCAGAGAAACTCAGGACATCTTTCTACGTTGATGATCTACTGCTCGGAGCCGACGATATTGAGGATGCCGTGAGGCTCTACCACACTTCCAGGAACGTCATGAGACAGGCAGGAATGACACTCCGGAAATGGACTGCGAACAATGAGCAACTGCAGGAGCAGTTCAACAAGGAGGAGCCAAAATTTATGACCGAAGAAAAAAGCCTCTCACCTTCACCAATCTCCAAGGTACTTGGAATGATGTGGGATCACGAAGGGGACTGCTTTATTTACAAAGTTGAAGCTTTGCTTGAATTCCTCTCAGCAAATGTGGACACTAAACGGTTCATCCTCAAGGCAGCCTCAAGAGTATTCGATCCTCTTGGATTGATCGCGCCCTTCGTCCTAACAGCTAAGCTGCTATTTCAGAAGCTGTGGACATTGGGAATCAGCTGGGATGAAGAACTCCCCGCTGATTTGATCACTGAATGGCACGCTCGGACGGCGGACCTTGTTCAACTGCACTCGTTAAGTATACCAAGACATGTCAAGCGAGGCATCCAGGCAGGAGCCAACAAGGTACAGCTACACGTCTTCGTAGATGCAAGCACGAAAGCCTACGGATCTTGTGCGTACTTTAGAACAGCCGATGACCAAGGAAAAACAGCTACCATGTTAGTTGTTGCGAAGACAAGAGTGGCACCGATAAAACCTTTATCACTGCCTAGGTTGAAGCTGATGGGGGCGAATATTGGAGCCAGACTCATACGATACATAAAACAGTCATATTATGACGTGGAACTTGATTACATTATGTGGACTGACTCAACGGTTGCCCTCAGTTGGGTGAGAGGAGTCCCTGAAAAATGGAAGCCATTTGTAAAAAACAGGGTGGCAGAGATACGCGTCATGACATCCCCGGACCACTGGAGGCACTGCCCCGGTCAAGAGAATCCGGCGGATCTCTTGACCAGAGGACTAGGCGTTCAGGAGCTTCGTGCTAACTCTCTTTGGAGGAAAGGCCCGAGTTGGCTGAGTCAAGAACCTTCAGAATGTCCTGAATCTTCAGTGTTCTTGGAAGACACGCCTCAACTCGAAGTAAAAGAAGAGACACATGTGCTGTTGGAGAAAGGCCAAGAAGTTCCATCATTGTTCGACACCGGAAGTTACGAGAATTACCAGAAGGTTCTGAGGATCACTGCCTGGGTCATCAGGTTCGCTAACAACGCACAGAAGAGAAATGACAAAATACGAGGTGGATTAATTGCGGCAGAGTTGGACAAAGCAGAGCAGTATTGGATCAGGCAGATACAAAACGAAAGGTTTCAGACGGATATTATGCTCCGCGAGAAAAATACGACAGAGGTTAATGTAAGACTCGCAGAGTATCATCCTCTCTTTGGCGAAAACAAAATCCTGCGGGTCGGAGGACGACTGCAGAGGTTGATGGAAAGTCTCGATGTGAAACATCCAGTCCTGTTACCGAACGACCATGACTTTGTCAAGCTAATTGTGATGCACGCTCATTGTAAGGTTATGCACGGGGAAGTAACAAGCACAATGTGTTACCTACGAGAGAGGTACTGGATAATACGTGCTAGGCAGCTGACCAAGAAGGTAATAAAAAGTTGCCTCGTATGTTCACGGTTGAATGCGAGGCCAACTGCTGTTGAGCAAGCTCCGCTACCGACAGATCGAATCAAGAAGGCAAAGCCGTTCGAGGTAACCGGAGTCGACTTCGCAGGGCCGCTGTACGCAAAAAGAAACGACGGTAGCTGCAGCAAAGCGTACATCGTACTTTTCACATGCGCCTCCACGCGAGCAGTTCACCTCGAGCTCTCAACGGGCCTCACTGCTGAAGCTTTCTTGCTTGCATTCCGGCGTTTTATAGCAAGAAGAGGCATACCACTGGACATATATTCTGATAATGCACTAGCCTTCAAGAAAGCATCAAAAGACATCCAGAAGGCATTGGGTGCACTGGAGCAAGAAGTTTTCAAATCATACATTGCCGAACACAGAATCAACTGGAAGTTCATTGTGGAGGCCGCTCCATGGTGGGGCGGGTGGTGGGAGAGGCTCGTTCGATCTGTCAAGGCAGCACTTAAGAAAGTGTTGGGCAGAAACAGCCTATGCTTCGAAGCACTGACGACTGTCCTTGCTGAGGTGGAAGCAATGGTAAACTTAAGACCACTGACATATCTCTACTCGGGAGTAGGAGACCCCTCAGTCATCACGCCAGCACATTTCTTAATAGGGCAAAGTTTGACAGTTCTACCAGAAACAAGCTTGTCTAACGACCGCCCAGGATGCGTGACACAGAAGGAAACAGCTCGCCAGTTCCAGTATCGAAAAATAATCATGGAACATTTTTGAAACGCTGGCGGTCTGAGTACCTGTTGGAGTTGCGGTCAGCTCATCAATATCCCGTCACCAATACTTGCTCCCTGAAAGTGGACGACGTAGTCATAGTGGAAAATAACCGAGCATCCAAGCTGTTCTGGGAACTGGGGAGAATCATAGAGACGTACCCCGGAACTGACAGAATTGTTCGTGCCTGTCTCGTGAAACAGTAAAACGGTACGCTCATAAAGAGACCCGCGCAGAAACTTTATTTGCTGGAAATTCGTCCAAGTCAACTTCAGGCTCGGGGAGGATGTTGCAACCGGGCGATGAGGAAGAAGAGAAGCGGCGGGAGCTCATGCATTTTGTAATTTTTATCAGTCTGAAAAACGAATAGTAAAGGAAAAGGTCGCACCGACCGATTTGTCTAGCGTAATTGCCTTCGTATTCCTTGGTTCCTCAACAAAAGTATTGATTCTGGCTGATTGTAGCAAAAACGTTTTCCTTCCCCAGCCTACGTCTGCAGCCATTGCAAGGTGGATGATGCGAAGTACAAAAAAAAACAACAACATGCTGTCAAAGGACTCGAAAGAATAGACTTGTAGTGTTGGAACTAATAAACTTGAGTGAAATCCAATAGCACGATTTCAATCATCAGGAATAGTTATAAGTACACAAATGACGTATCACAACCATCTCAGATTTTTTTTTAATTATACAATGTGATCAAAAGTGCCTGGTAGTCAGTTTTTTGTAGGGACTACAAATGCAATGGAAAGGCAGCAGAAGAGGGTTAATGAATGGCATAATGTCAAAGGCAAACGTGCAATATGAATAGCCTCGAGTAACCAAGAAACGTGGTACAATATTCACTAAAGTAAACTGAAAAGCTAATGAAAAATAGTTGCCATCTCATATCTTCCGTGTCACTTTTCCATTGAGCCAAAAAAACATCTGATGGTACAGTGCTCAACGAAACGAAATGGGCCAGCGGAACGCGTGGCCTCCAGAACTTGCTGCGCCATCTACCGATAAAAGACGGGCTGCCTGGTGACGCGAGTCGGAGGTGTGCAAAGCTGATACGAGCGCTCATCGGCTGTTCCCACGCTGTGCACAACTCCCGATGGGTAATCTCTGCAGAGTGATAGCCTTTTTTTATTATTTAATCGCCGCGTGGTTTTATCGCGATCTGTTTGACGCCCTGTGCATACTTTTATCTTGTCTCAAATATGAAAGAATAGGAACAAAAGGGCAATATTTTTTTCTTTTAATAAAAAGCACAGTGCCATTTCACTTCACATTTATTTTTCTATAAATTGTCGGTTCACTGCCATCAGTATCCATTCGTGAAGATGCCGTCGCGAGTGCCAATTCACGAACGCTGGCGAATCGTGGCCCTATGCCGCGCGGGAATGCCCCAACGAGAAGTCGCCCGGATGACAGGAAGGACCCGAACCGCAGTGGCCCGAATTTTCACGGCGTTTCGAGACGACAACGGCCGCATCCATGACGCTCCTCACGACGTCCGCCCAAGGTCCACTACCGATGAGGAAGATCGATGGATCGTCGCGGCTGCAGTCGACCAGCCTTTTATTACGGCCCGTGACATTCGAGGCGAACTTGGTCTGAATGTCAGTGACCAACTTGTGCGACGCCGTCTTGCAGAAGCGGGTATTAGGAGCTATGCTGCGTGCAAGAAGCCAATTTTAACTCCTCGACAAAAAGATATCCGCCTGCGGTTTGCCATGGAAAAGACATCATGGACGATTCAAGACTGGAAAACCGTTGTTTTCAGCGACGAGTCCTCTTTCTCAACTGACTGGCACCAAGGAAAACAAGTTTGGAGACCGCGAGGTGCACGGTATGTTACTTTTGAGCAACACGACAATTTTTAACAAGCCGGATCTTATAATTTGTGATTTTGATGTTTCAGGTATGATGCCCCTTACTTGCAGCGTGTGGGCAGGAGTGGGCGACAAACCGTTAACGTCTGGTTGGCATTGTCAGCGGAAGGACTTGGTCCACTTGTAAGAATCCAGAGGCTTAACTCCGAAACGTATTGCGACGTCATTGAGCACGAGCTCATTCCTTACGTTCTTGAGGGACCTTTCCCTGACGGATGCTTTTTTTTTCAACATGACCTTTGTCCTGTTCATCAGTCAAATCGTGTGCGTGACCTTCTAGAGGAACGCGGAGTGGCGGTTATGCCATGGCCCCCAAAAGGGGCTGACATGAACCCCATCGAGAACATCTGGGGAAACATGAAGATCCAGCTATCGCGGCGAGGACTTCACTCCGTCACGACTGACCAGCTATGGGATGCTGTGAAGGAAGAATGGGACAGGCTGCGGCAATGTCCAGAGTTGGTGGTGAATCTTTATGAATCCCTTCCGCGTCGCATGAATGCTATTCGTGAAGCCAATGGAGAGTTCTGCAAATATTAGAGTAAGGTGCTGATAATAAAACAAGCACGTTACTTATATTATTTTTTTTCTGGTAGGCGCAGCATTGTGTAACATGTCAAATAAACTATGTTGACACAGCACACGCTTTTTAATGACTGTCAGACGCTCGCTAAAATTGAATAAAACCACGAAAAAATAAAACTATCTGCATTAATATATTATAGCTGCAAAAGGCCGGACGCGCTGGCTCATCAATCTTTTATGGAATAAAAAATGAAGCTGTATCTTTTCTTTTTTATATATTTGAAGCAAGATAAACTCATGCACATCATCACGACAGTGTCTCTGAGGAAAAATAAACGTGGTCACTCCGCAAAATCATGGCCTGCGCAGATTATCGGGGGTTGCGCGCCTGTGTGCGAACAGCCGCTGAGCGCTCGTATCAGTTTTGCGCATGTGCGACTCGCGTCACCAGGCAGCCCGTCTTTTATCGGTAGATGGCGCAGCAAGTTCTGGAGCCACGCGTTCCGCTGGCCCATTTCGTTTCGTTGAGCACTGTACTTTTCTTTTGAAATGCTGTAAAAAAAGTCAACAGGGAATATTGAATGTCAACAGCTTTTCAACAAAAAGCATCACAGAATGTCTGTTGAGTTTCAATTAATAAGTGGGCCAATATTCAATAAAAAGCCAACCGACTTTTTACGCTTTTCTTTTGAAAAGCTGTTGACATTTAATATTCAACCCTGACTTTTCAAGAGATTTTCAATAGAAAAGCATCACAGAAAGTCTGCTGACTTTCAATAAAAAAGTGGGTCAATTTTCAATAGGATGTCAACAGACTTTCTCTGATGCTTTTCTGTAGAGAAGCTGTTGACATTTAATAGCAAGAGACAAGCTGTTGACATTCTATATCCTCTATTGACTTTTTTGGAAACTTTTCTATAGAAAGGTATAACAATTTTTGTAAAGGGGAGAGAGTAAACATTGCGTGCCCAGTATGAGAGTCACGTCAACATAATTCTTGTTGACACCAGAGTTGTTTTTAGTGTTTCAGCTCTTCAAGGCTGAACTTCACAGCTCGAAGAAAGACATTGGAAGCCAAGCTGATACCCTACAGCTTGAGAAAGAACAAGTGCTCGGGATTGTACGGGTTAAAAACAAACCGGCCCTTGTATCACTAACCTGTGTGCCATTTTAAGTTATTCTACAACATTTGCGACCTGTATGTGGAGTCTCGCATGTCGAACAAGAGGAAGGACTTCAGCATCAGTAACGCGGACGCAGTATTGCTAACGATGATGAAGCTCTATCACAATCTGAAATTTTCCCTTTTTGGTGTACTGTCTGGTGTCCAGAATGACAGCTTTTAAGATATTCAGAGCATCAGTACCAGGCCTGGTAGCAGTGCTCAGGCACGCCGTTTTCTTGCCCGAAAAATAGGCTTTGCTCCAGTCCCTGACCAACTACTTTAAAAGGGCAACTCCCCCAAAACATAGATTCTATAAAAGGGGCCGATATCGCTTTAGGAGATCAAAATAAGGTCATACCCAAAATATCACGTGGAACCAACGTCGCATTCCCGATTAAAACCAATATTAAAAATGTTGTACCAGCCGAGTTAGCAACCCGACAGCGGGTGAGCAACGCTGGCAGCAGGTCAGCTAGTGAAGCATAGCAGGGCAATGATGTAGGTTTCGTCCTACGCTCTCGTACGAACGCCGCAGACGCTTAGTTTCCTGTGGCACTCTGCGGTTCTGCTTACGGCGAGAGGTGCTTACAGCGAGTCGAGAACTGAGCTAGTTGGTCGTTGTGAAAAAGAAAAAACACAGCGCCGGAGACACCTTGCCTCTCAACCAAAAATAGAAAAATGAAAGCATGGACTAAAACAGCCTGAACTTAAGAAAAAAACATAGAAAGAAAACAGGAGATGAGATGAGACGGCTGACTATCAACGAGCTCTAGTGAAAACTTCTTCTTCAAGTTGTTTTTATCCAAGTATGTACCAACCGCGTGATGATGATTGGGGTTCAATGGCGCAAGAGCGACTGTGGTCATATTGCGCCAAGAAAGTTAACTTAAAAAGCCTAGCATGCAGTTACATCTAAACTTACTTGTCTACCTATATCAGGTGCAAAAAGCAAATTGCATGTAGGAAACTTAAAACGCGAGCAAATGGTACCAAAGGTCTATCACCAAGCAAAAAATAAGGATGAAATGGAAGGTGGTTTCTGAAAAGTTAAGGAAACTATCTTCGGCGTTGATGATCAAGAAATCTACAATTCCAAAGGATGTGAAGGGCAGTTAACACTTTCTCACACTTTTCACAGAGCTTGACATCTTCACCGTAGAGCAAGTGCAGGTGTGTCAATCGAGAATGACCAATTCTCAAGCGGCACAAAAGGACTTCCGAACGGCGGTCCTTATGGGAGGAACTCTCCCTTACTTCTAAGTTGGGCTTAATAATGTGGAGTTAGTTATCGATCTGTGTGTCCCAATCCAGCTGCCATAACTTAATAATTGACTTGTTTAAAGGGTAACCCCGGTCCATACTTTCCATTTTGGGATTATGACTGTTTTTAGTCCAGTCAGCGTCCCTTAATTACAAGGTGTAATTTTTTTCATGTTACTGTGGGTAGTTTTAAAGATATTGAAACCTCAAAGTTTTGTTTGAGGCGAGGCCAACAAAACCGAAACTAGCCGCTCGAGGCTCCGGCAACACTGGAAGTCAGCCACTATGTGAATGTGACGTCAGGATCGTTCTCGTTCAACGAGTACGCAGGCCGAGCGGCACCTACCCCTGTTGCGCTAGCCGTCTAAAGATAGGAGGTAAGCTGATTTTGTTTTAATCCTGTATAGTGTAGTTATCCAGCATATGTAGCAAGAGTTAGTGCGTACACCCAAAGGCTATCGACTGGAAAACGAGTGAACTCGTTCGGTGCCGTACTCGCCGGCTGTCGCCGTGTGTGCGGTCTTCCGTACTCGTCGCTAGGCCTAAATTGTCATCGGGGTTGATTGATTGATTGATTGAGTTTTATTGGCGCAAAAGCATCTAAGGCTATAGAGCGCCAAAGTCCGTGACTATTTCATAAATGGTTTCTAGAGAGGAAAGAGGGCTCTAGTGGCCAGTGATAGAATAAAAGGATGTGCATGAATCTGTATATAAATAATGTGGATGAAAAATTTAAAATTGCAAAGCAAGTTTAAAGTCGATGTAAAAGTCCAGTGCTTTCTAGGAATTTAAAAACATTTGTATGATTTATAAAAGGTTCATGTCCAAGCAAAAGAGCAAGGTGTAAAGGCATCTGTGCTGAATAAAACTGGGCAAAGTTGAATTGGCGGTATCTGTGATATGCGGGGCACTCAAGAAGGATATGAACTACTGTTAATGATTTTGAGCAGTGTTCGCATGCAGGTGGATCCTCTCGACGAAGCAGATACCCATGTGTTAGATGTGTGTGGCCAATTCTTAGCCGACAAAGGATTACCTCGAAAAAACGGTCCCTATGACGGGCACTCGCCCACTCCTGTAGCATCGGCTTCACAACATGAAGTTTGTTGTTGGTTTCGCGGGACCATTCCTCTTGCCATTTACACTTGATACTTTTCTTTACAGTCGCTTTGTAGTCTTGGTAGGGTATGTCGTGAAGATCAACCTTCCTTGTAGCACATGTGGAAGCGGCACGATCAGCAGCTTCATTGCCGGGAATACCCACGTGACTAGGCACCCAGCAAAAGACTATCTGCAATTTGTTGTCCCTAGCCGCAGCAACCACTTTATGTTGTAGCTGAGTTATTATAGGGTTTTTCGCTATCTCAAGGGATCTGAGTGCTCTCAGAGCACTTAGTGAATCAGTGTAAACTACAGAGTATGTATGCCTATTTTTGATAATATAGTCTGTGGCCAATAGTAAACCGTATAACTCGGCAGTCAAGATAGTTGCACTGGAATTAATCCTCCGCACACATTTAAGTGATGGTCCAATCACGGAACATCCGACACAGGAATCGGTTTTTGTGCCGTCAGTATAAAAGCTGGTGTAGTCTTTATATGTATTTTGTAGCTCAAAGAATTCCTGTTTTAAAACTTCTGGTGGGGTATTTTTCTTAGTGTACTCAGTAAGTGACAAGTCTGTGATGAGCAGACCATGTTCCCACGGTGCCACTGTTCCCAAAAGCTGAGCAACAGGTGGGTTTGTCTGAAGGTTAGCTGATGCGGCCGCAGTCTTGTTCCGCAAAGAAAAGGGAGGCTTAACAGCGGGCTTGCTTTGGAAGGTTCGTTCAAAACGTGTTCCCTCGACTAGTTCCCGACACGGATGTTGTACTACCGACCGTATCCTAAGGGAATACATTAGACCTAGGACATCTCGCCTTTTCTCTAGAGACATTTCATTAGCTTCGGCATAGAGGCTCAGCACAGGGGATGTACGAAATGCACCAGTGGCAAGTCTGATCCCTGCATGATGGATTGGATCCAACATTTTCAGTGTTGATGCACTCGCTGATTCATACACCAAACATCCATAATCTAGGCGTGACCGCACAATCGACCTATAGATTCTTAGAAGGCACAGTCGATCGGAGCCCCAAGTCATGTGGGAGAGAACTCTTAAAATATTAAGGGATTTATGGCATTTTTGTTTTAGAGTTTTGATATGCTGGCTGAAAGAGAGCTTGGAGTCGAATATAAGCCCTAGAAACTTATACTCAGTTTTTATCTGAACTGGTGCACTGTATATGGTCAACGAAGGCGTCGGCATCACACCACGTTTTCGTGAAAAACAAACACAAGCAGTCTTCTCCGTGGAGAACTTAAATCCGTTATTGTCAGCCCACCTTGTCACATTATTAATAGTCAGTTGAACACGCCGTTCACAGATTGCAAGGTTACATGAGGAAACAGCGATCTGGAGGTCATCTACATATAGCGAATAGTGGACCGATGGTGGTATGACACGCGCGATAGAATTGATTTTTATAGCAAACAGAGTAGCACTTAGGACACCGCCCTGTGGAATACCGTTTTCCTGTACGAACCATCGTGAGTGTACAGACCCCAGCCTTACTCGGAAGGTGCGTCTACCTAAATAGCTTTCAATGGCAAAGAACATGCGGCCCTGGATACCAATGTCAATCAAGTCCCTCAAAATTCCATGCCGCCAGGCAGTATCGCATGCTTTCTCGAGATCGAAGAACACAGAGAGGCAGTACTGTCTATTGACAAAGGCCTCTCGAACAGTTGTCTCCAATCGAACCAACTGATCCTGCGTTGAGCGGAATGAGCGGAAACCGCACTGGTATTTATCCAGGATGCAATGTTTTTCCAAGTGCTGCATCAGTCGTCTATTAATCATTTTTTCGAGGGTTTTACACAAGCAGCTCGTCAATGCGATTGGCCTGTAACTAGTAGCAGCATCCGAGTTTTTTCCAGGTTTAAGTAGAGGGATAATTGTAGCCGTTCTCCAAGCTGATGGAAAACGTCCCTCCTCCCATATTCTGTTGAAAAGGTATAAAACCAAATCAAGTGTAGACGGGTGTAGATGATTCAACATGAAGTAGTGGATACCGTCAGGACCAGTTGCCGAGGGTTTGACGTTATGAAGGACCATCTTTAGTTCAATAAGGGTGAAGAATCTATTGTACGGCTCCCGTGCACTGCCAGGTGCCTTTATGGTCCTGGCTTCTTTCTGTTGTGTTAGCCGAAGAAATGATGGTGAATAGTGCCTGGAACTTGAAACAAACTCGAAATGTTCCCCGAGAATATCGGCTTGTTCCTCTAGACTTTCTGGACAGGTTCCGTTGCAGGATAACAGGGGGATGGTGAAAGCAGTATAACATCCATTGATTTTGTTAATTCGGTCCCAGACCTCTTTCGGGGATGTGTGGTTATTTATTGATGTCGCATACCCTTGGAAACTTGTTCTTTTTGATTGCCGGCGAATGTACCGTGCACGGGCCTTCATTTGCTTAAAGTGAAGATGATTGCTTGATGTCGGATACCGTCGAAATATGCTCCATGCCTTGTTTTCTTTTTTTCGTGATTCTGAGCATTCTTCGTTCCACCAAGGCTTGGGACGGCGTGGGAGGCGTCCCGAGGTCATGGGGATTGCCATTATGGCTGCCTGAAGGATACAATTCGTTAAGTATTCGTTCTCTTCATCAATTGAAAGCTTGTCAAGAGATGTGCATGCCAGCAGTGAGAATTCACTGAATTGTGACCAGTTTGCCTTCTCAAATTTCCAGCGGGGAGTTCGGCTGGGGAGGGTCACACCTGGGTTATTTCGTCTTAAAACAATCGGCATGTGGTCACTACCTAAAGGATTATCTGTAACCTGCCACGAAAAGAGTGAAAATAAAATAGGTTCACTTATAGAGAGGTCAATTGATGTAAATGAGTTTGTGGGTGCACTAAAATATGTAGGTTTCTTTTCGTTAAACAGACACAAATTTGTAGATAAAATAAACCGTTCGACAATTGCTCCACGAGTATCGCGTCTAGTACTGCCCCATAAAGGATTGTGTGCATTAAAATCGCCAAGAATAATGAATGGATGGGGGAGTTGCGCGATGAGTGACTCAAGATCTTCACACCTTAAATGAAAGTTTGGAGGAATGTAAAGTGAACAAAGGGTTATCAGGCGGTCTGACAGAATGCGAACAGCTACTGCTTCCAAGGCGGTCTGCACGGAAACCTCAACACATGCAGCTGATTTTTGCACTACTATGGCCACGCCGCCAGAATAGTAAGACGAGTGATCTCTATCCTTGCGGAAAAAATGAAAGTGCCTAAAGACTCCTGACTGACTTCCCTTCAAGTGAGTTTCCTGGAGACACACTGCCAGTGGACGATATTCCTCCAAAAGGGAGCAAACATCGTCATAATTATGTAGGAGACCTCGGCAGTTCCATTGAATAAGACTCATTGTCGGTTACAAGTTTGAAACTCGGGACCTCGAGTTCGTAGCCTTAGCGCATAAGCAGCTAAAGCTGTAATGCACCACTCACAAACTAGGGTTCTAAGGAAAAATCTAAAAACTAATTTAATAAAAAACGAAAGAGGACATGAATGGGTGTGGATGTCAACAGGAGGGCAGTTCCGACCAAGCCTTCGGGGAAAGACAAATAGAGGTAGTGCCCTAGGCGAGGGAGTCGCCAATAGTCCTCTGGCTGATCCTTGTGGAGCTGCCCCCTCTGACCTCCAAGGGGGTCGAGACTTTGGGCCAACGCCACTGGCGAGGGAGTCGCCATCATTCCTCTGTCCCAACTGATCCCTAAGAGTGAGTGAGGTAATGCAGGTGAGCGACAAAGAACAGTGATGCTGTGAGGTGTATGAAGTGTTAATGAAAATTTTTGGGTGTTGAAACAGCGTCCACGACTAAGCACTTGCTACGTGCCACCTTCTGGACCTGTCGCTTTGGTCTTTTTCTTTGGGTCCTCAACTTTTGACGAGATTTTACCAACCTTCGAAGCAGGTGGAGGCTCCGGCGGACTGCTGGAGACATCCATTGCCTCAACCTCGCGATGCGAGGAACATGAAGGGCGCCCCTCAAGGCACTGTGACTCTGTCGTCACAGTTTTCTCACGAGGACGTGCGGGCATACGGCGCGGGGCCGTCGCCTTTGAGGATGCGGTTTGAGTTGAATCCCTCTGTTCTTGAGAGATTCCAGGTGAGATTTTGGGGGCTTGAGGTTTGCGCGGGGCAGAAAGGTCTAAAAGGCAGACCTGTGTCCCCACGGAAGCCGTTGTCGGTGCAGCCCCCTTGCTGACCGCAGCGGCGTAGGTGCCTCTCTGTAGGAATGAGAGGCGTTTTCGTGCTTCAAAGTAGGTCAGATTTTCTTTGGTTTTCAGTGTTAGTATTTCTTTTTCTTCTTTAAACTTTAGGCATGAACGGGAGTATGCAGGGTGAGCACCTGAACAGTTCACGCATTTGGAAAAATCACTTGCACAGCTGTCAGTAGGGTGATCATTGCTTGAACATTTTCCGCAGGTTGTCCGTCCCCTGCAAGTGGCTGCCCCATGTCCGAAACGCTGGCAGCTAAAGCAACGTCTCGGATTGGGTATAAACGGTCGAACCTTGCAGTTGAGATAGCCAGCCTTGACCGTCTGGGGGAGGGTCGTGGAGTTAAATGTAAGCACAAGGTGCTTCGAAGGCTTCTCTTGGTCTTCTCGACGAAAGGTAATACGCCTCACTGCAATCACACCCTGATTGCTTAGTCCTTCAAGGATTTCATCTTCAGTACTTTCCAACAGATCATCTTCGGAGATCACGCCCCGAATGGTGTGGCGTTACTGTGACTTTGCGATCAGCTATACTAGTAAGTCCAAGGAGCGCTTTACTTTGTTGCTCAGTTTCAACCTCGACAAGGAGGTCTCCAGAGCGAAGCTTCTTTGCTTTGAAAGATTTTCCAACACATGATTCCAAGGTTTTTGCCACAAGGAATGGGGACAGCTTTCCAAGTGGTAGTTCGTATTCGCAGTGTGTTACTAGAAACTTTGAGAAGGCTTGAGTGTTATCTGTAGTCTTTAGAGGAACGGTGGCTTCGGTGCGAACTCTTTTCAGAGATCGATCAGAAGGAAGTTTTGCTTTGGAACCCACATAAAAATGGGAGATCTTCGACATCTCCGGTGTGCCACCCACCATGGAGCCCAACATGGGACAGGGTAACGGCACATAACAAAAATGGCTTTGCTGTGCACGTTACTCAAGTAGCACCTACCCAGATGTTATACCCAAGAATGGGTCTAGACTAGCGTCCTTCTCCGCTCAAGGTTGGCCCTTGCCGCCAAGAAGGTGAAAGGGGAATGGAGAGAAAAGAGAGAGGAGAAGTATAAGTAAAGGTGGGAGTGAAAGATCGGAGGGGATAGTAGAAGAAAAGGCGACTAGGCTGAATCATCCTGGCCGGGCCTTACCAGGACTCCCGTCTACGAGAAGCAGGGGCCGAAGTGGTGTATTGCCTCACCCGGGGGGCCCCGAAGGGTCCAACCCTACCCCGGGCTCGGCTCAACCACCAGGATGCCCTTTTCCCCGGACACGGGAAAGCCACGCACAGCCAGACGTGGGCGGGCGAACCCGCATGGCTCGGGGTCCGTGGAGACGCCACTCTCCAAACACCTGCTTTCACAGGTGCCCCCTGCGGGGAATTGTCATCGGGGCTCCGTGGATGGAGCGGCGTTGCTCTGCGCCGTGCTGCCAGTGACGTAAAGTACTGGGAACCCTCTCGCTATCGCGCTGCGGGTCAGTCCGAGACACAAAGCTCCGAGGCTCTCCGGCGCGGGCCGCGGCGCCCGAACAGACGTGCGCTGGGCTGCACACGTCTGTTTTTTTTGTGTGTGTGTTTTTGTTCTTTTTCCTCGGGCGCGTAAAAGCCGAAATCCAAAGTCCACTCGCCGAACAGCGTTCACCCACACCTTCTCCAATTTCCGGTCCGTTGGAAACTTGTGAAAAAGCACCTCCGGGTTGTGCAGCGGGTTGTTTGAGCAGCCGACAGAGCTTCAAGTTGTACTCGGCATCTTTCGAGGAACAGCTGGGCAGTCTGGGACGCACCGAGTTGCTCACTAAAACGAGTCTTGCAGTCCTCACAAGCAAATAAACAAAAGGCTATAGCGGAGCTACACGGGCTCCAGATAAAAGCAACGGCTAAACACGCCAATCACAAGCCGAAGTAGCGCTGGTAGCGGCTCAAAGAAGCGCACTCCGCGCAACGCCCGGATCAGAGGAAAAAAAGAGAACGATACTGATGTTACGGCCCAATGTTGCTTTACAATCAGCAACCCGCTGGCCGCCCGCTAAGGAGCAGCGGCTCGCGGTGAGTCTCATTTTTATTATCGGCATTAGTTGAGAATGCGGCGTCCCACGGACGTAATATTTTGGCTGGTGTTGTATTTTGTGTCACTACAGCGATACCAGTAATTTATTTCATTTTGAGTTTCGGGCGGAGTTGCCCTCTAAGGCTGGCTTGAGGTCTTGGTGTGGCAGGCCAAGAGACGTTTCCGTGTAGTTTTTTGCAGAAAGTGCAAGGTGGTCTGCATTCTCGTTACCAGGAATGCCCACATGACTGGGCACCCAGCAGAATTTTATAACTTGTCCTAGATGGAAAGCTTTGTTTATCTGAAAACAAACCTACTGCATAAGAGCATTCTTACTGTCTGCTAAAGATGAAATAGCTAAGAGAACACTTTGGAAGTAAACAGAACTGCTTTGTTAATGTTATTTTCTGGAATATATTCAACAGTAATCAGGATACCATACAATTCGGCGGTAAAAATAGTTGCTAGAGGGTTGAGTTGCCTAACTTAACTGTAAGCGAGAGAACAAACTGCACACCCTACGCAAGTCGACGCTTTCGAGCCATCAGTGTAAAAGTGGAGATAGTCACTATATTTCTGCCCTAGCTCTGCGAACTCCCGCAAGAGAACAAAAGGAGGAACAACCTTTTTGCTGTACCTTGAAAGGGACCAATCGTAAGAGATTGGCACCAAGTCCCAAGGTCCAACCCTATAGGCCTGTCTCAACAAGGGAGGCTCATCAAAAAAAAGGTGCAGCGACCTTGCCATGCTCTCAGTCCGAAGGCTCAAGGGCCGAACAATACTAGGCTTATTCTCAAAAAGGCGCAGTGATGCAGAGGTCCGCAGAGCGGAGAATGAAGGTTGGTACGGATCTCTATAAACTTTGTAGGCATAACACAGACTAAGATATTGTTTGCGTCGCTCAAGCGACATCTGATGCGTTTAAGCATACAGAGTCAGCACGGGCGACGTGCGAAAAGCACCTGTGGCTAGACGCAGCCCCAAGTGATGGATTGGGTCTAACATCCTCAAAGCAGATGGTCGTGCCGACGCATATACCGGTGCACCGTAATCCAACCGGGACCGCACTAGAGTTATAAATTCGCAGCAGACATTGTCTGTCAGGCCCCCGAGTAGTGTGTGACAGCACCTTAAGAATATTGGAAGATAGTAGGCATTTTTGTTTTAGTTCTTTCAAGTGAGGTACGAATGTTAGCTTTTTGTCGAATATCACGCCTAGAAACTTATGCGCCTCCTTTACAGCGATGGTAAGGTTATTCAGATGCAAGGTAGTATCCGGTGACAACCAGACTTGTACGTAATCCGTTACAAGTAACGAAATCACTTGTAATCCCTTACATTTATCAGTAATTTAGTAACGGAATAATTACATATTTTCTGATGTAATTTTAAAGTAATTCCCTTACATTTTTTACGTAACGGATTTCTTTTAATCCGTTACTTTTTTATTGAAGATCCCCCCCCCCCCACTCTTTTTTTCTAAAGGAAGGGTTGTTTTTATTTTGGTAAAGTCGAGCTCAGTGACACTCTCACGCGCAAAGCGAGGCTTGGCACCCTTCAGTTCCGCAAAACCATTTTTGTTTTCAACACCAAGCCCCTAAATTTATATTTGTTTAGACCCTAACAACAATGTAAAAAAAAAAAGAAATAAAAAACATTTTTACACAAAAAAAAAAGGGGGGGGGGGGGAGTGGGGTCAAGTTATATCCGCTTTTTTTAGACCCTTTGTTTTTTCTTTGCTATCGAAGGCGGGAAGAGGACACCAAGTGGGTGTATGCCTTTTTGAAAAGCTCGAGGCGGTAAGTGCACAGACAAGAATTAACAATGTCCTTCTCGGTTTTGAGTGACTACGACCATATTCATTATGTTACAACACCAGACAATGCTCCGTATACCCTAAAATTCACTAAAAAGAGACGTGATATGTGAAAGTGCTATTGCCACAAGCATCCTCGTTCGTTGCTGCACACTTATCTTCTCGAAAACAGGATGTATTTTTTCTTCTGTTTCTTTCACCTTACCCTGTTTTAAAAGCTACTTAATTTTTTGTAGTCCAACTTCTAGAGTTGGCCCACTTCATTTGTGAATTCCAGCCAGGTTATCTGCATCTCAGTCACCCCTTTTGTGAGTCAGCTTTTTGTGAGCACTTTCCAAAATGGTAATAGTCTTCCTTTCTTCTTCTTCCCGTTTTTCCCCCAGCAGGACGCATCTTATCTCAAGCAGATATTCTTACAAATAAAACATAATGGTGGCTGACGTAGACTTGATATTCTGGGCTTGGGGAGAGAGTGAAACTCAAGAGTGGGGCCATAGCGCGGCTTACTTCGTTCTATGCCCTTCGCTGCCCGTGGCATCAGCGGACGTCTATCTGGAGAACACCGGAGTAAAATGCAGTCGATTCGTGCTCCGTGCGTGTTTAAACGGCACCAAAAAAGGTACACACGATAAACGTGCGTTTACATTTCCTTGTTTTAACCGACGTTCTAATTAATTGTTGTTATGAGTTTCCTTTTTTTCGATTACTATATTCATTTACTGGAAACTTTTATTTATTCACCAACGTCTCAACCGAGGCTCAACCTGTTCAGAACCAAAGGAAGGAGAATATCGAGCCAAACCTTATTTACTATTTAATTATCACCTTACTGTTACAACGATGTTTTGCTATTGCCTGGCAATATATGCCGGTATAGTAAGATGGGCATAAATCAATTCTTATTCTAGTTTTGGCTAGATGTATGATGACTTCTACAGCTTTGCGATTTTGAGAATCGAGAATTTTAGTCGATCGGTCCGATCACTCCATTAACGATACCCGATACTCCGCCGCCGCCTGTCCGCAAATGGGACAGGTTGCAACAATAAAAACTTGAATAACCCTCTTCCTTTTGTTTCTTAATTGAAGGCAATATTCTTGAAAGTAACGCCACGAAAGTAACGGATTACTTTTTGGGGTAACGGTCACTTACTTTTATGGAAGGGTAATTGTAATTGTAATAAATTACAATTTAGCCTTGAGTAATTGTAACTGTAATTCCTTACTATTTTTCAGTAACGTGCACAAGTCTGGTGACAACCCTCGACGCAGCGAAAACGGAACTCATACGGTTTTGTCGGGGGGATGATGATGATTGGGGTTTAATGGCGCAAGAGCGACTACGGCCATTTGCGCCAAGAAAATTAATTTAAGGAGCCTTGCATTTACATCTAACTTTACTTATCTATATCAAGTGCAAAAGGCCAATTGCATGTAGGAAACTTAAAACGCGAGCAAATGGTACCAAAGGTCTATCACCAAGCAAAAAATAAGGATGAAATGGAAGGTGGTTTCTGAAAAGTTCTGGAAAAAATCTTCGACGTTGATGATCGAAAAATCTACAATTCCACAGGATGTGAAGGACAGTTAACATTTTCCCACACTTTTCACAGAGCTTTACATCTTCACCGCAGAGCAAGTGCAGGTGAGTCAATCGAGAATGACCAATTCTCAAGCGGCATAAAAGAACTTCCGAACGGCGGTCCTTATGGGAGGAACTCTCCCACACTTCTAAGTTGGGCTTAATAATGTGAAGTTTGTTATCTATCTGTGTGTCCCAATCCTGTTGCCATAACTTAATAATTGACTTGTTTAAGGCTGGCTTGAGGTCTTGGTGCGGCAGGCCAAAAGACGTTTCCGTGTAATTTATTGCAGAAAGTGCAAGATGGTCTGCATTCTCGTTACCGGGAATGCCCACATGACTGCGCACCCAGCAGAAGTTTATAAATTGTCCTAGATGGAAAGCTTTGTTTATCTGAAAACGAACCTGTTGCACAAGAGCGTTCTTGCTGTCTGCTAAAGATGAAATAGCTAAGAGAACACTTTGGGAATCAACAAACAGAACTGCTTTGTTAATGTTATTTTCTAGAATATATTCAATAGCCATCAGGATACCATACAGTTCAGCAGTAAAGATAGTTGCTAGAGGGTTGAGTTGCCTCACTTCACTGAAAGCGAGAGAATAAACTGCACAGCCTACGCAATTCAATGTTTTCGAGCCATCAGTGTAAAAGTGGAGATAGTCACTATATTTCTGCTCTAGCTCTGCGAACTCCCGCAAGAGAACAAGACGAGGAACAACCTTTTTGCTGTACTTCGAAAGTGACCAATCACAAGAGATTGGCACCAAATCCCAAGGAGCAACCCTATAGGCCTGTCTCAACAAAGGAGGCTCATCAAAACAAAGGTGCAGCGACCTTGCCATGCTCTCAGCCCGAAGGCTCAAGGGCCGAACAATACTGGGCTTATTCTCAAAAAGGCGCAATGATGCAGAGGTCTGCAGAGCAGAGAATGCAGGGTGGTGTGCATCACTATAAACTTTGTAGGCATAGCAGAGACTAAGATATTGTCTGCGTCGCTCAAGGGACATCTGATGTGTTTCAGCATACAGACTCGGCACGGGCGACGTGCGAAAAGCACCTGTGGCTAGACGCAGGCCAAGGTGATGGATTGGGTCTAACATCTTCAAAGCAGATGGTCGTGCCGACGCATATACCGGTGCACCATAATCCAACCGGGACCGCACTAGAGAGTTATAAATTCGCAGCAGACATCGTCTGTCAGACCCCCAAGTTGTGTGCGACAGCACTTTAAGAATATTGGAAGATCGTAGGCATTTTCGTTTTAGTTCCTTCAAATGGGGTACGAATGTGAGCTTCTTGTCGAATATCACGCCTAGAAACTTGTGCGCCTCCTTAACAGTAATGGTAACGTTATTCAGATGCAAGGTAGGATCCGGTGACAACCCTCGACGCAGCGAAAAAGGAACACATACGGTTTTGTCGGGGGAGAAGCGGAACCCATTTTCGGCTGCCCACTTGCTCATCCTGTTGATTGTCAGTTGCAGTTGACGTTCACAACTATGCAGATTGCAAGAAGAAACTGAAATTTGCACATCCTCCACATACAAAGAATAAGATACTGTCGGTGATATCACCTGAGCCAGGCTATTGATTTTAACTGCAAAAAGTGTGACACTAAGCACCCCTCCCTGAGGGACACCACTTTCTTGAGAAAACACATCTGATAAGGTGGAGCCCAGACGGACTTGGAAAGTACGTCCCATTAAGAAGCTTTGTATGCATCGCAACATGCGACCCCGAACACCGTAAGCATAAAGATCCCGCAGGATCCCATAGCGCCACGTTGTATCGTACGCCTTTTGCAGATCAAAAAACACAGAGAGACAGACCTGGCGGTGTACAAACGCCTCACGAATAGAGGTTTCAAGGCGGACTAAGTGGTCCAGGGTGGAACGTCCAGCTCTAAAACCACACTGATTAATGTCAAGCACATTCTCACTCTCCAAGAAATGAATGAGACGTCGGTTAATCATTCTTTCGTAGGTTTTTCCCAAGCAACTTGTGAGAGCAATGGGTCGGTAGCTAGTTGGTTGAGAAGCATCTTTGCCAGGCTTCAGAAGAGCGATTACATGGGCTCTTTTCCAAACCTCGGGGAATGCAGAGCGATGCCACAATGAGTTATAAAAGGTCAACAAACTGCCTAGAGAATCAGGTGACAGGTGCCTTAACATCTCATAATGAACATTATCTGGTCCAGGAGCAGACTGTTTCTTTACACTAAGAGCCACTTTGAGCTCAGAGAGTGTAAAAGGCCTGTTGTACGGAGCGTCACGAGCACCAGACAAAATGATTGGTTGTTTCTCTGCTGTCGAACTGAACTTTTTAAAGGCTTCACTGCAGTTGCGTAAACTAGAAACATCCTGAAAATGTTTCCCAAGAACATTCGCTTGATCTTTCAGAGATGTTGAAGATGATGCAGGGAAGAGAGGAGTTCTGAAAGGTAAGTAGTCGCCCCTAACCTTTCTAAGCCGATCCCACGCTTCTTTTGTAGATACAAAACTACTCAAGGACGTCAAATACTTTCTCCAGGAGCTTCCCTTCGCCTGGCGTCTTGTCCAGCGAGCTTTAGCTCTCGTTTTCTTAAACTCAAGTAAGTTGCTAGAAGTTGGATATCTACGAAAGATGCACCAAGCTTTGTTCTGGGACTTCCGTGTTGTTTTACAGTCATCATTCCACCATGGCTTGCATCTCTTAGGAAGACGACCAGACGTTTGAGGGATACTCCGTGTGGCAGCATGTATTATAACCTCTGTGACATACAGCGTTGCTTCATCTGGATTCATGTTTGAGATTATAGAAGAATCAATCAGTGCCTCTAATTGAAAAATGGACCAATCTGCCTTATCTAGTTTCCATCGGGGCATTCGTGTTAACAGAGTCGGAAGAGAGACAGTACTCTCTAAAACAATCGGGAAGTGATCGCTCCCAAAGGGATTATTAAAAACCTTCCATGAAAAGCATGGAAGTAATGAAGGTGAAGTAATAGAAAGGTCAATAGATGTAAATGAGTTGTGAGCAGAACTAAAAAAAGTAGGCTCTCTCCCGTTAAAAATACACAAGTTAGATGATAATAAAAACCGCTCAATTACTCGGCCTCGAGAATCGAGGCGAGTACTGCCCCACATGGGGTGATGGGCATTAAAATCTCCTAAAATTAAGAAGGGTTGAGGAAGCTGTCCTACAAGACCCTGAAGTTCGTGAAGTTGCAATGGAACGTTTGGTGGCAAATAAATGGACACAATTGTAATGAGGCGATCTAAAAGAAGGCGTACCGCTACAGCTTCGAGCGGTGTGCAGAGAGGGACCTCCGAGCAGGCAACCCCGCTCTGCACGACCACTGCTACGCCACCAGAACTGGAACTCAGACGATCTTTGCGGAACACTTGATAACGTCGTAAAATCTGTGTATGATGTGTTTGAAGATGAGTTTCTTGTAAAGAGAGGGCAATAGGCCGAAGATCATCCATAAAATAGTTAACGTCATCAATATTGGGTAAAAGACCAGGACAGTTCCACTGCATAAAATGCAAATTCTTCATTTATCTAAAAAGGTGAAGTGTAAAATTAAAAAGAGAGAGGAAATGAAGAAATTGAGAGTATGAAATTAATGGTTATTTGGGAGGGACCACTGGTTTTTTCCCTTTAGACTTCAAAGTCTGCCACTCCATGTCACCCTCGTCGGATGCAAGAGTGGGTGATTCAGCGGTATCATCCATTGCCCCTATTTCTGGAGGCGAGCCTTTGCCTGAAGGTTTTGGCTGGCTCGTTGCACGGGGTGGCTTGCCCCGGCCACGACCAGCCGAAGAGGCACCGGAGGTGCTGGGCAGAGTGTCTTTCAACTCTGCCTCCTCCGGCCCCTTGGGTACTGGGGGAGCGGCATGAGGGTTGTGCCGCTCTTTCGAAGAGGAGGTCCTCTCTGAGGAGGTCGGGCGGGAGTTTCGCCCCCTCTCCCCGGCAGAGGACCGCGATGTGCGGACAGGTGCGGCATTTGCCGGCCTGTCTAGAACCAGCGAAGCAGCATGTGCACTCCCTCCATGAAGAGGGGGGCACTGCTGCCCTAGCTGGGGAGTTGGGGCCCTGAGGACTGCCTCGAGAACCTCAGGTGAGACCTGGGTAGCCCTCGACTCCGAGCGTGGCACAAGACCCCTCCGTGCCACGTCGGCGTATGATCCCTTCGACATGAAGGAATACCTTTTCTTTGCTTCGCTATAGCTGATATTTTCTTTGGCTTTAATGGCAATGATTTCCTTTTCTTGCTTCCATGTGGGACAGCCACGATAGTAGGTAGGGTGTGGTCCATCGCAATTAACGCAGTGGGCCACATTCTCGCAATTGTCAGAGATGTGATCCTGACTGCCACACTTTGCACAAGTCGCCTTCCCTCGACAGCTGCGTGTTCCGTGACCAAAACGCTGGCAACGGAAACACCGCTGGGGGTTGGGGACAAAAGGGCGGATGTGGCAGTTCAGGTATCCAGCCTTGATTGTTTGTGGTAGTGTATGCCTCTCAAATGTAAGGATGACGTGTTTTGAGGGAATTTCTACACCATCTTTTTTGAACATAATCCGTTTTACTGCGACAACGCCGGCACCTTGGAGTCCCTCGAGGAGTTCTTCCTCACTAGTGTGAAGGAAGTCGTCCTCAGAGAGGACTCCACGGATGGTGTTCAGTGTGCGGTGAGGGCTCACCGACACTTTCACATCAAGTATGGTGTTCAGCTTGAGAAGCGCTTCACTTTGCTTTTTGTTATTTATCTCAACTAGGAGGTCTCCTGAGTGGAGTTTTTTAGCCTTGTAGGAAAACCCTACAAGGTGTTCAAGTACTTTGGCTACTACAAATGGTGAAAGCTTTGACACAGGTTTCTGTTCATCGAGGGAATGAACAACGAAAAACTTCGTGAAGTTTTCTACCTCTGGTTCTTTTTCAATAGTCTTGTGTTCAGGGCAGCGCCTTTTAACGGCTTGCCCCGAACGGGGTTTGGAAGAGAGGGGCGCCATATAAGGGCAAGGAGTGTTCGGAATCTGTGGCGCGCCGCCCACCACGGAGCCCAACGAGGGAATAGGTAATACCCCATAACAAATATGGCTTTGCTGGAAGCATTACTCTATTAGCGCTACCCAGAAACTATAACCAAGTGTGGATCTGGACGAGAGTATCTGTCACCACCCAAGGTTAGCCCTTGCCGCCAAAGAAGTTGAAAAGGAAAGAAGAGAAATGAGAAGAGTGAAAAGAAGGAGGAGACAAGGGTGAAAGAAGGGAGGGGATAGTAGAAGGAGTGGCGACTAGACTGAATCATCCTGGCCGGGCCTTACCAGGACTCCCGTCTATGAGAAGCGGGGGCCGAAGTGGTGTATTGCCTCGCCCGGGGGGCCCCGAAGGGTCCAAACCTACCCCGGGCTCGGCTCAACCACCAGGATGCCCTTTTCCCCAGACACGGGTAAGCCACGCACAGTCAGACGTGGGCGGGCGAACCCGCATGGCTCGGGGTCCGTGGAGACGCCACTCTCCAAACACCTGCTTTCACAGGTGCCCCCTGCGGGGTTTCGTCGGGGGGAAACGAAACCCATTTTCGGCTGCCCACTTGCTCATTCTGTTGATTGTCAGTTGCAGTTGACGTTCGCAACTATACAGGTTGCAAGAAGAAACTGAAATTTGCACATCATCCACATACAGAGAATAAGACACTGTCGGTGGAATATTTAGAATATTGGTGCTGAAACCCGGGACAAATATTCATTAAAATAACTGGACGATATTACTGCTTAAAGCATGGAAATGGGCTTAATGGGACGATGCCCGTTTCAAGCTCGCACCGTGGCGAGAGAGGTTGGGACAGTCAGGTCAGGGAGGTTGGGACAAAAGGCGAAAACGAATCACCTGACTAGGTCCCCAACCCCCGTTACAGCACTCAGCAGCAGGGCACAGGAAATGAATCAAAAACAGCATAAATAAAAAATAAAACAATATCTGAGAAGATAAAAATATGACACTCAAAAATGTACAATCTATTTTGATGTGAACTATAATAGGAATACACACTAGGCACATTGAAGTATACCGTAAGGTATTTTTTGAAAAGAAACACGGACGCTATTGTCTGGGCTAATTCGAATACACAATAATTTCTGTTAAGAAGATCGGGTATCTGGTAGGATGTTTTTTGTGTACCGTAATTAGTTCTTATTTTAGGTTTTGAAAACTGCTGGTGTCTCAAATTGTAATTTGTTTGCTTAAATAAATATGTTTCGTAAAATATTGCGGGATTCGTGTTTATTTGAGTATGAACTAAAATTGCAACCTTTAGGCAAAAAAGATTGTCTGACGTTAATATTCCATGTTTAATAAAGCTAGGGGAAGTCGATTCAGTCCAAGGTAAATTATCAATTTACCTAACTGCGCGTTTTTGCAATGTAAATAATTGCTTAATATTACTTGCTGTAGTTGTCCCCCAGACCAATAAACAGTAATGCAGCCTGGAGTTCACCTGCTATTTCGCAGTATCGCCGCAGTTCTGGTGGTAGAGCTCTCATGCTCGGCCAGCCCGTAGAGCAGAACTCCAGACGTGACAGGATCCTTCCCGATCTCATCTTTGATCCGTGAGAGCGTGTTGTTGACGCAGGTAACAGATCCACTGTGAGAACTTCATACTCCAGAACGGCTTCCTCCAGGTCGGCAGCTTCCTTTTCTCCTGCTCCAGTAAGTGGCTTGCGTTACAGCACATCTGCCGGGTGGATCTTCTTTACCGGGATGTGGGAGATCGTTAAGCCATACTCCAGTAGTCGCATGCGGAAACGTTGCAGAAGAGGTCTGAGTTCATCTAGACGCTTCGTGGTGAGAAGTGGCACAAGGGGCTTGTGGTCAGTGTCAATATGAAATTGGAGCCCTAGGAAGTATGTGCGGAAATGGCCACTAGCCCACATGATGGCTAGTGCCATATTCTCAATCTGGGCATAGCGTTGCTCAGTTTCCGTTAGTGCCTTGGATGCATAACTGGTCATCGCTCGCCTTGGGACTCCTGGAGGAGCGCAGCACCCAATCCATTGGATGAGGCATCGACCAAGAGTGTCAAGTGGTCTCTTTGGTTGTACATTGCCAATGCCGAGTTTGTGATGAGAGCTGCCTTGGTCTGCTGGAAGGCTTGCTGCTGAGCCTCTCCCCAGTACCAGACTGCATCATGACGAAGTAGGTCTCTCAGTGGTTTAGTTTGTCAGCGATAAGAGCAACAGTAGCGGGCACGGCACGCACAACCGAAGCAGCAGTGGGAGCAGCGGACACGCTTAACTGCGCAACAACGCCGGTCCAACGTGACGGATCAAAAAGCAGCGGTTCAAGCGGGAAGCAGCTACTTCAACCCGATTTCAACACAACTGCTGGAAAAGTTCGACTTTCACCAGCCGCACACGTGGAAGACGTGGTTCACGAGATGGCAACGCTACAGGATAATCACCGAGTTGCGTCTCCGCTCTCAAGAAACGCAAGTAAACACGTTTACGCCATGGGCCGCGAAGGGGAGGACGTTCTTTGTTCTTTGAAGCTGACTGAGGACGAAGGCAAGAACTACGAAAATGCCACCATGTACCGGTTGGGCAGGGAGTCAGTACTGTCCGGCGAGTTTGCGTTTATTGTTTTTTCCGGGCACCCCCCGTCTCCCAAGCGGTGGCGCCTTCTCTTGGCCACTCGCCTAACCCTCCGACACTTTGAATAATAAGCATCCATTCATTGACGTGCTGTAACACACTGGATAATTTCAAAAATATATTAACTTATTGGTGGTTCCCAGAACTGATGAAAAAAGTGGTTCTTTTGCTAAAGAGATTATATGGAAGTGATAGATTCCAATGTCTAATGCACTACAAGTAGCAATGCCAACGTGTCTAATTGTTTTTCTTCCGTATTCTATGTGCCTGCTTAAGTACCATTCACTTTACTTTGTATGAAGCAAGTTATGAAGGACAGTAGTTGCGCAGGCATGTAGAACACATAAAAAAAGCATTTCAATTTCGTGTCACTGGCGAAAGGCATTTAAATTTTGTGTCACTAGCGAAGAGCAATCGTGATGTTGCAGTCAAGAGGAAATTGCGTCATTTTCTGTTTGTTTTTAATAAGGCGTCACTTCCCGTACGTCGCAGGCCAGCATGACTAGCGGCAATGCCGCACACCTCACAAATGGCGCTGCACCCAATGAGCCGCCATATTCGCGCCTTATGAGCTTCCATGGAAGCTTTGGTACCATTTATACATAGAGCTTGGATTAGTGATGTGCGAATTATTTGCGTTGGTGGGATATAAGATAGACCGTGACGACAGCGGTTGTCCCTAGAAGAAATATAAGACTTCCGCCCCGTTACGTGCGGGGATTTCAACCCAGACTTTTTGTACAATGTCTTCTGGAGCGGCAACATAACAACCAAGGGGGGCTACTACCACGCGCAGACTGTCAACGTGCCAGGTATGCCGAAAATTCTCCCCCCTAGCATTCCTCTTTTTATAAGTAACTGGTTGATCGAAGTGCATATAACCAAATGCACCTTAATTCAACAATTCCAGAATCTGAAGAACTGTGCGATGTAGTGAGGTGAACGAAGAAAAGGCCGCTCTCAAGCGCAAAGTCAACAGAGTTCATCGAGATGCGCAAGAAGCCTGGAGTGGTGAAAATTAAAGGCAGCTTGCTCGGGTATCGGGTTCCAGTGCGCACCCTGCGGAGCTGCAGACGAACGGGCCCCTGTCCCGAAGCGATGAGCCGCGAGGCTCAGGCTTGTGAGGTGGAGTCTCAGGAGAGGTGGCCTTCTAAGAGCCCGAAAAAGAAGGCTTGCATGATCCCGTCAGTCCTACGCCGCTTTAAAGAGAGCATTGAGACTATGGACAGGCAAGCTCAAACAACTTCCTAAATACATCTTTACCCGCTGCCCTTTGACAGACATCCACAAGCTTGCGAGTGGCAACGCCCCCTTGCTACTCTCGCCACGTGACGCTGCAGCCTTAGGCCACAGTTCACACAGTGAGAATAAAAACACTGAAAATAGACGAGGGACAGACACAGTTCTTCCTGCGTGAGCTGCAGTCTATCCAACACACTCTGCTAGAAGTACCTAGCCTTAACCCTTTACTGCACCTTGTTGCATATTCGCAACATAGCGATAAACGACGATAAAAACATCTACAAAATGCATTCAGTGCTAGTTCCGCACGTTGTTGCATTTCTGCAACATACATCCGCGAGGCGAGCCGTCCAGTGCTGCCATCTGTACTCAGGCGGCGAAACTGCTCTCTAAAAAGCGTGACAGCCACCACGTGGACGCTCAACAAGTGACACAGGTAAGCCTTGACTACTGCATATCACGTTCTATACAGTGTAATGCAAAACAAAAAATTTGCGACTCAACTTAATGTCCTGCTGATTATGTAAATACTAAAAACCTTAAGATTATCGACGAAGTTTGTCTTTGGAAGCAAAAAATAGCTATGTTGCACAGATGCAACAACGTGCACGACGGTGTTTTTTCTTCGTAGAGCAGACACAATGGACCCCAAACGGTTTTACAGCCGTGGAATTCCTTCCGACAGTGAGGACAGCGAGCTCTCCGGCAGTGACGATGACTCTGATTGTAAGTTAATGTTTTTTTCTGGAAATCCAACTTTTTTTCACGTAGAGAATAAAATTAGAAGCAGTGTAGGCTTTATTGACAGAGATTTTCGGAAGAGACCATCCTTCGTCAGGTGTAACTACACACAATTGCAAAGTTGTAGGGTTGTTTTCACGCTTTCAAAGAGCACACTTAGAACCGCCAGGGAAGATAGTCCCCTATACAATGTAGAATTTCTCTCCAAATTATTTATTTTACTGCTCATTGTATGAGTTGTACGAGACGCTGTTATTTTTTGTACCCCAGATGTCCAACCCCCTGCAAAATGTAGTGCCAGTTCAAGCGAGGCGAGTACAAGCTCTGACGAAGAGGAAGCTCCCGCAAGCCAACCAGCTGATCAGTCATCAACTCAATCTAAGAGAAGAATTATCTGGAAGAATGCAAGCCTGATGCGGGATCCTGAAACAGTGAAGTTCACTGGACAAAATGAGCTTCCGCAGGAAGTTTCAGAGTTGGAAACACCTTTCCAATACTTCAAGTTCATCTTTCCAGGCGCTCTTATTTCGCTTATTGCAAATGAGAGCAATTTGTACTCAGTCCAGAAGGATGCCAGTAAGCCCCTCTGCACCAGTGCCGAGGAGATTGAAGTTTTTCTAGGCACCTGCATGTGGATGTCTATAATTCAGCTGAAGAACACTAGGTGGTACTGGAGTGAAGCTACCAGAGTAAGCCAAGTAGCTGACCACCTCACGGTGACACGCTTCGAACAGTTGAAGCACAACCTTCACTTTGTGGACAACAGCTCTCTCGGCCCAAGAGATGATCCTGATAGAGACCGGCTTGCAAAGATACGACCGCTCGTCGATGCTGTAAATGAACAGTTGTCGCTGATACCGCTTGAAGAGCACTTGTCTGTGGATGAACAGATTATACCTTTCAAAGGCGCAAGTGCACTGAAACAGTACTGTCCCCAGAAACCAAAAAAATGGGGGTACAAAGTATTTTTTCTCTCAGGAGTAAGTGGCTTCTCGTACAAGCTAGAACTGTACACGGGACAAGAAAACTCTGCCCCAAGACGTGCAGGAGAGCCTGACTGTGGAGCAAGCGGGAACATTGTTGTTCGATTGTGCAGGTTAATCCCAAGAGGAGTCCACCACAAAGTGTATTTCGATAACTACTTCAACTGTCCAACCCTTCAGGTGTACCTGGAAAAAGAAACCGTGCACTGCATTGGTACAGTTTGGATCAACCGAGTAACGGGTATCAGCATGCCATCTGACAAGGAAATGAAACAGAAAGGAAGGGGAAGCTTTGAAGAGAAGGTAGCGACCCTGGATGGCATTCAGCTGTCGTGTACAAGGTGGCAAGACAACAGAGCCGTCACCTTGCTGTCCACCTTTGTTGGGGCAGAGCCTGTCCTAACTGCGCCAAGGTGGAGCCAAAAAGAAAAGGAGAGGCGCGACATACCGTGTCCGTCGGTGATAGGCGCTTATAACAAGCACATGGGAGGAGTGGATCTCTTAGACTCTCTGATCTCCCTCTACCGCGCCCATCTCCGATCGAAGAAATGGTACTTTCGTATTTTTCTTCATATTCTCGACTTGACGGCTGTAAATGCCTGGCTGCTGTACAGGAGGAGTGCCGAGACTACTTCCGATCAACCAACACGAAAGCTCATGCCATTAGCAGAGTTCAAGGTGGACCTCGCCACGTCACTCTGCAAAGCAGGAAAAAATCAACTGAAGAAAAGGGGAAGGCCCAGCAATGAGTCCGTGGAGCAAGGCATCCAGCTGAAGAAGACAAGAGGTCCTTCAGCACCGTGTCCACCTCAAGATGTCAGGATTGATCAGGTATTATCACTGGCGAATTAATCTGTGTTACAAACCTCACTGTTCATACTTCTATGCTCAGGTTGGCCACTGGGTGCTTTGGAGTCAGAAGCGACAGCGTTGCAAGTTTCCTGGATGCAAGGGCATTTGTATGAGCTACTGCTCTAAGTGTGGCACTCACCTGTGCTCAACAAGCAAGAATAACTGCTTTCTTTTGTATCACACAAGCAAATGAGGCCACATCTCTCACTGATGTCTGTAAATACAAGTTTGGCTCTGGTTCACTAATTTTTAGCATTCGGCTATAAATATTTCGTTATTTCCATCTTGTTGCAAATATGCAACATACCTATCTTTTTTCGATATAAATTTTTCCGAAACTTCGAAATTTCTTTTAGTGATAGTATTGTGATAACTGTGGTATTCTACTTCTGCTGGAATAAAATTGTGAAAAAATAAAAAGTTGTGCAGTAAAGGGTTAAGCCACTCGTCGACGCTTGCCGTCTGTGTTTTCTCCAAGACTTCAACACGTACAGCTGTTATTGGCCTCTTCGCCCAGCTGCCCGCCACGGCCCAGTACGTGCTGAGCGCCCCAGGCTCCGCCTGGGTGCGAAACGGGTGCGACGACAATGATGTCGAGGCCAATCCAGGTCCGGTTCGCACCCCGTTGAGCATGTCTGGGGTCGCTGCCGACTGTGGCTACTCAGACTGCTTTCCTCAGAATTTCCAGCAGCGGTCGTATGCACAATTTAATGCGGAGGAAGCGTGGTGTGCCAACATAAAAATAGCTTTTTTGTTGTTGTTAGTGTACTGCAGTGATTTTACCAGTTTACATGTGGTTCTCAACAAATTCCGCTTTTTGTGTGAGTCCTTGCAACGAGACATTAGTTTTTATTTTTGCTAACATATCCATGTATGAATGTGTGCGTTCTACGCACTGATTATACTCATCAACTTAAAAAAGCTAATTTTGCACATAATTCATGCGCTGTACGATGTAGTTCTGCCATATACAGCTGCTACAAAACAGAAAAACACAGTTCTTTTGCATCAGCACCTTCATTACACTGCTCAACAATAGCTTGCCATATTTTCCAAGGTCGATCTGGTAAGTCCTAGCACCAATACCAGACAAGCCATTGGTAATTCAAAAGGAGCCTAACAATGCCTTTCGGTTTGCGAGTTCGTGTGCATGCCATTCAGAGTGAAAAGCACTCCGACGAACTTTCCGTGATCTGTGGACCAGGTGTAACAAGGACTTCCATTCCGTTATGCCTACATTCACCATATTCTCGTTGTACTGATGGCATCTTCATATTCTAGTAGCTCTTTTTAAGCTGAGTGTCGTCATGCACTCCACAAAAAGAAGAGGTGCAGCAGATTAGTAACCATCCGAATGTTTAGCTACTTACCTACAGACTTATTTTTAATGTTGAAGCAGATTACAGTCATGCTGAGATGCTGGGACAAGAAGTTAACTGGACAAGCTCTCCGAGCACTTACTCTCAACGCTCTTGATACAACTCAACTTCTGATGCCATGCTTCAACATGCATAAACCCTGTCCTAGAAAAAGAAATCTCTAAGGTGCCAATTTCCCGCACAGCTGGATCCGAACCGCAGCAGAACACCCTTTAGTCCAGGGTACCGTCCTAGGTCATACCGTTACTGCTGTGGCCGAGGATCAGTTGTAACCATGGTGCCACCTGCTCAGCGACCATGGTGAGGGATACAAGGATTCAGCGTCTGGCTGCTCCTCTTCAAGTGTCATCGTTTTGCACGCCATGTTACACTGATGACAAGTTTCCATATCAAAGTCATATAAAGACCTGATTGTCTCCTTAGTTAGGAATGCCAAGAGTGCAGAAACTTGTTCCAGCTGGGGAGAAAGAGAGGAAGCAGCCAGCACTTGGTTGTATGGGCTTCTGCCTTTTGGCTGCCTCAGGCACTCGGCTGTGTGGAAGTTGTGCCATTAAACACCTTGAACCTTGAACCTTACTGCATATGAACAATTTATTGATTACAGTGTGACTGCTGGAGATAATTTTTGCTCACTAAACAAGGGAAACTGCTGTTCTTGCAGCTCCTGCCATGGAGCTAATCAAAACCCTCATGATCTTGAAGGACTTCGCAACTTGTCTTGTTGAGGAATTATGGTATGGAACTTCTGCCGATCTCTTAAGACCCCAGCTCTCAACAGAACTTTCTTTGCTTTCCGATGGGGGAGTAGACAGGGGCGGGGAGCCACTGCCGCCCTTGTTGCCTTCATAAAACTAACACGCCTCTTTAGCAGGAGGCTCCAGCGGTTCTGACATAAATATATAATCTTCAATTTGATGAACACACACAAAGCATCACAAAATGCTGGCAGAGCAGTTTTCAACAGATGAAGCCATGTAGAAACTCAACTTATTGGGCAAACTTCACCTCAGCATTACTGGACATACTGAAGGATGCGCTCTGGCACATAATGCGCGTGCCCACACCTGCCTTCAGAGTGGTGCAACCAGTCCATGCCACATGCAAATCAGAAATTCAGAGCCCACATCTATTGTGCACATGCATGATGGAGTGGTGCATGTGAGCAGCTCACTAGCTATCTAGTAGTTTCAGTTATGGCACAGCTTGGGCTCGCCACGATGCGTGCTTTGTTTTGGAATGTGGCACTTTTTTCAATTTTTTTAACACTGACCAATCGAAGCTGTATGTTCTTGGTTGGGCTACTGTTATATTTATTTTGCTTCTTTTTTTTTTTGAGTTTGTGAATTTCAGTAGGTAAAGTTTTTTTTATATTATTAAGGTTTAATGGTACTTTATAGTAAATTAGCTTCATGTAGAGCTGTAATTACAATATTTAATCAATGGTGTCCCCAAACTTAGAGGTTACCTGCATTTGCTAACTTCTAAAGTTGTGAAATAAACTATGATATACGGTAGTCAGCATTGAAATACAATAGGTTGCTCAAACTAATTAAATATTAAGAACGTTCCTAACATATTGTATACCAATTGGACGAATGCCCCCCGATATCCCCCGAATGTCTCCGATGTCGGAGGCCCCAATCTAAAAATTGGGGGCCTCCGATATCGAAGACATCTGATCTGTGGGAGAAGGGTCGGAGAAGGACGTTCCAGAGAAATCCTGGACGCACTTGAGGTAGCGTCGTACATCTACGCGAATTACGGTTCAGAGCAGTTGTTGCTCGTGAGGCTGCTTTGTTGTTATCCGTTCGTGGTTGAGTCTCAGAGAGAGGACATTGAATAAGTTTTTAAGAACTCCCATGTTCTCTTTCAAATCTCTTCTCAAAAGGCAGTATGGCCTCATTCTCCGTGGAAAGGGGAATGCCGTCGAACTTAGAACAGTGGAGGGCCGAGATGCGGCCAGGCTTGACGATGACCCGTTTGCTACTGTCATGTGGGCTGTCCGGCACCGTCTGGTAGAGTCCACGCGTATTAGCACTCGGCGCTTTCCACTGACTCCCCTTTGCACCAACAATCTGACTGGCATCATAGACCTGCAAGGATCATGGGAAGATGATCTGTTTGCTAAGCGTGTCGAGGCACTTGAGGCAGAGCAGGACCCGCTCATCAGGGACCTGCTGGAGGCCAGAGCGGCTTGGGTTGCCGACCCGAGCCTCATTAACCCTATGGCCTTGTCCACCACTATAACTCGTGCCTTTGGCACTCACAGAGTGCGTCGTGTCTTTCCGGATCTACCAGACCCAGTCCTGGCCGATATCTCGGTTGACGACTTCTTTGCTGGCAAACGCGGGTCCGTGACGCTGCCAGACATTGGGGAGGCCAAGGAAGGTCTTCGCGCGACCTTGTCGGCAGTGGCCACGCAGCGGGGTCTGGCAGTGACGTGGAAGGGAGATCAACTTGAGGTGGTCGGGACCTTCGACTTGTTTAAATGTATCAACGGTCCCACCGTTGACATACCAGACTTCCCGGCCGAGTGGGTACAGCAGACTCGACGTCATAGCGAGACTGTCGGAGTCTCGCGGTCGAGAGGAGCCCTAAGCCGCCGCCGCGGGCCCCATTCGTTTGGGACCCGTTGCTCCGGCTGGTGCAGACGGCGGGGAAACATCAGGAGGGGGGCTGCCCGATCCTGCCCTTGTCGTTCAATGTCAGGGATCTTGTCGCCAAAGATCACAACTCGCTCTCTCCGGCGGAGAGCCTCAGATTCCGAGGAGGCGAAGACGGTGAGGCCGCCTGGCTGGCTCTCCCGAAGAGCAGAAGGAGAAGTTTTCAAAGGCGTTTCCGATGGGCTATTCCCGGACGGCTGAGGAGGTGGCCCTAGCTGCCATGGCCTGCCTTAAGCGGATCGGGGGCAATATCATACCCCCCGATCTCCTCGTGCCTGTCACTCCTGGCCCAGCGGGGTGCTTGGTCCCTTCGTATGTCGGTGTGGACCAAGAGGGTCGGCGGATAGTCGGCCGTACACCGGGATGGGGTTGGGGGCGATGGCGCAGCCGCGCCGGTGTCTAGGTGAACGAAGGAAGTCGCGCCCAAGGTAGCCATACGTGGTGCGCGTCGGGCTGTCCGGGGGGCCTTGCTGAGAGGGGGTTCGCGGCTAGGTCAACGAACGCGGTGGCCTTCGTTGACCTAGCCAGAGGGGAGACTAACCGTCACGTGCCCGGGGCGTCCCCGGCCGTAGCACCCGCCGTTCATATAAAGCTAACGCTGCCTGGTCGGAGTTCGGGTGTGAAAGCCGGTGGCGCTTCGGCCGCATTCGGAGCCCTCCTATGTCCTTATCCATGGATGCGACCTCACGCCTTCAAAACTGAAAACCGGACATGATCTCAAGTTTCAAGTTAAGAACTTCCATTCATCCTACCCCTAAGGCTAGTCTATATAGAGCTATGACTTTCATCGCTATGGGCAGGAGCCAGCTGAGTTTGTATTGCTTGGAAGGTGGAGGGGTGATGTGCTAGGGAGCTAAACCCCGTCCCTGTCTCCCATATTGTCTGCTATAATAGTTTAAAATGTCAGTCAGAGAGAAGCGGCAGGGCGAGGCAATTGCCCCCCTTGCCTTGCCCTCTTCTTCCGATGCCACTAATAGGGTATGCAAACTTGGGGATTCCCTGCCATAAATAAATGCAACCCCTTATGGCTGCCACTGCATACAAAGGAAAAAAAGAGAGATGTGGTTCATTTTTCTCTTAGATGTTCATATCAGAGGGGATACAAACAGTCGTGGGTAGTTGCGGCTGAGTGAGCCAGCAGTGAGTGCTGCCTAAGTGTTCGATTCGGACTCTCGTTTAATCGGCAAGAAAACAAGTACCAGACAACTATTGGAACGTATCCTGTGAATGGCTCCTGGGATTTTCGCAAATGGTCTCTTGTCTTACAAATGAATGCACTCCTATTAACTAAGGGCACTTAGCGAGCTATATATCCGAGGGTAAAGGCTAAAAACAATGGAAAAGTAACAGAAACCAACAACACTTCTACTTGTTCATTGTTTTTAGCGCTTTTTCCCTCGGAAATATGGATCACCAACTAGCCCAAGTGCATACCCTTCTACACTTAGTGAGTTGCTTCCTCCCTTCTCATACTGCTGAGTCTACATTTAAGCATTCATTCTTCACAGGAGGACCGACACGACAGATTGACCTATCCGGTGATGCGAATTGACAAAGAGGACTCAAAGGCCATAACTGCGGTGTTGGAGAACCACTTATTTGAGGTGACGGACGGATTGGGCACTTCATTGATTTGAAGTACGATATAAAGTCTGCCTTGGCTTTGGATCTCATCACAAAGTAAGAAACTTGTTCACCAGAGGGAATATGTGTGCCATTTTTGCCTTTTTTTCCCATGTCCTAACATTAAAGTGTTGGCTTATTGAGCTCTATTCTACTTTTTTTATCCTTTCTATGCTGACTTTTCATGAAAACCTATGGCCTCCGAACAGGCTCATGCTCCCTCTTTTATGTCCTTTTTCAGCTGCACTTCCACATTTCCAATGCAACCCTCCCCTTGTGAACATATACATAGCTGCTTTTAGATTTTAGGGCTACTGTTCATTGCAAAGTGCTTGAGTTGTCTCAAGTTGTATGTAGCAGCTCCCATAATAAGGACAGAAGTACTATTCCACATTACAGAGAAATCAAGGGAGGTATTGAAATTTGATACAACAGCTGCAAAAATAAAAGTACAGTGGTCGCACTTCAACAGGCTAAAAATGCCACTTGCCAGTAGAGTTTTTTTTGTTTCAGCAAACGTTTGACTAACAAGGAGCCAATTGTACACTTCCCTTCCCCTAATTCTGTTAGCAGGCATTTACGTTACTTTTTACTGGGTGATTTTACACTCAGCACATAACACTATACTTGAGCAGAGTTCGTGTGAACCCTTCCTGGAAAGTGTGCTTAACTGTTTAATACTGAGTTTAGGCAACACTTCCAAATGGGGTTGTACTTACTCTACAAAATTCTTTAGTGCGAGTAATTAAATCCCCACTTCAAGTGTTGCCTAACTCTGTATGAAAGAGTAAAGCAGTCTCCAGGAAGGGATCATATAAACTGCTAAGTTTGCTGTTATGTAATATTAATTCTTGCTATAGAGCACACTAAACTTTTTAATACGGAGTGCAGGCACCATTTCTAAGGTTACAATAACTCTTCCTGGAGAGCGTGCTTAACTCTTTAGTACAGAGTTCAGGCAACACTTTTTCTTACATACGACAGACTGGTAGTCGCTTAAACAATTGTATTTAGGAGCAAAAAAGGGCAGTTAAAATAATGCACCAAACTCTGAAATTCAAAACCTGTAGACAGTCCTGACTCTTGCAAAACCATTTGTGTGACTATAGAAAAGTTAAGTGAGCACTCGTATGGGAGAGTAAAACATACACTAGTCGTGGAAAGGTAACGATTACCTATCCCTAGCAGGGATAGGCGGTATTTCAAATACAAGTAATTGAAATATGTATTTCAAATACTTTGTGTATTTTGAATTTCTATTTAATTACAAATTGGGTAATGCATTTGACGTGTGTATTTAAATACTAAAAGGTGGGTATTTCAAATACAATTGTAATTAAATACAATTTTGTGGGCGAAAATACATCCCTCAAATTTATTGGCACTGTCCAGAGCAGAAAGAAAACTACGTTCTGCACCGAATGCAGTGTCTCTTAATCAAGCACAAGCGTTTAGTGACTTTGTGATTACGGTGCTAGTCCAGGGCAAGAATAGTGATGAAATCGACGTTCACAGGCAGACTGGCTAAATAAGCGCCTGTGACAACTTGTGATGCTTTCCAGCCTGATTTCCATCCATAATTTTGCCTGGAACATTCTAAATGCGTGTGTCGTCCAGATTTTCGTTAACTGGTGCGAGTTGCAACAATAAAAAATTCTTTAGCTAGTGCTCCGTGTCTTGGTCGTCTCAGTTCTTTGTTGGTCAATACCAACATGTAATCGACAAAAAAAGCTGCTTGAGGCTCTGTACTTTTTCACCTATTACGTCCAAGCTGATTACATTTTTTGTGATTATATTTCTATTACGTTACTAGAGCCTCGCAAACTTACTCCAGAGTGTGCGTAGAGATACGTAGAAACCCGTTGCAGGTGCCCTGAAGTCGCTCTCGCAAATTTTGAGGAATGCATTTAGAAAAGTATTTGGAAGAGAACAAATACATTTGGTTGTATTTGTATGTTGTATTTAAATGCTTTTTGTAGCGTGAGCTACACTGGCCGAAATTGAGCAGTTTCGCGTGGCTGGCATAATGAGCCATGCTCCGTGCTGCGCAAGTGCGAGGAGCAGTGACGTCGCACGGCGCACAGCTGGCGGGGCGGAGGCCAAGTCGCCGCGGGCTCCGCCGCCACCGCGCTCGCCTCGCCAGTCTTCGCATTCCAGAGGAGTGACGTCACAGCCACGGCAGACGCACTGGCGGCGCCGCGTGCCCAGCTATGTGCCTCCGTTGCGCAGTAGCCAAGTCTGACGCTGCACCGGAGCTGCTTGATAGCACCTCTCATTTTATGCGCCTAAGCTCACGCTACGTATATCCTGGCATAGCCGAGCTAAGCCACCGCAATTTTTTTAAATGTAATTAGACTCGTAATTAAATACATTTTTGACGAAGTATTTTTGTATTTGTATTTTGATACATATTTGCATGTATTTTTTATATCCCTGGTCCCTAGAGAGAGTATAGCTTGCGATAACCCGGATTCTCTCCAAAAAGAGTACAGTCAACACCCGTCCATTCCTTTTTTAATTATTTTTTTAAGAGTGTAGAGTTAACATAATAATCCGAAACGAAAGGTCCCCTGCGTTTGGCCGCTTCGAAATGGCGGAACATAGAAGCGGAGATCGGCGGTCCCAGTTCGCGATTTCGATGAGCCCTATCGCTGCCGAGGCCTTTATATGCACCAAGATGCAGCCAAACATCACCAGTAAAGTCTTTACCTTGTTATTTTCTGTCTTTGCAGAAGAACACAGGAGTCGCGCAGTGATAAATTTAAATAAACCTGACAAGTGCTCGAGCAACTTCAACTTGTCGCGGCAAAACGAACACGCCTAACTTTTTGTTTGCTTTATTTCTCTGCCTTTTTTCGCTCTTTCTCTCGGGACTGGAGATGTTAGCGCCCAGGACTTGCCGTGTTCTACTCCTGTCTTTACCCGCCTGGTTGAGGTTGTGCCGGCGTGTCCGTTGGGAGCCATTCATAATGTCGGCAAACCGATTGCTCGAGCGTTGCCTTGTCCTGGTTCCTAATGATTTCCGGAATTCTAGAAAAACCAATATTGCTGGCCGTGGCTCCGTTGACACCAAGTTTTACGGCTAAAACAATCACAGAGCAACTGACTGTCTTCAACCTCGAGTGGGTGCACAAAGTACCATGCAGACAAGGCCCCAAAGGACACAAAACATAGGATAACAGCAATGAATGCCTCCAACATGGATTCCAGTGGGTTTTGATCAGATCCACGAAGAGGTAGCAGCATTGAACCATGGTATTGTGCAACAACCCTATACTGGTAACAAGTTACTGCTCCGTTCTAATTTACAACCAACTGTCTTTGACACTTTCAATCCAATCCGAGATCCAATCCGCTGTCACTCCGTGCGTGTCGCCAGCATTGCTCGCCTTGGTTGCTCTGGTTTCTCACTTTCGCTTGTTCCTTCGATAGCTTCTTGCCAACCAGTCGTTCCACTACCACCTAGAGGTTGAGAGAACTAATTCGTAGTGTTCACAATGATCTACGGGTACATAAAGTACATGAAAGGCGGGAAACGGGCCATTTTGCCATTTTCTCTCATCCTAAGGTTCGCGCCGAAGTCGACCGAGGACCTCACTCCTACTTTTGTGAAAGCATACTAGTAAAAGCCAAGTGAAGAAAAGGAAGGCTAATAAGATGCCAATGTGATCCAACCTGGCAGTAAGTATAGGGTGACTGAAATAACCAGGCTCGATCTAAAATGGGCCATAAAAATTGGCGCCTGCACATAGCAATCTGAACTTTGTGTCAAAGGTATATTTCACAGGTTGGTTTTTGTAAAATTACAAAGCGTAGCTCCCTTTCTGCAAAACATAGGGCTAAAAAACTTGCAAGGGTCAACAACGGATGGCGACGTAAACGACCAAGTCGAGCGGCGAGGCGCGTTTGGCGTCCGGTTTTCCGCAGCTCGCCAAGGCCTGGCTTCAAGACGCGCCCGCCGCAGCTCGCAAGACTCCCTGACGACTACAAGATCATCATCCGTGCACGTGGTGGCCTCAACCTAAGCTCGATGAGCACAGGCAAGCTGCAAGACTTCGTCTTTAACACTGCCCAGACCAATTACAACGTGGCACGCGATGATAAAATTCGAATCAATGCCATTCAAAACTATACTACTCAGCACCCCCTCTGAAGGGCGAAGAGAACTATTTTCTGGCCACATATATGGCAAATCCTGCGAAGATCTCACGCGGAATCATCTTTAATGTGCCAGATTACGGTCCACCGGAGAACATCAGCCAATACCTAATCGACTGCAATCACGACCCGGCTATTCTCCTTGCCCGTCGGATGTCTCTCATCACTGCCCCTCTCTACGGCAAAAGGTCCAAACCCTACGGCAAAAGGTCCAAACTCTACGGCAAAAGGTCCAAACCCTCACACAATAAATCACTGCCGTTTAGAAGGAAAATGCAGACTTACGACCCCTCCTTAAACAGAAAGGTTACCCCTCCAGCGCCAACTCCTACTCCTCCCCCACAACCCGTTGCAGTTGCCATATCCTCACCTGACAGCACCGCCCAGTCTGTCAAGCGTAGAGTAATCAATACTATGGCCTCAAAACCGTAGACAAATTACACCGACTCAGCGTCAATGACCGAAATGTCTCGCATTTTCAGTGGCAGACTGCAAACCTTAGAGCAAAACGTTACAGCCGTTGTACGGCGATAGAAAACGCTGTCTCAAAGTACTCCTCCAGATTGGCCCAACTCACCAGTCAAATAAACCAACTCACCAACATCTCATCCCAGTTGGGGTCCTAAACTCCTCCACCACCCCCACCATCCATACCCTACCTCTAACAGTGCATCCCTCAATATGGCTTTACCTCTCCCACGCCCGCCACGCCTCAGTAGGCACCAAACCACTATCTGGCAATGGAATTACCACAGCTTCCGACTGAAGCGTGGCTATCTTTAACACTGCCTCCAGTCTTTCCAAACTCCCCCCGATATCATAGTGATTCAGAAAACCCGCCGCGCGGTCAAACTAGCCGTCTATAGAGCCTTCCAAACTCCTGACAACGAGGAACCCAATACCGCCATCCTCACTCGTAGACATCTAACCGCTTCGTACAAAAATCTTGGCGGAGTCGACGTGGAGCACGACATCATAGAGACCCTTCCCCAAAGGAAAGGCGACCCATGTCTCTATATACTAAACATATTTAGCCTCCCGTCGGCTTGCAAACACCGCTTTGGCGTCCTCTTCTCCCGTGCCTTGAGGGAGGAGGGTCCTCGGTAGCAGAACCATCAAACGGCGCTTGAATGCAACATAGAAGTACATTCGGACAGCATTGTAGACTTTGTCCAAACGGTGAGCTAAAAATACATATTTTTCGTGTATGGCTCGTCTAATTACTATTATTAGTATTACTATTATTATTATTACATTTATTATTATTTGACCGGGGCATTCGAGACCAACAAGCTGTGCGTTGTTTCGCCGTCAACGAGTCTGAGAGCGCTGTTTGTTACGAAGCTGGCGCCGGATATTATCTGCAAGGACGACTCTTCGCGCCTGTCCTCCGTTGGAATCGACAAAGTGGAGTGCCGTCACCTAAAGACCCGTTTCGACACTTACGGCTCCTTTCATGTGGCCGCGGCTGCGGAGGATTTTGAGAAACTTGCTGATCCAGCTGTGTGGCCTAAATCCAGCCTTTTTAAACCTTTCAGAGGAACCCTTCAGAGAGACATGCTCCACGCTTCAGAGGGACATCCCACAACCGCAGACAAGTGATGCCTGGCATAGATTTATTATATCAAAACGTCCGCGGCTTACGCACAAAAGCCGATTGCTTTTTTTTGTAACGTTACAGTGTCTAATTATGCAATCTTCTGTCTAACGGAAATTTGGTTGCGTCCTAACATCGGGTCCTCCGATTACTTTCCGCCTGGTTTTGTTGTGTACCGGCACGACCGTGACTTGTTTCAAGGAGCTGGAGCGGGAGGCGGTGTGTTGGTCGCGGTCGACAGCTCAAGGAGGCGTCAAGATTTAGAAAACTTTCCTGAGAGCTTGTTCGTCGAAATTGAGTATGCAAAGAGAGAACGTGTTCTTATTGGTCTGTTCTATCTCCCCCCAGAAAAGCCACCTGGTGATTTTCAGCGTTGTCTGGTTGGGTTAGAAAAACTCAACGAGCTACAGGCGTGCAACGTTTTGACTGATAACTTTTATTGAAAGGAGAAATGCAACCATCTTTTAGACTTCTCTTCTTTTTTGGATCTGAAGCGGCTCAACAATGTTCTTAATAAGCAAGGCAATGCTTTAGATTTATGTTTTTCAAATACGAACGGTGTACGTGTGACTTGGAGTGAAATGCCAATGGTGCCTGAGGATATGTACCACCCCGCGCTTGATGTAGTGATCTCTATTTTTAATTACCCAACTCGCAGTAACTCTGATGCCTCTCCGCCGCAAGCATTGTATAACTTTTCGGCAGGAGACCACGTCGGAATGTTGCCCCTCAGCTTGAGAGGTGGTGGTACATTCCGACTTGAGGAACACAAAAGGGATGTGGTGAAGGCCACGCATGCCACGAGAAGCAAGTCTGAGCTTGTTGACCACAGCTGGACGACTGCGCATACGTTTGACTTGGACAATGCTGCTCGTGAGCAGAGGTGAGGCCCGAGGAAGTTCGTGGAATCGTGGTTTATCCGCCGAGACCCCGAGGCGTGCAAGACGAACCGGGGCCCCCCACCGGACGTTTACGGGGACTTGTAGATTAGAGTCTACTGGTTTTGACTCTCCCAACCACCGGGCCAGTTCACACTGATGATGCCACCCGGATAGGTGGCGAAACGTCTGTGTTGTTGTTAATTTTTTGTTGTTGTGTTAAGCCACTGTAAACTTATTCCGTTATGACTACCCTGGCTTTTGGAGCATATTTGCATTCAGGAGTCGCTTCAGCAAAGTTGCGTCTGTCGCCCCACAGTGCTTTTTTAGCTTTGATGCACACGTTGTTTATATGGGTATTCCATCTTAAGTCAAGATTAAATACTACATCTAGGTACTTAAATTCTTTAACTCTTAAAGCTCAGAACCATTCATGTCATAATTATAGGCCAGCAGATTTTTTGTTTTAGTTATAGACATAAATAATGATTTTTGATATGGTGTGGAAACCCCACGATTCGTCATTTGTCGCACCAATGCCTATTTTCTTTTTTTTTCTTTTTTTGTAAATTACGGTTTAATTTGATCTGATCATCTTTTGTTTTCATTTTATTATGAACCACACAATTGTCTTCAAAAAGTTTGATTTGAACTGAAACGTCATTGGGTAGATCGTTTATAAATATCGAAAATAAAAAGAGACCCAGAACACTTCCCTGAAGTTTCCAGACCAGATCAAAAACCGCACAAGGTTTACTCCCCCTGACCTTGATATAGACCTTTCCAGCGGCAGTCTCGAACGAAGCGATTTCCAGCGCGCATCCCTGGTTTTGAGACTGTACGTCAGTGTTGCCCGACTGCGCTGAGCTGTGGGTTTTCTCGTCAGTAGGCTGTGGCAGCCTGCGTAGGAGCAATTTTGAATGCTGGTGGCGGCAAAATCGCCTCACTTTATTTTTTCTTTTGTGTTCTGTGGCGATTATAACGGCACTATACACTCAGCCGTGTCAACCTTAACTGCCTAATATATTTGACCACACCAGAGGATAGCCGAACTGCATGGGTATTGCCCCCTCACTATATGAAATTCAACGAGTCTCATAAATCGAACAACATATATTGTACGCGTACCCCACGGTGCCGCGTTATCCGGACATGATTTGAGAAAGGTCTCAAATAACACAGCATATCCAAAATACAGTGTCGACGACAGTCACTTCACGACGATCGCACGGAATCCGGCTTGTCTTGGGGTACGTTTTGAAGAGTGATGTTTTTTATACACAGCACTAGTGCGAATGAACGAACGTGTCTATTTAGTTCCCATTCCCCGGACCCTATCAGCTACTTCTCGCCAAGACCGGGAACATATCCGGGAAGGCTTTTCGGAGATTATCTCAACGGAAATAATCCTCGAAGAACGTCGAACGGCCTGCGTCGCGGGCTGCTTGACGTTCGCTTTCTTCGCCCGTTCTCTTCGCTCGTTTCTTGCGAAGGTCCAGAAGGCTATAAGTCCTGGTATTCCCAAGTTCTCACAGTGGAAGATTACAAAAACACGCAAGCATCCTGAACAGGCAAATAGAGTAAACACTTAGAAGGAAAGCCGGCAAACTCCGAACACACGATGCAGGTGGGGAGTCGCGCTGATCGGGTTTCCACAGCTCAGGCGGGTGGCAGAAATTTTTGGCTAATAGGGGTCACTCGAGTCGCAAAATGGCGGCGGCCAGCGAGCTGTTTCTGCAAAGGTCTATACTGTCTCCGTGATAAAAGATAAGAGGAAAACCATATAATAACTTTAAAAAAGAAAGATATGTACTTGTCTGTGTTTCTGACCTCTTTGGGTTTATTCTTTTTGTGTTTGTAAGTCTCTATAAACAAGCTCCCTAAATTTTAATTCAAGTTGTGTGAGCTTCATGTCCTGACTCAGTACGTCCGCCCGTCACCCTGTGTTCAATCCCCGCAACTTCTTTCAAGCCGTCAGCTACATCTCAATAATTAACTTTCTGCGGCTCCGTCTACGCTCCCTGGGGCTTTGCTTGCGAAAAAACGTGGCCCACGCCTCCGTGGACTTTGTGCTGGGATTCCACTCCCATACTTGGTTGTCAAGCTACAGGATCATGCAGATTTCAAGAATAGAGATATCCCAGGAACTTCGACTCATGAGAATGACTCTCCCCGGCCACGACAGCACTCCTCGATACGTTTTACGCCACAGACCCTCGTTCCTCTTCCTCAGGAGTTCTGCAGTCGGGCTCTTGGAGGCCGCAGGGGTAAAATCCTGGGGAGGTACGCAAGTCTTGCCAGAAGGCTTCGGACTTCAACTGAAACCCCCTGTTGTACTTTTGGACAAACAGCTTTCCCCGGAGGGACTTCTGTCTCACGGGCCCAAGTTCGCCCTAGACCTTCCAGCATCGAGGGTAGACCAACTGATATCCGTTTACAAGGTAGCAGCAAGTAACCCTGAAAAGGATCGTCAGAACTTCGTAGGGACAGCTGTGCATTCCGTTTGTGCCCACCTGCCTCCTCCAGGCAAGTCATATGTATACTCAACAGTAGAGGAGCTCCGCAACGCCCAGCTAAAGCTGCTAGAGTAAGAAAAGATGGTAGTTTTTGTTGTTATGAACGAGGACATCTAAGAGGAAAAGGTGGAAGCTGCACTCGAAAAAAGAACTGCTTTACTCAAGGAAAGACCTTCAGGGTCTTTAAGGTCTGAGGCTAGGGAGATATGCTCTCAACTGAACCTCCCCGCTCTGAGAAAGAAATGCGTTAGCTTTGCCCGCACATCAGTTCATAAGAGTGCCTTTTTTTTCTGCAAAGACCCATGCAGAAAACGCCCCGCTCCGCGGCATTGTTTCGGAGAACGGGTGCTGGCAGAAGAATGGTCTCCAACGGCCAACTCTGCCAGCAACACCAGCGGTCGAACCAACGAGAGCCCCTGGGAGACAGACGGTCTCCAACACAACCATGGCAAATCGTCACCAATGACTTCTTCCATCTCCACAGTGTCACCTACCTACTTGTAGTGGACTACTTTAGCAAGTACATTGTGATAGAGCAAAAGGGGGACACCTCTGCTATCAAAGGATCGCAACCCTAAAAAAGGAGTTTGCTTGATTCGGCATTCTAGAAGGGGTCTGTGACAACGGCCTGCCATTCAACTCTGAAGCATTCAAAGGGTATCTCAAGTGCTTGGACATGACAAATAATCCAAGTTCTCCTGATTACCCACAGTCGAATGAACTTGCAGAGAGGTCAGTTCAAAGAATGAAAACAGCTTGACCAAGGCACCGAAGGAAGGCAACGACCTGTCTCTTGTTCTTATGGAGCTTAGGGACACACCGATGGATCAGCTCCTGTCCCCATTGGAACTGCTAATGGGCCGCAGGATCACAACCCTCAAGCCAGCTGCTCCGCGTTAACTTGAGCAGCACTACAACATCAGGGAGGTTCAAGCACGCCTTCAGTTCCATCAAAAGTGTCAACACCGACATGGTGACGCACACAGCAAACCACTACGTCCTCTGAGTCAAGGCGAGAGAGTCTATTTCCGTCGAAACCACAAATGGGAACCCGGAATTGTGGTCCAAGTCGGACAACAGCCACGATCATACCTAATCAGAGCTGAAGACGGGGGAGGGGAGGGGGGGGGGGGCATTACAGAAGAAATCGATTCCACATCTGACCATTCGCTTGAAACAACAACGCGATCCCTGAGGACTACTACCAACTCACGTTCAACGACCAACCTCACCAATGTCCTGCCCAGTAGTCCCGCATACCCGAAACCACTCGATCAAGCCATCAAGTTGTTCAGCCAGCAAGGTATCGCCGAGTCTGTGGACTCTGAACTCTTAAAATTCGCATAAACTTTCTTTTTGCAAAATAAAAGGGAAAAAAGGATCTGTTATGTATTTAGAAAAGTATGGTTGGTGGTGCCCACTTCGCAGTTTCTCACAAATCGGCGTTGATACCCACACGTGCGACTCAGCTAGCCTTACAAAACAGCTATGTTTTGTAAGGCTACCACAAAACAGCTATGTGCCTGGCGTCGTTCCCGTTCTCGTAATAAAGTTTGTCAACCAAAAACATTTCAGTATGAACAACGTTATCCACAAACACGGCACGTGTCAGTTCCTGGATCTCCTGGATGTTTACCTCCACTCAACCTCAGTGGAGTACGAGGGCAATGTTTATATAAAGAGAGCGGAGGTGTGCATCGGGTCATGCTTTGCAACAGTTCTGAGTAAGGTATGTATTTACTCGCACAATGAACGCACTCGCGTAATGAACGCACCCCCCAAGTCGGCTTCCAAAATTTCGACTTTTTTTTTCACTTGCATATTAAACCCACCCTCAACTGGGAAGTCAAAACTTTGACCCCCTCCCCTTTCCCCACACGCGCGAAATGAACGCACTTTTCTAACCTGGTGCAGCGAGGTCGCAAATGCATGGGTAGCGTGGCCGAACAAAACGCCTTGCAAAAGGCCTTAAAAATAAAAAAAGACCCATTGGAATCATTTATCGAAACTACAGTACGAAAACCAGTGTCTCCCACTTAGACTTGGTTCTTTCTAATTTAACTTCTCTTGAATCACGTCGGACAGTCGCTCGCCTTACTCTTTTTCATAACTTTTATTACAACATGCAATCATTTATGCTCACTCAGTGTAAGTCTGTCTCATACATTTCTTTGCGTCATGATAATTCCTTGAAAATTGCACCTATATTTGGTCGCACTAATAGATACAAATACTCTCCTCTTGCTCTGTCCATTAAAAATGGGAATTCTCTCCCAAACGACATAGTCACTGAATAGAATGATAAAAAATATTCCGCAAAACATTTTTGGCTTTGGTACTATGTTTTCAGCGCCATGTCTGCTTGTGTTTCCTATAAATTGTGCACTGAGTCCCCAGTTCTGTTGTGCCCGGTTTCTGTAAACTTTGTTCTGAATTCTGTATAGTTTGTTTTGCGTTTTTGTTTGTTGTTAATTTTTAACCTTAGTTAGTTCTTTTATTTCCATTATATCATTGCATTTGTTTGTATTTTTCTACCCCCCTCATGTAATACGTTTGAACGAACGTATTTGAGGCGAATAAAACTTGAAATTGAACTTGATTCGAGTCCATTGAGCTGCGAAGGCGAATACATCGGCCATCGGAAGATGCCTAAATGCTCGCTTTAGGGAACACTATTTAGATGTTACCAAGGCATCATCGGACTCGTTCCACCCAATAGTTCTGCATGCCCGTAGCTGCCACGATTGCACCCCAAACTTTGAAAACACCACTTAGCTAAGTTCACACATAGATAAATGTGGGCCCGAAACAATAGAAGCGTTTAAGGTCAGATATGCTGTGAGCAATGTCTCTGGGACATCTTTGGCTTTGTCGTCAAAAAAGCTGGAATTTCTAGCGTAAAAATTATCGTAAAAAGCTTGTTGTGATCAATTAATTTTGTCTTTTCCTTTCTTTTCTCCCCTTTTCAGGGGTTAATTTCCTGATTATAATGCAGTTAATGTAAAGGTACAAGCGAGCTGGACAAGAACCTAGCTGTGTTTGGAGATTTGTGTTTGTCCTTTGTCCCTCTTGTTCCCATTTTCCAGGATTATTTTCGTCATTAATTTCCTTTCTTTTTTTTTCTTCCTTTCCCCCTTTTTCACGAAATTTCCTTAAGTTTTTCCCTATAATTTTTTTGCTATCATTTTAATTTGGTATTTTTAAAGTTTGTGAGTAAATTGGTTTTATATTAAATTTTGAATATTTTCGTTTTCTTTCAATTCTTTGTCGTTCAAGGTCGTAGCGTAATGGGCATCTCATAAATGTTCGCTGCTCATTGAAAGAACTGTGTGTGTCTGTGTTTGTCCTTTACGTGTTTTATTCTTTCAGTGCATTCTGTCAGTTCCTCAAGGCTCTTCTCACATCATGTGGTGACATTTGCGTCCAGTGTTATATAGCCCTGTCACATGGAAGAGGTGGAGGAGACCAGCTTACTAAAGAGTATATCAGCATCACTGGTATTTCCTTTCTCGTTGGAAATGACTTCTGCCCCTTTTGTTTAATGGGAGTCCTTTGCATGTTCTTTGCTTACTTTTCAAACGGTTCAAAAGTGTGATATGGGGTAGGCAGTTATGCTACAATGGTGCATGCCCAGTATATCACGGTAGCTTAAACAAGAGACTTTGGAAGTGAACATCAGGAGAATCTCCTGTTTCATTCTTTCTAATCCAGGGTGCCAATTTCGAAACATATTGTACAATCTTTAAATAACTTTTAGCACAAGGAAGGAAAAAGGAGAGGAGGCATTATGTCAGTTCGCTATGCAATTCTAGAGATTTTACAACAGTACAGTACAGGACACCAAGCCGGTTGGAACCAGATCATTACATCTGTCAGTGTGGCTTCTAGGTACTTTAACTAGCTTATTAGTTCGCAAAAGAGCTCAATGAATTGTGGAGGCTAAGCCTCGTAAGACTTCTGCAGACTGACTGCACTGAGCAATAAAACGAAGAATTCAGCTGGATTGTGTAACGTAGAAAGATAAACCGGGAAAAGAGCATGGGCAAAACTGGGGAGCTAAACCACGCAAGGCATTTCGTGCTATGTCTCGTCTAAACTATTTTCTTTGTTGCTGCACTTTCTGTCATCTTTAGCAGGCAGTATGCACTGATTTCACTTACATATTGGGTGGATTCGACCATAAAGCTAGACGTTTGTATTAGAAAACCAAGCGTATGTTTTATCGGAGTAATGGCACATAGAATTTGCACTCTTTTTAAGAGGGATAATTTATCTAAGCCAATTGTTTCATACTAAATTGCCAAAGATTCTGCCCCAGTTTTCAAAAACAGACTGGCAAATGCTTTCATTTATTTAGTAAATTTGATCTGTTTATTTACAGGAAACACTGCCTCTATTGCTGTCATCAACAGCCAGCTGGCTGAAATCAAGCCACCACACAGCTCCACGAGACTCCCAAGGGCACTGAGCACACGCCTATTCTGGAAGGCTTCTGAATGGCGCCACTGGCTGCTGTACCACTCGCTTCCCTGCATGTACAGGGTCCTTCTGGACCAATACTGGCCGTACATAAAGAAGCTGGTGGAGGCCGTCCATGCACTTTTGAGGGACACCGTAACTCCAGCATCCATTGATGTTGCACGCGAGTTCTCCCCCTTCGGTTTCTTTGTGTCCTGCTTCGGGCCAGCTTTAATAATGTCATATTGTGCTTTCAGAGAAACTCCTCTGGACCTTTGTGGGCATGACAGGGAGGCTGTATGGAGCTCCAGCAATGACGTTCAGCCTGCACCAGTTACTCCACCTAGCGGAAGCAGTGCAGCAACTGGGGCCATTGTGGGGCCATTCTGCTTTTGAATTTGAAAGCGGTAACGGGCAGCTTGTGAAGCTGGTGAAAGGATCAAATGCTCTTCCGGAAAGGGTAGTGAAGTATCAGCAGTTGGGATCAAACTTTGGTGTCCTCGCTTCTAAGTGACAGCGTCAAAGTGATGTGCTGTGATATTCTGGGATACACTAAACACCAAAACTTCAAGTATGCAAACGAAGTGTGCCTGCTCGGTTCCTCTTCGAAGGCATCCTTGAGCAAAGAGGAACAGAGTTGTCTTTCCGCTGGATTTGGGGCCGCCTTTGATCAGGCTACAGAGTACAAGCACTTCGCATGGAAAGGGCAGATTTGTCACAGCCGAAACTATGCCAGGAGTAAAAAGACAGACTCCTAGGTCATTCAAATAAAGGATATGTGCGATTTCACCATTTTGAGAGTGTTGCCTTTGAAAGGTGAGGTAACACTTCTGTGCAGGGAAGTTGTCATCACTTGTGCAGGTGCTTTCCCGCAGCACATCAGGCTTTGTTTTCTTTCTCACGTGAACTTGCAGGCTGTTAAACCACAGCAGCTGAAGGCACCATGCCTTTTTCTCACTTTCAGGAAGCCCTCAGCATGCTATGTCTGTGATCTGTCAAACCTTCTTGAGCGCGATTGATGTAATGTAACCAGGTGTGCCGAAGTAAAGTGACTGTTCCCTAGGAGTTGAAATATCCAAAACTACATCCTGTGATAATTTGTCCCTGTTTTGCCTTTGTGTCAACAAGGGAAATCTATCGAGATTGTGCCTTTCACATCTTCAGACTTCTTGTTTTGCTCCTAAGGTGTTCCTTCAGGTAACTCTACATTCATAAGTGATTTTCTTTGTTTACAATTTGTTATACTTCGTGTGCTTGATTTGCTCTTCTGAGACTAGTCGGGCTAATTTGATTATCGACCTGTGGAAGATGGCTATTGTTTGAGTAAATCAATTCCATGTCTCAGCCTCCTAATGTGTCTTTCCCTAACCTTTCTGACAAAAATGTGTGAAGCTTCTAGGGGTAGCAGTAGGGTAGGCTTGTTTTTAACTGCAAGCAGGCAAATGAGAAAATCACTCTTTTGTTATTATAATGCAAGTTGAAAAGACTGAAATAGACTTAGACCTTTCGTTATTCTGTCTACATTGCATCATAATTGAATAGCTTCAAAAACCTTCTGTATTCGTGGACCACAAAATAGGCTTTTGTTAATAGCATTTCACATATGATTTGATTGATTTTGTTTTCATACTTCTGTGTTATTTTGACTAGTTAATTGTTTTAGTAACTATAGGTTATGTATGAGGGTTATAAGTTCTTGGCTCTCTTAATTACTGTACTGTCATTCGATGATTTGTCTCTTAACACCTACAAGTACTTGTGAAAATCTTAAACTGGCACACGTAAAACTGAACAGCAAGATAGTTACTGATGCTTGTTTAGTGAGCTTTCAAACACAAATATTAAATAGAGCGTGCACATTAGAATGTATAGCAATGTATTTCTGGGGTGGAGTTGCCCTTTGAGGTTATTACTTGAAGTAAGCATTTGTGCAAGTTGGTTTAAATTTATGTAGTGTCTAATGGCCTTTCGGTGTCTTGGGGGTTCTAGTAATATTTTTTTTCTGAGATCAATCATAGTATAGAAATAAATGTAGAGCGGATGCAGAGGATGCTAACTGCTGTTAACGAATTCCAATAAGGTAGAAATGTTTGGCGACTTCATTATAAAAAACAATTACTTTTTTTTTATTTCAATGCTTCTAAAAATGCCTTCTGCACTTGATGGGCCAGCTGCATTCTTCAAGTTGGCATGAATCTGCCTAGAACGTGCCTTTTTTAGCTCGTCTTAGCAAGACATAATAGCAGTAGGTGATGCCACTAAAAAACCTGTGTCGACATTTAGCTAAGACAGCTCTATATCAATTTCACTATCCACTAGCTGGACTGAGCATTTTCAATTCTTAGCATACTGTAAGTTTTGGTTGGCAGGAATTCCATTTGTTCTATATTATTTCCAGTTTCCACAAACTCGTATATATGCTTTACAGAATAGGCAACTCTGCCACCAAATGTAATACCTATAACTTAAATTTCCATAGCTGTTTGCACTTTGTTGGGCCAGCCTAACAACTAAAAAAATATAAACGACATACATATCCGAGATTTTTTGTTTCGCGAAATGTTTTACCTGGATGCCTGAGGGTTTTTCAGCGAATTTCTGCTAAGTGGGTCTTTTACAATACATTCAGGTTTCTAGGAACCACATTTTGTTTTCAATATTCATTTCAGTTTGCACAAACTGGCTTTGGGGATAAGTTAACAGAACAGATCCCTGAATGGAGGTTCCAAGTATAGAGCCAGATACCTAGGTGGTTTTAAAAAAACCCAGTATGTGACCACTATAGTTTCACCTCCTGGATTTGTTTTCCCACAATATGTATCACATGGCGTAACTGGATATCAATTTTCAGGTGATGGTTCCACTAACTTCATTCTGGAACTGAAAACTTCCAGAGCAGAATTCAGATTCTTCATTCTGGAACTGAAAACTTCCAGAGCAGAATTCAGATTCTTCATTCTGGAACTGACTTTTCCAGAACCAAATCCAAATTCTCCAATTAGGAACTGACGTTTCCAGAACCGAATCCAGATTCTCCAATCTGGAACCGACATTTCCAGAATTGAATCAAGATTCTCCATTCTGGATTTCGGCTTTCCAATTAGCTTCCAGAAAAAAATCAAACTGGGTTCTCAGGTAGGGAAGTATTGTTACGTGTACACTCCAGTATGTGCCTGCGAAACTTTGTAACATATATTTATATTTCAGCTTGCTTTTGAAAGGGAACTTAGGTTTGAAACCGACATTGAAGAAGACGAAAGATGCCTCAAGAAGGTTCTCCTAGAAACAGCAGAGTTGGCCACCTTCCTTTGCTGTCCCCCAGCCCTTAACACTGTCTGCAACACCAACGAACCACGGAGTCGTCACAATCTTCTGCTTTCGCACCCACACCATCTGACAATGATGCACCATGCGTGAAGGGGATCATTTTTTCAAAGGAAGAACTGTGAACAGCCGTGTCTAAGATCAAGCCATCACAATGCCCTTGTCCAGATGGTGTGGCACCTGCCTTTTATAGGATGATAACGCAGTACAGTTTGATCCCTCCCTCAGCTGTCTACTTCAAAGTATTTTCGATGAGGGAGCTGTTCCTACCACCTGGCAACACGCCTTACTCACCCCTATTCACGAAAGGAAAGAGAAGCCTACAAGTGACGTCAAGCATTAGCGTCCAACCTCAATAACATTAATCATCTACCGCACATTAGGATGCATACTGAACAGTCAGTTCCTCGATTTTTAGAGAGCACTGGATACTTATTGCAGACACAGCACAGTTTTAGGCACGCCCGCAGCTGTGGGACGGTCCTGGCGACCCCGTGTCATTTTGTAAGCAACAATCTTGGCAGTCGCAAAAAGAAAGATTTTCTACGGCTTCATCTCAGTTACGCGTTCGATGCCCTCAACATCGATCTCCTGCTACATAAAATGTCAGGCGCCAGCGTTCATGGCTTCCTTCTCAAGTGGCTGCCAAACTAACTGAAGGGAAAAATCCCACAATTTGTTTACCAAGGTGTGCACTGAGCTACGATGAACGTCCCCTCCAGTGTGCCACAGTACCGGTTTCTTGTCAATGACATGCCTCAGGATGATAGATTTTCTTTCGTTCAGTACGCAGACCACACCTCGATGCTGGCTCCACTTACTGACACCTGCCTCCTTCTCCAGGACTACATCAAAGACATAAAGTGCCGGGTGACTAACTGCTAGCGGCTGCACACCACGAAAAGTGCCGTGATGCGCTTTAGCAGGCCCCACAGGGTGGGCAAATCGAGCTATCATTTGCTCAGTGAGCCCCTACCATGTATGACTCTTTGTCAAGCTTAGAAATTACATTCACACAAACATTAGATTTCACAGTGCACATAGGAAGTGTTGTACCAAAGGCTCGGCGAACCATGGGGGTTGTTTCTTGTATCTCCAGGTCATGGGGACCTTCGCCATAATCTCCGGTCATAAGGTGCATAAGACAGATTTCCAGAAAGATAAGGGAGGAGCCCCAAAAGACCAGTTCGACCACTTCGAAGTTTCCAAAACTTGCTTTTACGCAAAATGGTCCAACCAGCACCACAAAACCCTCTGCCATGGCCACTGATGCTTGTGTCATCGCCAAGTTTCAAATTGAGGGAATACAAAGCATTTGTACATGACTTATTTTTCGTGGGCTCCATTTTTCGCGAATTCGACTGAAGCTGAATAGCTGGAATAATTAATTGGTACTCATTTTTTGCAATCCGCAAGGACCTCACTACAGCTTTCTGTATGTTCACATTTTAGCCAAATAGTTTGTGAGACCTATTTTTTGCAAAATGTAGACGATTCGTGAAAATTAGGTCTTCGTGAAAATTAATTTGTTTCCAGTATACAGTGGTACTAGTTTACTTAATTTCTCGTGACGGGCATGAAGGGGGCCAGATGGAAGGCGGATCATTATAATAAGGGTGACAAAGTTTATGCCACAATAGGCTGGGACACATCACAACAGATATAGTAGTCGGTAAGTCAGAGTCATATAGGATCACAAGGACACTCATTGTTATCTCTGTCTCTTGTGCTCCGAAGGAAAGAGCTAGATTTTCGTCACTCAATACTGCAAGCTTAGTGGCAGTGCAGCAGCCGCCCGTTGCCCCGCCCGCCGCCTGCCTCCCCCTCCTCCCCCCCCCCCCTCCGCCGGGGGGGTCACGTTTCAGCTGCAAGACCGCAACTTTATGATAATGCTAAAAGCTCTGCTAGTTATTATTCGTTGTATATGATGAGTGCAAAAACAGCATAAGAGGTATATAAGGTAAAATTGTACAAAATCAGAATAGGAAGACCAGGATAAGACGGAGCGCTCTGTCCTATTCTTGCCCTGCCTTGTGGGTGAAAACGATTCAATGCAGTGGGAAAAATGAAATATTACTGCTAAAGTCAGACGTCATGTAACATCTGCTTTGTTCACACTTCATTTTGATTTCTTTTGTCTAATTTCCACGACTTACAGATCCCAATCTTTAGGTTTGAGGCTTATGCTAATTGGATTCGAATAGGTTTGGTGATCAGTTCGAAGTGCAGTTTTTTAGCTGTCTCTCATCAATGATGCTTATATTAACAGTGCCTGAACGAGGGCAGGCTGCTACAGTCGCTGCTGCTGCAGTCACTGCTGTTCCAGTCAGTGAGCCGCATCTGTTTGAAGTCACTGATGGCAAGGTAAATTAGGAACTTTTTTTCACAAGATTAGCAATTCTAATGTTGCGATGGCAATAGTGTAGATCAACAGAAAAAAATATGAAAGACGTTTACAATTCTCTGTAATGTAAAATTAGAGAGCAGCTCTTGAGGAGGGGAGGGGAGGGTATGTCCCTGCTCCCCCTCCATACCCTTTCCTCCTCCTCTCCTGCTTCCCTCCCATTAATCAGGAAATTTCCGCTCAATTTCCCCCTAAATTAAGCGAAAATTTACCCGCTAAATAAAGCCGGGAAATATTCTTCCTAAATTCAGCGGGAAATTTACCGAAACTCTCCCGCTAAATTCAGCGGGGAAACTTAATTGGTGTTGAGGCCACGTGATGTCGATTTCCCCGTTAAATTTAGCAGAAAAATATCCGTTACATTTTTTCTGCTAAATTGAGCTAGACTTCAAGTGTGACGTCATTACGGGAAAGGTCTCATAATGCAACACGCGTTTACGCCAATGCCGACGCCGCTCAACCCGGAAACGGGCGTCTAAAAGCTGCACTTTAAAAAAGTTACCCAAGCTTGACTATCCTGTCAAAGCCTTAGAAGCACAAAATGTGTCAAGCTCTACCATACACATGATGTGCGTGCTGTGCATATGGGGATTGCTGGGCACAATGTTCATGGCTGCTCAGCCTCATCTTCTGCCTGCCTCTTGCTTCGTGCATTCTTCACTCCCATCCGCTAAGGAAGAGTAAGAACGCATACCTACTTAAGCCTTGCACGCTCCATTTATTCCTAATCTTACGTGACATGCGATACGTAACCTTACACTACTATTGGTTATCATTTTGTAATCATGCTGGCATACTTAGCACTTGCATGATTTAATTAGGCCTGAACTTAGGGGACACATGATCCCGTAATCTCCGTGATTAGGTAACTTATGTGGTCATATAATGTTACGTGATCATGTGCCATATTCAGAAATTTGGCAGTGCTGCTAGTGCTCCCCTGAAAAAGAAAACCGTGGATATAAAACCCCGTTCTTGGAAGCGGCTATGAACTCTTGCCGATGGCAGAGTGGTTAAAGCACCGCGCTCCAAACTGTGGGCACATGGGTTTGAATTCAGTCGAGAGCTACCAATAAATTTAGTTCCAATTTATATTCAATTTAAAGGGGCATTATGTGTAAATGGGAGGAGAAGGCTGAAAGGGGGAGATGGCTGCTGGTCCCTGTGGACGGAACCTAAAGCGATATGACCGACACACTCTGCAATGGCCTCCGGTCGGTGTTGATGCAATGTGATCTCTGCCCAGTGCTCTGAATGTCAACGTGAAGAGATTCATCAAAGCGCGAATAAACGGCGGGAGTAACTATGACTCTCTTGGTGCCCCTTGTTTACGTACCGCCATACCAGGTATGGCACTGCATAGATTGTTGGCACTGGGCACGTCATCGCATCCTGCGTGCGCCGTGGCCTTGCAGCTGCCGCACATGGTCGACTTGAAAGATTGACTAGAACGGTCGTTCATCTTTAAGGGCAAGGTGCTTCGATCTAGGGGTGCTGTATCCAGGTTTTGGGCGAGAGAGTGGCACAAGAGTGCAGACGGTGCTGCCCTGAAGGAGTGCTCACGTGTACCGTCTTCGCAGGTGTGGGTTGGAAAAGGTACACGTCCGATGAATGGAAAGAGGTTCATTGATTTGGTAAAGACGAGGGCAAATGCGCTTCCTCACATGACTAGGACTAAGAGGGGTCGGGACGTCTTGACTCGTCGGGCCGGTTGTGACTCCGCGGAGTCACTGGGACACATTACGCAAAATTGCTTCTGCACGCACAGTGCCAGAATCAAACGACATGATAGTTTAGTGCAGTATGCTCCTGGTCCTCTGAAAGAAAAGGGATGGGAGGTGCTGGTAGAACCCGAGTGCCACACCGCAACACAGAAACATGTGCCAGACCTCGTTATTGCAGGAGGTAGTCAGATGACTGTGGTTGATACACAGGTGGTGGGTACGTATTCCACCCCAGATGCCGCACATGAGCGGAAGGTGCAAACTATAGTGTTCCAGAGCTTCTGGATATTATTAAAGGGGCCAATAGTGTTGCACCGGTTGTGACTAGTTTGACTATCACATATATATCAAGTGTTTGGTCGCCAAAAAGTGCTGCAGCTCTTACCAATCTTGGGTTTGGTAGACAGGATTTTAAGGTATTGACTATACTTTGCCTTCGGGGGGGGTCAGGTGCTTTCGTCGGCATCAGCAGATGACCTCCGTGGTGCACGGGCGATGAAGCGCCCCGGCGGTTGTGTGTTGCCATGGGGCTATTGGTGGGTCCCTCTCCCTTGGAGAGGATAAGGACTTCCAGACTTCATGCCAAAGATCAGCCTGATGCCTCTGCGAAGGGGTGGGCGAGGAAACGATTTTTGTGCACAAGTCCTACTCGTTAAAAAAAAAAAAAAAAAAAAAAGCCAAATGCCTTGGGTATTTTGTGGGTAAACAGAAAGTCAGCTTCGTTTCGGCTGCGTTTGGTTAGCGAGCCGAGTTCCCGGCGATCGCGCCTTTGGCCAGGTCCGCACGCCTCCACGACTATTGCGTGCTCCCGGACACCGCCGGGTACCCCCCGCTGCTCTTGGAAGATTCTCAAGTCCGCCAGCGCAGTTTCAGCACCTCTCCAAACGTGTGAGCAGCCGGCCGCTGAGGCTTTCTTCACCCCTTAACGGTCACTCGTTTTTTGGCTGCTGGAGTTAGTGCTAGGCGCTAGTGGACCGCTGGTTCCTACACTAAACATTTTTTTTTCAGTCTCCGTGCGTCGAACCACGCACAAAAGTCCCTGGTCCCACTGCCATCCTTTTTTTTTTTCTCGTGGCAGCTCTGCCGGTTTCCAGTTCGAACTTTGCACGCGAACTGGGAGCACATGCAACTTTGTTTAGTTGCGCCGGCCATCAACAGAGGGCAATACGTTCCACCCGTGGATTTCACCACCTCTGTTAGACTAGCAGCAGAGAAAAACGTCTTTTCACTTTTCTTTTCTTTCTTTTAGCAACATTTGTAGGTTTTTTGTTCGTAATCAAGCGCAGTTCGGCACTTTGGCGCAATAAACATGGTTTTTGGGGTTTTTTTTTTGTGCTTCGGCATGCAGCCCTGTGGATCGGATCTACGCTTTGGGGCTACGCAGGGCACCACTAGCTGGTTTTCACTACATGTAGTGGCGTAGTCTGCAGGACTAGTATAATCTAGTGCTCTAGGGAACTTTGTACCTTTTGAACAAGTTACTGTGGCCTGTACAGCACAGGCCACATTACCAGGCTCTCCCTCTCGGCCTCACAGCCTACACTTAAATACAAATACCCTGTGTCGCAAGCGGCTGGGGGAATAGTGCTTCATATTTTTTTTCCTATTTATTTCAGCATGTCAGGGACTCATCCATCACCTAGCGTGTTAGCAAACCTTTGAGAGGCTGTATCCCTCAGAGGAGATTGTCTGCCACCTGTGCGACAAACGACTAACTTCTCGCATCTCTCTGGGGGGCACTACGAACATGTTCATAGTTGTCACTTCGTACGGAGGTGCTTCTATTGCCTCGCCAAAACGTACACCAAGAGCACCTCTATGTCGTCTCATTACACAAGGTGTCGGAAGAAACCATTAGTATCGCCCACTTCAACCGTAGTGACGAACGCCGACTCACACAGTGTGGCCAGCAACGAGCTTCCGCAGGCTTCCACTCCTTCCCCTGCAAGTCACACCGAGGAGAAGGAGCACCCAGAGTTCTCCCGGGACTCCAAGAGGGCAGACATGTCGATGCCCTTCACAACCAGCACCCCTGCTTTGCGTCTCCCACCAGCAGGTGACTGGACCACGGAGGACGTCAGGACTTTGGCGGTCCAAGAATTGTCGATGCCCGCCAAGATGAAGTTTACCAACAAAGAACTCGCCAAGGGGTACGCAGGGGTACCTTGGCAAACCATCAAGGGCATCAGGGGGCGGAAGTTGTACAGGGACTTGCTACAGCAAGAACAGCTGCGGAGCAGGTTACCTCGGCCGGACTCCAGGGTTCCTGCACATGGTGAGCCCCCCACTGCCACTCCAGGGGGACCACTGCCATCAGTGCAAGATTCCTCCGGCCTGCAGACGGACATACCCTCATCACCCCTCACCACGCCAAGACCACAGCGGTGAAGCGAGAAGTCCGTACATCATTCTCCAACCCCGGTCACCCCCCGAGATATCCCCCCTACACCGGAGGCAAGGCCCTGGACAGAGAGGGACACTCAGGCACTCGTGCTGTGCAAGCTCGAGGCTTCTCTGTGCATGCGTAGTGACGAAGAGCTCGCTGCATTGATGCCAAGAAGAACATGGCAGAGCGTCCGGGACTACCGTCTGATGCCCCAGTGCGCAGAGGCGATGCGCAGGGAGCTCGGCACGCGACGGGGAAAGGATGTCTCACCCTTACTCCGAACTTCATCCCTTTGTGGCCCCTCGCCAGACACCCCGCCAACTGTCATCGTTCCTGGTCCCTTTGCTAAATCCATCATCGCAGAGGTCACACGTACATTGGCACCGCAAACTCTCTTCCACCAGCAGAGTTCAACGCGCGGTGGACCGTCTCGGAACTGACGGCACTGGCCAGGGCAGAGATCACCTGCAAGGACCACCCTCATATGAACCTTGCTTTTGCCAGGGTATTCACCACCCAGTCCTCACAGGGAATCACAGGGCAGCGAAATACACGCCATTACAAGGAGATCCTGGAGACCTTCAAGGCGGCGGCACACAAGCAGCCGGTTCCTATTCAACCGGTCCGCGTTCACGACGCCGGATCTGCCTGGGTGCGTCTGCAGCCCGCACCAGGAACCCCTGTCACCATCGCTCAAGGGTTGCTGGACCCCATCAAGATAGGAGAGGACCTGGGGAGAGGGGAGGCACCGAGGGCAGCAAGAAAAAGAAGCATCGTCTAGCCAAGAACCGTAACCAGCGCCGTCACGAACGCTATGCAGAACATCAACGGCTGTACAGTCTGGGGCCTAAGGTGCTCGTCGACGAGTTGGGGCTGGACTGGGCTGACCCAGCAGTCCTCTTCTCGGAGCTCCACCGGGTCTACGACCTTCTCATGTCTACACCACCAAGACCGGTTGACGGGTTCATAACATCCGAACAAGTACTCAACGTAGAGGTGGAGCCGTTCACCGAAGGAGAGCTCCAAAGAGTGCTCAAGAACACCGACGCAAAGACTGCCCCTGGCCCGGACGGCCTTACCCTGAACGAGGTTTCCAGATTCCACCAGCCATTCTTGCCATCATTTTCACCAACTCGTTGGCCTTCGCTATGCTTCCCGAGGACCTCAAGGTGGCCAAGAGTTTTCATACCCAAGTCCCGCTCGGCCACTACTGGCGGAGACTTCAGGCCCATCACCATCTCATCCATCCTACTGCGCATCTACACAAGGGCGCTGCTCCGACGGTTCGCGCAAGATCACGTCTTCCACGACCTCCAGGGTGGATTCGGCGACGACAGGAGAGCTTCATCCAACATCATTCTTCAGGCCCTCATGAAGGCGAGGAAGCAGGCTCGACAGAGCTTCTACAGCCTGAGCCTCAATGCCTGCTGTGCCCCGTCTGCGGAGTGCCGGAACTGCACCACCCCATCCACCTGGCGGGCGCCTTGCACCAAGCTCGCGTCGCCGCGGACTGGGCTCGCCGAGCCGCACCACCTCCTGCTGCACCTCCGGCAGCTCCCCGCCCGTTGAAAGTCGCAGAGGCCATCCGGGTGCTCCGCCGATTCCGCCCGGATCTGCTCCGCGACCCGGCCCACGAGGAGGCCATCTTAGACCTCGACCTCTAAGTGGGAGAGGTGTGGGGCGCTCGGCCCGCCACACGGCGGCCAAACCGGCGACTAGCGGGGGGGCGGCTCCCGGTGCCCATTGCATACGCACGGGCTTAAAAGGGGTGGCCAGTGCGGCCGACAGGAGTTGCTGTCCCGAGTCTTGGCCAGGTCGGGATCCAGGAGTCATGGTAATAAACCCCGCTTGACCCCAAGGAAAGAGTCGTCTGATTGATCACCTGCGGCGGACGGCGGAAGTCGAACGCTACAACACTCCAGAAATAGTGCCACAAAGAGTGCCACAATGATTACGAGTATTTTACCTACTTTTCCTTCGTTCAGCACGTTCCAAATGGAAGTGTAGCTTTTCAACAATTATTTTTCACAATGGCATGTTCTTTAACAAAGGAAAGTGGTACACGCATTTATTATGGGCATATAACTGAAAATCAAAGCAGAATACTAATTATGGTCTTTATTTCCAAAAAGACAAGATACTCTGGGTGCCTTGCAAGACTAGGCAGGTAGACGGGTCCGTATGGAGGAGCGTTTGCCAGCCAGCCAGCCAGGGCAAACACTACAGCGTACCGAAAACACAAAATCGCTACATTGCGCGAATAAACTTTAAACATTAATTCATAGACGTTGCAACATCCATGAAACACATACAGGCCGTGGTAATGAACCACTAAGGTTGAAACCAGCTACGCTTCGAACGGGCTCGCCGCCGGCAGAAGTGGTCCGGGATGGAACGCCAGTGCCACCTGATAGATTCTACACAAAGTGCCTCACATGGAGGCCGCCGCTTTTTCCACTCCCCGCCTTATTCTGGTTCGCTATAGCTCGTCTGCTCACTGTGCGATGACGTAAAGGCGGGCCCTGCAGAAATCACAGGCTTGAGGAGAGCGGAGGCCGGCGCAGCTTTGAAACCGGCTGCCGTGGCCCGTGTCTGCCCTCGGGCAGAGTGTCGGGGGCCTCCAGCCTTCTAGTTCACCATGGCTGACAGCCAGGAATGCGCAGATTCAGATTCCTCACCCCCTCGGGCTGCCAAGAGGACAGACTATTGGAGCTGGGAGATCCGCGGCATCTCTAGCATCGGAATCGTTGGGTGGGTGTCCGACTCCTCTCGGTTCTAGGCGCAAATATTACGGGCATGGTGGAAATCGATATAAGTAAAGCTCCCCGCCCCCCCCCCCCCCCCCAACCTGCGTTCACGCCGCTTCACAGCGACAGTGTGTGGCTGCTAAGTGCAAAAGTATTAACCCACTTGGCACCCCCCCCCTCCGTACACGCCGCGTTGCGGCGTCCAGCTGACAACCCAAGCCCTGCTTTCCTTCATTGCACATCCGGAAAGGAAGTCTTATACCCTTTAGTTCAGCAAAATTTTGTTGGCAACATTTTTTTTTAAGTGTTAATCATAAAAAAGAAATGTAGTAAATATCGACAAAATAAAATGTTCAAGAAAAAAGAGAAAAAAAAAGTAAGTCCACACTGCAGACCGAACCGGGGTCCGCTGCGTATGAGGCAGACACCTTGCCACTTAGCTACGCTACCGCTTCGGAAATTCGTTCAAACCATTCGTTTTATACGAGTTTCAAAACGTCGTGTGCATAGCAATTTCCAGTCAACGTGCACGCGCCCGTGCATATAATTTTACTCAATCAATATATGCTCGAAGATCCGCCTGCCTCCAAGGGTGACGGACATGACGAGCGAACGGCACATTCAATGCCCATGTCCACATGCCCGAGGGCTCGAACCGTTGCGCTGACTGGGGTTTATTCAAGCCCTTCAGAGCTGTTCTTCAAGATGATTTGCTCAAAGTATCTCGGTAAGTGGCCAAAAACCACTGCAGAAAACACTGATGAGTAAGACTAGGCTGTCTTATCAAAACATTTTGTGGTCTTCGGACGAAGGCCGAGTGTTTCTTTTCTCGTGTTACTGTATCTAACTATTCTTTTATCTGCTTGCTTGAAAACCTGGTTGCGTCCCACCATTAGCTCTGAAGATAACTTTCCGCCCTATTTTGAAATTTTTTTCATCGCGATCGTGACTTTTTTTTGCGAGGTAGCATAGGAGGTGGTGTGATGATTGCAGTTGACAGGCGGTACAACTCAAAAAGACGCGAGGATTTAGAGGGGTCCCCTGAGTGTCTATCGGTTGAAATCGAGTGCACAAAGCGGGTGTTTTATTCGGATTGTTTTATCCCCCTCCTCAAACTACACCTCATCAGGCGTCTTGTAACATTGAGAATATAGTGAAAGAGTTGTATAGGTGCAACCTTTTGATAATGGGGGACTTTAACGCTCCAGGTATTAACTGGACAAATTTAAATGTTCACACTGACAACTTTTATTGCAAGCAGAAATGCAGCCGTCTACTGAACTTCGTATCGTTTTTAGATCTCAGACGGCACAATTATGCTCTTAAAGGGGTGCTCTGGCAATTTATTCATGGTCCCCGATTGGCTTGAAATTTTGCTAAACTCGCCAAACAACATCGCCAAAATAGTATCCGAAATATTAGGTCAAAATAATTTTTTTTTCACGAAGTTATAGAATTTACAATTTTGGTCCTCACCGTGTTTCTCAAACTGAAAGTCTCTACTGGCAACAACGAAAAAGTGACGTCAGTTAAAGTGCAGGGGTTCACTCTTTGGACTGTAGAATTTGTTCCCAACTGATTCGAAGCAGTTTCATGGTGTCAAATGAATGCTTTGGATGCTCGCTCCAATCCCCGTGCTCCAGCACGGAACAAATGATTGGCATATTCTATTTTTTAGACTGCTCGCTCGACTGGCAAGCCTGCCCGCCACTGACGTCACGGCACTGAAAAGTGCGCGTATGTTTGAATGTTGGTTTTTGCACCATTTTCATTTGCCGCATTGGCAATAACTATTATGAATTTCGTGATACTAAATAGCATACCGGAAAGGGTAAAGGCCGGGGAGTCAGGAAATATAGTTAGTTGAGGCAGCTAAAAAAATCGCCAGAGTACCCCTTTAACAACCAGGAGAATTCTTTAGATTCATGTTTCTCTAGTATGGAACGCGTTTCCATCGTTCGGAGTCAATCCCCATTGGTCCCTGAAGATATATATCACCCTGCACTTGATGTAGTGTTCTCCCGTATTTCACCAGTTTGCACTCCTCCTTCCTAAAGATGCCTTCCTCACACCTCGTATAGTAATTTCTCGGCAGGCGACTACATTTAAATGCACTATTATTTTACGGATGTCAACTGGGCATCTGTTCTTAAGCCTATCAATGTGAATGAGCAAGTCACTTGCCCCACGAGAATTGTTCTGGGGGCTATGGAGATATGCATTGCATTAAGAACGTCAAAAAATTCTCACTTTCCTAACTGGTTATCCTTAGAACTAAAATCTCTCTTGGTCAAAAAAGACTTCTTGCATAGAAAAAAAACAAAAAAAAAACTGCCTCTCAAAGTGGGAAGCAGAATTAAGAGCGCTAGAAAACAATTCAACCGTTTAATTAACTGTGATCAAAAACTTCACCGCGAGTCTGTAGAATAGGATCTTGTGAAATATCCAAAGAGATTCTGGAGGTACGCTAGTAAGATCGGAGATAGCTTCCGAATTTCATGGAGGCGATGCGGTGAGTGTACGTAGTTGTTTACAGCTCATCTTGGTTTAGTCTATAAAAACGACTCCGACTCGACGTCTCCTACGTTGTTTCATTTGACTGGGTTCGGCAACCTACTCAGTAGCATTCATGTCGATAAAGAATGTGTTGCGTTATGTATTAAGAAAATGAGAGCCACATTATCTGCTGGAGTGCCAGAATACCCTCAGAAATACTAAATCTTATCCATTTTGTGCACTGTACTTAATAACTTCCTGAGGTCGGGGATATTTCCAGAAAAATGAAGAATAGCTGTTGTGGTTCCAATATTAAAGACAGAAAATAGGGCTGATGTCCTTAACTATAGACCTATCTCTCTCTTGTTCCTTCATTTTCCAAGCACTTTGAAATGGTCATACATCAATTCTCGTCTCTTAAGTTTCGTAACATAGCCATCCCTAACACACACGGTTTAATGTCCGGCCGGTCAACTGCTACAAACCTCGCAACATTAATGTCCACCCCTTCTCAGGTCGTTTGTAATAAAGGTCAGCTGGACGTTATCCGCTTTGACTTGAGCAAGGCCTTCGACATTGTTAACCACACTATTCTCTTAGCGAAGCGTTCCGCCTATGGAGTGTGTGGCTCACTTCTGGACTGGATTAAAGACCACCTGACAAAAAGAATCGCGTACATCCGGGTTAACAACATAGCCTCTTCATTCTACAGGGCTTCCTCTGAAATTTCTCAGGGATCTGTTTTAGGTCCCCTCGGGTTCTCTGCTTTCGTAAACAGCGCTTCCCCCCTGTTTTCTAAGCCTTTATTTCTGCAGTATTCAGATGACATAAAACTCTACAAACAAATAATTCGCAGTGATGATTGCATTGAGCTTCAAGAGGATGCATGTTCCTTTTAGAACTGGTGCTCGGTTAATGATATTTGTCTTAACCAATCAAAAACCATGGTTTAGACATTTTCACGGAAAACATTGAATACCATTTTTCGCGTACAGCATCCGCAGTGAGTTCTTAACGCTTGTATTTGAGATGAGGGACCAGTGAGTTACGTTTGATTCAAGCTTACGATTCGGTGATCCCATAAAAACAGTTATGAACTCGTCTCTCAGCACATTAGCACCACATATATCATAACAAAAGAATTTAAAATTCCGTTTACGTTTCCGACACTGCACCATTCGTTCGCGAGATCACAACTTGGGTACGCCTCAGTTGCATTGAACAGCATTTCTAAAACTCCTTGGCACTCGACAAAGTTCAAAAGTTCATTTCCATCTTAGAACATCACTACGTTAAGAGTGGTCCACATAACTTCAATTATGAAACTGATTTTGAACTTGTGAACTTGCTGAGCCTGCATCAGTGCCGGGCTAAGGTAAACATGTTGCTCTTATTCAGAGCTCTTCACGATTTTATTAACTCTCCCCGCCTTTTGTTAGAAGTGAGCCTTAGAGTGTCACGTGCGCTTACACGACATCAATCATTCTTTTATACCTCTCGTCATTGTAATCGATTAAGCCCTATTCTTAGATTGACCGAGTTCTACAACATGTACTCTGATGCACTCTATTTTTTGTTTGTGCTGCAGAACTTTTGGTCATTCTGTTTGCAGGCAGTTAATGCTTGAAAAGGGTTGATAAGTACTTGTGTGTCACTACAATATCATGTACTTGCATTTGTTTAGAATATGCAAGCTTTGTTGTAGCTTCTACGTTGTTCATCTGCTTGTTCTGACTTCTCCAACTGTCTTCTAATTTGCGACTTTCCTGATGTCACACTGGTATTAATATAGCAATACTAATATATTTAATATTAGAACACAGCTCTAAGGTGCCCGTTTCCATGTTTCGCGATATCAGCATAACCGCGCTAAATTTAGCGGGAAAACTGATGTCACGTGACCTTAACACCGATTCAATTCCCCGCTACATCTAGCGGAGCAATTGAATTTCTTCATAGGTGCAAGTTATTTTTCCTTGCTAAAGTTAGCAAGGAAACTGACTTGGAGGAGGACGGGAGAGGAGGGGATAGAGGAAGAGGGGCATACCCTCCCCTCCGTACCCTTCCCCCTCCTCCTCAAGAGCTGCACTCCTATTTTGCGTTAGAGATTCGTAAACATCTTATTTTTTTCAGTTGAATGTAAGACTGTACATGTCAGGACTCAGTACATTTAAGACTGGTGAACTCCATTCCACCATTGCCCTGGTGTTTCCATTTTAATTTCGTTTTTTTTTGTCTCACAAGTGTGCCAGAGCTAAGACTCAAGGGGTTGTTCCTGGACACTCAAACACTAATTGATTGATTGATTGTCATTGATTGCTTGTCAGCGATTGATTGATTTATTGACATACTGACTGTGCGTGGATGCTATCTCCGCAACGGTCTTTCTGCTCGGCACGGTGTCCAGCCAGCGGTGAGGTGGCTCATTCACCGAAAGTGGAACCAGCGGGGGGAGCAGGCGGCACTGCCCAGTCGAGGCCGGGGCCGTTCGCATCCGATTGCCTCCGACCTCGGCCGCGCAATGAGTATGCAAGAGCGCAGGAGCCAGTGGACTATTTTGTTGCACCGGCGCCCACAACCATTGACTGTTCCTGTCAGGGGTAAAGCTAGCTGACCAACTACAGTTGTTTCTTTTTTTGTTTTTTTGTTGGCTTTGTTTTTATTTGTGTTTCTCACAGGGGCACAACCAGCTGGCCCACCTCATTGTCTTTGGCTATTGTTTTTTTTATACATTCATTTTTGTATCGTGATGCAGCGTGACAAACTTCGGAATGTTCTGTGTGCTCCAAGGCCCTTTTGAGGAACGGCAGGATGATAAGGTGCGCCTTCTGCTTAGCCTCCTGCCACATCGGGAAGATGTGCTCGAGGATCACAGAAGGCTGAGGATGGGTGAGGCAAAGAGCCATTAATATCATTCTGCAGGGAAAACGACACCAGGAACACCGAATGTGACGCATGGCCGTCACAGCTCTCTTCCATTTTGAAAGAGCTCCAGATGATGAGGGCTAGCATATAGACTCGCTCCAGCAGCTTCCTTGAAAGTGGACATCCTTTTGGCATTAAGGCGCGTCGTCAAGCAGATGAAAGACAATCAGTGGAGTCCAGGCCTCAATGGAATTGTTTTCTGCCCAGTACAACACACTTTTGGCAGCGGTCACGGCTAATGACCAGGTCATTAACGAGGTCAGGGCTGAGGTGATGGAGCTGAGAGGCCATATGCATGAGCAGGCCAAAGAGATCTAGGCTCTCAAAGAAGAGCTTAACACCAACGAGCAGTATGGCCGCCTCCCTAATCTGGAGATTCAATGCCTGCCTCAGTGACCTCAAGAACACCTTGGGGAAATCATTGCAGACATTGCGCGAAGAGCGGGCGTCTCAAATTTCCGGCCGTTCAGGTGCTTGCCATACACCGCCTCCCGAGTGGAAAAAGCGGACCCCACCAGTTTTGGTGAGGTTCCAACCGGTTGGCGGCAAGAAAAAGTGGATGACGGCTTGCGGTAGGTTGCACGCACTAAGCAAGGGGTCATCGCTGCAGCGTCTGTATTTCAATGGCAACCTCACTAGGCTCTACCGAGAGCTCTTCTGGATGGCCCATTCCCACGCCAGAGAAATGCACTTGAAGTTTGTGTGGGTAAGGGACGTCAATGTCTTTGCAAAGATGGACAAGAAAGGCCGTCCCATCTGAATTTACTGACACGCTGACCTGGAAGAAATAGTGTAACTTGATGACTTCGTCTCAGGTTTTTTTTTAGGCTGACTATCGGATTTTTTGAGCCTTATGAGTAACTTGGCACTGGACGGCGGCATCATATATACTGTGGTACACGTAAATATTCGGATCATTAGAAAATATTGGGACCAGTTTTGTTTTTTTGATAAGAGGTGTCATCGCCAACGTTATTGTGTTTGTACTATCGGAGACCAACGCTCATGAGTGAGCAACTAAATGTTATCATCTGGATGGTTTTAGTAAGTTTTGTTTCACACGACAAAGCAGAAGAGGGGAAGGTACAGCCGTATTCATAAAAAAATGGGAGGCATGCAGAATGTCAGGATCACACACACACCCGAGACAATATACCCAAGGAGCAAGAGGCAATATCTATGAATCGAGACGAGAGCCACAGGCACGTAAAAACATCGAGGAAGTTTTCCCTTTCCTCCGGCATCAGTCAGCGAAATGGTTCACCGTCTCCAATTTCCAGTGACGACTTTCCAACCACGTTTCAAGAGAGTCAGAACGATCCTGCAACGCCGGAGGCAGGCCCTCCAAACTCGCCTGCCACGCCGCTTAGTTGCACACGGGACCAAGACACGGGGGGCATTCCACCTCTTCTCAGAAGATCAACACAGATGCGCCAGCCACCTACGCGGCTGGGCATTTGAAAACTTGTTTTTTTAAGGGGGATATTTTGCCGTTAGAGGCACTCGACTTCCACCAGATGGTGGAAGTCGAGTGCCTCTAACTTCCACCATCTGGAAATCGAGTCGAAAGCTGCAGATCTATGTGGAGGGACAGTGGTTAAATGTAAAAGAAATGTGGGCTTCCTGCTTCAAGAGTGAGCTAACTGTTAGAACTAATACAGAAGCCCAAAACAAGATGCTCAAAGAGCACTACTTAAAATGCCACAGTGGACGAAAGAGCCTGATAAGTCTGCTGCAGATGATGAAGACATTTCTGAGTGACAGGGAGAAACATTTCTCAAAAGACAACTTGCACTTCTCCTCAGGCCACAGAGTTTATCTCTAGTCTGTACCAACATTCCTGCACAACAGGCCACGTGCCGTGGTCAAGCACATAATGGCAAGTCTACATGCTGCCGGGGACATTGATGCGGACCACATAATCACAGATGAGCCTAGTGGCATATTTCATGTTCAAAGTGCTGCATCGGCAAATGCTTCTTACCTTGCACAGTTCACCACAACAAGCTGCAGTTGCCTTGATTTTCAGAAGACGAGACTGCCCTGCAAACACTTTGGTGCCATAATTTTGAATATCCAAGGTTGGTGCTTCGACAGGCTGCCTGCCTCTTATAGGAATGGTCCATTAATGAGCCTTGACAGCTTAACTGTCTCGGATCTTGCAGTAGCCACCCCATCGGAAAGGTGTGGACATCTTGCGGCTAATGTGAGTAAAGATTGCAGAGCCACAGACACCACACTCCCAGACTTGAAACATCGGGAAAAGTTGGGAATAAGAGTGCTGAAAGCAAAAGTCCCAGCTGAATTTGAAAGGGGAAAAAGCTTTTCCTACTACTGCACCAGCCAAGATAACCTGAGTGCTAGAACTGCTTAGAGAGTGCAGCTCCATGCTTCAAGAAGAGACACCATCTGTTGGCGGTCTGGGTCTGTGCGGCTCACCCACAAAGGGGCACTCCGGTCAGTGCAAAAGACAATCGGGCAACTGCAGCCTATCCAATGTTTCTGGGCTGAAACGACACTGCCCTCTTCATCAAGAGCATTGGCGTGCACGGGGACGTGTTTTGGAAAAGGCAGCCATACTACGGAAAGCATACAATGTTGCACCAACATGAGTAAAAATTCAAGATGGGGGAAAGGATTCCAAGATCTAAATTTTTTAAATAGAATTCGATTTTAACATGTTCCAAATTGTAATATAGTACATTCTGTGGGACGTGGTTGTCCGTGAATGTTCCCTTAGAACCACCTTCAACCCTCGCTTTGTTTGTGTCCGTTTGGTTTGAATGAATGATTGACATGTTTCCAATTTTTATGACACTATTATGTACTCCTAGTATTGTACACTTTCTAGTACTCTCATCACACTGCAGAAGTGTACAGTATCCTGTACGATCTTTTGGTCCAAACACAACATTCATGCTTTGTTTCACTTTACTCATACAGATTAGCACTAGAAAACAGATTTTACCATTTAAGTGGAGGCCCAACTGGCCCACACTAGCTCATTCCATTACGTAGTATCTTGGGTAAAAACTATTCAGGTGTGAAAAAAAACACAAAAATTTGGCAACTGCAGATTTGTGTAAGCTGTGTCAAATTCTCTACCTATGAAGACACCACCTGAAGTGCACCAGACGTGTTGATTATTCAGAGTTTCCTCACCTACCTATTTTTTTCCATAAATCATCAGAACTTTCTGTGGTGCCTCAGTGAAACATATGGGGTACACGTACATAGCATTGCAATTTCTTTAGCGATGCAATGACAAATTTTTTTTAATTTCGAGGTTTATTTTATACTAGGAAGTTTAACCAAATGAGAAACATAATGAACAACCATGCACTTGCATACAAGTACCAAACACAGTACTGTACAAACTTGATACACCTCCATATTTTGTGTAAATAAAAATTTGTTTCACGTGGAACACTGTTCACTGCAAAAAAACCTGTCAATAAGTGCAGTTCAAGCGTGCCTAACGACACCTTCCGTAGTTAAACTGGACTTTCCCTTTAGCGCAGCTCGTCCTCTCTTAAAACAACATAGTCATGCCCTACAATGACCGATAGCCCATAAGTGCAATAACGACAGATATCTTTGCAATTTCAAGATATGTTTATGTAACGTAGAAACTTGAGATATTGAAATAAAGAATAACTAACCAATACTTCGTCTCATCCTAACATCAACTAGCCTGTGAGGTTACAAGCGCGAGCTCCTTGCATTGAATCATACTACCTCGGCTGCACGAGCGCACGTTCACCGGGAGTACCACAGCTACTCGTTCACGATTGTAGGCTTTGCAGTTAGTCCATCTCAGGATGAAAAGAAGTGTAGAAGAAAGTACATTCAAGTCGACACACTTGCGAGAGCAGCTGCTTAACCACACAACACAGATATAATAAATAATGTACAATGACACAAATCTCAATTGACTCCTGAGTGCAATGTGTTGCCTCTGCTACACTGTACTTGTACCACTTGTACACCAAGAGGGGCGGTTACTGTGCAGCGCCAAAGAAAATGTGTTTCTGGAGCAATTTCTTGATTTTGTATGCGTCAACAAATATATACATTGTTAATGACTTCAATATAGACCTGTCCACTGTATCTGCTTCGCAAACTCTATTTACCTCTATTCTCGAATCAAATGGTTTTAACAATTTAATCGAATGTCTAACATTTGACCTCTTCATAACAAATAATGATAATGAACATGGGTATTCTGGCGTAATACTCAGTGATGTCAGCGACCCTTTCACCATTTTTTTTTTCATTTATTAGAAAATTTCGCAGTAAAACATCAATACCACTACAGGAACCAATATTTGCTCAACAAATGAATGCCCAAAGATTGGACGTTTTTTAATGCCATAGGTAATACTGACTGGAGCTTAGTATACATAAAGAAACAGCAGATGAAGCTCATAACATTTTCTTGTCTTCTTTAACTAGGATTCATGAAAATTGTTTTTCATATAACAAATAGAGAAAAGCAAAAAGTCGAGAACGCCATGGGTCACACCTGAACCAGTTCGTAAAATAAACATACCGTAAAAAAATCTTTTTAAAAAATTTATTAAAAACAGGGATCCAAGTCAATTATGTGATTATAAATCTTTCCGTAACAAACTGAATTCCGTACTGAAACATGCTAAATTGAATTACTACAGTTGAACCTCGATGTAACGAAGTCGGTAAAATTCGCAATTTACTTCGTTACATTGAAATTTCGCTAAATCGAAATTTGGCTTTAGCATGCAAAAAAGAATTCCGAAACATTTTACGGGTATGAAAACTCACCGAAAATGACATTTATTTAGGGGCGAAGTAGTCCGCGAGTTTTGCTTGCGCCTTGTCCGACAGTAGCAGCGGCGTCATACGGCGTTCGAGCGCCCAGAGCGCTTGCACGGCATCCTGCTGCCCATGCGACGCCGTGTACCTCCTCAGTACGTCCATTGCGTCGAGCACTTCCCGAGTGCTCGTGATCTCGGCAGTTTCTTCAGGATGGCGTCCAAAACGTTTGCTTTCTCATCCAAAGAAAGAACTTTACGTTTCCTTATGGCAGCAAGCACGTAAGTGAACCGCCCGGTTAAAAAATAAAGCTGTTTAGTTTAGGCAGTTTAGGCGGTGCCAATGTTTCCAACATACACAGCACTCTTCACCGCACAGTTTACTTGCCCCCTTGCCACCCTTGCCCCCACAGTGATGCTTGCGCCGCTTGCGCCCACGCTCGCAAGACGATAATCGGTCTTTTCGGTCTTCTCCTAGATGGCAGTGCCCGTGCGGTCGCGCCATCACGTCGCTCCCCCGCTGAAGTTGGCTCCCGCGCTACCCGCGGTGCAGTGGAGTGGACTATGGTTATCAGTGAATGTCAGTGGTGATGCTGGTATGCCGTGTTAACTTTTTGCTCGGCATTTTCTGGCCAGCCTCGCGGAATCCGCTTTGCCGCATGCCTCGCCGGCGCTACCGGCGCCGCATCCTCGGGCAGCCTAGGAACGTTGGAAGGCCTGTCCCCGTGAAGTAACCTATCAAGCGCTCGCGTTTGCGCATAATTTTTTTTTTTTAACCACAATTTTTTTGCGAAGTTGTTTTTTAGAGTTGATTTATTTATTGCCTTCTATGGCAATGGCACTTCGTTATAGACTTAGACTTCGTTATATAGAGACTAAAAATACATGGGGTCTATGGGCAAGAAATTATGAAAAATAAAATACTTCGTTAAATCGAAGATTTCGTTACATTGAAGTTCGTTATATCGAGGTTCGACTGTATAACAATCTGTTCAATAATACCGTAAGACAAAAGGGAGATATTTTATGGAAACTCAAATTTTATAAAACCAGTTGAAAAATGTTCTCGTTATAATGTTGAACTAGATGGAAGCAAACTGCCCGACTTACAGGTTGCTACCACTTTTAATGATTACTTCGTAAATTTGGTACAACCAGCAAATTATAGCATAGATCCGTCGGTAACATCGCGATATGTTCCTAATGAATCTACGTTTTTTCCTACTACAATAAGTGAAGTGATTAGCATGTTCCTAAATCTTAAAAACTGCTGATCCCAGAACATAAGTGGATTGCAAATTAAACCCATCAAATATGCCATTGATATATTTGCTCCTCCTGTCACGTACATTTTTAACCTCGTTTTAACAACCAGTGTTTTTCCAAAAGTGCAAAAGGCAGAAGTAACGGAGCTGCACAAAGGTGGTGACAAAAACAACCTCACTAACTATAGGTCGATATCAATTTTACCGATACTGTCTAAGGGTCTTGAGAAAATAATTCATTCAAGACTAACCAACTTGCTTAGCCCTTAAAAGCCCAAAGGGAATATGCTTCCCACTTCGAAAAAGGCGCCATAAACAACTGATGCAAATTTTTTATTTTTTCTGTATTGTGGCGCCATCTAGCCACATGCCTAACAAACTACACAAAATTATTTTGAAGGTTTTCGGTGCATCCACTAGGCGGCGAGAATGGTTTTTTCCCGGCAAGGTGGCATGGCTTCGGCTCTTTGTGCTCGTACAATTTGCCGAAGAAACTTTAGCCTGAGGACGGCAAAAAACAACTTCTAAAGGTGCATATATTTAATTAATGTCTCTACGGCATCTCGTGCATCGATTTTAACCACTTATAAGCATGTTCATTGCGTTCATTAGATGCTGTAATGGTTTTTCCCGACCATAGGTGGTGGGAATATATTTCCCTATGGGCCTTTAGCAGAACATTATACCTGCGCTTGTTTCTCCACAGATGTCGAAGTTCTTGTCAGTGGACAAGGCACTGGATGTCTTTTTCTCCCTGCCTGATGACCCAAACCAGTCAAGTGACAGCGAGGAAGTAGAAGACGGCGACGATGTTCCGTCGGGTGCGGTAACCCGTTCGGAAGTCCAGCCGAGTAGCACAGCGTCACAAGGAGCAGCACAGGTGAGTGCGTATGATGTGCACTCAAGCGATGACGCCAGTGATGATGAAGAGACTGCAAGTGAGTGGACAATACGTTCGCTTCCCCACCGAAGCAACATTCCCGATTATTGCTGCCAAACACCTGCAACTCCTAAGCTTCTTCCAACGCACACGCCAATAATGATCTTTGATGCCCTGTTCGGAGGTGCTTTGACCATACTCGTTGAGCAAACGAACATATACGCCAAAGAAACCAAAAAGAAAGCTTGGCAGGATACCGCAGCTGAAGAAATGAAAGGATTCCTAGATATTCTCATCAGAATGGGCATTCTTCAACTTCAAAACAGACGGGACTACTGGTCCACGGACAGCGACCTCGGAGTGGCATCAGTTAGCCCAGTGATGCCAAGAGCACGACTTTTTCAGCTTCTTCGATCACTGCATGCCAACGACAACAAGACAGCGACTAGAAAAGGAGACGTCGGCCATGTCCCTTTGCACAAACTTCGACCTCTTATCACAGAGCTCTCCGAAACATTCAGAGCTAGCTACCAGCCATCTGCATACCACTCAATTGATGAGAGTATGATTCTGTTCAAAGGAAGGAAGTCATTCAAACAGTATATGCCCATGAAGCCTATCAAATGTGGGTTCAAAGTATGGGTGCTTGCTGATGCTACAACTGGCTTTATTAACCAGTTCGAAGTCTACACGGGCAAAGAGGGCGATGGCGGTGGGCTCGGCTACAGGGTAATCCAGAAATTCACTGAGGAACTTGTCGGGACGGAGTGTCTGGTAGTGTTCGACAACTTTTTTAGTTCACCCGAACTCATGCAGGACCTGTTTGACCACGGGATATATGCCGTGGGAACTGTCCGTGCACAAAGAAAAGGTCTTCCTGATGTTGTGAAGAACAAAAAGAAAATCAATGAAGGCGACCACAACTACAAGGTGAAGGGAAATGTTGCTGCGATCCAGTGGCAAGACAAGCGGCTAGCCAACGTAGTAACAACAGACCACGATCCTTCAGAGACGGTAACAGTGGAAAAGAAAAATAAGGACGGGTCAAAGAGAAGCATCAAGTGTCCACTAGCGATTGTGCAGTACACGAAGCACATGCGGGGAGTAGACCGCTTTGATCAGCTGCGAGAGTATCACACCGTTACTCGTAAGTCAAGAATATGGTGGATGCGAATCTTCTACTTTCTTCTGGACTGTGCTCTTGTGAATAACTTCATCCTTTACCAGCTGTCAGAGGGGGAGGCGAACCACCAGAGTTTTCTCCTAATACTTGCACGCCAGTTGGCCAACGGCTATAATGGAAGGAAAAGGTCAGCCACGACCGCTTTTCGACGCGTCTTGCAGCAAGCAAGTACCAACAAAAACCTTGGCGTGCCAGATGAGGTGCACCTGTCCAACGGGCCACATTACCCACAGGGCAAAGCAGCCTACAAGAGGTGTAGGTACTGCTCCACGGCCAAAAATGACAAAAGATCAAAGATCACATGCACAACTTGCAAAGTACACCTTTGTGTGGTGCCCTGTTTTGCCAAGTGTCACCAAGAGTATGTGTGGCACTGAAGGCCCAGAGGGAAGAATATTCCCATGCCCTAATTAATGGCTTTCAATTAGTATTTTCATACCTTTTATTATTTGTGCTTGTGCAGCAATAAACATTATTTCTAGCGAGTTTCATGTTCCTATCACTGATAGAAACATTATGGGCTTTTAAGAGTTAACAAACATAATATTCTAACTCACAATTTGGTTTTCGTAAACACAGGTCGACAGAAACCACACTATTAACACAAAAAGAATGAATTGTTGAAGCATTTAAGAGGAAAGAACTCATACCTGGAATATTTATTGACCTTAATAAGGTGTTTGACAACATAAATCATGATATACTAAACCTTAAGCTTCACGCTTATGGTATTAGAGGAAGCGCAGCATTATTAATTCAATCTTATTTATAGCCTCGGTCTCAATCTGTTTGTATAAACTTTTCTTTTTCTCCACTTGACACTATTACAACAGGTGTGACCCAGGGCAGCACATTAGGCCCTCTTCTCTTCATGCTTTACATTGACATTATCAACATAATGACATCAGCAAAAATAATAGCCTATGCCGATGATATGACTTCTTTTTACTGGTACTGACCAGACTGATATAGCTTCAGAAGCAAATAGCTCTTTTAGAAATTTGCAAAGATACATCATTGCAAATTGTCTGCAAATAAACCCTTATAAAACTAGAGCGATTTTCTATAGACCCAGAAACAAATTACCTTGTAGGCCAACATATCTTCATTTAGACAACCAGAAAATAGAAGTTGTAAGTGAAATGAAATCCTTGGGTGTTCATTTTACAGAACACCTCACATGGGACTATCATACCATTAATCACATCCGTACAAAGCCGAATGGCTGGTAAATAAATGGGCTGGTAAATAATGCCGAATGCCGAACAAAGCCGAATGGCTGGTAAAAAATGGGCTGGTAAATAAACATAGATACAGCCTACCATGCAATATTAAGAAAATGTTATACAATGGCTCATTTTGTTCCTCACCTAACATACTCTAATCTCCATATGAGGTACAACTAATAAACATAACACACATATCCTCCTTCGTGCACAGAAAAAGTCAATTAGAATAATAGCGAATCTCGCATAGAATGAGAGCACTGCTAATTATTTGCAGCAGTTAAACATCCTAAATATATCTTTCCTTTACAAACTAAGACTCACGTGCCTTTACAGATCTGCCCTACTCGCAAATAACACCTTCATAATTGAATTTTTTAATCTAAACAAGCATCTCACAAGCCATAATACACGACATGCAGAACCATGGTTTGTGCCGACATCTCAAACAACATATGGACATGAATCAAAAAGGCACTATCTAGCTTACTTACTAAACAAATTGATTCAATATCACGTCATACTTGAGGTTGTCACCAAGCCCCACGTGATATCCCTGTTTATGACGCTCACTGACACTCACTAACAAAATCTCACGTCTTTTGTTGACTACTGCTCCAATTTTATTGTATGTGTGTAGTTTTGTATTTGTTATTTCATTTGATTTGTAAATGAGTGATTAGGAAACATTGTCATCACTGCTCTCTCTGCCGTTTCAATCGGGGCAGGGACCTCGTCAAGTAGCTGAATGCAGCTTTTTGTCCTTGCCCCTCCGCTCCCTGGAGAGGAAATAAAAAGTATTATATATTTTTTCAATACTCTTATGTGCATGTGTTTATTTTTAGGTTTAGAGTGGCTATGCTATGCTATGCTTGACTTTTTAACTGCAGGGTGGCATCACACAAGCACCTTATTTGATTTGATGTGCCCGTTTTCTTAAAGAGAGCCGATGTCTGTGGTAATGAATTTATTAGTAGTTGTTGCGGCCGGAAGCGGGAACCCTGGCCAGAGCCGCCAGCCTTCTTCCGGCAAAGCAACAACAATCGTCGAGCGCAACGCCATCACGCCGACTAGGGTCGGACGTCAGTAACCTGTACTCTAACAATGTATTCACGTTTCTCGTCACCTATAAAGAACCCGAGTTACAAAACGTTGTGTTTCCTGACGCGCTAACAATGACGACGAGGATGGGATAAGGAGAGGACAACCGAACGCCAGTACATGAACGTTAAGTGGTGTTAGTCGGTGTGACGGTGGGGCCCGGGAACAAAGGAGAAGCGGTGGCCGCCATGGCGCAAGCTCAAGCCCTCTACGCCGCGCCGATCCAGTATGACCCGGCGGTGGAGAATCGGACAAACTACGTGGAGCGACTGGAGGCATACTTCGACGCCAGCAGGGTGAGGGACGACGGTAGGAAACGTTCGATCCTAATATCCGCTTTTAGCCCGGAAGTTATGCATGACTGCGAAGCTTGGTGGCGCCAAACAAACCGCGAGACGAAACCTTCGACACGATCATGAAAGCGCTTACGCAGCACCTCAGTCCGGAACCGTCCGAGATCTATGAGACGTTCAGGTTCCAGTCACTAAAGCAAAATGAGGGGGAAAGCGTCGCGGACTACCTGGCCGAATTACGGAGAATCGCAGACCACTGCGGTTTTGGGGACGCTCTAGACAACAACCTAAGGGACCGATTTGTCATCGGACGGTGCGAGAAGACGGTGCAGAGGATCCTCCTGGTGAAACCAAAGAAACTTACGCTCAAAGAGGCGCTGGACACAGTGTGGGCGGCGGAGTTAGCAATGCGGAACGCCGACCGGCTTCCTGGCTCAAGTTCGCTACCCACTACTGCGGGGGACGTGAATGCCTTGCGGTTTAAGAAGCACAAGGGACGTCAGCAGGAAACGTCTCGGACGAAGACTGCGCAGCCCTGCATTCGTTGCGGAGACAGCTCTCATGACCAGCCAAACTGTCCACACAAGAAAACGACGTGCTTCACGTGTAACAAGCAGGGAGATTTGGCGAGCCGGTGCTTTCGCACTCAGTCGACACCGGCGGTCAACCGAAAGAAGCAGCAGGCCAACCTGCTCACGGAAGAAGCACAGCTAGGACAGGCAGAGGAGGCTTTCCACTTGTTCACAGTGCACACTCCAAAAGCTACGGTTGATTCAGTCAACGAAGTGCTCCAGTGGGGAACAGTAGAAGTGACCATGCAGGTTGACACTGGCTCCCCCGTGTGCATGATTTCTAGGGACACATACTCCAAGAATGATAAGGTCTGGCCACCCCTACAGGAAACTACCAAGGAGCTCCACTGCTACCTGGGGAAACTACCAGTGCTGGGAGTCCTGGCGATGCCAGTAAGGCATGGAAACAAACAAGTGCAAGGACAACTGTACATTGTGGATTGTACGGGTCTATCCTTCTGTGGTCGAGACGTCATCTAAGCATTGAGCCTCCTGGAAGAGCATCTAATTGGGAGCATGCAAACAAGTGACAACCAAGTGCAGGACACGGTCAAGAAGCTGAAAGAAGACTTCAAGGATCTCTTCTAGCCGGGGACGGGGTTGATGAAGGGACCTGTGGCCTACGTCAACTTAAAGAAAGAGGTAAACCCCAAGTTCTGCAAGGCCTGGTCTCTTCCCTATGCCCTACGTGACAGGGTAGGAGAAGAACTGGCCTGAATGTGCAAAGAGGGGATATTGCCTCTGGTATTCCACAGTGAGTGGGCAACGCCAGTAGTGCCAGCGACCAAGGCCAATGGAGGTCTCAGGATCTGTGGGGACTTTAAAGTAACCCTGAACATGGCATGCGACATCGAACAATACCCACTTCCCAAAGTGGAGGACATCTTTGCACCTCTGAAGGATGGCCATTGGTTCTCGAAATTGGATCTTCGGGAAGCCTACTGCCACGTGGCCTTAGATGAAAAATCCAGACAGGCAGCAGTGCTCAACACCCACAAGGGTCTCTTCTGCTACAACCGGCTGCCATACAGCATCGCTTCAGCACCAGCGATCTTCCAAAGGAAAATGGAGGCGTTGTTGAAGGACATTCTGGGAACGCAGGTTTTTTTTGGATGATGTCTTGGTGGCAGAAGGCAAAGACGAATTTGGGCAGACGCTGCGGAAGGTTCTGCAGAGATTCAGGAAAAATGGCATCCGACTGCGGGAAGAAAAATGTGTGTTTGGTGAAGGTTACCTACCTCGGACATAGGATCGACCGACGTGGGCTGCATCCATCAGAAAAGAAAGTGGACGCCATCGTGAAGGCTCCTGCACCTCGCAACCTCCAAGAAATTCGGTCCTTTTTAGGACTCATCACATACTAAAGGAGTTTCCTGCCTAGGATGTCTACACTTCTGGCTCCGCTCCACAACCTGCTGAGGAGTGAGGTGAAATGGAAATGGGGAACAGAAGAACAGGCTGCATTCGACGGGGCGAAAACAACCTTGCAGAAGTCCAACCTTCTTGTGCACTATGACCCAAGTAGGGAACTCATTTTGGAGTGTGATGAGTCACCAGAAGGCCTAGGAGCAGTGCTGTCTCCCTGCGTGAATGGCATCGACAGGCCTATCGCCTTCCAGTCAGGATCCCTTACCAAGGCTGAGAAGAACCATTAGCAGCTGGAGAAGGAAGCGCTTGCGCTCATTTTTGGGGTAACGAAGTTTAGGGATTACCTTCTCTGCAGGAGCTTCACCCTAAAGACAGACGACAGACCACCAACCTTTGGTGGGATTGTTCAAAGAAAGCAAATCGATTCCAAGCATGGCTGCGGCACGCATCTAGAGGTGGGCACTAACGCTTGGAGCGTGTAAGTATGTGATCAAGTACAAGCCTGGGTCACAAAACCTGAACGCAGACACTCGGTCGTCTGCCGATGGCAACTGCCCCAGATGGAGCAGAAACCGAAGAAGCCCAAGATATGGGGGTCTTCACAGCGGACATGTTGGACGCCAGCCCAGTGTCCAGACGACAGCTAGAAGACCTGACGGGGAAGGACCCAATTATGCAGAGCCTACAAGACACGATCAGCAGAAGTTGACCAAAAAGACTTTTGGACAGTTGCCTTCAGCCATACTGGCATCATCGTAATGCACTCACGCTGGAAGGGGCCCTCATCTGCATGGGTGGAAGAGTGGTGATTCCAGAATGTGCACGGAGGGCATTTCTATTGGAGCTTCATGATACTCACAAGGGAGTCAATGCAACTAAGGCACTGGCACGCACGCTGGTGTGGTGGCCAGGCATTGACCGTGAGGTGGAAGAGTTGCTTCACCGGTGCACAGTGTGCCAACGGGCGGCTCCCATGCCACCGAGTAGGGAGCCACTGGCATGGCCAGCAACTAAACAGCCGAGGTCAGGCTGTTTGTGCAAGGAACTTTGGTAATGGACCTCGCTGGCTGAGTGGAACCATCACGTAAGAACTTGGAAACCGCATGGCGCTGGTGCAAACACCTGGTGGGATGATCCGCAGACATCATGACCAGCTACGCCTGAGGCTTGAGGTCAACACACCTGACCCTCTGCATCAACCCAGTGAGCGCAATGAGGATTTAACGTTAGAATGGGGCCAATCCTCAGTGGCTCCAGAGACTTCAAGGGCCACCGTGGAGCCAAGCAAGGAGCAGCGTCCAGTGCAACAACACCGACCACCCGAGCGGCTGGACTTGTAGTTCCACCATTCCACCAAGTGTGGGGGAAGTGTTGCGGCCGGAAGCGGCAACACTGGCCAGAGCCGCCAGCCTTCTTCCGGCAAAGCAACAACTGTTGTCGAGCGCGACGCCATCACGCCGACTAGGGTCGAACGTCTGTAACCTGTGCCCTAACAATGTATTCACGTTTCTCGTCTCTTATAAAAAACCCGACTTACAAAGCGCTGTATTTCCTGACGCGCTAACAGTAGTAGTAATCTTATTATCAGTAATAGTAGTAGTATTATTGCTCCCAGCAAGGACAGATGCTGTTATTATTATTATTATTATTATTATTATTATTATTATTAATAATAATAATAAATATTGGGTTTTTTGATGAGGAGCTATTATACGAGTGTGTAAAGAAGATGAAGCCGTCTTTGTCTTCTGGCCATGACGGCATTCCGTCTGTCCTATTGAAGGCCTATAGTGCAATATTTATCCCCATTTTGGTACATATCTTTAACAACTGCGTAAAAACCGAAGTGTTTCCCGTCTTGTGGAAAACAGCACTTGTTGTACCCGTACATAAGTCCGGTTCAAGAACAAGCGTCTCAAACTACAGGCCTATATCTCTTCTTTGTACATTTTCAAAACTGTTCGAAACAGCTTTACACAAAATATTGTCGTTTAAGCTCAAACATTCTCTCATCCCTAGCCAACATAGTTTTATGGCGGGTCGCTCAACCACGACTAACCTCACTTGTTTCATGTCAACTGCTGCTCAGGTCGTCTCTAATAGAGGCCAACTTGATGTAATATACTTTGATCTAAGCGAAGCGTTTGATCTTGTAAATCACGACATGTTGCTGGCAAAGCTGTCAAGGCTTGATGTCCACAGGTCGTTACTTTTATTGCTCAAAAGTTACTTGCGTGATAGACTGTGTTTTGTCAGCTCGAATGGTAATTCGTCTGCTGCTTATCAGGCTACGACGGGTGTACCTCAAGGTTCCGTTCTTGGCCCCCTTCTGTTTTCAGTTTTTGTGAATGATGTTTCGGCTGTGATCCGTCACTCTTCCTTTCTACAATATGCAGATGACATTAAGATGTTTATAGAGGTACGGGACGAACGCGACTGTGTTCTGCTACAAAATGATGTATATGCATTCGAAAACTGGTGCAATCAGAATGCCCTAAAACTAAATAGTTCGAAAACTAAAGTCATGTCCTACACTCGAAAGACACATAATATTATATTCTCTTATGACATTCAGTCAGTTCTTTTGACACGTGTGAATGAAATCAAAGACCTTGGAGTTGTATTTGATAGTACATTACGCTTTTCGAGTCATGTTGACCATATTGTGAGCTCAGCTTTACGTACGCTTGGTATCACGTGCCGCATTACTAAAGAGTTTAATAACCCTAGTACTTTTGTCACACTGTACAGTGCTTTATGTCGACCACACGTCGAGTATGCCTCTGTTGTATGGAATGGAATCTGCGCGACAACCTCGGCTAGAATCGAACGTGTTCAGAATAAGTTCTTATGTATCTACAGACATCGTTTCCCGTCGCGCAATGCGTCCACCTCAAACGATGATCCAGCAGTCCCAGTCCAACATAGCTTGGCATTGCCCACCCTGCGGCGTAGGAGAGAACATGCCGACATCCTATTTCTGTACAAACTTATTCATGGCATCACTGACTGCACATCATTGATATCAAATGTGCGTTTGAAAATTCCCGTAAAAACTACAAGGCAAAATGCATCCTTCTACAATGCTCCCGTAACTAATCTTCACGACCCCGTGTCGAGAATTGGGCACACCTACAATTCCTCTTTTACAGACTCTATTGATATATTTAACAATAACACACCGGAATTCATCAGAGCGCTGAAGTTCCTGACCTAAATTTGACTTCCCATTCTTTTTTTTTTTTTTGCACCTGATTAAGTTCCTCAGAACCAATTTTTATACTCTCGCTTTCCTTTCCTTTCGCTATCGTGGTGGTATAGCCTAGCGAGTTTATGTGACATATGTGATCTTTTTTAAGTGTTTTATTGTTTACTGTTTCTTTGTTGCGTGTAGTGTTGATTTCCATGTTTCCTGAGTGCACCTGTACTAAGACCGCAAGGTTGTTCCTGGGCACTTCAATAAAAACATTGATTGATTGATTGATTATTATTATTATTATTATTATTGCGCACAGCAAAGGACGCATGCTGAATCTGCTCCCGCTGCTTCTATGGAATACTGCTGTTTCTACACTGTTCAGGGTGCCAGCTATGTGCCCACACCAAGTATACCTGCTGGACGGAAAATAAGACCACCTTTCTGCAATCTGGGGTAAGCTCCTTAATCTGCAAGAGTTGCAAAACATCAGCGGGGCTGCTAGTCCTAACAGCAGAAGCCAGGCCGGATTTGACGGAAGCGTCGTTCAGCCACCACTCCGCACCGCCCTCCCCCACTGCTTCTACTCGTTCGGAGAAACCTTCCTCTTCCCCAGGCGGTCCCCATGCAGACATGAAATCCTTACAAGCCCTCCTCCTCAACTCCCTCGAGGGGATCTCGTTCCTCACACACGAGGTCGCTGCTCTTTCATGACGAGAACGCGCAGCTCTGCCAAGGGTATAGGTATACCTCCCAGCTGCACGCAAGTGCCATACTGTCTTTGCGGACTGAGCTCGGAGCTGTGCGTAACACTCGGAACCAATGGAACCGGCCGGCAGGAAACAGCTGCCTTTTTCCTAAACTGCGGCGATGAGCCCCCACCATCCCCTTCCTTTGGTGACCCTGTCCAACCTTCAGGGCATCCATGCCATCAAGCTCCATCAAACTTCAATGGGGCTGGGTTCCGCAAGGAGGGGCCAAAGGTCCCCAGGGCAAGACGGCCGTTGTTGAGGGCAAGTGTGTCAGCCAGCTGTACACCTGTGGCACTGCCACCCTCTCCACCACGTCGCCAACACGCTGTGCACATGACGCATTTCGGCCCATCTTGCGATCCTCCGAGCCTTTAAACCCACATTAGGAAGCAGGGCCCTCTTCGCGAGCTTGCGTGCACCCGACTGAAGACACGGCATGAAAGCTACTCGTCCTTACGAGTGATGGCTGCAAATGAAGAAATAGAGAAACTTTTTGATCCCCTTCTCTGGCCAGAGGGAAGCCTTTTCAACGAGTTGACAGGTCAGCTGAATGAGAGCCACACATAGCAAGCGGTATTCGAAGCGCCTCTCTCCCATAATGCCGGAACAGATACGTAACCTAGACATTTACTATCAGAATGTCCAAGGTCTTCCCACAAAAGCTAACTTTTTTTCTAATGTAACCCTAACTGATGTGTCTATTATTGCGCTAAACGAGACCTGGCCTTGTTCTAACATTTATTTATCCAATGTCTTCCCACCTAATTTTGCAGTACTTAGACGTGATCGTGTATTCTCTACTAGGAAAAAGACGTTGGGTGGAGTGCTGAGAGAAATTGATGCGTCCTTACAACGTGTTAGGCGTCCGGATCTTGAGACATTGTTTGAGTCAGTGTGGATAGAGCTGCCATGTGCGAATGGCGAGCATATCCTCCTGGGCGCTTATTACTTGCCCTCTGACACGTCTCCAGATGGTTTTCGCCAATGTCTACTGGGCATTGAGTGTACAACCAAGGCCCTGAATAAATTCAAATTTATAGTTCTTGGAGATTTTAATGTCTGTAACATATGCTGGAAAGCAGCCTCAGTGTCCTCTAGAAGTTACTATATTATTCAAAAATCTAATTTCTTGCTGAATTTTTCATCATTTACAAATTTAAAACAATACAACTGTATCTCAAACACCCAGGGCAACATGCTTGATCTATGTTTTGCAAATCTAGACTGTACAGATATAACAGAGGGTATGTCAAGCTTGCTTTCCTTCCTCCTCTCCTCTCTCTCCCCCCCCCTCCCTCCCTCCCTCCCTTCCCTCCCCTCCCTCCTCCTCCTCCTCCTCCTCCTCCTCCTCCTCCTCCTCCCTCCCTCCCTCCCCCCCCCCTCCCCTCCCCTCCCCTCCCCTCCCCTCCCCTCCCCTCCCCTCCCCCCCCCCCCCGGACGGACATCATGCCCCACTGGAGATCAGTATACCTATCTGACATGGCATGAGATGTTATTCACGGAGACATCCTGAAGTGAATAGACACAATCTTTCCGCTGGAGATTACGTTAGTTTGTACAATCATTTCTCCAATTACGACTGGTCCTCAATCACTCCGTGCTCCCGACGTTGCCCAAAAGGTTCACGATTTCGCTCGCATCGTTCAAGAACGAATGAATCAATTCATCCCGTTACAGGGGGGGAACACCGACGGCCGCCGTAGAGGCAAAGTGTGTTTCTGATGAGCTGTGTGTTGCACACCCAAAAGTTCAGAAAAATCATATTCTGCACAAATTAGTGATTACCACCATATTCTATTAAGCAAAAGGCACATGAAGACACCAGTTTTTCGCCGGTGAGTGCAATTGTGGTGAAATTAGGAAGACTTTCCCGAGCGGGAAGGCTAAGCCTTCTGTTAGCGTTGTAGGCCTAGCTAATAATACAGCGATGAATCAGGCCCCGCCCGGTGGAACCGATGCGGGCTGCACGGCTGTCACGTATGCCTCGGAAATCAGCTTGGATATAAATAAAAATAATTTCATCTACCGAAAAGATGCAAGTGCAGCAGATAACCAGGATTACCCATCGTCGGGAACGAAGAAAACAAGGCAACTCTGGATCAACGTAGTCTTGAAGGCACAGCGTCGACGAGCTCGGCAACAGCTAAACCTAACTCAAAAGCAAGTCACGCTGCCACCTTCGCTTTCGTCGCCGAGGCAGCTGAGAAGAGCTACGACCCGCAGACCTGCTCCCACGCCCACACCCTTTCCCCTGAAAGAGTTTAAGCGAATTTTGCGACCATGCAACGGACTCAACGTAGGCCGGCTCCAAGCGTCCTCACTGCTCTAGCCCAGCTTCAGGGCACCAGCACAATGGGGCAACAAGCCAACAGGTGCCTGCAGATCAACCAGAGCCAAAAAACTGCAATAGTGAGCATCCCATCTAAAGTTGCGAAACTATTACTTCACATAACCCAAACCAAGATTGGCAAAGCAGAGCACACAGTGGAGGTCTGCGGACTTGCGCCAAACGATGCAGTAAGGAGTTTTACAAGAAGTCCAAGCCCAGTTTTCGATTCAAGAAATCATGAAAAATATAGACCAAGATGATCTTTACCTGAAAGACGCAAGGAGTGCAGCAAAGCACACCCGGAAGAGAAACACTCAGGAGAGACATACTGCGCAAACTGCCATATCAGGCAAAATGACACAGGGTGACACCTTTCTAGCCAAGAAGAATGCAAATGCGTGTCTCCAGAAGAGACCAAAGGATCCGACGATGCAAGGAAGGTTGCGACACAACCGCACAACAACGAAGCGTGAGGAGGCCGAAACAAATAAAACAGATTCTCACCGCGTTAAAGATTTCCCTCCGCTAAGCAATTATCACACGGGGCACACCAGGTAAGCAGACGTACAAACAAGCCCTTAGAGCAAAAGGCGAAACAGCACGACCCCGAAATGGGAAAGCAGCATCCATGTCAAGCATCCAAGACGCTGCCAGTCAAGCCCAATGTGGCTTAGGCAGGTCTGACTTCAACCTCGCTTTGTTCATATGCAATAAATTATTATTATGTCCTCGTTTATGGCTTCATGGACAAAGACATTCAGCTGGCTCCAGGCCAAGCCCACCATAGCATTCTATCCAAAGCAACAAGCCCAAACGTCAGCTCGCAAAAAGTATAAGAGTCGATGAGACACGATTCATGGGGCAGCAATGTTGACCAGAAACCAGGACCTTTAGACAATGCCGCAGCTTCATCTTCTCTTGAAACGCAATATCAAACAAAGAAATGGCTGCATGCATCACTCACCTTGCAGACATCTACGTAGCCGCTTCCGTTGCAGTCTTACCTCATTCCTGATCTAGACTGCAGAGACAGCAGATGCCGTTCAGCGAACACGCTGCCGCTCGAATCAAGCCAAGTTCTGCGGGATGCACCAGACAAAATATGCTCGTGAGCTTGTATCATTAACACAATCACATTTCATATGCCAGAATATCCTACCTTAAGATGACAAGTGCTGCTAAAATGTAAATGAAGACACAGCCTACTGTACGTAAATTTTCTGGATGTTGCACCATTTTGGCATACCTTACAATAATAATAATAATGCTTTATTTGAATCATGCCCCAGAACGACCACTAGGTCATGTGTGGTGGCACATAAAATGGTAGTACATGACTTAACACAATGTACCCCACTTGTAAAAAAGAAAAGACTAACATGCAATCAGGAATTGAAAAGATAAAAAATTAGCTCCCTTCTGAACACTGATATATCTGAAAAGATATTAACATGAGAAGACAGTTCATTACCACAAATCTGCATCCTTACCATCGGTGACAATTTCGATTGAATGGAGGGGTAAAATATACTAAATTCTCTAACAACACTGTTACAAAAGCAAGAAAGAAAAACATCACTTATTTAAGCCACCAGCAGACATCCAGAAAAAACCACCTTGGGACCTCGCGATACTGCTCACACGCCAGCCTTTCTCGGCAAATTACCATGTGCAGTCTCCACATTAACAGTGCGCACGTTCCGACAGTGTACAAACAAAAAATAGGCAACGACAATACCGAGAGGAAAATGGGAGCTCGTTCGTGGTGCCGTGCCTCGCATCTCCCCTGTAGACCAAACTGACCATTTTAAACCGAAGCAGCGCCAACGGGCATGGCCTAAGAAGTATGAACGTAAGCACAGTATCTCTAACCCTGCCATGTCCACGATGTGTGAGCATCGACAGCTGCTGGAGGAAGCACGACAGGTTGAACCTTGCTTTCCCTCGGAGGGGTGGAAGGGAGATTTGTTTTTGAAGGCCTCGAAACTAAGCGCTCATCTAGCATGCTGCAAGGGCTTGATCGTGGACGGCGAGTTCGAGGTGTCTAAAGCAACGTCTTGAACGAAACTATAACCTTTGCAATTGTCTCGAATAAAAACTGGTTATCTCAAAAAAGCAACCCGCATATGCACAGCATGCAGGACCTAGAAATCCTACTGCACGAACTGGAACATTTAGGATCTGCAGTGAATGACCGTGCGGCGGAGGCGCGCACGGACGGAACTTTTGCTTTTTGAGCCAATAAGTTGAGGGTGACGTTTCATGAGTGTTGGGGCAGAAGGGCATTTAGCTTTTCTCCACTTCTTATATATTGAGTTTGAGTCGTTATTAGGGGTAATTTCTCTAGTTGCGGCCGAAAAAGGAGTTGGAGCAATTTTCCAAAAAACAAGACGGCCGCCACCATAATTGCTTTGAGCGGGAAATTTATTTTGCTCGTCACTGTAAACCTAGGACTGCTGGAACGATAATATTTGGAGGTGAGTGAGATGTTCACTAAGTTTGTGCACGAAGAGTGCCAAGTTTCTTTAAGACAGCAGGTGTGAAAGTTATGTTTCTAACGAATAAAGAAATAAAGTGTTGTGTTCTAGCGGGCTGTGGAAAGTGTGCATTTGGGCACACAGGTGCTTGGACTTGACAGTAACATGACACAGCTCTTATTATACAAAAAAAGGTGGCATAGGGAAACCAGGTGAAAATTTGGTTTGGGCGGCGTTACTCAATGGGAACCGGTTTTGACCATGAAAATGCTGTCAAGAAAATACCCCTGGTTGGGGGAGGTGGAGATTTTAGAGGTAGGAAGGGACTAGTGGACTGTACTTCCAATTGAAACAACTTTACGAAAGGTGGTTCCAAAGCCGAGAAAACAAAGTTGTCGGCCAACATACGGTTTGGCCGCCAAGGGCTTTTGCGGTCAGCTGTTGTGTAATAACCTGTTGTGCGAGGTGCTGATTTTCGGCGCACAGGTACTTTGACATGACGGTCACTTGGCACAACACTTATTATAACAAAAAGAGTTGGCATAGCGAAACCAGGTGGAACTTAACTAAATGGGAACTGGCTTTGACCGTCAAAGGCTGTCAGATAATACCACTCATCGTGGAAGGTGCACACTTTACAGGTAGGAAGGGACCAGTGGACGGTACTTCCAGTTCGAACCACTTTGCGGTAGGTGGCTCTAAAGCCGAGAAAAAAAATTGTTGTCTACAGAACTCGGGGTGTCAGTGTTTCCACATCCAAAAGGAGGCTGATCAAGAAAGAAAGCAGACCACATAAACTTCCATACTGAAACGTCGATTCTCCAGTGATTCCGAGTTTCATTGTTGTTTTCTTTAGATTCATATTTGTCACTTTTTTTACCGGTCGAATCTTTCTTCATGAAGTACAGATTGCGTGCCATACTTGTCCGGAAATATCATCGACACGTACGATGGGGACGAAACTTTCATATTAAAAATAGCGCAAAAGAGACGGGACAAAAAGACGAAGAAGCACACAGGACAAGCGCTAACGCTTGTCCTGTGTGCTTCTTCGTCTTATTGTCCCGTCTCTTTTGCGCTATTTTTAATATGAATGTCCACTACCAACTTGCCCAGCAGACCAAGCTTTTACAGGACGAAACTTTTTTGGAGGGCATTCCTCCAACGAAATTGGCACTGCATACCCGCGAGTGTGGGATGGCATTTTAGTTCGTTCCATCAGCGCTGACACATGTAGGCGTTACTGGTACGAAAACAAACGCAGAGCGCAAAGCGGCAGTGTAGAATATGTCGGCCGTGCCGACACAGTGGCAGACATGATCGGGAGACCAAATTTCTCGCGTCGTACGGCACGGCTCCATCGTTGTCGCCGTCCCACAAAACATTGGCGAGGTGAAAAACTGTGAAACTTTGTCTCCACGAGATACGACACATAACTACTGAAGCACTTAATGACGCAGCACAGGCAGCACTTCATGCTGTGAACCCAGTGCAACCGCACCACTCCGACTTTAATGCGTACCAACGTACGCGGCGTGGTTTCGGTTTCGTTTTCTCTCGGGTTCTCACTGCCTACCTTCGGCACCGGCCGCGCGGCGGCGCGCCAGTCGCGTCGCACGGAGTGTATTGGGCAGTTAGAAAGACAAAGATCCAATATGTACATTTCCAGCGGTGTTTTTTAACTGATTATGCTGGGTTAACCCACTAAAATTAATAAAATCCAATAGACGGGATACCTTTATTGTAGTTTGAGTGCTTCCACTAGAAACTAGACGAGATGTCCAGTCTACCCCTGGGAGATTAAAATCCCCAAATATCAGTACCCGATATTTCGTAAAATCGACCTGTTCTTCGAGGGTTTGCAGATGGTTATCAAACATCTGTGTGTCTGATAGTGGCGGAAAATAGTAATTTCCAACAAGGTAGTTGAAGCCATCACTTGATAGTATTTCTGCCCACACACACTCTGCGTAGGATTCAAGGTCTTGCCTTCCGTATGAATTAAGAGGATCGCGGACTGCAATTAATACCCCCCCACCAAACTTCTGCCCCGTGGCATCGTACTCCCTATCTTTGCGATGCACAGCATAGGACGAAGGAAAATAGCTCGCACTAGATAACTCCTCTAAAAGCCATGTCTCCGTTAAACAAATAATGTGAAAGTTTGTAGAAACGACGTTTGCCATACACTCATCTGCTTTAGCCCGCAGACCGCGAGTGTTCTGATGGTAGCACCAAATTCCGTTAGTCATTTGGCGATGGATCAGTATTATTCGGAACGAACGATCGCATTGAATCCAGCCTTCCGAAAAACTGGTGGAATATACATCCCTCAGGCCAGATATCTGGATTATTAATTGCTTCAAATATGTCCTGGTCCACGGAAACATGGAAAGAGGAGTAATACGGGTATTTCGTTTTCATCTTAGTGCAACAGCTAGGTTTGCCACCCAGGAATGGTCCGACCAATGGCTTGTTTCGTCGTCGAGGGCCCACCAGTGCCTTTGTCCAGGGCCGCACTTGGGTCTCCACCCTGTCGAAGGTCGCCACCACTTGGCTTGGGAAAGTCTTTCGAACGGTAGCTTCCTCTGTTCCCATCAGCTGGTCCCGTAGGCACAAAGACCGCACCGCCGCTCGGCTCGCCGCTTGAGGCGACATTCGTAGTTACTCGTGCTCCCGGATTACGTCGTGCTGATGCGGCAGTTGAGTAGGTTTGGCTCGGTTGTTTAGAATCGAACACTCTCTGACTCAGCTGCTTTCGCAATTCAGCAACTTCGGAACTAAGATAGTGATTGTCCGCTCTCAGGCATTTCACTTTGGCGGTCAATACATCCAACTTTGCATTCATCCTCTGCAGCGCAGATTCCGATTCGTAGGTGTGGGTGGGTCCGTTGTCGGTGTCACGAACTGATTCGCAATCGGTGTCAGAATTAGACGCATCCGTTGTCTCTTCGCCATGGTTAGGCTTATCATCGCCAGCGCAGCGGTGTCGCCGGGTGCGGTCGTTACATTTGTACGTGCTTTTGCCGATTGCCATTAGAACGTTGTATTCTTCGAGACCAACTTTTATACAGCCGCAGTGAAATTTGCGTTTGCATCCACCTGAACATATGATGAATTGCTGCTTACCGACAAATGGTTCGGAGCAGCTCCCGCACACGACCTTCTTCTTCGGCGGCAGGAGAGACAAGCAGTCAGAAAGGAGTAAACTCTCCCTCAAATCTTCCTCTTCACTCGAGAAAGAGGAAGACCCTCCTAATTTTCGCGGAGAGTAACTCCGAGACCCACTCCTGTGGGGAGTGTAGAGAACCAATGTCACCAGAAGCTTCATACCAGCCACACTCGACGCTAGCGCTTAGAGTGGCTGGCTGAGCATTAAGAGCAACGCTGGATCCACTCGGTTCCGTCAGCTCTGCTTCCTAACTTTTGCATGTTCCAATTCTGCACATTGGTAGTGACAATGTCATGCAGAGGCGGCCAAGTCGGCTTGCATGCGATGTCTCACAAGTGTGGCAAGCTGTCCCCCCCCATCCGATAAGGTGCGCAGACCACTTACCGATACTGATAGCGTCGTCACTACAGAGCGCTCGACGGTCGCATGTTCATCTTCGCATCAATCAAAGATGTACAGCTTGTGAGGTATGTTCAGTAAAACACTCTTCTTGAAGTTGGATAAATCTGTGTTTATGTGAATGTGTTGTGTACCCCAGTATGAGCGGTTACAAAAGCAAGAAAGAAAAACATCACTTATTTAAGCCACCAGCAGACATCCAGAAAAAACAACCTTGGGACCTCGCGATACTACCTGGTATCGCGAGGTCGCCACGACCTTGGGACCTTGGGACCTCGCGAGGTCGCCAGCCTCGCGAGGTCGTGAGGCTGGCGAGTTACATGGTAACTCGCCAGCCTCTCTCGGCGACTTACCATGTGCAATCTCCATTTTAACGGAGGGCACGTTCCGACAGTGTACAAACACAAAATAGGCAACGACAATAGCGCAAGGAAAATGGGAGCTCGTTCGTGGTGCCGTGCCTCGCATCTTCCCTGTAGACCCAACTGACCATTTTAAACCGAAGCAGCGCCAATGGGCATGGCCTAAGAAGTACGAACGTAAGCACAGTATCTCTAACCCTGCCATGTCCACGATGTGTGAGCGTCGACGGCTGCTGGAGGAAGCACGGCAGGTTGAACCTTGCTTTCCCTCGGAGGGGTGGAAGGAAGATTTGTTTTTGAAGACCTCGAAACTAAGCGCTCATCTAGCATGCTGCAAGGGCTTGATCGTGGACGGCGAGTTCGAGGTGTCTAAAGCATCGTCTTGAAGGAAAGTATAACCTTTGCAATCGTCTCGAATAAAAACTGGTTATCTCAAAAAAGCAACCCGCATATGCACAGCATGCAGGACCTAGAAATCCTACTGCACGAACTGGAACATTTAGGATCTGCAGTGGATGACCCTACCAAGGTGTGACGACTAAAACTGTCCATGTAATTGATGAGATTTGTCCTCGCAAGGACCGTCTCTGATTTTGCTAACCGGAGAGATGCATAAACTGTGCAAAACTTCAGCTCCACCTAACCATCAAGCAAGTGGCAGAAAGGATGACTAAAAAAAAAGCAGCGGCATCTTAAAGCAGGTAAGGAAAAACCTAAAGCTGCGACTGAAATGTGCAAAGGCTGCGAAGTACAAGTTCTTCTTTCATTTGCAGAAACAAAGAAAAAAAAAGGTGGAGTCATTAGACATGATGATAGATGATAGAGTTCAAGATCTCCTGAGCATGCAAAAATTGACAATCGATGTGGCTCTAAAAATAATGCAAAACCAAACGAAGGTCTCGAGTGTGCTACAGTTCAGACCGGCTTATGTATGGCTTAATCTTGAGATTCGCTAGCCCAAAGGGTTAAAATGACAAAAATAATGGATCTCCTTCCACTGTTGTCCCAGCAAACTCTCACAGCTCCTTAGCAGAATGCCGTCAAAATATGGGTTCAATGCACTTGCTTTGGCAAGCATCTCGAATCAACTCAAGGACAAGTCTGACACCTACAAAGTGGGAACATTATTGACAAACGAAATCAAGCTGCGCAAAGGATTGAGCTTTGACAAGTTGACAGGAAAATTTGACATCTTGTACACCCCAAGATGGGGAACAAAAAAAAAAAACGACGAAGACAACAAAATCTGAAATGCAGCTGCATTTAAGATTTGGTTGTCTTCGTCCGTTTTTTTTATTGTTCCCCATCTCAGGGTTTACAAGATGATGATTCATTACCAGCTCGCCTGCACTTTATCACTGTTTACAAGGCAGATTTGACGGTTTTGTCAATTACAGCGAGTTCACAGATGACGACGCGACAATGAAGCTGGCAGATAATGCATTGCTCCTAATGTTTACTCCCATCTTTGAGAGTCGAGTCCAGCCAATTGCTGCTTTTACAACTGAGGAAGCGGCACCTGGGTGAGCACTTGCAAGCTTGTCTTAGAAGCCGTAATATAGTTACTATATAAAAATAATAGAACTGTTGTTGCGGTCATCAGTGACAGCACTCGAAACAAGAAATCGATGTAAACACAACTGGGTGTATCAGAAAAATTGGGCTTAACCAACTGCAAACTTCAGCACTTGTGCATCCCTGCAGGAAATCCCATTTACATTGTATGTATGTATGCACATATGTCTATATGAATACATTTTGTATATGCATCTATTCGGAAATGCAAGTATAGTAGGAATAGACATTTTTGGTTTACCACGAACGTTTACAGGTGGCTACACTTTCCCATGAAATGGGTATCCCTAGTAAATTGAGGCAAGCATGCATTTCCATCACAGACGCTTTTGACTTGCAGCTATCAGGACAATAGAATCGCTCTGCCTGCATCACCTACGGTGCAAGTGCTGGGACAGCAGCACTTGCACCATAGGTGACCCAAGAGCTGCAACACCCTATTTAACATGTCTATGGGGCACACCAGGATTTCTAAAATGTTCCGACGTGTCCATTAAAAATGTTGGATGTTAGAAGTGCTTGAGATGACCGTCAAAGTTCTCTAAGGGGCCTGAGTACCCTTTAACAATCCCTGAGGGGTGTAAGAGACCCATCATAGCTTTTTGAGAGACCTGTGAGGTCTGTCCCAATCCTTTTCGTGAAACTACAGCCCCTATCAAAAATTATTTTAACGGGTCTCTAGGTCAGATCATGCGACCATTCAGGATACATTCCGTCGGGGAAGCCACTCGGCCATTTTGCAACGGGTTGCGCGACAAGTTTTAGAAATATAGGAGACATTCCCCAGTCCCTTCCCGTAGTGGCGCGGCCCCAGCGAAGAGAAAACGGGCACGCACGAAACAACCCGTTGTGGAAAGGACGTTGCTCCTCTCCACTTCAGCTCTTAGTTTTCACCATTTCCCCCTTCACACGTTTTGCTGTTTGATTGTAGATAACCTGTTTTAGTCAGTCGAAATACAGTCTTTGTCAGAATCTGGTCACCCTGTTTTTTCTCAGTTTTTGGAGACCAAGTGTCGCATTTTCCGGGTTCAGGGTCTAGTTGGAGGAGTCCCGGCACACTTATGACACAGAGCTCTGCTTTTGCTGATTGTTTAAGGGCTTGCTTCGGTATCAAGGAGGCAGCCGGGCATGCTGCCTATATTTCGTGTGCAGGCTTTTTTGCCCCTACGTGCCGAACCTTGGTTTTCCCAAGACAGGCTGTTTGTTACTTCCAGGATTGCATACGTCTGCTCCTTAAAAACCGACGACCACTTTGCGCTTTCCACAATTCCCTCGCTTCCTCCTCTCCCATGGTGAGGAGGAAATTCTGCCTTGCAGAATCTCGAGTCTGGTCGTCGGCCTTTAACCCCGAAACGCAGGGCCAAACGTAAAGATTCACAGAGGAAACCAGGTCCGGGAGACAGATGAGTCGATGGCCGTTAGGTCTCTCGCTAAGCCGGAGACAAGGTGCCTCTGGTTCTTGTAATCGTACCTCTCCCATGATGCTCACAGAACAGGCATGAAACTCTGGAATGACTGGCATACTTTTCTTCTTGCTCGATCATCTCCGCTTACGTTTCTCAGCCCCAAAAACGTGCTTCGGTTGACATGCGCCGACAGTTCGGTTTTGCAGCGAAGAGCAGTTGGTTGGCGTCCTGCATTGGGCTATTTCCTACTTACACCAAAATTCATAGCATGCTAACCCAGGAGCCAAATAATTGTGGCCCGAGAGAGTCTGGCCCGAGCCAATGAGATTATTCTGTCTCCGTTAAAGCCCCAAGATCTGTACCATTCTTCCCACTAATGAATGTACTCTTATTCGACGTATCTTTTATTTTAAATGTAGAACCTGGGTATAACTGTAATATTTGTAACGCTGTCACTGGACCCATCAAGTGTTCATCTCGTAGTACGTAATCTGCCCACCCAAGTCTCCAATTACAAGCTACCAGCACTGGTTCAGGGATGAAAATGTTTGATAGCTCAAATTTCTTTGTGTAGCAGGAAAAAATGGTGCTTCTAGATAACTTTAAACGACCAATCTCAGTGGCCAATGGTCAGAGCAGCACAACTGACATTGCTAGGTCAGATATACTACGAAACAAAAGATCTGGTGGCTGTTCCTTGTAGCCTCTACCCAAGATTGAGGTAAACAACAATGGGCGATGCAGGTTTGCAAGACATTATTTACATGGTTGAGCAAGCCAATTAAATTACCTACATAACATTTTTTCCTGCCAGTTTGACTTTCAATCAGCAGGTCCTCTCGAAAGTCATAAAACCATACCAGTAGCCCCATTTTAGTACAAGTGCACTTTCAGACAACTCCTGGAAATGTTATGCGAGAACATTCATGGCAAATACGGTTCCATTTTTGTCTGCAGGTGACAGATGCTACCTCTGGAGCCCTGGCTACTTACCCCTATTTCTGGCAACCCCAGCAAGAGGCAGCGCTCAACAACAGCGTGTTGAGCGGTGCGTCTTGTCAAATCTGGCCTCGGCCAACACCGCTCAACACGCTGTTGTTGAGCAATGCATTGGTAAGCTGAAAAACCAGTTCCGGTGCCTGCAGAAGTACCACGCTCTGCACTACGACCCAGAAAGAGCACGTAATTTAGCAACAGGATGTGCTATTCTGCACAATGTTTGCTTACACAGCTCCGTTCCGGAGTCTGCCCCAGACCCCTTTGTGTAGGAAGAGTCTGACTGCGGGTACAATGATGACAGTAGCGACACCAACAGCGACACTGGCACTAGGAGCCTCAAAGAAAGAACACTAGCAATGCAGCGTCGGAAAGTCAGGAAGGTGGACGCCCTCTCTCATCGAGCTTGTCATGCTCTGCGGTGTTGGCATGCTTGCCGTAATCATTCAGCTCACTGGAGTCGCGCTGTGCAAGCTTAATCATATCTCATCAAAGACTGGGAAGCACAGAAGGTGTACAGTTCTACATCCATGTAATGTGGGTGGCTGCACAAATTTTAGCTCTGATGTGGGAAAGTCAAATTTGGGGGTTTTACGTGCCAAACCTATGACGGGCATCTGGCACCTATGACGGGCATCTGGCACGCCCCAGCGGAGGACTGAGGATTAATTTGGACCACCTGCGGAGCTCGGTTACACAGTGCCTTCTCTGCAATAAGCCTCCGTCATATTGCGGGCACCTCGGTCGGGATTCGAACCCGCCACCTGAGGACCTGTAGGCCGGTGCTCTCGCCTCAGAGCCACCGAGGCGGCTTCTGATGTGGGAAATCACTTATTGGGTTGGGGTGAAGGCATGTTTTTGCATCCACATACATCATGTGCACGCAGAACTTCACACATTCTATGCTCACCAGTTCGTTGCAATGACATGCTCTTAAATCGTAATGCAGATATTTTTTTCTTCCTTTTTTACTTTTTTTGTTTCTCTTTATAAGCCTAAGCAGTCAATGTAGTCCACTTGTTTGCTCTCGTAAATGTCTCTGTCAGGGTTTCTTTTGGTACACATTTTCATAAAATTTGGCTGATAAAACACTGTGTTCAAAGAGGTTTTGGCAGAGCTCTGGTGGGCCGATACAAATTTTTTTTTTGAGTGGGTGCATTTTTTTAGTTGCACTACCTGCACCGGTGTGAAAAAGTGCAATGTGGTGTACTTCTGGCATGTGTAAGAAAGTGCAAGGTGGTGTACTTCTGGCATGTGTATCGAGATAGAACCGTAAATACATTGCCCTACAATTTTCTTCACCAGTGCAGGTGTGGCTAAAAAGATGCACCTAGAGTCGGTGACAGGTCAAGAACGAAGTGGAAGCTCCTCCCACCCTTTTCCACTTCAGCCGAGCAAACATTAAAGGGCAACTCCGGTCCATACTTTCGGTTTTGGGATTATGACTGTTTTTAGTCTAGTCAGCGTCCCTGAACTGCAAGGTGCAATTTTTTTCTCGTTATTGTGCGTAGTTCTACAGATATGGACGCCTCAAAGTTTTGTTTGGGGCGCAGCCAACAAACCCGAAACTAGCCGCTCGAGGCTCCGGCAACGCTCGAAATCAACCGCTATGTGAACGTGACGTCAGGATCGTTCTCGTTCAACGAGCACGCACGCCGAGCGGCACCTACCTCTGTTGCGCTAGCCGTCTAAAGATAGGAGGTAAGCTGATTTTGTTTTAATTCTGTATACGTGGTAGTTATCCAGCATATGTAGCAAGGGCTAGTGCATATACCCAAAAGCTAGCGACTGGAAAACCCGTGAACTCGTACGATTCCGTACTCGGCGGCCGCCGCCATGCGTGCGCTATGCCGTACTCGTCGCTTGTATACCCAAAAGCTAGCGACTGGAAAACAAGTAAACTCGTTCGGTGCCGTACTCTGCGGCTGTCGCCGTGTGTGTGGTCTTCCGTACTCGTCGCTAGACTTAAATTGTCATCGGGGCTCTGTGGATGGAGCGGCGTTGCTCTACGCTGTGCTGCCAGTGACGTACAGTACTGGGGGCCCTCTCACTTTCGCGCTGCGGGTCAGTCCCAGACACAAAGCTTTGAGGCTCTACGGCGCGAGCTGCGGCGGCCGAACACACGAGTGCTGGGCTGTACACCTCTGTTTTTTCGTTCTTTTTTCCTCGGGCGCATAAAAGCCGAAGTCCAAAGTCCACTCATCGAACAGCGTTCACCCACACTTTCTTCAATTTCCGGTCCGTTCGAAACTTGTGAAGAAGCACCTCCGGGTTGCACAGCGGGTTGTTTGAGCAGCCCACAGCGCTACAAGTTGCGCTCGGCATCTTTCGAGGAACAGCTGGGCAGTCTTGGGCGCACCGAGTTGCTCGCTAAAACAAGTCTTGAAGTCCTCACAAGCAAATAAACAAAATTCTATACCGAAGCTACACGGGCTACAGATAAAAGCAACGGCTAAACACGCCAATCGCAAGCCGAAGTAGCTGTGGTAGTGGCTCAAAGAAGCGCACTACGCGCAACTCCTGGACCAGAGGAAAAAAAGAGAAGAATACTGACGTCACGGCCCAATGTTGCTTTGGCGATCGACAAACCGCTTGCCGCCCGCTAAGGAGCAGCGGCTTGCGGCGGGTCGCATTTTTATTATCGGCATTAGTTGAGAATGCGGCGTCCCACGGACGTAATATTTTGGCTGGGGTCGTAATTTGCAGAGCAGTCGCTTTCTTGTATGGGATCGCCATTGTCGCGGCTTGGTTTGATGGCAGAGTTATTGCTTTTTGGTGACACCATGTTCCAAAACTTCCTCGGGTTACCATTCAAAATAAACAGCGAGTCATAAAAAAAAAACTTTTAGTAGCCAATTTCAACTTTTTATTGTAGTTTTTAAGGGCAAAGTTATAAGCACCCAAAGCTTGAGGTGTTAACACGTTTAGCCTTTGCAAATAGCCTTTTCTTGTTATGCAAAAAGAGCAGTATTTTGGTGAACCATGGGTTATTTGAATCAGTGCATACTCAGGCTGTCGGAACAAACATATTTATAAGACTGTTCATTTTAGCTTTAAATAATGCCGGTTTCCTCTACTGATGGAAGAGGACAATTTAAATGTAATGGTCAAAAAAGATTGTCAACCCATGATCTATTCATCTATAATCAGCCTCATTATAATCGCGAATGATCTTGGAAATAGAATGTTTGACAAGAACGGAGAGTGGCAAGTCGACATGTTGTAACCTATAATCACGGAGCCCATCGCAGTATTGAATGGACTTGACAAGGTCCGGTGACGTAGTTAGTGCAGGGGTGGAACTCACGAAATGTCCTTGGGAACAGCCACGGGAGCAACTGAAACAGCTGTTTAGGAGCAGGTTGGGAGCAGCTAAAACTATGTTCTGGAGCAGGCTAGGAGCAGCTCAGATCAGTTTTCATTGCACTTCAGCTTGTGTCTTAGACACGCACGGGAGCAATTTCAATCGCGCTTAGCAGCACAGATGAACATGAGTGGTTAGGGACCTAGGTAGATGGGATAACAGTGTAAAAGGTGTGAAAACTTGAAACTTTGTGAGCCTCTATACTTTCCAGACTCGTACGTAACGTGTTACAAGATTACTTGTAATTGATTATTTTTACTGCAATTTTGTGACGCTTCGATTACTTCCTTTAAGGGGTAATGATCTTTTTAATTGAATTAATTTCTTGCTGTAATCGATTACAAAATTACACCCCCATTACAATCTTCCTCATTTCTTTTTTTTTTTTTTTGGGGGGGGGGGGGGGGGGGAGGGAGTTGGAGTTATTCAGCTCCGGGCAACGGGCTTTTTTTTTTTTCGAAATTATTAAGCACGAGGCTGTGAGGATTAGTAGGCCACTTTACTATGCTTCTTTTTCGTGGGTACATTTTTATTTCTACACCGGAGACTACTTATGGGTATGAAAAATGACTTTATCTAGCCTCTTGTGAGGGATTAGGTGTGTGCCATCACTCACTCAGCGTTAAGCGCGAAACACACGTACAACCAAACCGTCCGATCCGACGTGCGGACTGCCGGAATGACCTTGGGGGGCGAGGGGGTTCCGCAGCATCGGAGAGCGTTGAAAACCCTTGCCTCCGACCGTCGTATTGCGCGGTCAGACGTCGGATCGGACGGTTTGGTTGTACGTGTGTTTCGCGCTTTAAGCAAAAACAGTCGAGGCTTTCTTTTTTTTTTTCTTTAACAACTGAGCACGAGATTCCACGGATTATGCTATCATAAAAAAAGTTTGAATGAAAAGTAACGTGGGAAGTAATTGCTTACTTTAGAGTAATTTTTCGATTACTTCTTTGAGGCTTTAATTGTAATTGTAGTCGGGTACTTTATACAGCAAAGTGATTGTAACTGTCATCGGTTACTTTTTCAGTGACGGGTACAAGTCTGATTATTTTCTTAGTGGCTTTCAGCTGCTCAAAATGCAAACCAGCTCTGCTTATCACACAACCCACACGTGCTCGACATAGTACTTATATGTGCGAACCACGTGACGTGCGTAAGCAACGGACGCGGAGTTGCGCGGAGGAACAGGGCACCAAATTTCGAGTTTATCCTATTGTGCAACTGAATATCGAAGCAGCAGACTACGATTAACGAAGTCATCGTATTCGAAGTGACAAGCAGGTGCAAGGTTAAAGTACACCAAACAGATCTACTGATCGCGTGAAAGCTGCTGGCCGGCAAGGTTCCGGATCGGATCACGTTTCAGTTCTATCAAATCACGATTTATCTTGCGGGAACGCGGTTCCAACTTCTAACGATAAAGTACTAAAAGAAATCTTTTGCTAGTTTGTTTTCAACTGGCCGACGTACTTTTTCTGTACTCAAAAGGTTTGCTGCGGGCAAGTCGTACAGACGCAGAAATATCCTTGGGGCGTCTTTCAATTTGAAACCGGAGGCCAAAATGCTTTCTCTGTCTTAGAAACGGGCAAACTTAACGATGATCGGTCTAGTTTTCTCGGGCTGGAATTTCTTTAGCTGGTGCGATTTCTCCAGATTAGAGGGGCCAAGCTGTACACCTAACTTATGCGCACAGAACTCGACAACTTCTTCTGATTGCCCCTATGCTTCAGTGCCAGTATCCAAGAAGCCAAACTGCTGCATTTGTGTATTTCGCCACCAGGGGGCCAGCGTCTTCCGGTGGACTTCCCGCGCACACCGCGCCATTCCTTTTCTTCTTGTTCCATGCAACCGCCATGAGGTCTCAACATGTAACCTAACCTGTTAATAAACAATATGTGACTACGTGACAAGAACATTTTTTCCTCATCGACGCAACACAAACAAGAACAGATTAGACCTCCTAAGCCTATTTTCATTGTCATCATACTGTTTTTGAATATGTAGTGGTGGAACTGACAAGAGGTGATTTGGAGCAGCTCTTGTAGCAGGGAACAACACATTTTGGAGCTGATTCCCACTTTTGGAGCAAACAATGTGGAGCTTTCACCTCAAAAAGTTTTATACCATTTCTTTAGGAGGTAGCCTGTGGGAAAAACTGTAGTTGTTGGTGGTGGAAAACTATTTAAGGCACCATACCTACAGGGACCTGGCCACTACAGATATTTATTTATTTATTGAACAATCATAAGCCAGTAACTCTCCAGATGTCTCAATTAACCTGTTAGGAGTACCGAAGGCGTCTTCGGTTTGTGTTTGATGCAAAAAATATGTTTGGCTACTTTGTAGGGTTTGTATCACGGTGAGGTAATTGCCACAAGTTCGACAACAAACGGACACTTTTGTGTTGAATGTCACGCTGCCCTCGCTCGTATTCAATCTACTACTGTTCATAGAGCAGCTAAGCAAAGCACATAGTTACTTTAACTGATAACAATGAGTAGCGCTATCTATTCATTGCGATCGATGTGAGCACCGTTTGCACAAAGAACAACAACTCTTCGTTAGGCACGTGCAAATAATGGGTGTTAGGTTCGAAGCGAATTCGAATTAAATAGAGGTTCTGGCCGAATATTCTTTAATTGAATATTGAATAGTTGCTGCGTCTTTCTCCACGCTTTTCACTACTAGTACACCATGCTTAAACAAATATTCGGCTGTACTCACAAAGCTTGTTCCCAAGCTTCTAATTGCCCGCTTATGAGCTCTGTTAAATTTAATCTAGCTACATTTATAGACTGTGGCCTCAGGCAGTCCAATACCTACATTGGGGTGGCAAGTAAATGACAGATTTGAATTAAAATGAAACCTATAAGAGAGCCCAGCCACACCTAATTGAGGGGATTTGTAAATATTCTTGCCGTATACAAATATATGTTCTTCATACCTGAATTAAAACAAAACAAGGATAAATAATGAACACAGGTTGCTAAAACATTGCTGCCTAACATATACACTTGCATAACAACCACAGTTAGATTTTGAAGATTTTACTGTGACGTAAATATCAACAATCACTATTTTTTTTCTTTTTATTACACCAGGCGCACGCATGCGCTATACCACTTTTAAGGTGTGTTTTTCGCCTCCGTGTGCGGCTGAGCTGCGGCAAAGCGAGCCGGAAGATCGTGGTGTCAGCTCCGCAGGTATTGCTTCTCCGCAGTGCATCAATTCTTGAGGAGAAGTGCACTCAAGGAGTTAACCCACCCCAATAATTAAAATATTCGCTCAGCCCTACTCTTTGCACATAGTACTGGCACATGGCATTCTTGGCAACGCAAAGAATGCCATGTGCCAGCCACTTTCAGTCTCCTTTTCAAGAACAGCCTTTGGAACAGCATGTAGCAGGTTATTCCTTCTGGCACAGTTTGGTGCAAATGGAGCGGCAGTTACACCACTGAATATGCATTCATGCATTTGCTAACACGTACCCAGCCGAAATGTTTATCAGCGCATAGTAACTTCCTGTCACCGGTAGGTCAAGTTGGTAACTATTCCAAACATCTGGAATCAGTTGACGGACATTTTCACCCCAGGGTTCTATCGAATCAATAAGGGCTGTCAACATTACATAGTTAATTTAAGCACTGAAAGTATTGCATTTTCTTTTTAGGGGGGATTGGGGGGGGGGGGGGGTTTGAGGACACATGCGAAGTAAAAAAACATTTTTTTGTAAACAGACCAGATGGAAAAAGAATGTTATAAAATAAAATTAGAACGAAGAAAAAAAAATTTTAGAGCTATATTGACGGCACAAAATGATTTTGTAGTTGCGCCCGTGGGAGCCGCCGCAAGTCATGTGATAGACCTGTGCGCCGTCTCAAAGTCGACTCACAGTCACGCCGCCGCTGCACGCTGAGCGTGGTGCGCCGCCGTCAACTCATTTCTCCACACCGCCACCGCCGCGCAAGTTTGTCTACCCCGCAGCGCTGCCGCCGTCATCTGACCGGCACACAGGTCTATCACGTCTGCTTCCGCTTTTTCAGGAGCTTTCTTTGGGTTCGAAAAGTTACCGATTAATCTTTGTGTTTTGTTGCACTTGAAATAAAGATGAATAACTAACTTTTAGAGACCATAGGAAGCTTCCGATAGAGCGGAAGCACCACGTGACAAATAGCGACCAGTCACGTGACGACTAGCAGCCACTTTTCCGCAGCGCCCGCCGGCGCCAACTACAAATTCGTATACGCCGTGAATATAGCTCTTAAAATTTTTATTTTCCTTCTGAATTTGTTTTATGACTTCCTTTTCCCAACCAGGCTGTTTAAAAAAACTTTATTAGTCCTTTGCATGTGTCCTTTAAGAAGTGCTCGAGCTTCCTTAGGCTTCCTTGCTGGAAATCCTTTGTATTCCTGTTACTAACAAGTGCACCAAGGAGACACTCCGGCCATTATTGAACACTTTGAATAAACAAATATGAATAGTTGGAAGATGTTACAAAGCAGTCTACATTGATAAAAATTCCTTCTTTCTGCATGTCAAGTTCGCTTGTGGCGTAATCTAAGATTACTACGACATACCAGTTAAGGAAAGTTGGTCTTCAAATGCGGACACCACACGCGAGCCACAGCGAGCTACAATGGGGAGCAGTGCCACGCTTGAGAAGCCTATCGAGGCACAGATGTTGTTTGGTCTAGCCACAGTTTACAAAATGGCCGCTGCAGCAAGAACAGCGGGACTGCGACTGCTCGCTTTTAACAATTCTGCAAAGCGGACACCTATGGCAGTTTTTCAACTGAGATGTTCAAGTAACGGTGGTGTAACCCGTGCCAAAAATGAAATGGAGCATAGAGACCCACTTTATTCGGCTGGCGGATGGAGATTCTGCACACCGACGAGCTGAAGCACTAGCGAAGTCAGTGCGGACGACTGGTGCGCACTTGCTGCTGCTTGTCCCTCTACAGCCTGCAGGAAAAGGGGAGGGCATTATGCACAAAATGCAAACTGTTACGCAACACATTAGTAAAGTTAAAAGCACGCCAGAGGTTTTCAGACGCGTTGCAAGCAATACTATAGGAAACTTTTGCCAAACAACTTTTCACCTTGGTAAGCTCTGTGCAGTCATGTTGCAGAGCAGTTTTCACCATTCACCTTATTAGATTACTCGTAGACAACGAGTTACTGGCATTTTAGGTGCTCCTAAAGCACAGAAGAAAAGAGAATGGCTGTGTTAACGAAAGAAGTCGAGAAGTCTGATCAAAGGCGTATGTGGGGCGAGTAAATCCACCCTTACTCTGTTCTCTTTCCCCTTTGGAGCTGCCTTGGTGGCGTCCTTGCCTGCGCTTGCGAATGATGCATTTTAGTTACACTGACGGCAGAGTTGCCGCGTGACAAGTCCTTCAGTAACGAGGCCAGTTTCCTATAATTACACGAACACACGCTGGTGGCGGAATATTATTTATTTGTTTCTTTAGTTACTTAGAATTACCCTCAAGGCCCCAAAGGGCATTACAGAGGGGAGTGCATGGTTAGCACAGTTCTGATTTTAGCGTTATCGGTGATGGTGACAATATCATCTGGAAGGCCATTCCAGTCTACAATAGCTTCTGGTAGAAGGGAATGTTGAAATGGTCTTGGGAAGGGTAATCTTGCACGAATGATCGAGTCTTGCAGAGATATAGCTGGGCTGGCTGAGGAGAGACTGTCGTAATGGTTCCGAATAGTACATTTTATGGAAAGGCAAAGACGGGAAATTCTGCGACGAACGGAAAGATCAGGAAGAGCTAATTGACATTTCATTGCAGTGACACAAGAAAGGCGAGACTAATTAGAAAAAATAAATCGAGCAGCACGATTCTGGACAGATTCGATTTGCGTTAGTTAAAAAAAGACTGATGTGGGTGCCAGATAGCTGAAGCATACTCTAGTTTAGGGCGAACAAGCATGGCGCAAAGGAGACGTTTAAGGATAGAAAAGGCAGAGTTGAAATTGCGACAAACAAAACCGAGTGAGCGGTTTGAGGATGATATTGTCTCGTCGACATGAACATTCCTGGATATATTAGTGGTTAAACGAACGCCTAGATATTTTTACTGTGTAGCAGTCAGAATGGTAGTGCCATTGAATGTTAACGAGTTTAAGGGCTGGAAGCAAGAATGTGTAAAGCAAAGGTGTGTGCATTTGCTAATGTTGAGACACATCTGCCATGTGTGACACACTGCTTCAAGAGCTTTTTTATATAACTTGCAATTCAAATAAAATGAAATTTACATGGCTTATTTGGCATTACAATCGGACTACAAATATGTACTTTGTTTTGAGGTAACCTAATTAGATTTATTAATATTAAAAATTTAATTTGCAATGATTATGGAAAGGATTAACGCAAATTAAAATACTGAGCTCAGAAAATAAACATAGATCAGTGAACTGAGAGGTATGTGCAATCCAATAAGGTATAAATGAAAGCTCTAGGATGATTTATAAATTACTTATGACACTTTTGAACCTTCCAGTTTCAAAATCATTTTTTGCCGGATGCCTAAAAGGCACCCACAAAAAGCCTGACAGCCTATTTAATATATTTCTAGCCCTCATTCAATATGTCGAAAATCCTTCAGGACAAGATGATAAGTGCTTGCCAAACTTCAAAAAACACATTTTTAAAAATGTGTTTTCTTAGTAAAATTTTGCTTCAAAGAGCAGTGTCTCCCCTTAAATGCCGTTCTGGAGTGCAACATGGTCATATGGGTTTTTTATTAGTCTATAAACAGCACAGGTCATCAGTGAAAAGATGAACAGAGGATGAGATGTGAAGAGGGAGATCATTAATGTAGATTAAAAAGAGCAAAGGCCCAAGCACAATTTCCTGTGGAACACCGGAAGAAACGGGAGAGAAAGAGGAGGATGTGCTGTTAGTGAAAACGAATTGAGAGCGATGAATAAGGAATGATTCAATCCACTTAGGAACATGAGGATCTAGTTTTAGGAAAGAAAGTTTAAGAAGAATGCGATTGTCCGGGACTTTAGCAAAAACTTTGGCGAAATTAAGCAAAACAGCGTCAGTAGGAAAGCCGGTGTCAAGATTGTTAAACAAATCGTTAGTTAGAATAAGTAGTTGGGTCCCAATAGAAAGGCGTTTCCAGAGGCCATGCTGCACATTGGTGAAGAAATTGCAGGAATCCAGGAAGTTAATCAGGTGCCTGTAAATGACATGCTCGAGGATCTTGTAGAGGCAGGTGAGTGATATTGGCCTACTTACTAATTTTCCGGTCAGAGGGCAACACCCCTGTGTCCACGGACTGCTCAAATATCTTTGAGGTAAAGACCGGATGAAAATTTAGTGTTAGTGAGAGCCTTCGTAATGATTTCCTCTATGCCACATGATGGAGATATTTTGAGGTTTTCTATACCGCTGAAAACACCCTGAATGTTTATAACAATTGAATCCATTGGAAAATCATTCTCTATAACAGGAGAAATTCCAGTAATGGGTGTAGAAATAGTGAAAGCATCAGAAAACGCACTATTTAAATATTCACATATTCACTATTCAATATGTTATTACAAGAGCTATTCACTAGATTAATTTCAGAGTACAAATCTCCAAAATTTGCGAGGGTTGTTTATTAACATATTAGGTAGAGTTTGCAGAAAGAATGTCTGCTTAGAGTTATCAGAAAGAATGTGTGCTAACACCCCTTTAAAATAGTTTTTTATTCGGAAGAGCAAGTGGCAAGCTTAGGCCAAGTATTTCCTTTTTTAGCGCTCCTGAAACATCTTTTCTTTTTATGAGATAAACGATGAAGTGGATTATTGAACCACGGTTTAGACGTAGTAGTTCGGATTGTCGAGCACAGTATGGTAATTTTCAATAAGTTGAAAAAATTTTGTCTCAAGGCTTGCCAATTTTCATTAGCATTATGGCACTGGAAGGTTTCATTGAAATAAACAAAATAAAGCCTTCGCTGTTGGACACTTCAAATACACATACAAATCATATCTGGTTTCAGTCTGAGTCTAAGAACACTGCCTTCTAACTTAACTGGCTAAAGTAGGGTTGACCAAAATCAGCCTAACAACAATAATTGGGAGTGCACTACACTACAGTTCTCTTAACACCTACGCTTGCAAGTCGACGGAGTGCATCGACTGCCTCTCTCTGCACGAGCAGCATTTCCTGCTGAACTGCCAGCTGCTGCTGCTGGGTGGCCAGCAGACCCTGCTGTGTGGCCAGCAGTTCTCGCTGGACAGCCAGCTGGTCCTGCTGAATGGACAGCAGATCCCGTGCCGTATCAACTCCAGACTTGGCCCTAGTTCTCCGGACTGGCATGGCACCTGGTGGATGCTGCACTGCTAATGACACGAAACACATTTGTAATAGCGTGCACACTGCAATAAACAATCGCAGCTTTCCCATCTTTTTCGTTCGTACCATTCGGTGGTAGGGGGCATGCCACTTGCGCAGGACGTTCCTCCTCTCCTCCCTTTGCCATGTCGCCTTCAGCCACAGACCCCTGCATAATATAATTCAACTATGTAACACACCACAACGCTATACAGCCCTTCTAGTTATACCTGTGTCTAATAGTGTGCACCCTAAACTCAATATTATTTTTTTTTTCGAATGTCACGGATTTATTGTCTCCGAGTGGGTCTAGAAATGTGCTGCAGCCCCGATATCCAAGCTTTCGTGGAAAACACCACGAGGCAATACATTCGCACCACATTGTTTTGTACATTAGTGTTCAATAAGGTAAAAAGCAACATGGTGTCTTCTCATGATCCAAGAGATTCACGGTACTTATCGAAGCTGCTGCTGCAGCCGTGAAGTCCCACAGCGGCGCGTCCACTGTCGGGGGCGCACGCCCGCCCCCTCGAGAGAAATCCGTCCCCACAAAAAATAATAATTTTTCTTGCTCCGCGTTTAGGGACGGCCCATCACTCGCGCCCCCACCGGCATACCTGCCAACCTGTGGACATTACAATTCGTAAAACTCACGCAATTGCGGGGGGGGGGGGGGGGCTGTTTCGCAAGGTGGCAAGGCTTAATGTCAGCCTTGTCACCGTGCAAAACGCTTACATTACACGTGCACGTGCTACAGAATCCAAACTTCTCTCCTTTTTGGACGGCACAAAGCACTGGAATTCCGACGTGTAGGACTTCAAGAACACCTGAAAGTACCTCTTTTTAGGTTTGGAATTTGCCATTGCACCGCGAAGCCACCGCAACCAGGGGAATGCTATGATTACACGTGTAACAAACACAGACGCTGCACTTCTCGCCTCGAAACTGGCCGAAACAGAGGCCCAACCACGTCTGAACACGCCAAACCAACATGCGCCGCCAAACACACAAACAAAGGCTTTGGGCTTTGGATTGATTTTGGATATGTGGCCCCCGGATAGACGGATAGTAAAAACCACAACGCTGCCGTGGACGGCACCTGTCGCCCTCTTGTGGCAGTGTGAGGTACCGCCAGCAACGGTTTTACGAAAAAAATGTTTAAAAAAATAGAAATGAAAAAAGTATCTTTTTTTCGTAAACTTTGAAGCAAGATTCGTAAAATCGTAGAATTAGTCCCAATTCATACATTTTACAAAAACTTCGGAAGAGTTGGCAGGTTTGCACCGGTCTTCTGTTAGGGACACGAGACTCTCAGGTCGCAAGCCCACGTCTGGCATGCACGTGAGTTCCAGAAAGTTATTCTTTATGGCCGAAGGGCATTTAACTCTCAAACTATTACGCCCCATAGTGTATCTCGCTCCTCCTTGGTAACAAAGCTCTCTGTAGCAGTCCCCGAGAAAACTCGACTTTCACCGAGAAAGTCCAGGAGAAGCGCAAACTGTCGTGCCGAGACGTAGCGACCTAGCTTGCGCTTCTTAGCGTTGTCGGCCACAACTGTCTTCGCAACGTAAAGGGTTGTAGTTAACGTTGATTGTATTCATTATTTCAGCACATTAGGTACTAATTCATGCAACCAGATTTCTGGAATATATTTTTTAATTTTGTCTCATGCTATTCATTTTGCCAACTTAAAAATAATATTTTTACTGTTATACTCACCGCGGTGTTTTGAGATTCTCAGTGGGGACACTTTAAGGGAAAAATCCCGATAGAGTTTCAACTCAGTCGTGCGTGTTGACAGACGTCACAATGGAGTTGGTTCGCCGGTGGAGTTTGCCAAAGATGGAGATGAAGCTGCTCCCATTGGCAATCCCACGAAGGAGATTTACCACTGCTTCTTTCAGCATAGACAGACGGGCGATGAGGTCAGAGGGGATGCACCTACCGAAGAAGCTGCATCACAGAGGCTAGCCTCACCACGTCATGTCATGGCCCTGCTCTTTTCAGCATGTTATTTATTATATTGCGCCAGAAAGCCAGCGACATCAGTACCTGGGCTAGTTGGTGCCACTGATCTCTGTTGTAGTAAGCTGGATCACGGATCGAGGCTCGTCTTAATAGGGAGGAGTGGTGCCACCAGCGCCCATCACTTGACATTGGCTAATGCATAAAACTCTATGGGAAAGACAAAGAAAAGTGACGTTCCCCCTCTCGTAAACTGTTGTCGTCACTGAATCTTTTGGCTGCTGTCGGGAAGCCTGTCAAATAGCTAGTGCACAAACATTAAAACTGACAACCCTCGCGGTTGTTATATAGAAATGTTTTGTTGTCGAGAGTGACTCTACTGGGCAAAAAATGTACAGCAGCTCACTGAGAAGAGAGTTACCTAAAGGTACCTCGGAGTCGGTGGCGATTTCAATGAGTCGGGTTTAGCAGGTGACAAGCTTGAAGGCTCTGCTATGATTTCGCTCACTCCCGGAAAGACGCTGCCAATATGGAACTTTGTTGATGTTCAGCAACTTCTGGGCTCCCCCACGACGGCATTATTGACAGCAAGTTTATTTGTTCACTCCACCACGAGAGCAAGCTTGCCAGATCAGCCATGGGTGCTATAGCACAATATTTTAATGGGCATTCGAATGCTTGAGAAATCGCAATTCAACCTCCAAACACACAATAAAATTATTGCAGCACATCGTAAAATACATGCCTTCGAACACTGTGTAGAAGCTTTAATTTCCTTCTTTTGTGTGTTTCTCCCATAGACTTGCGTGTATACACGACTTGCATTGACGTCACATCAGCCACCATTGCTGCGGACCATGCTCCAGTGCCCGTACCTTCCGGAGCACACATTTAGGACCAATGAATTTCTTCCTCTCGGAGAACTTTGCGGAGAAGAACAGATTCGATGCTGCCAAAATGTATGTTCCAGAGGGTACGGGCACAGGAATGGTATGGAGCCATATGACGTCCCGTGCAAGGCACGTATTGCTTGGTGCCAAGCAATGGCTGCCGGTGGCGCCACCGACAGACTTCCGATTTGAATCCAGCCTACTACAATAGAGACCAGTGGTTGGTCCACGCTTCAAGAAAATTGGTCTATGCGTAGGTTTACTCAGCTGCACAAATTTCCGTAGAACTATGGCAGCAGTTGAAGAAACGTTTAGGGTTCCTGCCACATGACAATGTTGGATGCGCAAGAAGCAAATGCCCGTGGCTCAGAGTCCGGTAGAGGCAAATGTGCAGCCCTCCCCGTCGCAACCTCCGAGGCGGAGTTGCGGAATTGCACACAACTGTTTTTAACACTTCGACAAGTCGCGCGAGCGAGTTGCGTGAACTGCTCGTGCCGCAGAGCACGTGAGCTCGGCAGCTGTCCAGAGTGATGAGCGAAGATTGTGGAATCAGGGCTGCCGAAGCGGCATGTACAGCCGTTACGATGAGACAGGAGCACGTCGCTTTGAAGAAAGCAGGCCAGCAGATAAGAAAGGACGTGGTTGCACACTGCACAGTTCTGACGTCACCCGTGATAGAGTTTTCGTGTCATCGACCTCCAGACCAAGCGGGCAGAGCTATACGTAGAAACCATGGTGTAATACGCCACGTCCTGTCCAGTTCTTCCTTCTTTTTCGTCTCTGTTGTTTTGGTGTTTTACATCATGATGCAAAACCAACTAGCCCAACCAGCCATCCTTATACACCTTTCCAAAAAACACCCAACCCCAGGGGCAACAAACTGTTTTCGAGCCCAGTCACTGAGTTTGAGGCTAGACTCTCACCAGCGTCCCTCCTAACCCTAACCGAGTGGACTGTGATGTCAATAGGCGCAGCCTGTGTAGGCGCAGTTTCAAACACTGCTGGCGGATAAATTATCGTCGTTTCCCGCTATATTTTGTGTTTCATGCTACATGTATTTTCCCGAGGACATTGAGAAAGCATTGTCCCACATTTAAAAAAAAAAAAAAAAAACTAAACTATTTTTGTTGGGTACGCGCGCGACAGAACGAGTTCGATTGGAATGTATAGTTCTAGTTGTTTGTGTTTATTTCTTACGATAAGCTTTGACGGCGCCGCAGGATTCACCGCATGTGAAACGACAAAGCGCTTTGCTGTCAAAAATAAATTGCAACAGAAGAGGGCCGAAAGGCATGCATTTTTCATGCTCACAAATAACGTGTTTACCGATGGACAGGACACGGACATACAATTGAGGAAGTGGTAACATTCAAACAATATATCGTACGTACCACACGATGCAGCGTTATCCGAAAAGAATTTATTTGAGAAAGATCTCAAATAACACAGTCACAGTCGACGACAGTCACATCTTGATGATCGGACGGAATCAGAGATGACTTCGTCTTGGGGCCCGTTTTGGGAAGAGCTACCTTTTCTCATAACCGCACCAAAGCAAAGAAACAAACGCGACTGACCCGTTTCTCACCCCAACCCGGACAGCTATATTGGGAGACGACTGAGGATTCTACGCGGATTATCTCTGGGAGGGGGAAGAACAATGTTTGCAAAATCGCGTCGAGGGTCGTTCGACGTCCTTCACCTCCTTCCTTTCCCGTGAATGTCGAGCAGAAAAGCTTGAATGGCAGGTACTTACCAGCCTTATTTATCACAGTGGAAGATAACACAAAAAGGGTACGCAGCACGCATAAAAAAAATTAAGTGGAAACTTTCAAGAGGGGCGAGAAAACATTGAATGCAAAACCGCAAAAACGTAGGTAGAGAACCACGCCGAGCGGGTCTTCACAGTCCCAGAGGGTGGCAGAAAATTTCTAGCTGATAGAGGGCGCGAGAGTCGCACCAGCCGCATCAGCATCAGCAACATGGCAGTGGCCTAGGAGCGTTTTTTGGAAAGGTGTATACATAGAAAGAGTTTGGCCATTCATTGGAAAGTATAGGAAGCAAATGAAGAGGCGCCATTGGCCGAAAGCGGGCTGGGCGTGTCCCAGGGCGTCTTCACAGATTTGAATGTGGCCAGCCAGAAGCCGCAAATAATACCCTGGCAGTGGTCGCGAGAAACAAAATTAATAAGTGCGTCGGACTAACCCTTGGCGAATGAAAACATGATGCATGTGATTGTACTATCACGGTCATACAAAATCAATATCTAGGAGAACGGTCGACATGATCTGTATGCCAGGCGTCTGAGCCACGTCCGAGCGGTCAGACTCTGTCCGAGCAAAACAGAGTTCGAGCGGGACATTCGATTCTTACACCTTTTTGCACGATCATAATCGAAGCATCACGTAGACTATATTTTCACAGTGTTGCCAGATTGGGCTATATATAGCCAAATTGGGCTACATTTTTTTTTAGTTGGCGTCAAAATTTCGCGTTTGGCTATGTGGCTATTTTTGGGCTATATCTAAGGGTGCGGCGAACTCTTGACGAACCTCCGGTTCGACGTCGAACTTTGAGGTTCGATTAGTTAATTTTCAAACTTCTAGTCAGTTTCGAAAAAAAATTGCTTATCTTTTGGCTAGTTGAGAGGAGAGAGAGGAAGGAGGATGGCTTCAAACTTCTACAAACGTCGGGGTTTTCACAATGCGCAGAGAAGCAATGCTAGCAGAGTTCAAGCGGTCTCCCCACAGCGCAGTGAAGCAAATCAAACAAACAAATTGCACTGTTTTTAGAGGTCCAGTAGCGCGTCTTCTACCCGGACGTAGACTGAACCCTCCAAACGCAGCTTTGGTGCCCATTGCGAAAATTCTTAGGCATCGCCAACTTTAAGAAATGAAACACAATCAAAAATAGCGTGTACCGGAACGGGGGACGCTCATATTCTACACAAAGAAAAATAGACGGGTGGGTTATTGGTAAGAACCTTAGATATAAGGGGTGCTGGTTTGAAACTCCCAGTTCTGGCACTTCTGCTCCTGCATTCTGTTCTTTTACTGTATGGTTATAACTCCCGGGCCTCAGAATACAGCGGTCCATGTATGTTTTCTATTTCTGAAATCCTACAAAGGATGGGTAATTAATTGTTTCAGAAATTTTCATCCTTCTGAAGCATTTTTTTTTATATATCAGGGGACCTAATGCACACAAAAAGTGGCGCATCAGAGGGTTGAAAAAGAGAATTTAACATGTTTTTTGCGCGTATGAAAAATTGTCAATAAAAGGCTTAAGAATCGTTCTTTTTAGTCTTGGCTATTTTGGGCTATATTTATTTTATGGCTTTGGCTATATTTGGGCTATACCTCCCAGCCGTTTGGCGGTTTTTTGGTGGGACCATCTGGCAACACTGTATTTTCAGCCATAAACAGTTACTCTATTAAACTCTTTGGCACAGGTTAAAATTTTTCGCGCTAACACTGCTAGGCGATTATTTGCGGCTTCTGGTTGGCGTGTCAAGCCTTCTATCTGCGTCTCGTACAAGCCCTGGCTCTGCCCGCTTCTCCTATTGACCAAAGTCTCGACGACAGCGCTACCAAGATCGCACGAACGGAAGAGGCCGGCTCTCCGAAGCGCGGCTGCTCGTGGCTTCGTTTGGCTTCGCACGAAACCAAGTGCGAATGAAACGCAAGACATTCTTCTCGCGGCAAGTGCGTGGTTTGAGTGCTGCGGAAGCCACGCTAACGTCGATTGTCCGGTAGATCAGCGCCTTATCACGGCGTGAAACAGCAGGTCAGCGAGGCTAGCGTGTGCCTTCTGCCACACGTGAGTAGACCCACTGACCTGCTGTTTCACGCCGCGATAAAGCGCTGATCCACGGGACAATCGACGTTCGCGCGATATCGTTGGAAAATCTGGAGGCTGTGCCACAAAACAGCTGACGCCGTGTTTAAATCCTATGGGAGCACTATAGTGGAAGTCGCCCTTGTGCAAGATGAAACGAAATACAGCGGCTATTTACGGCATACAGCACACGCTGTCAGGATGTCACGACAAAGAATTTCGGCCCAATGGCTGGGGGAGCCAGTTTTTCGGTGCCTACCTTGTGATGTGAAAGTGTCGCCCTTCGGCCAGTCTTGTCTCGGAGTCGGGGTGTGTCGTAAAGCTGGTGTCTACGACGTGGAACTAGAAGGCCTATGAACTGTGCGAGTAGAACGTCGCACGACTACGCAGGAACAATACAAAATAACTGCGACCGCGAAATGCGAAGCATGGTGCGAAGCGTCGATTGCCGCGGGCACGGCGAAAGACAGCTACGACACTGGATTGGATTGAAAGCCGCAAGTCTGATGTTTCACAACAAACCGTTGCTAGGGGTGTTGCTAAGGGCGAATACACCGTCGTTGAAAAATTCGACGTAGAACATAAACGTCTAAAGAAAAATACACTACTTTTATAAAATTCCAGCATGCAGCACTCCGCATTTCGCACCCATGGAACTAGTTAGCCAGGGAGGATTGTGGCATGGTTTCGGTTTCGATTGACAGGTTGACAAGAGTTCATACGCAGAGCAGGCCGTCTACATCACCATGACTCTTGTGACTTGGCAGCGGGTCAGGTGCCCCAACCAAGGGGCTGGCTGGCATCCTGACAGGAGCTGCGAGAGTTTCACAAAACAGCGTTCCTGCAATTATTAAAATAAACAAATGTTACGTGCGTGCTTGACCCAACATATGAGAAACCTAGGAGAGCTGTGAGTATTCAAATATCTATCTCCTAATGCCATGCACAAATGTCTTGCATGAACCATGTGCAAAACTTTCATTTTGTTTCTTGAGTTCTTAATGGTTGGAATGAAAATGCAAATTGTGATGTTGAGCTATAGCGTACAGCAAACTGAGCAGGCGCAGATCAACATATTGGCATGACCGGCATGACACTGCTACGTACAACAGCATGTTCTTGCCCGGTATGTTCAATAGAACCTACGACGGAGCTTGATGGTACTTATATCTCAACTAGAAAAGGAAAATATTAAGAAGAAATTAGAAATTAAGAGGGAGCGCTCCTCCAAGCCCCATAGAGAATACACGCGATTTTCTGCCATTTTACGAAAATTCTCATTTAATAACCGTTACACCGATTTTTTCAAACTTTTTTTGCTATAAAAAGATTGATTCTTCGTCCAACTATCCCACAGAGCATATTTTTCATAAAAAAAATTTATTATATTTTATATTAAATCGTGAAATCGGTCGGAATTGGCTGTTTTGACATGTTTACGTTAGAACGGGTTTTAAAAACCTGTGAATTTTTAACTACAAATGTGTCTGGTGGGATATCTGCGGAATTTAACACGGAATTCAATTATATTAAAATTATAGCTGTAAGTACATCCGTTCTTGAACTACATCGAAAAAACTGAACCAAGGTGTTGTGGCTTGTTTTCCTCGTTTGGACGGTCAAGACTAGTTCGACGAGCGCCGCGTGAGGGCGCCACCATTTCGCCACGCACGCTGCTCTGATTTTGTATTACTCCGCGCGCATGCGCTCTTCAGTAACGCGCTTGTGGTGGTCCAGACTCCAGAGGCGGCAAGACCCGTCCAGACCAGTGTTGCCAGGTCTACTGATTTATCAGTAGATCTACTGATTTCGTTCCGGGTCTACTGATTCACTGAAAAACAAGAAAATGTACTGACTTTTTTTTTAGTAAACATATTAAAAATTTATTATATGGCCCCTTCAGTTCCCAGTGCAGCCCATCAAAGGAAACTCATAATGTCCCAGAATTAAGAACGAAGCACTGGCAAGATGGCCCAGAAGCCCGTCCTATTCGAGTGACGTAGTCGTATATTCATCTATCTATTCACCCAGAGCAGGTTCGGCAGGTTCGATGGTGACATCCGGGCCAGAGCCATATATGGAGAGAGTTTGGCTAGTCTATGATCTCGCCGTAACGTCCCTCTCCCGAGTGAGAAGATCAGCCCGCGGCGCAGAGCGAGAGGTGTTTGCGCATGCGCCTGAACTCTCGGCTGCTCCTATACAATCTACTAGAATAGCTTCAAGTTGAGCGGAGAGAGCCGCAATTTTCATTCATTCGTTCGGCGGAATGCATGGGATCGACATCCAAATTTCAGTTATTTTTTTTTATTTGGCAGGCTGTGGCAAGAAAATGATATAATCCTATTCCTCGGTGGCTTAAAAAGCTAACGAATGAAGTTTCGCCACGTTTCAACGCAAACTTTGGGTCAGGCGAAAAAGAAATAAGCCCGTAGCAGACAACGCGTCAAGGAGGTTAGAAGTACTAGGAGGGGGCACGTTGCAATATTGGTGAAGCCTAGTCATAAAAAGTTTAAACGATTCTGTGCCCAGCGTGACCGCAGATCTCTCTGGCGATTGGTGCGCGTGACATGTCACGTGTGAGATGGATGGTTCATTGTAGAAGGACTCCTTGCAGGCTTGCGCGCGCTCCGTCCGGTAGGTTTTATCAGATCGAAGGCTAGACTGTGGTGTATTCTAGTGGCCCATAGTAAGACGAAGGCTAGCTATGGTCACGTGATGTGGTCACGTTGGCATGGTGAGTGAGGAGAGTAAGGAGGGAAATGAGAAAGAGGCCAGGCGTCAAGCGAGCATGGCTTGTGGAGGCTACGCGGCCGACGTCATGCCCTCTCCTACCCTTCTATTCTCCATGCAACGCGTAGCCTCAACAGTGCTCCGGACCAACAGCGTTGCTTCAAAAACCTTCCACAGCCCAGTGAGGAAAGATGGCAGCATGCAGAGGACTTCCATTGGACATGTTCGCGCGCACTTGCCGGAGCGTCTTGTTTCGGTTTTGTTTCAATAATAGCGACAGGTGAACGTCGCACTGTCGCCTTCATCTGTGATCCCAAAAGTGCCTCAGTCTCGATTCTAAAGAATAATCCTCGAAACAGTCAATAATGACTAAAACAAAAACATTTATGGTGTCATTTTAATTTGTCCTTCATATAAAGTTACTTGAGAACTGGTCTTGTTTTTTTCTTTCATTTTTATTTGTGTTTATTACCATGTTATTTGTTACTCTATACTATTTCTTTGAAGTGTGTATTAATGGAGATAGCAAAACATGGCAAAACACATATTTCGTGGAATCTACTGATTTTTGTGCAAATCTACTGACTTTGTGGGATATCTGCGGAATTTAACACGGAATTCAATTATATTAAAATTATAGCTGTAAGTACATCCGTTCTTTAACTACATCGAAAAACTGCACAATCATTAGAATCCTGTACGCTCCCGAACGACTGGAAGGTGGGAAAGGTGGTTCCTCTGCACAAATCAGGTAACACTCATTGTCCAAATAATTATAGACCCATTTCATTAACCAGTATACCGTGCAAACTCATGGAACATGTCATATACTGTCATATGGTGTCCTTCCTCGAAACTAATTCTTTTTTTAGTATGCATCAACACGGCTTCAGAAAAAATTACTCATGTGAAACTCAACTACTCGCCTTTACTAACGACTTATTCTCTGCTGCAGATCACTTAATCACTGTTGACTGCATTTTCATCGACTTCTCTAAAGCATTCGATAGTGTCTGTCATAGTCTGCTCCTGTATAAATTAAGTAAACTTAACATGGACCCTAATATTTTTAAATGGATAGAATGCTTCTTGTCTAATCGCACGCAATATGTAACCGCCAATGACCATAACTCCCCTCACTGTCCTGTAACGTCCGGTGTCCCGCAGGGGTCAGTGCTAGGGCCCTTGCTTTTTCTTATTTATATTAACGACTTACCTAGCTGCATTTCTTCATCTATAAAACTTTTTGCTGACGACTGTGTTGTTTATCGCAAAATTCTGGAACCTGCTGATCATCATGCTCTTCAGTCTGACCTCGATAACATTTCATTTTGGTGTGACACCTGGCTAATGAAACTTAACCCTGCTAAATGTAAGTCAATGAGAATTGCACGTCATTCAAATTACATCCTACCATGTGACTACTTACTTAACCGTGTTCGCCTAACGCAAGTTTCGTCCTTCAAATATCTTGGCATTATCATTTCTGCTAACCTTTCATGGCAAGATCACGTCAACTACATCACTAGTAATGCTAATCGCGCACTTGGGTATCTACGGCGTAATTTTTCTTTATCCCCAACTAACTTGAAACTCATACTTTATAAAACTTTAGTGAGGTCAAAGCTTGAATATGCATCATCAATCTGGGACTCTCATATTAACTCCATTATTCTTCAAATAGAAGCCATTCAAAACCGTTCCGCGCGTTTCATCTTCTCAAATTACTTTCGAACTGCCAGTGTCACTTCCATGAAATCTAATCTTAACTTACCCGATCTTTCATTGCGTCGTAAACTATCTCGTCTTTGTCTCTTTCACAAGGTTTATCATTTCAATTCTCTACTCAGTGACTCTCTCTTTCTGCCACCATCGTACATTTCTTCCCGCAGCGACCATCAGTTCAAGGTTGGCGTCCCAAGCAGCCGCACCAATTTGCACTTCCACTCGTTCATTCCCAAAACCTGCACAGACTGGAACCACCTCCCCGCCTCCATCGCTTCAATCACCGACAGCGACCGTTTCAAAAGCGCCATTTGCAACCATTTTTTGTAATCTCCCTGCTGTGTTTATGTTCATGTTGTATTATTATTATTTTTTCTTTTTGCTTCACCACTCCTCTCTGTAATGCTTCGGCCTTGAGAGTAAATAAATGAAATGAAAAAAAGGTGTTGTGGCTTGTTTTCCTCGTTTGGACGGTCAAGACTAGTTCGACGAGCGCCGCGTGAGGGCGCCACCATTTCGCCACGCACGCTGCTGTGATTTTGTATTACTCCGCGCGCATGCGCTCTTCAGTAACGCGCTTGTGGTGGTCCAGAGGCGGCAAGACCCGTCCAGACAGAGTGGTTTTGTTTCTCGGGGTGGGGTGTCAGGCGGATAGCTGTGCGTGTTTTCATAACTAGAAAGGCCGTCCTCGCAGCTATGGGTCCAAAGAGGTATAAATATGGCAAGCGAAAGGTCTCGAAGTCGCAAATAGAGTTTGCACGTAAGCGACCCTCTGCTGAAACTACGGATCGTGAGGTTGAGTCATCGTGTCGTAGTGCTGCGAGAACGAATTGACTCGGGGTGTTGAAGATGCCGCTTGGGAAGCCATGCAACAGGCCGGAGTGGAAGAAGCGAGGCGCACGAAGGAATCTGGCGAGATCGATGCCGAAGGCTATCCGCTTGTTACCGTCGTTGCAGACTGTGCGTGATCAAAGCGATCGTACAGGGACAAGAACGACGCTCCTTCTGGTACGGTAAGTACTACATTTCTTCCTCTAAAAGGGGCGCCAATTTTGATCGTAGATATAATATACATTTCTTTAGAGTGCGTTCGAAAGAAATCCGAAGCATGTTTTTCTCGCCACGAAAATACATTAGTCTCTGTCGCTAGGCTACATTTGGGCGGACACAGAGCATTTGGCAATGCGTAGTTTATTTTTATGGTGAGATGACCGTGGTTAGAATCCCTCTCTGTTGTATGTGTATCTCTGTGAAAATGCAAGATTTGTTTCGGCAACTGGGGTGACGATTTCTCACGAAGCACTGGAAACAGTTATGCTTTTTGTGTGCCTGTTTTAGTGACCGCTGTTTTATGTACTATACATTCCGAATATACGCGGTGCCATGCAGTCAGTTCGTCAGACGACGTTTTAGACAGCTCGTTTCTTCGAAGCTGCACCTTTTCAAGGATAAATCGTTCCATCGGAAATAGCCGGCGTTTGTTTCATCGATACACCTTGTGACGTTTCGTCTAGTTTTCCTATTATGTGCGTGCTCGCGCTTGCGAACGTAATTGCGCGTCCGTGTCTGCTTGCGTGTGCGCCTGCATGAGCGAGGATGCTTATGTGCGTGCCCCCCGTGCACATGCGTGTTTTCATGCCTACGCGTGAGTATATATACCCGCGTTTCTGTGTGCGTGTTATACGTGCATCTGCGTGCGTGTTTGCACGCGTGGGCGTTTGCCTGCTCATAAGTGCGCGTGCCTGTGCGAGTGTGCGCGTGCACGTGCGTGTGTAATTCGTGCGTACGTGTGCGCGGGTGTGCTTGTGCGTGTGTACGTGAATTTGCATCCGTGCCTGCGCGTGCATCCGCGTATCTGTGTTCGCGCATGCGTATGAGTGCCTAATTCGTGCGTGTTTGAGTGGGCGCATGCATACTTGGGCGTACGTGTGCCCAAGTACGCACGTTGTCGGACTTTGCGGGAAAGGTTCGAGAAGCTCGAACCTGGTCGAACTCGTACGTCGGCTGGTTCGCGACACCTTTAGTACTCACGTTGCGGACGGTTGGTGATTGGCCGCTGATAACTTCACCGTAACTTTTTGCTTTATGTTTAGCGCCATTTTTTATATTTCTATTCGTGCTATTGTAATCTTTTGCGATTAAACTCTCTGTACCCTTTCCTTGTGACCTATGAAACGATCTCGAACGCCTCGAACAACAGCGACGCTTGCGTTCGTTCTCGGGGCTAGTAGGCAAGGAGGTTACAAGTATTTATATGACGTCAGACTGCCTTTTGATGCCGAGTCACAACACAGAAGTATGGCCACCGAAGGCAAAAGCAGTTATCCCATTGGCGAGTTTGCTTTGTCTTTCAATTTTCACAACTCTCCCGAATCAGTTTTGCTTTATCGTTTGGTGGTCATGTTTGTGGGCGATGACTCAGCACGTGACTAGACCCTATAACCGTTCATGGTGTTTTTCTCTGTTTTTATTTTTTAGATTGAACGATTCTGCTGCAGTGTGGAACGAACTAAAGCCCCTCGATGTGTTTGCGCTTGTTATGCAAGTAGCGTCAAATGCGCGAGTGCACGTGGCCCATGTCTCGAGCGGCCCTTGGAAGCAAATGGCGGCGCAGCACTGAAATGAGCGGGCCTTGGAAGCGAATGGCGGCGGAGCACCCGCTCATGGCACGTGTCTCGCGCGCTTCCACAACAATGGTTGGCGGTACTTGTAAAAAACGCTTTTATCAAGGGGCTTTAGAACGAACTAGAGCACTATATAGCTCCTACGGAGCAGAGTAGCGCAATCCTTTAACCTCGTGTTTTGCCGACAAGATGGCCGACAGAGCGGCTCGGCGCGAGTCACGTGGTACTCAGGGTTCCAAGAGGCGGCCCGCCCTATGGGAGAATACATGGAGATCGATACAACACGGCTGATTAAAAAATGAACGGCGAGTTCACACTTTTCAAAACTAGTCTGTCGTCAAGTTAGTAAAGCACTAAACACTTTATCAAAATTTTAATAATATCGGATGCGTGTGCAAATTTTGAGAAGGCAATTTCCAAGGCTATGGCGTTTGAAGCAGACGATTTTTGCTCGCAGCGGAGATGGGCTTTTCGGGTTGGCCGGAGCGGGTCACGTGAATGGTGTGACGTCGCCGTGTCGTCTGCTGCATGATGCCGCTCAGGCAATTTTTTAAAAAAAGTTACGTCCTTGTATGGGACAAAACTTATCGCATATTATTCTAAAATGTTTCATTATTATGTCAAAAATGATTTCCATTCCGCACATCCCCACAAAACTGAAGAAACAACGATTTTCTCACGTTCTCCATGCATTTCTGACCGCAGTTGGAACCTCCGGGCGTTCGCCGCTAGTCGCCGAGAGACGGCGTTCTAGATTGCGCTACTCTGCTCCGAAGGAGCTATATAGTGCTCTAGAACGAACTACACGAAAGTGCTCAACCTTCTACGAAGTCTTCCGAGGAGCAGAACGTGTGGGGATCAGGACTATTGGAAGATATGTTCTCAAGTCATGAAAAACTGCCCGGTCGCCAATCCTTACAAATTGTCTATGAAATACTATAAGAAACAATCAGTGTCGTGAAAAATTGTGTAAAAATACTTTGTTGTGCAGTGCTGGTGGCTAGTTGTGATGAAGTAACGAAGGTATATGCCGGTAGTTTGTCATATATGTATTCGATAATGTATTTATTTTTAAAGTACCTAATATACAGTGTTGTTTTTACTTAACTGGAACGTGTTTTTTTTTAAAAGAGGGGGAGACCCGTCCGCGCGCGTGGAAGACCTGCAGGTGTCTGCGCCCGCGTTTACCCGGCAGGCTTTTGCGGGTTGATTTTGCGGGGAGCAGGCGTTTTTTCTTTTTCTTTTTTGTCTCGCCACCGTGAATAGGGTGCCTTCGTACACATTCGCTTGTGCGGAGTGGCGACATCTCGGCGATTTCACTGCCCGACCTTTTTTTTTTTATTTATTTATTTTATTTTTTTGTTTATGCAGAGTATACGTGCTTTGGCATCTCTCGGTGCGAGCCCGCAATTTTGGCTATAGACGAGCGCGCGAAGACCGCCCTGTTTACAAACACGGTTTTTGCTTTGCCCACACCGGGTGTGGGCACTGCGGAATCGCAGCGTCTCGTTTTTGAAGAGAAGCCGCCTCTGCGTGGTGCGCCGTACTCAAGGCAGCGCCACCGCAGAGGGACGGCGTCGGAGCCGCGTGTCGGTGTATATACTTCGTTTCACGTCATGTGCGAGCGAAGTCAAAGCTAGAAGCGCGAGCCCAAGGCTCCGAGCGTGCCGGCTTCGCACGTGCGTACGTGCACCACAGGCGCTGTTACAAGCAGCATGCTCGCGCTTGTAGCGTTGGCTTCGCTCGCCCATAATGTGAAACGAACTAGCCTTTTGATACCAAATTCCCTCCAGAAGTTAATTTATAAACCGGGTGTTCTTTTTTTTCTTTTTTTTTTCTTTCTTTCATTAAACTTTCAAGTTGTATGATAAAGCCTCAAAGGCAATATAATGTCTCTGTCAGTTACTTCAAAATATCTGTATTCCTTGGCAGAGTCCTGCCTTTTCCGTGCGGATACTTCGAAAGTCTGACTGATTATTGAATTCCTGTTGCCCACGAGGATAACAAAGGAATATGTGCAGAGAAAGACGCTTCTTTTGACGCTTACAAAAACAAAAAAGAAAAACGGTTGCAAAACTTGTCCTCGGATCCCTGGAAAAGGTCAAGACCGCTCAAGATTTTACAACTGACAGCCGTCGAATTCGGAGTTGTTCGGATAAATCCGAACTCGCGATAGTTTCACCGGCGAGTGTTTCACGGAGTTTATAGCATTTGTCCGAAAGTTAAAGTCCCTATCTACAACCTAGGTTAGGGCCCACCAGGTCCAATCACAGACCAGTTATAGGCACGTGTGCATTAGCGTGCTTTTCTTATACACGCGTCGAAGTAATGCATTACGTGACTGGCTCCCGATTGAACCTAACGGGCCGTGGCGTCGGCTGACGACCATCGCAGGACGAGACGCAATCATAGTGCTAAATTCTTCTCGTTGATAAGACTGAAGGATGTGAATGAAATGTACTGTACTTTTTGCTTGGTGGATGTTTTAATGATTTCGCGTACATAGAGCTGACTATCATGTCATGATTCGTGTGGCACCGAAATCCGGCTGGTGGATTGCTGAAATCATCACCTCATCAACCCTCCCGGAACCCGCTAGGAACCCACTTGCCAGTATTCGTTAGACCCACTGTGTCCGACCAAATCCGATCAACTGCCTCGCGCTTCGACACCAAGGCGGTTTTCGTTTGCAGCGTCTAGGCGATCTGAACCGATTATTTTATCTATACTTCAAATGGTGCAGGTGTCAACGATTTGCAGTGTTGTTCAAGATACTCGACAAAAGTATTTAAGACAAGATAGTAAATACCCAAGTGAGAAAGTATTTAGAGTAGTATTCAAGTTACTTTTGCGCCAAACTATTTTGAGTAAAGTGCAAATACTTTGAAAAATAATTGAATTACTTTCGAAGATACTTTATAAGCGCGCGACGAGCTGAAGTTATTACAACTAAATAAAAAAATGGGTGCATCTTGATTATATTAACTTAGCTGAAACGCATATCGTTCGATGACCTCCTAGTGTACACCTCATTTGTCCCCCTAGACACGTGCAAAGGAGAAAGAAAGAACATTTAGTCTTAGTACTTCCCCTTTGGGGACAAACTTCTTCGTACGCCGGAAAAGGTATTTGAGATACTGAGTAGAAGATACTAAGCAATGTAGTTAAGATAGAGTGCTATTTACTCTCAATCGAATGTATCTTCAAGATACCAAAATACCGACAAAAGTATCTTAATTACAGTACCTTGAGTAGAGTATTTGAGATACGTAGAAGCCTTGCTATTTGCTTGTTTCAAGCGAACCTCCTGCCGTCATATTGCTGGCGACACAGGAGAAAAGTGGTTTACCCGCCCTCTTGTTCAACATACCATAAAATACGCAGTATAATTACGAAATATTTACATAAATCTTTACTGACATGCGTATGTACATATACAGAAAGCTGGTGCACAACTGTTGAGGAAACGCACTGGTCGACACTTTTCAATATTTTAAAGATAAAGGTGAAACAAATAAACAGTGGGCGACACCAGTCCAAAATGTATACCTCGGTAAAAAAAGTTCCCGTGTGTCTGTGTTTCCCCAAAGCAATTCGAGAGCCAGTTCTGTAAGCTACGGAGGATGCTCGGCGAATGGCGAAGCCATTGATGTGTCTAGACTGAAAAATAGTCGCCGAGGGGACACTCAGAGGCATGACACGACTGTTGTCTGTCCGTCATAAAGACATCGTTTTTAGAGCGAAACAATAATTCGGATTCGCCATTCGCCGAGCTTCCCCCGCAGATTACAGAGATTGATCCTCTACTCTAGGAAAAGTAGACGCGCAGGAAGTTGTGCGAGGAAAGAAAAAAGGTAGCGAGTGGCGAATATTTGTGATTGCGTGTGCCGGAAAAATATAAAAAGAACCTGAACAATACTTAAAAATTAAAAATCTCGACCAGCCAGCAGACTTCACTGAGGCCTACATTTTCATTTTCGGAAATTTCGGCAAACTCCAGTCGTGTGGCTTTAGCCCCATAACTTTTGCAACTGTGAATCCATGGGCGTCAATCAACGCCAGGCCGCTTCGTCATCCATAGCCCAAAAGCGACGTTCACGGCGCCCACCAGGATACCAGCCAAGGTCGCTGTACTGGGGCCACCCGATACGTGATACTTGTCCGCCGCCAGCAGGCCTTTTTTCGTCTTTTTTCTCTCGGTCGAGGCAGGGCCGGCATTTGGAGTGGGCGACCTATGCAGTTGCACCGGGCGCCATTCATAGAGGGGCGCCGAAAGGGCCGCCAGGTCATGCAGGGCTCAAACCTCGAGGGGATAAAATCAAAAACAAAAAACGACCGCATCGCCGTTTGGCATTTCGGCCGCAAAACCAACGACTAAGTTCTAGTTATAATTGGCGTCCATCAACCCGCAGCCACCTGTGAATGTTGTTTTACTATAGAGAACCTCTCCCCCCGGTGAGAATCAAAGCGTCATTGAATGAGTCATGAACGACTGGGCAAGCGGTCACCTCCGCACAGCTCTCAAATTACGAGCGGAGCAAAACCTGACTGGCAAAAAGCGATGGAGCCAGCATGCCGCACTCTTAGCGCAACTTACTAAACGGTGGCGCCAAACCCATCGGCGAGAAAATCAGTGTGTCGGAGCGAGTCACGGGACAAAATAGTATTGGAACGGAGTTTTGCTGTTAGTTATCACGTGCTTCGCTCAGAGTCTCTGATTGGCTCGCAGAAAACGTAGGCTTCACCCTTTGCCAAGTTATTCTGAGCCGAAGAATGACTTCGCTCAGTAGGTCTCTCTTTCTTTTTTTTGTGTGTAAGCGACCAGCGACGACTACGGACTTCCAATGCCGATCAGTGTTGCCATTTCAAAATTCAGAAACTCGCCACAAAAATCCCGAAAACCGCGAAAAACATAAATTTATAATGTTGCGCAAGAATGACCGCATCACTGCAGGCAAACCTGGTGTCCGACATGAAGCTCTAACTCTTGCAGTTCAGTTTCTCGTTTACATTGTTGTGTGGTACGACATTCTTTTTACAAGTTAATGTTGTAAGCGAGAACATGCAATGCAAAACGAAGGACATCGTAGCAACCACCCAGCTGATGAAAGCATGCAGCGATTGCATCGACAATTATCGCGATGTCGGGTACTGCAACTGGCAACTGCGAACGGTCTTCCCGAGAGCATGGGTATTGACAGTGCGACGAAACCGGCCCCTCGACTGCGGCGGAAAAAGCGCCAGTTCTGTTATGAGTGCCAGGACGAGGTTGATGATGTCGAGACAAAATTCAAGCGAGAGTTCTTCTACGAGATGATTCACACCGTGAGATGTCGATTGAAGAACGCTTCACACGGATGGAGCAGCACGTGAGCTTCTGGGGGTTCCTTTAGGGCCTCACCCGACTTCCCGACAAAGCGGAATGTCTTAAACTTTGCCAATGCCTTGACCATGCATGCACTCAGAGTCTGGGACACCTAGAAAGTGCAGACATCGACGGTACAGATCTCTGCGAGGAGCTGATCTAACTATGCAGCCTGCTGCCCACTGGATGCAGTGCTCGCCAGGACGTCCTCCAGTTCATTCTGGACAACCATCTATGTAACAAATTCCCTCATACGTGGGTGTCATTGAGAATCCTCCTCCCTTTGCCAATGTCAATGGCCACCGCTGAGAGGAGTTTCTAAAATTAAAGCTTATTAAGACATACCTAAGATCAACCATGGCAGATGACAGGATATCGTCATTGGCAATTTCGTCCATTGAAAACAAGATAGCGTCTAGCCTGGATATGTCGCAAGACGTAGCCCAATTTGCGTTGTTGAAGGCTCGGAAGGTTGCCTTCTACGGCATTTGACATGGTTAACTTGTGCTTTTGTTTTCTCTGTCCCTTAGACGTTAGCTTGCTATGGGAGACCCACAGCTGAAGTTTGGTTAATCTAAGAAATAAATGATTCTTGAACTTTGAACACGGTGCCGACAAAGCTCACAATGCTCGCGGACGTCGTTCGTTTTTAGGACGCGGTTTTCGACTGACAACGACAAAATCGCGACCATTCGCGCTGGGTCACTGTGGCATGTTTGCTTACAACATGATGTTTCGTGCGAGAATAGTATACGTGTGTGTAAGGGGGGGGGGGGGGGCGCCACGCCTGCAGTTTGCCCAGGGCGCTTGCTGCTCTAAGGCCGGCCCTGGGTCGAGAAATTTGTGCTGAAAACGAAGAGACACGTAGTGGATGTATTTGGACAGAGCAGGCCTATTCAACTCAGAGTACCGCAAGATTGAACGGCTTATTATGATCATGGTTAATGCTGTTTCATTAGATGGGCCATGCAACGATTTTGCTACTTTCACCGAATACTTTCTGAATGAATACTTGAAGTTCATTATGGGCGGAAAGCGTGTGGCAACCCTCCACAGACCTTGAGTATTCGTGCTCGTCGTGCTCTAATAAGTGATCGGTGGGCCATTGTCCGTGGGATCCTGTGCACCACGTGACCACGCTGGAAAAAACGCACCTCTGGTGGTCACATGACCACGTGACCATGTCCCGTGGGGGTCATGTGAACATGGTCAGTTGGATCCCGCCCACCACGTGACCAAACTGCGAATAGCGCGCCTATGGTGGTCGCATGATCACGTGACCTTGTTGCGTGGGGTCACGTAATTACGCAGCGACAATTAAACTTGTAGCTCATGGCGTTGCGCATGAGATACTTGCGTGACACTTGTGTCAGTATGGTTGTGCAAAGTGCCCGAAATTCGAACTTAAAATTGCTGCAACGGAACTTTAAACCGCGTGGAAGCAAATTAGTCACGGCTTCCGGTTTTAGCGCACGCGCCAGCCTTTGTCCCTACAATAGGCGAAATAAAAGGCAGTACATTGGGGGATAAGCGAGTGAGGAGGGGACACTTTCATGGTAGCCGGCAGGTAGACCGGCATAACATACTTGTTTGTTGCTGTTGTTAAAAAACATCTGTATTAGGTCTAATAAAGGAAAAATAGAAAGGGAGAACGATGTGTGACTACCCCTATTCCGGGTCCCATTAAATTTCTATCGAGGTGCGCGCTGTCCGAGGCAGAACGAAAGCTCTTGTGTTCGTGGCTTTTATTTTCAGCGCTGTAATAATACGAATGTTTAGGACCCAAATAAGTCACTAAGATTGTCAAAATATTTTTCCTGCTTCTCCTGGCTCGTGCAAATGTACTTTCCCATTTGCGAAAATCAATGCCGCTATGCTCTAGAATGTAATGCGTCAAAAAGTAGGAGTAATTTCGTTAGACTGAACAAAATTACGCGTAAACTCCTCTCAATAGTGTTATGGTAGGTCATATGATAGAGTTAGTATGCCATATGATAGTTGTCCTCTTCTAATTAGCTTCTTAGAACATCTAAGGACCTTGCGTTTGCAAGAGACGAGCGATTTTATGGGAAAGGGCAACTCAGAAAGATACAAACTTACGTCCACATTCAAGACGACCAAGATCCGCTCCTTTGTGCACTCTATTGCACGTGGCAGTGCCTTGTTGAATAACCGTACTTCGGGCTCAACTGCCTTCTTTCGGAGTTGCGGTATGAGCTTGTAACAGAACACAAAATGTACTCTTTGCCTGAGCCATAGGAGCAGGTCCCGAAAAGCAAAGTCCAGATGCTAGCTGTGCTTTGCAAAAACGCGCACACTTATTGAATCATCGGAAAATATGTGATAGCATTTCTCGGTAGAAAGAACACGAAAATATAAAATTTAGCCAAAAGATGTAGATACGTCATGTTTTTCTTTGGGATCTAGTATAAAACTAAAATAACAAGACCTTGAGATAGTTGCATGATTTTCGTGTTGCACAACAAACTTTGATGTTTGCTTCAAACGACTATTGAAGGTGTCAAAAAGAAAAAAAAAAGACGGGTTTATTACGGTTATCGAACGCGGTTTTATCCAGGTTCGTTTCAACGAAAGGGGTGCGGTATATCGAAGCACGGTTTAGCGAAAATGGATACATTTTATCGAGGCCTCCGTTTGAGAAATGCTGTTTGTAGGCGGCGGCAAGCTAGGCTTCCAAACAGACCGCGCTTCGTGCGGGCACCCCTCGCTGTCGCTCGGCAAAAGTTTAATATAAGTTCGAGCGTGGATCGCCAAAGGTTGGTTAGCATGCGGGCTGTCGCCATTTTCTCTAAACGGCGATCCGATCTGCTGTTGTCGCGAAAACGGTGTTCGCTAAAACGAGCTTCCCTAAACCCCACTTCTCCGAAAATCAGCACATTTTTCTCCATAGCTTACAACCAGGCTGGGGTGTTGTAAGCTCTTCTTCTTTGACCGAGGCTGACCCCCTGTCGCCATTTTGCAGGTTGTTTCCGCCTGCGTAGACTACCGCAAAATCGAACTTTTTGAGAGGCAACCCGTCAATGTTCTCCTTGAGAGCCTGCACCGTCGCTCCCGAGAAGCTAAAGCTGCACACTTGTATGCACTCATCTAAAAAGCGCGGCAAAGCCATTTCACTGGGCTGCTCCCGAAGATTGCGCCTTTCATCTTCGTCCGGACCTCAGTGAAATCTTCTAAATCTCACTTCTTTGTATACCAAGGTCGAACGCTAGAGCACGTTTTTTGAAAGCAATACATCACAAGCGCACACAAGGAACTGAATAAAGACCCAGGATCGGCTGAGTGAGAAACGGCTAGCTAGACTTATTTTTGCCTCAAACATGCAGTCCGTGTTTGAAGTGCAGGCTACCGAAACAAGACTACCGAAAAGTAGCTCCTAAAGTCATTTTTACGGAACGTGCAGATGGTCTTCACCGGAGAAGAAAATTGTGGCGGAGCGCTTATTTGTACGTGTTTTACTTGTTTTGATATCTAGCATTCAACAATGCTGCAGAGTGCCACCGTGAAAACTAACACCAAACGAAAACTAACCCAAAACAAACGAAAGAGCCAGAACCCGTGCAAACTGCGAGCGAGGTCTTTCCTTTCGTTTTTACTTTGTGCACGCGGCCCAACGCTGCCCGGTGCCGCCAGCTTCGTCCAGACGGACTTTGCGGGCACTGAAAGTGAAGGGAAAGAAAAGGAGACAGACGCGCGCGTCTCCAACCGAGAAAAAGGAGGCAGCAGGCTTTGAAGTTGAACTGGTTGAACTTGAGCGCAGACGTCTCTGTCGAAGAGCGGGCCCCGGACGGACGAGTTCACCCCAAGTTGGAGGGGAGGCAGGCGAAACCAAATTCGCGTAACCTGCCGATCGCGGCGGCGGCATTTGCACCCGCAAATGAATGGGCTTGGCAACTTACAGACTCGCAAGACTTCACACTCAATGAACCGATCAAGTTAACCAGTTGACAGAAAAAAAAAGTGAAATAAAATATTCTGCTACGCGAAAGCGGTAGGTTTTGTACTAACAGCGACAAAGCGTCTTTGCTACGGCGGATCGAACGCCGTTATATCGAGGCTCATCTTAGCGAAAGGGGTACGGTTTATCGAAGCACGGTTTAGCGAGAGGTGCACGTTTTATCGAGGCCTCCGTTTGAGAACTGCTGTTTCTAGGCGGCGGCAAGCTAGTAGTAATGCAAAACTATCGATAAATTGACTATCGATACTATCGATAGTTTTTCCAAAACTATCGATAGTGTCGCAGAACTATCGATAGTAGACTATCGGTAGTACTATCGACAGTTTTTCGATAGTCGACTGTCGATAGTACTCTCGATAGTTTTTCGACAGTCAACTATCGAGAGTTTTTCGATAGTACTATCGATTCTTTTTTTACTATCGATACTCAGTTTTCTGGTGACTATCGATAGTACTATCGACTGTTTTGCACTACTAGAGCGAACACAGTTGCCGCACCGCCGCTCGCTTCCCCTTCCTCCTCTCTTCGGCCAAACTCCCGTCTTCGTCATCACTGAAAGCTGAACCGAAGTTGAGACGGTAATTGCTTGGGCTAGTTGGTGTCCCATTTGAAAAAAAAAATAAAATAAAATAAAAAATTAAGCGAGAAAAAGAGACGAGGGAGCGAGGCACACTACTAATGTCGCATAGCTATCGATAGTAAACTGTCGACAGTACTATCGATAGGTTTACGATAGTCGACTATCGATAGTTTTCTGATAGTCGCTTAACAACAATTTTCCGATCGTCGAGTATCGATACTACTATCCATAGATTTTCGATAGTCGACTATCGATAGTTTTTCGATAGACGACTATCGATAGTACTATCGATAGTTTCTTTTACTATCGATGGTCAAATTTCTGGCGACTATCGATACTATCGATAGTACTATCGATATTTTTGGACCACTACAAGCTAGGCTTCCAATCAGACCGCGCTTGGCGCGGTCGCCCCTCACTGTCGCTGGGGGAAAATTTATTATAACCTCAAGCTTGAGCGTGCACTACCAATAGTTCACCGCCAAGGGTTCGGCAATCTAGGCTAATGAACCAGGGGGATATCGGAAACGGCACCCCGGCTGCCGTCATTTTCTCTAAACTGCGATTGGATAAACTGATATCGATAAAACGGCGTTCCCTAAAAGGAGTTTTTCTAAACCGCATGCCTCCGGGACAAAACGGGAATCCGCGGAGGTAAGAGCGGCATCGAAATACGCATATCTGAGTCCATTTGGACTGTTGGCGTTTTGTCTTCGCCAACGGGCGACACAGTGCAGATAACCCGTGCCGCGTTTTTTTCTTTTTTTTTTTTTTTTTTACATTTGCTTTCGCTCTTTTGAGGTGTGCGTGTCCTGCGTGTGTTGCTAGAAAAGTATGCCAATTATTGAGATTCTAAAAGTAAACGTCTCGCAAGATGAGGTAATCGGATAACACTAACACTGACATTATGTCAAACTGATAACCTGTATCTCCCTAGGTTTACCCCCAAAATTTACAAAACGCCCTTGTACTTACACAAGATAATGACTTCGGAAGGCATTTTAGGTGTGTTTTGCTATTTTTTTTTTTTTTTACTTTACGAGCTACCTTGCGGATGTTAGTCTGGAACAATACAGAGGCGTGAACTTCAAAACACAAAGTAATCAAATGACTAATGCCGAACGTATAAATGCCGGAAAATTAGATAGAAGTATGTCGTGCTAAATAAAAAAAAAAAAAAACTCTTTCGTCCACAGGTAACTTAAATCGATACATGGGGATTTAATTCCCCATGTGTAATTTGTTCGGGAAATTCATAATCTCGCGAAGGGAGTTTTTGTGCAATAAGAAGGATTATTTTTTCATTTCCGCAGTTCAATATCGTAGCTTATCATCATGTATGTCAGCACAAATGACATTCACCAACAAAAACAAAATCACACTTTTTTCGAACGCATTGCTACACATTAAAAAAAAAAAAAAAAAAAAAGTGCAATAATAGGCCTCGTGAACAATTATAGCAAACAACGAAGACATTATTTATTTTGTTTAATCTACGCGCTTTGATATACTTTGCACAATTCGGAAGGTGCATCTGGTGTTTAAGATAAGAACGGTCGACCATATCCGGTGACCATTTTTAATTCTGACTAGAAAAATGCATCTTGCTGCCACAATGCCCAGGAAAACGGAACCGGTCGTTGTTGTTGTTGTTTTGTCAGCGTGTTATCCTCTATTTGGCTAATCTTCGTGACAAGTATTGTTGTCCTTGTTAGCGGGAAAAGTTCACGAAAAACGCTCAAATAAAGGCATTTCCGTAAATGTGCATAATTTTGAAAATCAATTTAAAAAGAAAGGCCATCTTCGATTCTTTCAAACTCTTTCAAGTTAGCGCCAGTGATATGTACTAACAGGATGTGCAAAAACATGTTGCATTATTTGTGTGTCTTTAAAGTTACAAAGCAAGAAAATCTGGCCAAATGGAGGCTACCGCGGTTGCCATGAATGAGGCCTGTGCGTACGCCTATTTGACAATTTCATTATTTTTACACAGCGTAAAACTTCTCCCGGGTGGTCAGATTGACAGCACAGAGGTGGAGGGTACTTTTGAAGTGATGATTCTTGATACGTTTTTTTTGTCTATTAGTACAAGAGTCAAAAAAATGCGCAGAAGCTGGAGCAATCGCGAGACGCAAGCCTGTCGCACGCTTCGCAGGGCCCGCTTTCTATGGCGGGCGTGTAGCGTCTCTGCGCACACCACGTAGGGGAAACGATCGGTGCGGCTCCGATAACAGGCGTTTAGGTAACAGGATATAGGGCTCTAACACGATATTGAGGATAGGGCGCCGTACAACGGGGGCACCTTCGCGCGGCAATAGAGCCTCGGCCGTGGTGGACCGCACACCGCAAAAAAAAAAAAAAAAAAAAAGAGGAAGAAAGATTTTTGTTTGTTTATAATGCAATTAAATGCAAAGGTGCAAGCGAGCTGGACAGTTCGTTTGTTTGAGACTTTTTATGCTCCCTTTTCATCACATTTTTGTCTTAGACGCATTGTAGCCGCTTCGCACTAGCCTGCCAGCAGGCCTGGGTGGAGTCGAGCCTTTATTGTCCGAGTGGCTTGCTTGTAGACGCTATCGTTCGTGCTACGAGCAATTCGTGTCGCAGTGAGTTGACGCATCTATACACTGTCAGCAGTGCCAGGATTGAATTCCAGGCACGGGATGGAGGGAATCCCAGGCTGTTGTTTTCATTTCAACTGAACTCCTAAAAGTCAGCCCTTGCTAATCAATGCCACGTTGGGTAATTTGGTGCTGAGGACGTCCACCATATCTGACGCACATTTCATATCTGATGTAGCCGGCCCTCGAAGGTTGTAAACAGTTGCATCATGGTGCTTGACGAGGCCTCCAATCCCATCGCAGGCGTTCTTGGTATGCCCAGTAGCGGAAACTAGCCACTTGGCCGACAGGTACTCGGTCTTAGCGAGCTCATGAAGTTGGTGCCTATTCCTGAAGTAGCTTGCTCCGCCGTCACTGACCCACATAAAATGTGCGTAGAAAGGAGCAACCTCCCCAAGCCACTCGTGAATGTTCCCAAGGCCATAGTATGCGCGGGCGGAATCGTGGCTGGTGTCATCACTGATTGGAGCGCAGCTACAAGTCCCTTTTTTTGGTTGTCACTATGCATGACGTCGCATGTGAATATCTTCTCTAATAATATATGGCAACCGAAGAGGTTGTGCCCTCTAATGGTTTCGCCTCCCCTCCTTTTCCTTCAATCAACGCACCCTTTCTTGTGACGTAATCCTCCGGGTGACCAATTAATCAAAAAACACGAAAGATGCAGCTACACTGCCTAAAACGTGAACGGGAAGGAAAATACGACGTTTCGGGCGAACGTCCTTCTTCAAGTGATAGATACGAAACACGGCGAGAAACAAAGAAAGGGTCGTATACGTCACAAGAAAAGGGGGCTACACTCACCGATTTTTTGTTTCTTACACGAAGATGGGCGTCCGCCCGAAACTTCGTGTATTCCTTCGCGTTCACGTCCTATTTATTGTAGCACAATAATATTTCTTTTGTGATTACGTGCCGAAGATCATTGTTCTCGGCAGCCCCCATTCTCTTACACGCTGAAATAAACATCTGCTATCGGAACCACTTCTGTTGATTCCTTTGCTTGGCGTACACAGAGACGCTACACGCCGACTACCGAAAACGTACCCTGCGAAGCGTGCGACAGGCTAGCGTCTCTCGATTGCTCCGGCTCATGCGTACTTTTTTTTTTAAATCTCGTACGAAGAAAAAATAACTTGCTAAACATTATCACTTAGAAACTATCGCCCACCCCTGCGCTGCCAATCTGACCACCCCGGAGCACTCTTACGGGCTGTAAAAATTATGAACTTGTCAACTACGGGTATGTATAAGACACAGAAACAATGCAATAATATTTTTGCACATCATGCTCATAGATACTATTGGCGTTATTTTGGAAGAGTTAAAATATCGAAGATAGCATTTTTTTTAATTGATTTGCAAAAGTATGCATATTTAGTAAAATGCCTCGATTTGAGCGTTTCTCGTCAACTTTTCCTGCTAATCAGGACGACAATATTTATAGCAAAATAGAGGACAACACGCTGGCAAAGTTTGAAAACGGGCTTGAATAAATGCGGACAAAAAAAGAAGTTAAAACTTTGGCAGTTTTGCTCAATGTGCCGTCGTCTGTGCGATTTTTTTATTTCAAAATAACGACGTCGATACGTAGTGATAAATAATTTGGGTCAACCATTCCGATACGGGCCAGCAGCCACAACACATTTTCGGGGAGAGCTGCCTGAAATGCCAATTTTGCTAAATCCACAGATAACGCTTCAGATTGAGCAGGAGTTTCTGACTTGTTTTCTTGAAGGTAACTTTGTTTTTTTTTTTTTTCCTAAAACAAAGACCGGTTCCGTTTTTCTGGGCATTGAGGCAGCAAGATGCATTTTTCTGGTCAAAATTAAAAACTGTCACCGGACACGGTCGGCCGTTCTTATCTGAAGACAGAGTCGTCCTAGAGAAAACTGCCGCGGCATAACATAACAGAACTGCATGTATATTTGACGCACAAATATCAGTAAGCTAGGTGGCCTCTTTACGTTTTATTTATGTAGAATACGCTTGCAGCATCACATTTTAATGCTTTCTTTTAGTGGGTAGAGGAAAATCGGACCCTTCACGTAACATATTTTTGTAGATTTACTTTTTCGAGTACAAAAGAGGTAGTAGTGGAGGAGAAGTAACCAAACTTAGGAACGACTATAGAGACACGACAAGAAATGTAGAAACGAAAACTGGTGGTCAGTCAAGTGCAAAACAAGCACCCAGGAGATTTTATTCACATTGCGTGGTCGCATTTTAATATTGCAATTATGAAATTTGTCTAAATTTGGAAAATAGACGCAAGTGGAAACGTTCTCAATTGAAAGAACGCATGTTGTTCCTTTCCTCACTCAGAATACTGTAGCGGGACTCCGCTCTTCCTCCACAACCCCAATACAGTGAAGACGATGACGAGTTAATGTTTCAAAGGCCTGCTCATAGAATGATAACATCATGTCCCTTGATTGCAGATTAGCGCAGTCTTCAGGCACGGGTCGGCCCAAGTTGAAGGACTGGAGGCGGTCACAAACTGGAGTCGATAAGACTGTTTGCCGAGCCGACCAAGTCTTGCGCTAGAACGTATAAATAGCAGATTGGTTAAAAGCAGAGTCAATAATTATGTTCAATGCAGGACACCAAGTAACAATTGCGAGCTTTCATGAAAATTTCAAACTAGGTAATGATAGCGACGTACTTCGTCCCTCGAACACATCCGAATCTGGAAGCAATCTGTTTACAATAGAAGCTATACGTTTATTCAGTGTGTGGTTCGCACCAGCCTGAAGTACACAAAGTGATTCTCAATCGATCGTGGCAATCGCACCATTCTGATAAAGGGAAAATGTACATCACTTGCGACAGAAATCATAACTGAATGGGGACGTCATAAAAAAAGTTCTGACCTCTTGATTTCGGTTTTCTTAGGGAAGGCCAGCCGACTGACATATCGCGACTGAAAAGTCTAGGCCTTCTAAACCAATAACGACCACAACAGAGCGGTCGTGCGCGAACAGCCGTCACCGCCGGACGGACAACATATCGGCGTTCAGAGTTCTCCGAATCCTCCGGAGAAGTCACTCCCCGGGAACATTTACCTACCGCACGCGCCACTCCGCACCCCTCTAGCCCCTCGGGGCAACTGCCGGCCGCGGCCCGCCGCCGCCGCTGCCGTGGGCGACTCGGCACGAGCCTCACAAACCCGCGAATCCGCTGCGAGCATCGAATGCGACATCATCACGTGTCATTTACGTCACCCTACCGAAGGAGACGTGAAGCGCCGTCCGCAAGTTTCTCGGGGCACGGAAGCACTGTGAAGGCTGTCACTAGCGGCGTTTTGGTTGCGTTTCGACTACACTGAAGGAAATGCAACTGTAACGAACAAAAATGTGGTTTACGTTCTTTCCCGAGGAGTCTTAAGGGACATGAGCTCTCATTTCGCTGCTAGACCCAGATACGTTACGCACTCATTCGCCTCGGAGGGAGAGCGCTTTTTCACGCCTTCGACGCGCGCGCCATCTGGATTCTTGAAAAGTTCCTATCGGAGATGAAAATCGAGGAGCGCTCCTTCTTAAGGAAGACGCGAACGTTGCATAAAAGTGAAATCACGCGCAGGTGCCAGTTTCACTTCATATCATTTACGAAGTTTGGAACGTCCGTTTGTTTTCGAAAACATAGAAGTGCCAGTAGTAAAGGCCAGGCACGTAGCCAGGATTTTGTTTCGGAGGGGGGGGGGGGGGGCATGACAAAATGCTGTATGAGGGGGAGGGGGAGAGTGGTTTACTCTCTAGGCAACGAAAGCCTAAAGGCGCGTTCACACTCTTGCAACCGAGTACGACCGAGAAAGACTTCTTGGGACCGGATGCACTGAGCGGAGCTGGTCCTAAGAGATCGCAAAAGGCTTAAAAACCGGTTTGGTCTCTCTCGGTCGCACTCGGTTGCAAGAGTGTGAACGGGCCTTAACTGAAAACTGTATGAACTTGCGCGAAGAGGAAAAAGTTAGCAAAACTTGATAATGTCTGCCTAAAAGTGCATGCGCAACAACGCGGTGCCTGAAATCGCCTTTGAAGCATTTGCTAACCTTTGAAAACAGGATAAAAAGTCAGTAGGATAAGGATAGATAACTGGGCGAGTTGGTGAGAGTTCATGTTGAAAAACAGCGCGACTAAGACGAGGACACAAAGAGACAAAAAGAGCACAAGACAAAGCGCTGTAGGATATCGAGGTGTCTTTCTTTCACAGACATGCACGTTTTCTAGCGATTCGTGCTGACATTTCCACACGTTGCCCTTGTGTGACAGTGCACTAGTCGACGGCGAGCCACCCATGACCTCCAGAGCTGCACACTGTCACCGTTATTACTCGAACCCCGCAGCACTGCAGGAAGTTGAAGTTCAACTTCCTGCAGTGCTCAACACTGCAGGAAGTCCACTCAACATCGCGTATGCGCATATTCGCACATACAAGCCGTTTTAAAGGGAAGATGGGGCACTTCTACTTTTGAGAAAAAACACTTGAATTGCGTTCATTTGGCCTTTAGAATAACAGATATCAAAATTATATTTCAATGCGACGCGCCGGAGAGCCACAAGAGCAATTTCAAAATAGGGCTGAAGCCCCGCCCCCCTAGCCTTGGGCAGCCAAAAGAGCCGTCGATGACGTCACGGACAGCGACTGTCTTTCGCGTTTTTCTCGCGTTTAACAATACTTACGCAGCAAATGGTTTGGGTATTCGGGTTCACGGGGTAAAAATACACTAGAATTCACTTCTAACTCATTTTTTCCAAGAAGCTCCGTAGCTTCCCTTTAAAGGGCAACTCCGCTCAATTCCGAAAATTTTAGGCTTCCATGTGATTCACATTCACAAGGCACTACTAAATAACTCTACGTCTTCGGATTTGCGAAATGTGGAATATTATTTGTATAATCCCAATTAAAACATCAGCAGATACCGAAACTGAAACTTCAGTTGCGTCAGGCAACATTGGTCTCGGGTCGTCAGAGTCATGGCCAGTGTTGCCAGGTTGGGCTATAAATAGCCAAATTGGGCTAGTTTCATTTGCAGTTGGCGGGAAAAAATGGTAGTTGGCGATTTGGCTAGTATTGGGCTATTTCTTACCTGTGCATTGGGCTATTTCTGAGCTGTGCATTGGGCAATTTCTGACCTGTGCTGGAACCAAAATGTCTGAAAGCACTTGGGTTTATAGGTTCGAATGTGTTTTTACAGTAATTTACGTGAACATTTGGCGCTTCAGACCCTTAACCCTGATAAGTTTGCGACAGCAAACAAATTCGTCTTCTTTTTGCGCGCCTTGTGCAATTGTTTACCTCCGAATGGAAGCATGTGCTGTTATTCCTCCATCTCAACAAGTGACAGCACCTGTTCTGCGCATTCTTTAGGTTGTCTTTCTGACGTCGTCCGTGACGTCGTCCCAATACAGTGGAAGGTATGTTGTCATGCTCTTGTACAAGCGTTTCAGGAAGTTCGCCGAACGTGCAAGGGACGCCATTTCTGGGGCATTTGATGGATAAAAATGTATTATGTGTCTTTTCTGCTCAAAATAAACGTTTTAAATGATAAGATTTTTTTTGGCTATTTTTGGGCTATTTTTCTGGATCGACATTTGGCTATTTTTGGGCTATATCTCGTAGACGTTTGGCGGGTTGGAGTTCAAACACCTGGCAACCCTGGTCATGGCCACGTCACGTCGAACCACGTGGTCTTGTGACGTTCGGGAGGGAGCGAGAAACAGAACACGCGACGCGGGCAGGTCTTCTTTTTTCTTTTGACGCGGGCAGGTCGCTTTGCATGGCGTGGACGGTGATGGCCCGGGGGAGAGGAGGAAGGGCAGAAGCAACGCAGAAGACGAAAGAGGAGAAGGGGAGCGGAGAAACAGACCGATAAGCGCGCAGGGCAGCGCAAACTAGCGCATCCGTGTTACGGTGATCACGTGAACGCCCGGTAAGCCAACACCGGGAAGAGAAACTCATGACGTCATCATTCATTTTCGCTCTGAGAACTAAAAACAAACAAAACGTGAGAATGACGTAGACATGCCTCTGTCGTAGTGGTTCAACGTTGGCCGCTCCAACTCCGTGGCATTAGGGAGTTTTCGTAGACCGCGTTGCCCCCTCCGCTAAGCGTTACGCAGCGAAGAAGTTGCTACTGCGCCTGCGCGCCGATAGCCTTGACTGTGGAGTTCCCGCTATCGTAGCGGGTTGCGAAGGGCCTTGCGGGACGGCGAAAACGATCTACGAAAACTCCCTATTGACTGCGCTGATGATTGCGCCTCGCGCCGCACGCTAGAGTCGGCAGATTTCGGCGATTAAAATCATCTGGTGGGCTAGTTGGCTAAACATAATGAGGAAATTAGCGCAAATATAATAGCGTCAAAGCTCTCCCCCGCATTCAGCGGGGGAGAGCTTTGACGCTCAACTTCACCGACTGAGGTGTTCAGGTTTTCCTGACTCAATCTTATTTGATGTTGCAGAACGTCTGCTCACGTCACAGAAAAGACAACGAAAATCAGAAAAGACACGGCGTCCTGCTATTGTTCCCTATATCCATTGCTTGGCACACAATCTCAAGAGAGTAGCCTCCAAGTATGATGTACAGGTAGCACTTTCAGCACCGGACAAGCTCATAAATCTTTGCCCAAGAATAAACAACAAAAAAGAAGAAAATGTTCAATGCCAAACAAGACACCAACATAAGTACGTGGACTGTAAGAGTCATGTCGTTTATGAAGTACCTTTTTCCTGTGGAAAGGCCTATGTGGGGCAGTCGGGTCGCCGCATCAATGTTAGATTGAGAGAGCATGACCTCTCACTGAAAGCCTCTCCATCTGGACATCTTACGGTGCATGTTCGTGACTGTCATTGTACCCCTTTGTTTAATCAGACGAAGGTGTTAAAACATCTCAATGACAAAAGAGCTAGAGAAATCTATGAAGCGTACAAGATCAAGAAAGAAGAAAGCAAATGTGTTAGTGCCCCGTCAGTCTTCCTTTCAGAGAAAGAGCTGAGATACCTCGACACGTGCCCCTGATAATTGCGTCCTGCTGCTTGGGTACCGGCAACAGTGTCGCCACTTCATGCTGGAAGAATTTGCCGGTGTCCCGCGTGTGTGTGTGTGTGCGGCTACTGCAAATGACTCATGTGTGACCAATAGATCTGCGGGATGGTCACCGGCAACAGTTCGCCTCTTCATGCTCGCAAAGGGTTTGCCGGTGTCTCGTGTGTGTGCTGCTAGTGCTGCTGCCTGCGCATTTGCCGATGCGATTCTGCAGATCTGCCTTTATTTTATTTTATTCTATTTTATTATTTTATTATTTTAATTTGTATTTTCACCTTAATTATTTTCGCTCTCTGTATCACTTCTTTTTTGTCAGTACTTTGTTCCCCTCTCCGGGTTTGTTTTCTTTTTCTTTTTCTTTTTTCACAATTAAAGCCAGTTGTAAGTAGCGCTCTTTCCTGTCCCAACGTTCTTCCTTCCTTGTATTTGCGCTAATTTCCTCATTAGATTTCGGCGACTTGGCTCGCTTGAGGGTTTGCTGGCCAGTTTATTAAATATATAAACGGAATTAGATCGTAATGTTTGACATGGGGTCTTCCTATATGATACTGAAGAGGGCTACATAGTTTCCTAAATATCAAAAGTGAAGCGGAGTTGCCCTTTAAGAAAGCAAAAGTCGAGCACTTGTGAAAAGGATGTCGCTCGCACCGTTCGCCGGAAGTGCGCCGGACGGGCATGAACCCCTATGTGGTGCGCCAAACGAACGAAATTATTCAAAGCGCATTTGACGGTTGCTAATGGCTATAATATTTGTTATGTGTTTGCTTTCTTTCTGACTGAGTATGCCGAGATAATTTCAGACACACCGTTCAGGCACAGATCTTGGGCGTCAGGAAAAGCTCGTCGAAAAAGGCTTACCGAGGAGTGGGGGACGCTTGTTAGGGCCTCCGTCGTAGCAAGCCGATCTCAGTGTTTGCGAAAAGTCAATCTTCTATCAGCATAAAATTTGAGTGTGAGATATGTGATGACACGAGGAAGACATCATAGTAACTTTTGTGCAGTAGTGAGGTCGAATTTATTAAAAGTTCATGCGCCAACGCTGGGCTCAACTTTGGTAATACTGTGAAGATGCGGCTTGCTTTTCGCCCAATGAAGTAACAAGAAGCGGAAGTTTGGCAAACAAAATACGTGTAGGGCTCAAGTGACCAAATTTCAGTTGTAGTTCACTGGTAGTAGACGAGATTACTGACATTGAGCTCAGAGATGCACTCGTGGGGTGAAGTGACTAAGCACGTTATACTACGTTTGCATACGCACGCACATTATCGGGTGTTTCGGGAACCAAGGAAAGTGCCCCTGGTCTTCGTTTTATATCGCTCGAGAATGAGTGTATTGTACATTCGTAAAAAGTCAGATAATCGAAAACGCAATCAGCGCGTTCGGTCGCGGCGTGATAGCATGAGATGAAACTGCTGCTCACTCGAAACCGAAACTGAGTGGCCAACTAGTTCCCAGAGTGCACTGCGTGCTATTTCGCCACGATGGGGCGCGTCGGTTTTGGAACAAGTCATTTATAAAACTTTCACTGTAAACTATCATGACTAGCTATTAGCTGTCCTATTACCAAGACATACAAAGTCACCACATCATTGATCTATTGTATACAATTCTTTTCGAAGCCAAACGCTAGGGTTCGTTCACCGCACAGATCGATCATAGAAACGCTAGAGGCTCAGCTGGCGCTAGTGTCTACGGGACTTGAAGCAAACAGCATGCAGTCGACATTTCCAGCCTCCCTGTGTATTCCTATGGGAAAACGGGCGTGAATTTTCTCTCTTCGGCGGAAAATAACATGAATGACTTTTGTCATTTCGGTTGTACCGGATAGTATGTACCTTTATTGGTATTGTGAAAGTGTAATTGTTTTAGTTACCGCATTTTTCTTTACCACTGAACGATGTTAAACTTCGCTCTATTTCAGGCCCAAACCTCTGTTTCAAGGAAGGTATGTGAAAACGAGCGACGATTCTAAGCAAACTAACGATCGAAAGGAATGTAGTGTGTGTACAAGGTTTGCTAGCATTTCGGTGGTGCTTATAGATTGCTAATATGCCCGTCCTGTCATTGCATGAAAGTGACTCCGTCGTGCACTATTACGATGAGATAAAAAAACATTCCAACGCAAAAAAAAAAAAAAATAAATAAAACATGTGAGTTACGAAAGGTGTGTCTTTTTATTATTTCCTATGTCGGGCAGTTTTTATCGGGCACCTGCTCTCTGGCTCCCCCTATTTGCAAAGATTTGGAGCGTGCGGGTGATGATTTGAACCCAGAGCAAGCATCTTCGCAGAAAGAATAAAGCAGGACTTATTTATTGCAAATCTGACTATATTATGTGGCTTTAAATTTATTTTCATCGTCTGCGTGCACAAGGAGTTACTTATCCAGTGTTACTGCGTAGTTCTTGCCGTCTCCCTTTGTTTTCCAAATGTTCGCGCTAAGAGTGTCCGACAGTGCACATAAATACACGTACGAAGCGGTTTTAACACCGTTTTTCATGCCACGAATTTCAAATACAAATGCTGTAACTGACCGATTATTTCGTCTGCGTGACTGAGAAATGTTACAATGTGCACGTGCCTAGCTCGTACAAATTATTCGTGATATTTGCTCTCATAATCGAGCGCAGAGAGAAAATGCACTCGCTTTTTCCCATAGAAATGCATTACCGGAAGCCAATTTCTGACTGCTTGCTGTCTGCTTTAAAATGCAACAGCACACTAGCGCCAGCTGAGCCTTTAGCATTTATTGTAATAACTCTATGAGATCGATAACCAGACCTTTCACCTGCGTAATACACAAAAGTGAAGACACAGAAACGGTCCGGAACACACGGAGAGATTGTAACGGAGAGGGGTAGGAAATAAGAATAAATAAATAAGAATAAAATTGCCCAACTCCGATTTTAACGAAAATTGCGTTAAAAAAATATAAAAGATTTAGGTTCCAGCGGTGGCAAGGCGGTAGGTCCACGCCTATGGTCAACGCCTGGTGGAGAGTCAGACAAAGAAGTCAACGACACGTAAAGGTAAAAAAAAAAAAATCAAAACGCAAAAACTCAGCCGCACATGGCAAGAACAAAGAACAACTCCTCTGGGCATTCCCTAAACGGGACACAACCAAAGGCGTGCGAACACGCTCCCTACAGCACCGTCCGGGCGCTACGCCATGACGAAGTAAACCCAACAAGTAAACAATGCTAACAAACAGTTAGTAAGAAACATTAAAAAAAAAGAAGACTTTCAGCGAAACCGCACCCGAGAAACAAAGTTCAGCGGGGCGAAGAAACACACACGAAATAAAAGAAATTAGCGCATCTCCACGTGGTGAATGATGTTGATTGGGGTTTGGGGCGAAGCTCGGGTGGTGCTTATGATACTGATTTTGGTCATAGGTAGTGCTGGTGGTGCAGTTTTCATTCATGCCAGTAGGTTTTTCATTGATGGGGTAAAAGGAAGCCAGAGAAATTAGCCGGGAGGTATCTCCTGACTGGCTCTGGTAAGGGTGGGGATGAGAGGTAAAAAGATGTGAAGAAAGCTAAAAGCACACATACACACAAAAAGCAAAAAAAAAAAGCAGCATAAACTTATTTTACATTAAAGTTTCTTGATGAGGCCAGTCGTGTTCAGGAATCGCAAAAGGGACTTTCTCGCAAGTGTGGCGGTGGCTTCGTTTCTCCACGGTCCCAGTATCTTGTCGAGGGTAAGGTCTTCTTGAGGAGATAACTTAATATATGTTCTTAGTTGTGTCCGTTCAGTTTCATAGTCGGGACAATCCAGCATAATGTGTATCAAATCTTCCGGAGTTTTGCAGTTCGCGCAGTTTGGCGAATTAAGTCGTCCTGTGATAAACAAGTACTTATTTGTGTATGCAACGTTTAGGCGTATTCGATGTATCACAGCTAGACGCCGTCGGGTGAGACCTCGAGGTACATCAAACATTAGGCGCGGGTCGATAGTGCGTAGCCGTGTTCCTTGATCGGTGGATCGTCCCACAGACGTTTGTTTATGCTCTTCCCCAGTATGTTCACTGTTGCTTTTATATCTGATCTTGTATATCGGGCTTGTACTTCATTGACGGAGTTACGGGCATCTGCTGCTACAGCGTCGGCTGATTCTTTACTGGGACGCCGCAATGACTTGGAGGCATACTGAATGCCTCCAAGGCATATGCGACATCTGGCACTGGAGGCATACTGAATGACCGTTGCGTATTGCGTCCCAGTGCAATTTGAGGATGTCCAATAAGAGTTGCCTATTTGGGCTCTTCACGCCTTGGAACTGGAGGGATTGAAGGGATGATCTAGAGTCAGTGACTATTGTCGAGGAACGAGGGGGAATTTCCTGAATGTATCTTAACGCCTCGCGAATAGCTACTAGCTCAGCAGCTGTCGAGGGCATCCTATGAGAAAGTTTACGACCAATTTTAAGTGAAAATGCGGGGATTACAATACCAATGGAGGACTGGTTAAATGTTGTGGACGCGTCGGTGTATATGTGACACGTAGAGCGGTGCTCATAATGTATGTATGATAAGGACAGTTGCCGCAGGACGACAGCGGGGAGCACAGATTTCTTGTCGATTCCCGGAATAGTACCGTAGATTTTGATTTGAGGTAATGTCCATGGGGGAATGTCGAGTAACTTATGACATTGAAAAGATGTTGGGAGAACGTGCTTGTGATCAACGATCACTTGGGCAATACGGTTGTAGAAGCATCTTTCGGAGATGTTCGCTAGATGGTGGGTCTTATGCCGTGCCAGATGTCGCATATGATTCCGGAGCGTCTCCTGGGTGCGAAGAGATATTATGGAAAAACTGTGGGATTCTGCTATTTTTTTTTTTTTGATGGATGTGCATTTTGGAACGCCGATACATACTCTAAGTGCCTGTGCTTGAAGTGACTGGAGCTTTTTTATGTTAGTCGGACTGAGGCCATGTAGTACGGGAAGGCAGTAACGAAGAATGCCAACAAACAAGCTGCTATAGAGGCAGAGAAGTGCACTTGTTGTAGCTTCCCAGGTCGTGCCTCTTAAAACCGTCCAAGGTTAACAAATGATGACAATTTGACGTGAATATGAGCCAACTGGGCGTTCCAAGTCAGCCCACGATCGATAAAAATCCCAAGAAATTTGTGGGAGGATACATAGGGAATTGCAGTACCGTTAATTTTTAACGGGTATCGGTCTGTCTTCATCCGCGTAAAGGCAAGAGCGGCAGATTTTTCAGGTGACAGCTCAAGCCCACTCTTTGTTAGAAACTCAGACACGCTTGTGAGCGCACAAAGCAGACGAGTCGGTATACACTTAAGGGAAATTGCGGATGTCCATAGGCATATATCATCGGCGTATAAAGTAATGTGGATAGATATTGATACAACCTCAGTAATACCAATGAGGGAAATGTTAAATAAAACGGGACTCAAGACCCCACCTTGCGGTACTCCCTTCTTTATAAAACGTTGGCTTGTATCTCCTTCGTTCGTGTGCATGAAAATCGTTCTGTTATGTAGGTAATTAGCAATCCAGTTATAGAGACGTCCTTTTACGCCAATTGATCGAAGACCTTGCAAAACTGCTGAATGACTCACGTTATCGAAGGCTCCCCTTACATCAAGAAAAACGGTTTTGGTCAGTTTGCCACGTAGTTTGTGATCCTCAACGTGGCTAGTTAGATTCATAACATTGTCAATGGAACCTCGGCCCTGTCTAAAGCCGGTCATTGTATCTGGGTATATTGAATTTGATTCTAGAAACCATTCCAACCGTGCTAAGATTATTCGCTCCATGCACTTTCCTATGCAGCTTGTCAGTGCAATAGGTCTATACACTCTAAGAAAAAATGGAGAAAAAAAGTAGCAACGGAGCGTCTTCCTCCCTTCTACTGACGCGCCCCCAAGCGGACACGAGAAAGAGAGGAACGAAGCGTTTTTCTCCTTCTCCAGGCAGACGGGAGAAAGCTTTCGCCCTCCCGACTCATCTTCTTTCGGTTTCGTTTTTCGAGCAGGCCGCGCACGTTGTTTAATAAAGAGCCGTTGAGTTGATTGAGCTTCAGCGGCAGCGAGAGCCGCCTGTAATTCCGTCTTCTAGTCTTAACGTGCAGAACATTTCGGTTGCATTGACATTTTTATCACTAATTTTATCAAACGAGCAAACGAAGCCGCTAGAAACAGCGAAGTTCCGGAGCAGTGCCAGCAGCGCCACGTACACTGGGGGATGGCTGTCCATGGCTGTCTCCGGATTGCGGGACTCGCCCGGTGTAGGACGCCGATCTCACTACCCCTCCGCTTCGACTACGGTAGTGGTTATGGCGTACGCCAAAATCAATACCGTAGTCATTTCGGCGTACGCCATAGTCAATACCGTAGTCTTTTTCGCATACCCCAAACACACTGCCCTTACGCCAAATTCAATACCTTGAATAACGTCGGTTCAGCAGGGGTTGAGCTCCGCATTCCGCTAAAACTGGCGGAAGTAACTTTCTGCGGCAAAGTACTCTGATTGTTTGTTGTTTGTATGAGCCACGACCAACTCGCGCGCGGCAGGCGTTGTTAATTTTGATTAGCGTTGATACGGCTGACGGCGCACAAAGCTGAAGGGCACAAGCAAGGAAGCTTGGAGTGATTCTGTGTCGATGTGATTTGACGTCGCTTCTTTTTGTTTCTTCAATCATGGTGCAAATGCAGGTGCCCGACTCCCGAACGATTCGAAGGCAAGAGTGGTAGCCCGCCTATCCGCTGGTCTTTCAATCGCATCCACTGTCGTCATTTTGGGCACAGCGGAAGAAAATAAGACGTTCACTATTTTAAATAGCGTGCGATCGGCCTGTCTAGGTTCTGGCGATACCGTTTCAGGCTGTAGATGAGAAAATTTAGCCACTACAGTACGACTGCTAGCCTGGGGTCTGTGCCTCACAACAGATCGAAACGGGTAGGGGTGGGGATCCCTGGCAGCGGGACCTTTCGCCGTACGAGCTGCGGTGCGCTAACCCACTCGACCTCCGATACCCCCTTGGGTCACAGCGCTTGCTGAAAGAAGTTTGGATCGTTTTACGCAGATTTTGCAGTGCGTACGAGACTCACAACTACGTACTACGTCCTAGATGCCCAAACTGAGGCTCGCTACGTGTTTGCGGCTCTCGTGATCTGGGGAACAGTATGCTCGCCATGAAAATGTTGCAGTGAGAAGTACGGAAAAGTAATAATATAAAAGTAGAGTATTCGAAACTGGCTTGCGTTGTCGCTGAACATATGAAACTAAAACTGATTAGGAATGCTGATCAGATCGGGTGGGAATGTGATAAAGATCTTTAAATAGGCTCGGGTTATATGCGAAGTTGCGTCGGAACAGGTGGGCAGGGGTGCTATACTCTCCATCCCCCACATAATTCAAATTCCTTGCCCCCATCCCTGTTCCTATATTCTTCTAATGTTACTGGCAGGTTCTTTTTTCTTTTTTTAATTGTGCCTAAAGCTGCAGTTTTCTACACTTCATCTCCCCTTAGCATGGACTGTTGTTAGCCAGATTCTACAAGTTTGAGCTAATTGCTTTGGATCACACCATGGCGGTTGCACGAGTACTCATTCACTGCAAGCGCTGTGAAGGCAGTCGAGGCTATACCATCTTGTGCTTGCGCAGCCTTTGCAGTTCGAGGTTTCGAGGTCCTTTGTTTTGGCCTGTTCTTTTGTGTCTGGGTTTCATGTTCTTTTTTGTTTCTTGTTTTTTGTGCTGGATATGGTTGGAAGTTATGTTACCCCTAGTAGTAGGATCTTTTGTAGAAACATTGGTTTGAGAGTAAATGGTTCTAGTACCTTCTTTCTTTTTCTTCTGGCCGAGCAATGAACCTTTTGTAGAAACATCGGTTTGAGAGTAAATGGTTCTAGTACCTTCTTTCTTTTCCTGCTGGCCGAGCAGAGAGGGAAGATGGTTTCTTCGTGTCGACTTCGGGGCAGAAGATAACCCACAATGGGAACAAAGGCAAGTTTGGGGGAACCGTGTCTAGGTCACAGCAGCTCAATGGGCAAACAGGATGTGGCTCACGTTTTACGTGTCGAACAGGTTAGAGAGGCCTTGCGTGCGCGTTGTTTTCTAGCCATTTATTCTCAAACCCATTCGCGTGTCTAGGTGGCAGCACGTATTCGCCAAAAGGTGAATTGTGAAGGAGGTATGGACGTGTATATAAGGCGGTGTTTGTTGAATAAACTTCAACCTGTGTCCGATACTTCAATGTTCATTTCATTTTTTTTTTTTTCCTAAGTCTCGGGTTTACTATGTTTGTCATTCACCAGCTTGCCTGTGTTTTCTCCCTTTCTTCACTGAATAATGTACTGGTCAAGAATTATCTGGTCTTACTCAAAGTCGAAGGGAGACCAATGGAGTTTGAGGTAGACACAGTAGCTTTCCACCTTGACCAGGGCAAGACCCTAGATGACGTGTTGCTGACACATGAGGTAGTTCTTGACCCAGGGATGAGCAGGCACAAAGAACCCTCGGTGAACCTGGATCTGAAAGAAGATGCAGCACTGCGCTTTTTGAAGGCTAGCCCTGTTCCGTTTGCAATGTGTACCGCAGTGGAGGCAGAACTCCGGATGCTCCAAAGCCAAGGCACACGCAACACTGAACGCGGTTGAGCAACTGGCGGTAAATTGGATGCGGGCTGTAACAGATTTTGTGGCGAGCGTGCTTGGAGGCACTTGGAGGCACCTTACTAGTAATAATAATAATAATAATTTTATTTGCACCAGAAAGTTTGCCCACTCAGCGGCTTGCAAGGCTAGACAGAAAGGTTAGTACCCTTACGCATGTTCACCTGCTAGCCCGCTGCTGAGTAGGTGTAAACATAAACAAACAGTAGTCGTAAGTACAAGATAATGCATATACACGTATGGAAACAACGAATAATCATAACCCAGAGGGGAAGGTAAGAAAAATCGCTGTGCCCCAACCCACCCCCATGCAGACCACAGCAGAGGCCCCAGCCACAAGGCATTCCACTAGCTGTGTGTGACGGTGGATACAGCAGATGTGCTCACCATAAACACCATCAAAGGACTACACAGAGTGAAAAGGATGTTCTTGAAAATTTCGGCTGCCGCGGCAACTTTCCAGCTCTACAAGGAGACAGTCCTAGCAGGAAAACCAATCGTGGAAATTTACCTGGGTAATGTTATTGTGATGATCTGGATCGGTCATCAAGATAAATGGGCACCGTGCTCAGGAAAGACATGTCAACGTCATCAGCTGCCATGCCAAAACTACTTTTGTTTCGATCATGAGCGCTCGCACGAGCCGCTTCAGAGCAATGTCTCTTTTGCAGCTCGTCACATGCCAAGGTTTTTAAGTGTCAACCTGATATATCACTCTCCCACGCGACAAACACTAAACAAATACCGCATTGAGCAATAAACACATGATTCAATAATGATATACATACGACTTGATAAATGAGAAGAAACCGTATAAACAAGTTTGCATGCTACACATTACAAAAGTTCAGTCCCCAGGTAGAGGCTGCACAAATTTGACGACCGGCTTCAGTTTCTCCACGTGCACTACATCGCGGCCAGTGCTGTCCACGAGTTCAAACTCGCAGTTCACGGGAGAGAGCCGGCTCACAATTTGGCGAGGGCCAGTAAATCGTAGTGTTGCCTTGACTCTGATGAGTGGGGTCTCTCACAACACGAGGTAGTCCTTCTTAAAAAGAACATACATGTGCCACTGTCAAAGTCGCTTTCTTGCTTTTCTCGAGCAAGCTTGATTTCTCTGGAGGTCAACTTCCGAGCTGCATACCGCTGTTGAATGTGACACCAATGTTGGTGCTGAGGTTTGACAACTTTCCAAGGTTCTGAGACAGAAGTCCCCTGGCAAAAGAAGGCTTGATCAATGCAAAATTGGCTCAGTGTCCGCATTGCTAAGCTTAATTGTCTTCATGCCCACTGCAGCAGCAGAGGTGATGTGACAAACTACTGATGAATCCTTCCAGGCGGTAGGGGCATCAGGTTTCCACTTTCCTTCGTCAACAATTAATTCAACAGACTCAAGGTGCCGTTGCCATTCCAAAAATTTTGGGGTCAGCTCTTGCCGGCATCGTGTGACTCCCCCCCCCCCCCCCCCCCAAAGTGGCCGCTCGTCTTACAAATGAGACAGAGCGGACGAACTTCAGGTTATTGGGACGAAGAACACCGAAAGTCCCGCGAAGTTTTTGACGCATGCTGAAGTGACACATGCTGCTTCTCTTGCTTCTCTGTTGCAAAAGGGTGCTGGTGACGATTGCTGTCGTCAGCGTTCCAATGAGGCGGTGACCGGCCTGCTTCGAGAGCAGCAAGGAGCGCACTTTCTTTGCCCCTAGCTACACAGCTTGCACTGGCTCTGCAGCGAAAGCCAAAACCAGTGTCTGTGGTTGGCTGAAGACAACCTGGTCAAAGCCAAGGAAAGAGTCCAGCAGCTCATTTAACGAAGCAAAGCGCCTGTCGAAGCATGCTTTCGTGCTTTGTGAAAGAGTGTGGCCAGGATAACCTTGCATTTCTCCGCCTTCGTCTCTGGGTAGCTGCACTCGTAGATGAGCTCCAGTTTACGGAAGGCGAAGTCGGTGCAGGACTCTCCCGAGTGCTGACTTGTGCTGAACATCTTTTGTTTCATCCCAGCTTCGTTGTCCAGGTTGTAACGACGACGGAAAGCTTTCTTCATTTGCTCCTACGTTGTTAGCTCGGCTGTCTTGAGGTGGTACCTAATCCACATGAAGTAATTAGATGGTAGCTTGGATACAATCAATGGGATGGCCTCACCTGGTGCAACTTTAAACGTCTGGAACCAGAAATCTATCTGGTGAAACCAGGCGATGATGTCCGCGCCCAGCTGAGAAACCGAGCTGACAGTCACGTTGGTCAGCGACTGCAGTGTCTTCGGCTGACTCAGCTTGAGCAGGAACCTTCTTCCTAGGCGCCTTGGACCTTTTTAGAGCGCAGCTCTTAGGGGCCCGTTCCCGGCTTGAGCGGCGTCGCCGTCGCCGTCGCCGTCGGCGTCGACGTCGGCGTAATTAGGGTCACCCCAAGGTCACCCCAAGGTCATGCGACCCCCAAGGTCATCCTAAGGTCATCCTAAGGTCACGTGACCCCCAAGGTCACCCCAAGGTCACGTGACCCTCCCCAAGGTCACGTGACCCCTCCCCAGGGTCACGTGACATCAGGGGCGTCACGTGACCTCAGGGGGGTCACGTGACCCCCTGAGGTCACGTGACCCCCTGAAATCACGTGACCCCCTGAGGTCACGTGACCCCGAGGTCACGTGACCACCCCAGGGTCACGTGACCCCCCCCCCCCCGCCGATGTCACGTGACCTCCCAGATGTCGTCACCGGCATCCGCATTGTCGTCATCATCACTGATGACGTCATCAGTGACGTCACTGATGACCTCACCGGCATCCGCATCGCCATCGTCATCATCACCGATGACGTCACCAGTGACGTCACTGATGACGTCAACGGCATCCGCATCGTCATTGTCATAATCACGGATGACGTCATCAGTGACGTCACTGATGACGTCACCGACATCCGCATCGTCATCGTCATCATCGCTGATGACGTCATCAGAGTCCGCCTCATCATCGTCACTGATGACGTCATCAGTGACGTCACTAATGACATCATCGGCATCGTCACGTGACCCCTCAAGGTCACAACCCGCCAAGGTCACGTGACCCCCCCAGGTCGCTTCACCCCTCCCAGTACCCTTCCCTCCTCCTCCTCAAGAGCTGCGCTCTAATTCAGCGTTTCAGGGAGTTGTAAACGGCTTTCACTTTTTTTTTCAAAAATACTCCAAAAGCCGGGAGACGTCATAATTAAAATAAGAACGTCGACTTGACATAACAGAAAAAAAAACGTCTAATAAAGTTGTTTTTTCTGTTATGTCAAGTCGGCGTTCTTATTTTAATTACTTTTTTTTCTTTGCGGGCTCTTGCAGCAGTGTACGTCAGAGTCCACGCTGCACGAAAACTCCGAGGACGAGGTTTTCGGCATCCTTGCCTCAAGCTGATCAAGACGATCCATGATGATGACTGGTGCCAGCAGGTTACTGATCAAATTCAGTGTTGCCTGTAGCTGTGCGTCGAAGAATCTGAACGCAGACATTTTGAGCAGACTGCCTTTCATGCGGGCAATGAAGAGCCCAACCCTCCCACAGTTCTGCTCATGTTGCAAGTGTTGACAAGGGCGCTATAGTTTGTTGGAGGTCAAGAATAGCATGAGAGTGGAGAAGAGGAAACCACCTCTACTTGTCATGATAAAGGTGGTTTGCTCCTCTCCAGTGCTCGCTCCGCCAATGTCGGGAGAGAGGGACAGAGACTTCTCCTGAGCTATTCTTAACCTGCAGCAGACTCTAATTATGTTCCAGAAGCTGGCAGAAAAGACCACATAAAATTTCACTCTTTCGCACGTTTCCGACGCAGTTTGGAGTAGAAATGTCGGAGGCCTCAGAGAGGATATTTTTTACCTATTCAAGAGTTTTGTTACGTTGCTGCTGCCGCTATTTATTCTGGGAACTGCAGTCCCGTGCACGCGCGATAACCCCGCTGAGGGCCTGTGCGTGCAGCATACGAAACGACACCACCTGTCTTGTGCACGGCCGTCTGTCCCCTGTGAGCAGTTATGGCGTCACCAAGCATGTGCACAATAGCTGGTGAGATCAGTGTGTTGGTGACATGATGTTGTTTAAGGCAGGGATCATGTGTTGTGATACCAGTGGATCCACGCTCTGGGTCGCTGACTCTGGTGCGCTCCGTATACTGCAGAATAATTGCCATGAAAGCCTGTGCCAGAAGCTATATATGTGATGGCCAGGAATTGGTGAAAATAGCATATATGGCAGAGTGTAGGACAATATGATCCCGGACAATATGGTCCCAGACAAAATGGTTCCGGGCAAAATATTCCCGAACAGTATCATCCGGGACAATGTGATCCCGAACAATATGGTTCCGAGCGCAAACCTGGACAAAATGGTCCCAAGTAAAATTTCTGACACTTCTGACGCACTGTCTGTAATGTCGCTGATATCTGCAGCGATTACTTTTAAGGTGAGTGATAGATATGAAGTACGGTCCATTCGTGACATGTCGATTCGTCATAGGGGGAATAAAGGCAATTTATTGTGCAGATACCGCATGTTTCGATGCAATGTTAGAAAATAAGAATGGAAAATAATAAACATGCTTTTGAACACATGACGCATTTTATTACGCTCCCACAAAAAGTCTACCCCTGTTTGATGCTGTTTGGCCCCAGCAGCCCTTACGCCATAAAACACAATTTCCAATTCAAAAGGTCTACGATCTTGAAACGGCACTTAATTGGCCCACGCCCTTCAGAGGGTCATTCATGATACGGCTCCCTTGTACGTACTGTGTGCAGATTGTTTGAAGTTGCTGTTGCAATTCTCAGTAGACTGGTTGAAACTCAAGTTGAACACACGAAAAGTAGTACAAATGGCGAAAATTATGCGTGAAAAATATAAACTCTAGATTGACAAACGGCTCGATATACAAGTATTTTGCGAATCACACTTAATAACATAAACCTGTGAAGACCAAGCAATAAAAAAAGTAACTTCAAAATGACCAACGGCTCATGTCACAAATGTTTATCAAAAATAAAGCAAAAAAGCAAGAAAAAAAAAAAAAGAAAATTGCCGCGAAAATGACATGGGACCATTTTGTCCAGCCTAGCACTTGGGACCATTTTGTCCGGGACCATATTGTCTGGGATCATTTTGTCCGCGGGACCATATTGTCTGGGACCATAATGTCTGGATCCCGTACTCAATGCCAAACAACCAGAAAACCAAGCTAAAAGCACTGACACATTGAGAATGGCCAACAGCCTGGAATGAAATTCACTTAGGCTTTGCTGGTTCAGTGGAAGGAAAAGCATTTCAGGTTGTTTTACACCAAGTGGCTGGAGGTGTGAGTGGTTAGCAGCATGTCGTCGAGCGTAGTAATCAAGTATCTATGGTCTTTGTCAGACACAATTGAAGTGCTAATGAAGGTTCGTTTGGGCAACGGTATGATTTATTGCATGAATATCATCTGAGCCACCAGCGCACCTCATCACCGGCAACTCACAGGCTGAGCAGATGGTACAGGAGCTCAAGCAATTGTAAGGGCAACTACAGTAGATAAAAAAATTTCAGGTTTATGATTGGTTAAACGTCATGTAGGTACAACAGCGCAAAACGAAGAGGACTAAGGAAAGGGACAAACACCACAGGACGAGCGCTGCACTAGTCCTGTGGAACTAGTCCTCGTTGTTTTGCGCTGTTTTATGTTTAGCCTTCAATAAAGTGACCTGGGCCCGTTTGCTCGAAGCTGGTTAACTAACCGCGGTTAACCGGATTTCCAGGAATTTTCGGTCACGTGACCGGCAGAGTAAGGACGGCGGGGAAACATGGCGGTGCCCCGGCGGTGGCAATCAGTTCGTCGAACGACGTTTCATGGACAAATCAGTTCGTCGACACTGCGATGTTTCATCGACAGATCGTTTCGTGGAAAGGAGCACCCGCTCGTTTCATCGACAGATGTTGCGACGTTTCGTCGACAGCTCGCTTTGCCAGCTCCTCTCTGCCAGCTGCGCCTCCTCGCGACCTCTGCGCCTGCGCGGCGCGCTGCCTTGTGTTGGATGGATGGATGGATGAAGGATGGCCGACTGGGCCAAGTATGGCGAACCAGTGTGCAGCCATCTTGCCTCACCAACTTAAATTATCGCAATTTTTTTTTTTACCTATATATATATTTTTTTTTTTTGGGGGGGGGGGGGGCTCGCCGATTGCACTGATTTCGGAGCTTGCGATTTGAATGGTTTCGCTCGTGTCTTTGCCCGAACCTTTGGGGAAGCGTTGTCAAAGCCGGGAAGTTTTGTTATCGGCCAGTGTCCTTTATCGAATTAGATTTTCAAAACTTTCAACAATATGCGCTGCTCTTGAGGGCTACGCTTTCGGCAGCATACGTGATCGAGGTGTCTGTACGTCATCGAATGCAACCCTTCGCGAGCTGGCCGCCGGCACTCCTTTTGAAAAAATGGCTGGGTCATTTCCAGAGCAGGCGTATCTTTCCGCGCGTCACGTCTTTTGGCAGAATCCTCAAGAGCCACCTGAACATAGCATAGATAGTTAACACATCAAAACACTGAAGCTCTTAAAGAAAATTTGAAAGAATAAACGAGGCCTGTTTGCGGTGCACACAGCCTTCCTACCGTTGAAAATGGCATAAAATCGGTTTTCAAGCTAATTGGCATCTGGTCTTAGCCGCTAGCAATAAACTTGGAAAGAGACTGAGCATTTTCCTACGCGTGGTTTACTTTTACGGTAATAAAACACGGTTGTTGTCACCTCCAGACACTGGGTATTCAACGTACTGTACTTACCAGACCGCATGCGATTTTTAGTCTTTAGCATATTTAGCTTCTGGATAATGAATAACACAATAGTTCTGCATATGTTATGCCTGTACTGAAATTTTGCATGCAGAAAAACCGATATGTGACCAAAGAACATTAGATTTGGAAGCCGCTCTTTTATGAAACGAGCTATGAACTTGCCCCAGGTATCTGTCAGCTGGCATCGATAAAAGAACAATTTAATGTCGCGTGTGAGGACCAGTCGGCTGCTGCCGACAGATTTCGTCTATACTCGGCGACAACTTTTCTTGGCAATGCAGTGGAAGGTACAGGCCCGCGTCCCCTCTCCCATTTTGAGTGTACGCAGGCTCTTCTCCTCTCCCCGGAAATGGGGGAGGAGGAGAGCCTGCGTACACTCAAAATGGGAGAGGGAACGCGGCCTGTACTTTCCAGTTCATTGCCAAGAAAAGTTGTCGCGGAGTATAGTGGTACTACCGCCTCCAAGGCCTTACACGTGGCGGCTGTTCGAGAGAAGCTTTATAATGCATTAAGATGCACATTTGATATGAACTATGGTTTACTTTGTGTAATACGACTAAACTTAGTGTACTGTTTTATTTATCTGTTACCAATTCTCGTGTTTATTTGTTTATTTTTTTGCATTGCAAAGTTTTCTTCGCGTATAAGTCGCAGTAGCCAGTCAAACACTGCATCACTTTTCCTTTTGAAAAATTGAGGGTAACGAACATGCTTAATTTCAATTGATATATTGATAAAAAACTGCAAGCTCTATTTTTGTTTAAAAATAACCAATATAAAAAAAAATACAGTGTTTACGCCCTTTTCCGCAACCCACCATTGGATCGAAGTTTTGCTTTGTGCCTACGCATATTTTTCTCCACCGCTTTTCTTCTTCCAGTAACTTTCGGTTCTATAAGCGGGCATCGGAATTTGCAAATATCCGAATAGGCCGCGCTCGAAGTCCTGCGCGCTCTTGCTTTTCCATCTGACACGGATGAGAGCGAGAGGGTAGCGCAGTCGCTCACCTTGGAGAGCAACTGCGCTAGGCATCGTCTTTTTCATCCGTTACAAGCGCATGTACCTTAAGTTTCCGGCATTCCTTTCAAAACCGCAAAAAAAAAAAAAAAACTTGTCGACGAAGCGTTTTACGGTGGTGCTGTCGACGAAACGATTGTTGACGAAACGTGTGTCCATGAAACGTGTGTCCACGAAAAGTTGTCCACGAAACGTAATTCCACGAAACGAGTTTCGACGAAATGATAAGGACCCCCCGGCTGAGTGGGCGCCGCTCGCTATGGAACTAATACGTCGTAGTAGCTGCAGTAGCAGGCGCGTTAGTCAGCAATGAATCGTGCAGGAGGTTTTCGCGTTGCCTTACCTCACTTAAAACGCAAAGCATGAACAAAGACTTCGCCACATTTTTTAGATAGACTTTCGACTCTGGCCATTCCTAAGCCTAAATGAACGCGATAGTTGTCGGCATGGCAACGTCTTTGGAAAGTGGATTGACTGCCTTGACTCAATCGGCCGGGTATTGATAGCACAGAAAAGCAGACAGCGTTCCCATAGACCTTTTGCTAAATTTTAAAGGCACCGAGGTGCATGCTACGGGTGTAGTTACACGCGCTGCACCTGCTGGCGTCTGCAGTAATAACTGTTCTGAAGCAAAAAGCCTAAAACAAATTTTGCCGTGCACGCGCGTTCGTCAAAGATTTATTATGATTATTTACTCCAAATGTGGAACGCCAGCGCGCGCGGATCGTAGAATTACACTGTCAGCGTTCTTCTCGATGTTCGGGTAATTTACTAATAGGTCGATTTTCAGTGGAGCCGAGTTCCAGGTTTTTCAATTTATGACGGTGTTATATACAGTTCTTCGCTGGCCAACCATGCTGCCAGTATACCGCCCGCCTTTCACTGTTCACTTCTTTGTCATCCTTTCTAGGACTCAACTTCGTCGTCCTCTTTCGAACTCGGAAGGAAATTTCACGAGGCTTTTCTTCACTTCATGCAGCCAAATATTTAGAAAATTTCCAAACAAGGGTTAATTTAGTTTTACCTTGGCGATTGTTTGTACCACGAGCAATAAAAATTGTTTCTTAAGCTCAAATGTATGCCGCGCTGCATCGCGAAAGCCAGGCAGCGCGCATTTGTTGGGTCCCCCCATTTCGGTAACCTTTCCACGGAAGCCACGTATATTCGCTACAGCCAGTAGGTAACACCAGCTACCACCCCATAATAAAACACAAAGCTACCGCTCATCCTGCCCTCGTCAAACTTGGCTAGGTACTTGTGGGTACCTAGGAGGGAAGGGCGGTTAACTTTTAACCCCGGTTAAAGTTAACCGGCTTCGAGCAAACGGGCCCTGATGTCTCATTTAGACGGGGACAGATAACGCTTTTCCGACCAAGGTCGCTGTCCCGCCAGCGGGCTTGTGGGACAGCGCGCTTTTTCTTTTTTTTAGGGGCGAAGCTCCTTAGGGGCTAGCCATGGATGTCCGTATGTCCATCCGATGTCTGGCGTCGGGTGCTCGTGCTCACGAGCACGTGAGCACATGCTCCCGTGCTCGTGTAGGGCAAAAAACAACCGCATCTCCACGTGGTGAATGATGTTGATGGGGCGAAGCTCTGGTGGTGCTTGTCTGCGTAGACGCTGAGCCGCAGCAGGCCGAGCCTTTCGTTCGTTTTCATCCATGCATGTCAGAAAGAGAATGTGTGGTATGGGACGTGGTTATAAGCATTTGAGCATTTGACCGCAGCGTGACATGGATGATAACGAACGAAAGGCTCGGCATGCTGCGGCTCAGCGTCTACGCAGACAAGCACCACCAGAGCTTCGCCTCAATCAACATCATTCACCACGTGGAGATGCGGTTGTTTTCGCTTCGGCTGCCCCGAACCCAGAATAGATGAAAGACACGGTTAAACGAAACTATCGCACCAGTTGCTTTCCCTGATGAAGGGACAAAATATACTTGGCAAAGAAGATGCTGGTGCTGAAGGTTAATTTGCATATGACATTCCAGTTGAGAATATCCATTAGATTCCAATTCGAATTTAAAATTGGTACCAGTTGGGTTTCCAGAAAACCAATTTATCCCTGCCAAATGGCAGCCGAACTCGCTAAAGGGAAGCTCATCGCCATCTTCTCTAAACTGGGTTCTCCCGATTCGATAAACCAGGGTCGATAAAACGGCGTTCGCTAAAGCGAGCTTCTCTAAACCGGATGCCTCCGAGTTATTAAATTCCAATTGATGAGACCCATTGGCCAATGTGCTGATTGGAACCCACTAAAACCAATCGATTCCGGTTAAAACCAGTTAAAATTCCAATTGGATCTAATGGGAATTTTAGCTGGGGATCTACCATACTAAGAAATATTCTAACCAAATGTATTAGATGTGTATACCAAACAGTATGCAAATGGCAAGGAAATGTTTTCACAGTGTATACAGAATAATAAAAAGGAGTGATTAGTTACCAAATTTAAACTTTTCAAGTCTCGTAACACAATAATACCCCCTCCCCCCACCCCTCCCCCTGCAACACTACGATTTACTCATGTATACACCGTGGCGCGTAGCCAGGAGAGAGACCCATGGTGCCCAGGCTCCCCCCGAAATCTTTCATTTTGCTGGGACCACCTCTCCCCCCTCCCCCTCATACAGAATTTAGTCATGGGCGGGCGCCCCTCGAAACAAAATCCTGGCTATGTGCCTGCACCGTGCAATGGCTTAAATGCCGGCTAAATATTGCTTTGAGGCGCTTTTGCAATATGTGCCTAATAACTAGTGCATGCCTACCCTAACCCATCTGTACCCGTGCACAATCATCTCCATAATACCTCACCCCCTTCCTCCTCATGCCTTCCACATCTGTCAGTTGGAAGAGCTGGACCACCCCACCTCGGGAAGCACAACTGACACCATGGCCCCAATTAGTGTCACACATTCTCATCGTTGCAGGGACCATGCTGCCGCCCTCACTACCAGCATCTTTTTGACCGCTAATGAGATGCAGATAATGCGGACGAAGCATCATTGTAAATAAAATTTCTCTCTCTCCCTTCTAGCTGTTAGCCAAACGTCTCCAATTAGATGAAAGTAATTGGTTTTTTGGCTAAATCGATACAAGCTCAGCATGTTAGATTTCCTCACACCTTAGCATGGACTAACCACTAGGGCTGCATGTGACCCCCCCCCCCCCCCCCGAGGTCACATGACCCCTCACCTCCCCGAGGTCACATGACCCCCCTGAGGTCACATAACCCCCCCCCCCCTTCCCCGGACGAGATTCAAGAATGAGGGGAGGAGGAGGATAAGGAGGTGAGGAGGGGTATACTTTCCCCTCAGTACTTCCCTCCTCCTCCTCAAGAGCTGCGTTCTAATTCGGCGTTACAGGGAGTTGTAAACGGCTTTCATTTTTTAATTCGAGATTAAAGAAAGAATATTTTATATGGCAAGATTTGTAAATTCACTCAATTAGGTATGATTGGCTGTCTCTATAGGATTCATTTTATATCAGATCCGTCGTTTACTTGTCATCCCATGACATCAGACCTTCTGAGGTCACAGTTCATAAATATTTGATAGTTAAACTTACCTTATAAATGAACAAGTAGAACAACCTTCACAATTTTAGCTGGGTTTTCGTCTAAGCATATAATAAAGTGAAAGGCGTGGGAAAACTTTTCAATATTCAAATTAAAAATATTTGGCCAAAACTTTTCGCTTCAAACTCAAAATCCACTAGTTACATGACTATAACTTAGAATAAACCGTTTTTCAAAATTGTCATCGAACCGCTTCAGTTAATATTCTTGTTTATTTCTGACCCCGAAACAACTCAGGACACGGATGATCGCATAATTACCTCACAGGATATACTCGGAAGCAGGCCTGAACGTAGCGGGTCAAACAGTTTCGAAAGAATATACAGGAAAGGAGACAAAGTGAGGCCTTCTGGTGCTCAACGAGAATGTACGACGACCGCTGCGGGGTCTCTGTCCAAAAAGCCATCTGTGGTTCCACAACAAAGCGTCCAACCATTGAGGTGTTTCTTGAGGTTATCAACGAAAAAGGCAATTTCATTTGAACCTGCCTTCGTGTTTACTCGAGCGGCTCTGAAGAGAACAAATAAGTGAAACAAGCGCCGGCTTTCTGCACAATGTGGGGACGGCTTCCTTGAAAACTAATAGGGAAGAGGAGACGGTGACCCGCTGGGTGTAAAAATGACAGCGCATATCCTACAAAGGCGAAGGGAGAGGGGGGTGCAGACACAGCCCAGACGGAACACTCAGAGACATATTGCACGAGCACCGACACCTACAGATGGTCCCCACATGAGAAGAGTGAGACAAAGTCGGTGAAACGGACATTGTTCGCCGCCCCTACCACCGTGGGTGCTGCTTCCTTTATCTCCCGGTTTCGTGCTGACTCGATTCTCAGTCGTGTGCTAAACCAGACAATTTTTTGTTTGTTTAATGTGTGGAGTTACAGTTACAGTTACCCAATACAAAAGAAACAGTCTTGCAGTTACAAGTTACCAGCAGTAAAGAGTAACTCGTTACCAAAAAGTAACTCTAGTTACCAGTAACGCATTACTATAGTAGCTAGTTACTGCCCAAGACTGCTTGTCATGCACGGTCTGGATACGAGTGCTTCGCTCTTACCAGCGCTTTGGTCGTATAAAAAGCGGCCTTTGGAGCGTCATCTTCGATGTCGCTCATCAAAAGCATTGGCTTATCAATTATTGCAAATAAATTATGCACATCAAAATGCTGAAATGGCGAATCACGCAAAAAAAAGAAACACCCTTTGGGTTTAAATTTTTCTAATTTCTCAGTTTACCTTTCTTGTAACTGTATAGTGTAACAAACAAAATAATATTGTTTTGGTTTCTGATTTCTTAAGTCCAATTTTTGTACTGTGACGAGAAAGTAACGGCGTTACTCTTTTTGCAGTAACTGTAACATTTTACTTTTCGAAGCCGGTGACTGTCACTGTAACAGTGTTACTTTTCCCCCCTAGGTAACTGTAACTGTAACACTGTTACTTTTTGCTGTTAACGTGCCCACGACTGATGACTAGGTTCAATTTCTTTGTTATGCTGTGGTAGTAAACACCGAACCGTGGGGACAAGTTCAAATAAAGTACCCCTTATAGTTTGATCTCCTGCCCATCGTATTGTCGGGCACCGAACAATGGTTTTGAGCACTGCGACACTTTGCACACCATACTGCTCGACATTTAGAGTCTTTACCCAAAAGGAGACTTTGCTATCTCTGACGACTTAAATTTTCCAAACATTGACTAGGTTCATCTTACCACGAGCAGCTCGAATGCTGCGTGAGACTTTTTCATGTTTCAATTTTGACCTCACCCCAGTTGTTGAACAACCCACCCGTGGCGACAATATTCTTGACCATACCCTTACAAGCACACCAGAAATAATAAAAACTGTCAACTGTGTTGCTGGCGTAAATGACCACGGCATCTTGATCATCGAGTTATCTATCCCTGTGCCGACGCTGAGCCCAACTGTTCAAACAATTCGTGAGCTATAACAAAGGTGATTACTACGACACCATAAATCGGAACGTGTCATCGTTCTATCAGTCGTATGTCGAAAACCTTCGTTCAAGATCGCTGGAAGAAAACTGGTTACTATTTAAAAACAAACTTAATATTTTAACTGAGCAATTTGTTCCGAATGTTATTGTACAGAGCGACGGGCATAACCCCTGGTACAATATAAAACTTTACAATCATTATAAATAACAAAAAGAAGCGCATGTATAAGAAGAGCTAAAAAAGTAAATAATAACAAAGTCTGGGACAAATATTTTTCATGTCTCAAATCTTGTACAGAGCGTAAGGTTGACGAAAAAAAAGTTATTTTTTTTAGGCCTGCCAAAGAATTCTGCAAAGTAACCCCCAGAAGTTCTGGAAGGTATTTTCACCCAGAGATAATACTGACTCTATCCGACTAAAGAATGAAAATGTAGATGCCGTGTGTGAGCCACATTGCGCTACAGCTTTGAACAAATATTTCTCTTTCATACTATCAAACGAAAGCGTTGATCATATACATATATAGTTTGCCTTGCTCTGGTTTTGAGCCCATGGCCCCCATTGACACTAACATTTCTGCTTCCAGAATACTTTGACTTATAGGTTTAAAACTCTCATCATCTTGTGGTCCAGACAATATTAGCCCCCAAATTCTTAGCAACACCAAAGTAATATGTAGTGAATTCCTCACATTCATATTTTCTTAGTCATTACAGCAGTATTGCCTATACTCCGTTTCACCTTCAGTCCGAGCACAGCGGATGCTAGGAGCTATCCCAGCCAATCCAGCGTTGAGAGAGTGTCATGTGACCTTGAGCTCCCTGCGTCGCTCTGGCCAACTGAAAGGTCACACGATTTTCTCCCGACGCTGTATCGGCTGGGATAGCTCGTGGCGTCCAGTGTGCTCGGACTGAAGGTGGAACGGCGTATACCATTGGACTGGAAGCTGGGGAAGGTCATTCCGGTCTTTAAAAAGCGGTGATCGTGTGCTGGCCTCAAACTATCATCCCATATCATATTTAGAAGCCAATCATATTTTTTACAATCATCTACATGCATTCTGTAGGGGTTTTGCATGCGAGACGCAACTCTTTGAACTCAAACACAAGTTAATCACTAACCTTGACTCGTAGGGCCAAACCAATTCTGTATTCCTCGACTTCTCGAAGTCATTCGACAGAGTTCCCCATCGTCATCTAATTTCAAAACTTTCTATCCTGAGTATCGACCCTTTGGTCCTTTCTTGGATTCGTGACTTTCTCTTTTCTCGCACTCTGGCTAACCATATGTCAGATTTTACTAACGTTATATGTGGGGTTCCACAGGGGGCATCACTAGGTCCACTACTGTTTCTTATTTTTATTAACGACTTATCAATTGTAGGCTTTGTCTCTTTGCTTACGATTGTGTCCTATATCGCAATATTACTTTGTCTGATGACCATTTGAATCTTCCGAGTGACCTTGACCTGATTCATGCCTGGTGTTTCAAATGACTTATGTCATTAAACATACCAAAATGTAAAGTACTTCGCTTTATTTGAAAACATGTAACACCATATTGTAATCGCATAAGGTACTTAAGATAAGCGTCAAGATCGTCTCAGTCGCTCCTCGCAGAGTAGACCAGCCGCGACGGTGAGCCGATGTAAACACAGGCAAGCAGCTGTGCGTGATGAAATGACGGGAAAACCCAAAACCAAACAAATATTTATCGAAATAACATATTAAATCTCAAAAAGGTTTCCTCTGCCTCACATAAAAAAAAAAAGCTGTAAAATTGTTTGATGCTTGAACAATAGAATGCACTTACGTTTCCTCCATTACTCTATGTTTCCTCCAGATTAAGAAAAAATAAGTTTTTTCTCTAAAATTGACGAGATCTGCCTGGTGCGAACCACGAACGCTGTCACAACTTCCGGTGTACTTAAAGCGAGCAGAGGAAATGCCAGTAATCCAATAGAATCCACTGCCATCCACACGCACAAAAAAAGTTTGTCGACGAAACGAATCAGGGTGGTGCTGTCCGCGAAACGATTTTCGACGAAACGTCACAGTGTCGACGAAACGTGTGTCCATGAAACGTGTGTCCACGAAAAGTTGTCCACGAAACGTAATTCCACGAAACGAGTTTCGACGAAATGATAGGGACCCAACGGCTGGACACCTTGGCTACAGCAGGACGCTCGCCAGGATTCGAGAAAAGTACTACTGGCCGAGGCTACCGAAGACCGTTCACCTATACATTCGATCATGCCACGAGTGTCAGCGACGCAAGAAACTGCCGACGAAGCCGTCAGGACTTCTGCACTCGATTTCTCCCCCGTCTATGCCGTTCCAGCAGATCGGAAAGGATTTACTTGGGCCTTTCCCACCGTCAACGTCGGGAAACCGCTGGACTATCGTCGCCACCGATTATCTCACGGTACGCCGAGACGAAAGCCCTTCCAGCAGGCACGGCTGTTGAAGTCGCCAAGTTTTACATCGAGTCCGTCGTCCTCCGGCACGGCGCTCCAGAAGTTTTGATTACAGATCGCGGATCATCGTTCATGGCACAGCTGACCCAAGAAATCCTCCGACTCAGTCACACCAGCCATCGCCGCACCACGGCGTACCACCCGCAGACCAACGGGCTAACGGAGAGACTCAACAAGACCATCGCCGACATGATCTCCATGTACGTCGACGTGGAGCACAAGACATAGGACGAGGTGTTGCCGTACGTCACATTTGCCTACAACACGGCCATACAAGAGACCACCGGAGTGACAGCCTTTCAACTGGTGCATGGGCGCAAGGTAACGACAATGCTGGACGCTATGTTACCTCACGAACCGGCTGTTGACGCAAGCGACGACGCCCAGGTGGTTGCCCAAAGGGCAGAAGAAGTCCGTCAGCTCGCCAGACTCCGGATTAAGGCTCAACAACGTGTCGACACTGGCCGCTACAACCTTCGTCGTCGGGACGTCCACTTCCAGCCCGGAGACAGGGTGTGGGTGTGGACACCGATTCGCCGACGCGGTCTCGGCGAGAAACTCCTGAAACGTTACTTTGGACCTTACAAAGTGCTTCGTCGACTCGGGGATCTGAACTACGAGGTGATGCCCGACGGAACACGGACTTCGTCACGCCGCCCTCCACGACCGGAAGTCGTCCACGTCGTGCGACTGAAGCCGTACTACGCTCGATAGGACTGTGGACCTTATGTGTTCCAAATGACTCATTAGTTTACCGTTCTTTTTTTGTTTTGTTTGTTTTGCCGCGCGCGCAGCTGGCCAAGTAGGCAGCGTGCGCGTGGCATAACGGTTATCGCGCTTGCCTTCCATGCAGAAGGCCAGGGTTCGATTCCTGGCCGCGGCTACAGATTTTTGTTGACACTGTAATGTGATGTTCTAGTGAATTCGAGAACCGTCTTGCTGATTCGAGGTTAGAATGTTCTACGCGCCGAACCTTCTACACCGAACTATCCAGAAACCCACGAGGGTACATAAGGGATTCGGCAAGGCGAGCGGAGTCAGTTTCGCCCCAGCACTCGACTCTGCTGTCTCGCCGACTTCGACGCTCGCGACGCTTTATTATTATTTTCTATTCCCTTTTTGTTTTGGGCACAAGTTCGCCACATTAAACGTTTATTTCTTCCTGTTGATTTATTGTTATTCTGGTCACCACCCGTGACAATATTTATGGACTGTATTTTTATATATTTATGGTTTTTTTTTCTAGTGCATCTGAAGAACACTCGGCACGTTTCTGCTTTAGTTAAACGGTCATGATGCAAAATCTTGAAAATTTTTCAGTTATTCGTAATATGAAATCATTGCAAGCGGCTTAGTGCTCAACCTTTTTTTTTTTGCTTTCAGTTGAATTAGATAATGATCAGGAAGTTTGATGTCTGATAGCAGTGAACTGAATGCCCAAGTATACTAGGATTCTGTGTTTTCGAATAAACCCAGAAAAACGCCTACCGGTAAAATTTTTGTCAATTCGGATTTATTCGTTAAACGCCATTTCAATCTCCCAATGCAAAAAATATAAAAAAGATGGTAATATAAAACCAAGTTTGGTAAGTGTTGAAGGTCAATAGTCCTAAGAAACTGCCATCCCAGTTTCCCTTCGAATCTCGGGTCATTCACAATCGATGTCTTGCCGTTTAACTCATCAGCATTCATTCAGGACAAGTCATTGTACTTCCGAGTCGGAATAACAACCACTTTTCAGGTTTCTAGTCTAGACCGTATTACTTGTACTTGGAGTTGGATTTGTACTATTATTTGTAACTGAAAGCTATGGGCCTCGCTTTCATTGTCCACGAGGGCAATGAAAGCGAGACAGAGGAATTCCCCCTGGATGGATGGATGGATGTGAATGGCTATATCCTTTGTAACGGGTGGGAGCTTGCGCCACCTAGCCTAATAGCCACGTCCCACTAGAGCGACAAACAGGAACAAACGACAACGAGAGAGCCTGTTTGTCAGAGTCCGCCGTCCCACCTGGCGGACACGACGCAGAACACGGGGACTAGGAAGCTTGTTTACTAGTGGGACTGGAGTTGTCAACCAAACACTTCAAAATACACGGACAGAGTCTGGCGTCGCGGTTTTCGTGCTTTGCTCTTTGGGCGTAAAACTCGCAGAAAAACACGGTGAAAGTGGAGACGATTGCTTTATTTCTTGATTAAAGCTTCATCTAGTCTTCATTTGCCATTGGCAACTTTCCGCAAACAGTCATGACAATCGACATTAAACATTTTCCGAACTTAGAATTCCCAAATCGTTCCTTTTTTTGGGGTCGTTCAAGGAATTCTAGAGGAGCACCACGAAATTTTATGCCGATTTTGAGGATGTTTATAACTTAGTATCCAAGGTGTCTTTTGGGGAACAATACGGCATCCCGATTATCGCAAAACGTGATGACAAGTTTCCCGTCTGCCGGAATGGTTTGCCGAAACGTCATGTCCTACTTCGTGGCGAGCGGTCTTACATTGGTCAGTCCTCGAACCTCGGTGTATCCATCCTGATGCAGTAGTGTAGACCTCGGTGTTTCGAACCACCACCTCGTGCACCGGGTTTTCGCGAGCAAAACCAGTCGCAGCAAATTCTCTTTTGCAAGAAGGCTGCCAGCAAGCAAGCCACGACCCCCACGAGCAATCAAGGAATGGGAAGTGCGGGAACGATCAGTGGCCACCAAGGCATTCTCTGAAGGTCAAACGGTGAGGCGAGCTTCGGGAGAAAGGGTGGAAGGGAGGGAAGAGGCAGCCGAGGTTAACAGTGGGTGAAGAGGATAAGTTTGTCTTCGAGAGATGTTCCTCGGTGGGGCTGCTTGCGGCGCTACAAGTTCAAGGACAAACAGGAACCTGTCCGTCGTCGATTGTTTGTCGCGAGTGTTGGCTGTTACAGTGGGACAGCATCTGCGACACGTAACTTTGTGGTGTTTCCAGACAAAAATCTGTGTTTGTCGCTCTAGGGGACGAGGCTATAAGTCTAAGAAGACAAACATGATTCCTCCCTCCCTTCTAAGCCAATTTTCTCTCCCGAACTATCACCAAGATTTCTTTTGGGGGATTGGGCAGGAAAAATTGAAAAAAACATCACCCCTCTGCCTTCCCCCCCCCCCCCCCTCCTCCCTTTCCCGTGAGGGAGTCTCCAGTTTCCCTCAGGTCAAACATTGTCGCCGTTAAAGGGGTAGTGCAACCATTTTAATGTTCGAAGAGTTGGCAGTTTGTATCTTTTATATTGTTTATCCAGGCACAAGTGACGAAAAACGCGTCGCCTTGCTTCAATAAACTGCTATTGCGCTGCGTAATCGCAAAGAAAAAAAAAACTAACTATTTGCTGATCTGAAGCCGCGTGTGGCTGTTCCGGGAACTACAGTGACAGCGTCGCTGGGGGATACGCGGAAGTCAACAAAAACCTGTCCCCCTCTGCTGCTGCATTCGCCGTCAACCACGTGGCGAACCGTCCTTTGTGTTAATCACTCGCCGCGGCCTTTGACGATGCTAATCCTTTAAAAGTCGACAATCGCGGAGGAAGCGGCCAGGTTATCTGAAAAGAGAGCCCAATGGGACCAGGTGGTCCCCCAAAGTATGTCACACAAAAGGCAATGTGGAGAGTTGAGAGGCACTTTGACCTTCGATTTGTTTCTTTTTTTTTTTTTTAAATAAAAACTAGCGCTCTCAAAAAATTATGCTTTTCTGTTCCTCGTTTCATAGGTGACACAGATTGATTTCCGCAGTTTATTGGCCAAAGTCCGAAAATCGTTGCACCGCCCCTTTAAGGCCCGTTCACACACTTTTCATTTGACTACAACCAACAGCGACAAGATCAGTTTTTAAGCCTCTTGAGACGGCTTGCAACCAGCCCCGCAGCAGCGCATCTGGTCGTAAGATGCTTCAAAACGATCCTTGTCTCATACGGTCGTACTCGGTCATTAGTGATTTTCTGAAAATTTCAATGGGAAAATGGCGGCCGACGGAGTTTTCGAACGCATGGGGCTCTATGGCACTAGAAACCGAAAACGGGCGAAAATGGGCTCCATTTTCCTATTGAAAATTTCAGTAAATCACTTATAACTTTTGATTAAGTTATCCGATCGGGCTGAAACTTTGGCATCTGGTTGTGACCTCTACCTCTACCTCTGGGCGGAGAATGAGCGTTCGGCGATGCCTAGTTCATTTTTGCGGTTAAAAAGTCCGTGTAAATTTTCTTTTGTGACACCCTGTACTTTGGTCGCTGACCTGGCTGACCTCAATTTTAGATTGAGAGGTCAATCTCTGCCTCTTGTCATCTTGTTTTCCAAGGCAACGGTGACTCTCGCCGGTAAAAAAGCGGTGAATCTCCGACAGACGCAGGAAAGGTAAAGCAGCCATCGCTTTGACTAGCAGACGCAAAGTAGACGACGTTAACTGCGCCAACCCGCCGACGCCGTTAAAGTGAGGAGTCTCACCAGACACGAAAGGAGGAAAAAAGTATTTGGGAGGGAACTTGCGGACACTAACACGCTCAGTCTTGGTTCTTTGCAAACAAATCTCGGCGCCTCGGGACACCTCGCCGGTGAGTCCTTTGACTTCCCTCCTTGATGCGCGTCTGCTAGTTGTTGGACAAAAACAAAGTACCGCTCGAGTTATTTCGTCTGCCCTCTCTGAAAGGCAAAGTCGACTTCCGAAAGTCGCAGGAAAGGTAAGACAGACGCAGGCAACGGTGCGAGCAGACGACGTTGCAAAGGAGGAGACGACGCTCAGATAGGGGGTCGCGGATCAGCCAATCGGGGCTTGGGGTTCTGATGTCACCGCTATTTACTTTCTCATGCGCAGAAGACAAAAATGAGCCCATTTCCGGTGCGTATAAACATTGCGCGCTGCAAGAGGTAGTTTCTATTTGCGATGACTTCAAACAACTCTGCTGTCGTAGAGATATTTACAGAAGACGTAAATTTCCGCAACTTTTTGCATCTACGATGCAGCTGGTGTTTACACTGAGAAAACTGATGATGCTGTCCGCTCAGAAGCTTGATCCGTTTGAGCATGGTACTATGCATGGACTAGAGCACTATATAGCTCAAGAAGGTTATAATTAGGGGTGTCGCGAACTTTTGTCGAACCAGATTTTTTGGTCGAACTTTCGGGGTTCGACTGGGTCGAACCGGTTACGAACCTTCGACCTTTTCACCAGATTCGACCGGTTCGACTTTGTGGACAGTGTGGCCAGACCTTGGTACAAGCATGTCTAGGTTTGGAAAAACATTTTTTATGAAAAGGGCTATTTTATATTGTGAACTGCAGCTGCAATTAAAAGGATCATTCTAATAAACTAAGAAGTTAATAACTTAGTTTTTAGTACTGTATTAACAGAAATAGCCAATCAGCGCTGCACTTATAATCATTTCTTAGTCATTATCATCCAATCCGAAGCCAACTGGCCAGCCTGTCGCGCATGCGCACACGAGTCGAACCTCAATAGAAGGTTCGTCGAACTTTCCACTAAAAGTTCGAAAAAAGTCGAACCTGGTCGAACTCGAACCACGGCCGGTTCGCGACACCCCTAGTTATAATGGGCAGGAGGTGGCGTTCCTATCCCCAATGCATGGAGCGAATTGTAACGGAAGTAGGCGTGGCCACGAGCCGCAACCAGCATTTCTTGACCAATGGGAAGCCTAGTGAGTGGGCGCCGCCATTATTTTCGGTGCAAACAACCGCGTTGCGATGACATTTCCGTGGCAATGCGACTGTGTGCACCGAAAGTAATAGCGGCACCCAGTTATTTGAAACGGCGCTTAACGGGAGACTTTTAAACCGCCTGGTTGCCCAGCAGAAACGAAGTGACTAGAATTGAGACGCTCTAGACGACGCACCGTGAAGGACTTGGCGTTGGGCAACGCATTTTTTAATAAACAGCAGCAGCAGATCGCACGAGCACGCATGCAAGCCAGGAGCGCACAGAACAACGGGCTCGCGCTTCCAGTTCTGACTTCGCTCGCACATAATGTGGAACTAGGCATTAACACTCACGCTGCAAAGCATTCGCATCGTGGACGCCCACGGCGGACGCCGACCGCATCGAAAGCTAGCCTCGTGGAGCAGGAGCAGATTAGAAAGCAGACGAACCGCCGGTGCGCGGTGGCTACCCCACGGCCTCGGAACGGGTGCGCAAGGCAGTCTGGGATTAAACGCCTCTTCCGGCTTCACTCAGGCTGACGTCATCCCGGTCCTGTCTGTTTAAAGGGACAATGAAGGCAATTTCGGAGATCTTTTTGGCGATTGAACTGGGTTCCAGGCACGTCTCAGGCCACGTTGCCCAAATTTCAGCCGAAACCGGCGCTTGTGTGCCGCGCAAATCAATTAAACAGTAGCGGGAATAATCGTACCGGGATCGACTGGGGCGACGCCCCGAGAGTTGCGGGAGAAGCCAGGAGAAGCGGAGCTCACGTGACCGATGCGGAGCCAAGGAGCGCGACGTCACAAGAGACGCCTCGGCGATTGGTTGAAACGAGAGACGTGCCCTCGGTCACGTTTTAGTTTGCGATGTTTAGAAATACTGTTCTAATTTCCGCTTGAATAACCATCAAAAGTATAAATCGGATCGGAAATGGTTACCAAACCGTAAATAAAGCAGCTTCATTGTTTTTTTCTTTGCTACGCTGGACGCGAAACCGTCAACGAGCAACTATGGGCCAACAAAATAAAATTAAAAAAGAACACGGTGACACGGTCAGTGGGGTGAAGCTCTCGGATACTTCCGTCCCGCCGCGTATACTTATGACGTTTGTCCGGTCCGGCGAACTGCTTCCGATTGCCGCGCTCCCAGCGGCTGTTGGCACTTGTTATTTCATTTTAAATAAAATTGATTCATATATTTAATGATGCGAAATAAAGGTGAAGTTGTTTTGAAGGTGTGAATGGCTTTGAAGCTTGTTATTGTAACTTTCTCTTTCACTCTTTCAACGCGTCTGGGCGCGCTTTCTCTCTCTCTGAACCCGCGCCTCTCGCCTCGCGATGCGCTGGCCGCTGGCGCCGGGAAGTCGGTGGACCGTTGGAACGCGCGAGGGACGCGAGCCGGCGAGTTGTTTCGCTTCTGGGAGTGCGTCGCGGCGCGAGATTCGTCCCGCGTTCGTGCGCGCGCGGCTATCTTTTCTTTTTCGTGGGAACTTGTTGTTGTTGGTGTAATGTGGTCAAGCATGGATTTTCGTCATCAACACACCACCTGATGTGCCAAGTGCGGAAACAATGACTGCCGAAAGCCGGGATATCAATGGTTTCGAGTTCGAATGGACGTGCGGTACGCTCTTTTGGTCTTCTCTTGCTCAAGTTTCTGATTAGATGTTTGCAACAAAACCTAACTCTCGCAGTGGTAGTGAGTATTAATTGTTTGATTTTGGCAATAGCTGCAATGGTTTCCAATCACAAAACCAAATCCTATCATTGTTCAGGATTGCTCTTCACTCGCCGCGAGAAATATGTCATTGTCAAATTACTGGAGACTTCTGTGTAGATACTAATAGCGCTTCACGACAGGGACGAAGGGTAGGAACGAGACAACACAATGCGCTAACTTCAACTGGTTTAATCGTCAGAAAATCAAAGGTATAAATACTCTGCATCATCGCGCCATTCAACCAATCCCAAGCCACGCCACTGATCGCAAGAACTGTATCTCTTTGTCTGCCAAATCGATCGACGCCACGCTGACACATCGATCCCCGTAGTTTCTTATCAGGTCCGCCTGAATTTATACTATTCCCTACCGCACGACAAACTACTGACCTGCGTAGAGGAAAGCATCGATAAACACGGGGTGGTGGCCTTTCAGAACGCAGCAGGAATGACTGTAGATGACTTTCTCGAATTGCTTACATTTTATCTAAACTCGACCTTTGTTGAGTGGAACAGCGGAGTGTAGATTCAGAAGCGAGGGGTGTGTATTGGCTCGTGTTTAGCTCCAGTTTTAAGCGATATATTTTTAGCCCATCATGACAGAGTTCTCTCGGAACGCCTGAATGACTTTAATGGTAGTAAGGTTTTTAGATTCGTCGACGATTATTTAGTTTTTCTTCCCCATGACGTTTCTCACTTTCCCTCGGTGGTGAACAGCCTTTTAACAGTTTTTAGTACCGTCCTAGATCCTCTCAAGCTTACGCACGAGGTACCTGTGGACAACGTCATACAGTTTTTAGATATCAGGCTCACACTTTCGGAGCAACATGTGTGTTGGAAATACACACCAAGAGCAAACAAGCCCCTGTTGCCTTTCAATTCATCCCATTCAAAACTTGTCAAGAGAGGAATTGTAAATTTGTGCTTTGTGAACGCCATCAGAAGGTCGTGTCATCATGCGATGCCTTCAGGTCTGAAGGAGCAGTCAGAACGCTTGGTGGCTGCCGGTTTCCCTGGAACGCTCCTGGTGTCGGTTGCAGAAAAGGTTTTAAAGAAGCTACGAGTAGTAGCGAGTCCAGACCAGGATGTGGCCCAAAAGAAACAAAGAGTGGCGGTTGTGCCTTACATGCACAAAACGGCACACGATCTCAAAAGGATAGCAAACCGCCTAAACGCTCGGGTGGTTTTTTCTGCACCCGAAAAACTTGCCAAGTTGTGCCAAAATGACGGACCCTTACCGCAAACCACCGGTTGGCTGCGTGAAGAAGCATCGCAGCCCATTTGTAGATTGCGCAGAAGGCGTCGTTTATGAGATCCCGCTGACGTGCGGTAAAAAGTACGTTGGACAGACGGGAAGATGTCTAAATGACAGATTGCGCGAGCACAACCTAAAAGTGAGCGGACAGCGTGACGGTCATTTGTCGATGCACTGCCATGACTGTGGGTGCAAACCTGAATTTAATTTGTGCACTGTCATTAGAAAACATAGAGATAAGACGGTAAGGGAAATTATAGAGGCGGACCTGATAAGAAACTACGGGGATCGATGTGTCAGCGTGGCGTCGATCGATTTGGCAGACAAAGAGATACAGTTCTTGCGATCAGTGGCGTGGCTTGGGATTGGTTGAATGGCGCGATGATGCAGAGTATTTATACCTTTGATTTTCTGACGATTAAACCAGTTGAAGTTAGCGCATTGTGTTGTCTCGTTCCTACCCTTCGTCCCTGTCGTGAAGCGCTATTATGTTCTCCAAGTTTCAGTACCAACTCGCCCAAGAATCCGCATTATTCTGTGTAGACTTTTTCATATCAAGATCGAGCACATATGCTAACCTTAAAAGATGGCAAACTTTTTGCTGTGAGCTGTTTATTTGGCACTGTTGTCAGCGATTCACGCGTCTGTTCGCGAGGAGTGAAAATATGAGCCTAAATATTTTTCGATTAACTCAGGATGAGCGATAGAGCGATCCGCTCTGGTTTCCCGTTTCGTTTAGCAGTGACTCACTCCTAAATTTAAGTGATAATATTAAAAACGAATGGGCAGGTTCTCGATGAAGACTCAATACCAAAGAGCTGAGCTGTTTTTCTTGGTACTCATTGCTTAGTTTCCTTTAGTTGCAATTAAGACACCGTCGTCGGTCTTTACTTATATGCTTACTTATATAATCAAATTTCAAGGACGCATATCATCACCTTCGTCGCAAGTAACCTTAACGTTTTATCCTGTTTTTTTGTTCATTTCTTTGTTTCTCGTGTGCAAAACAGTGAGAAATTTCGTCTGTATTTTCTACTGTCTGTTGAATAAAAATGAACGCAAAAGGACAAGCATTGCATATTTTTTGTGTATGTGTCACTTTCGTTGCTTTGCTAGGTTTCTGCTGCTTTGCTGCTGGTCTCGCTTTTCAGCGCTGGCTTGTGTGCGTTTCAACGCACATTAACCAGCATTGAAATGCGAAAACCAGCCGCAAAGCAGCAGAAGCCTAGCAAAGCAACGCGCAAACCGGGCAAAAACAAAATGCTACAATATATATATTTTTAACTCTAGGTGGCGCAAGCTACCGCCCATCCATCCAAACACAATGGCGCTGCCGTGCAGTTTCGGTTTTGGTTTCGCTGTGCCGCCATGTTGATTTTAGTACAGCCACCAGATACCAGGGGATTCAAATGGCGCTGCGGCCTCCCAGGGTTTTCCAATTTGCGTTCCATGGGCGGTATAGGAAGTTGCACTCCTCTGACACGGTACTCAAAAGATTTTGCAAAATGGTAGCTGTAGATGGCTGTTCTAGCGGTCGACTGAAGACCAGTATACGTTCGGGCGACGCTAGTTTTCACGTGTGGGTAGCTGTTCGTGTTCGTTGACGACGAAAAGAGGACGTCCGCGGAGGAACCGGATCCCGGAACGGCGGGATCGCTGCCGCTTTCCCTTCGGCATCTCCCCCGCGTCCGTCCTTCGGCATGCGGGCCGCTCGTTGCCGACTGGGCGGTCTCCGTCGGGTGATGGCAGTGGCCGCCACAAACGTATTCCCGTTCCGTTGGTGTTCCGTCACTGAACGGAAGCTCGAACTCGCTCGCGAGAGCTGCATTCGTCCATGTTGACAGAGTCGGCGCAACGACCGCGCCATAGAGTAATATACACAAGGTAAAGAGCGGACACTGCCATAGGCCCCAGCGGCCCAGATAGACCAGTGACAGGGAGCGCTCCTAGCGGGCGGTATTAAGTATAATCTGATTCCGTTTCCGGTCAAGTTAGTTTCGGTTTCGGTTTGGGCATTTTTGCTCCGCTTCTCCGGTACCCTTCTCTCTCTCTCTTTCCTCCCCGTCCCGCTCGGCTCTCGGGAGTTCCTTGACTCCCCAAGCCCCTGTTTTTTTTAGCATTCTTTTTTTTTTAATATTGACGCACTTTTACTTTATTTTTTACGATGGAGTTCTTGCAAAATGTGTCAAATAATATTTCAACTTACTTCACAAAGCAGAAGTGTATATATTTATTTTCTTTTTTTTTTTCTATTGTAAAGCATTCAAGTTACACAATCGCCGCATTGACTCCTGGCTGGTGGAGCATTTTGGAGCCAACAACAGTAAGTGGTTCCAACACATTTTATTGGACCACATTCATGCATACATGATTTACTTCAGAAGCTCCGTATGTTTTATACAAAAGAGATCGACACTCACAAAAATAAATGAATATGCAGGACTTCGGCATATCGTACACTTTGTAATAGATTCTGAGCGGAACCAAGTTAACAAAACCTTTCCACGGAGAACATGCTGTATGATACATTCAATTTCACGCCGACTCGGGTACGGGAAGTAAGTGCAAAAATAAATAGGTCATCGCTAGCATTACCAGTCATAAGAGTATAATAACAGTGCGATGGACACGCCGGATAGTACAAATTCCCGATTTCCAGCAAATATAAAAAACACCAATTTGCATAGCCTCAAACTCACTGCGGGCGAGCCATTACCAAACAATGAGAACTCTATTCGAAATCTGACAAGATTCAACGCCCCTAAACATTCCCCGAAATTGTTAAGAAAATAAATATGGCTTCAGAAAAAAACGGCTAAAAAACTATGGAGTGTGGATACAAAAGTGGATACATTTTCTTTCAAATACTTTTAGCCTCTATACACTATTTTCTATCGAAATTTTGTAGAAAGTGGACAAATATTTCTGTTGGGGAGCCGTGATACACATTCGCTGGCAAAAGGGGAAACAAATATTTGGAGAGCAAGCTGCACCGCCCACTTAATAAGCGCTTTTTGTTTTTGGTTTGGCAACCGCCCCTTTTTAATACAATATTAACAGTTAAACCTGTCTCGTTCTTACTAGCCACTGAAGAGTGCAACCGAACTTTGTAAGCAGTGAGAGAGTGCAGGCGAGCTGGTAATCAATCGACATCTTGTAAACCCTGAGATGGGGAACGATAAAAAAAACGGACGAACACAACAAAATCTTGTTGTTGTGTTCGTCCGTTTTTGTTGTTGTGTGATTTTGTTGTGTTCGTCCGTTTTTTTATCGTTCCCCATCTCAGGGTTTACAAGATGTCGAACTTTGTCCAAATTTCGGTTAAGAAATCAAACATGTCAACACAAGCGTATTCTGCAAAACAAGTTTAAAAACCCTTTGTGGTACTACTCTGGGCACAGGCTAAAACCACCAAGACCTCAAAGTGTGCTATACAAGGTGGCACATACTCCTCGAACATGTGTCATACTCTCTATTATGGGAAGAAAGTGATTTCCTAGTTGCTGAATGAAATGAAAGGCAGCCTGTGGTGGTACTTCTAAGTTCCCGAAGAATTTTCCAGGCACGTGGTATGCTTTAGGAACAAGACAGTACTGGTGAGGCCTGGTCAAGTTATTAGACTCATCCGATAGCAGCTGAGAACAGCCACAGCTGTAAGTTGTCTGTTCAAGCAAAAGCTTGATCAAATAGCCCCAAACGTAATAAAAAAGTGGACGAGTCATCCATTATGTTAGACCTGATGTCTGATGCCAGCTCAGAAATATCCTCTAGTGGCGGGAAGTTATCAATTGGAAGACATTCCACAATGTCTGAAATCAAACTTCCATGGTGCGAAGATATTTGTAACTCCTTTACAGTGATGGAAGTGCTGCGCCAATTGCGCCAAATTGCGCCAAGGACGCAATCCTGCTACATGTAGCGCCAAATTGTCATTTTACCGAAGAATTGCGCCATGCCTGCGCCGAGATGAGATGTTGCAATAAAAAATAAAAATTGAAGTCTTATCAGAGCGCGTGGCGGTGCCGCGGTATTTTCCGCGCCGCAACTGCTACGCAAACCGAAACTGCGAGGGTGCATTATCATCATCATCATTGAAAGGAACAACGTTAACAACATCTGAAACCAAAGCCGCAGAGGCTAAGCGAAGAATCATCCCACTAAGCAGCCTATTTAAAAAAAAAAAAAAAAAAGGCCGAGCTTGGGGATGTTTTTAATGTAGGCCCGCCCTGTTCCCATGCGCTAGCTACCAGCGAAGTCAAAGCTAGCGCGAGCCCAATGCTCTGTGCATTCCTGACTCGCGCGTGGGCTCGTGCAGCGTCGGCACTGTTACGGGCTCCATGCGCGCGGCGCGCTTGTAACTTTGGCTGCGCTCACACCGAAGCTGAAACGAAGTATATTTGAGTTGCACCAAACTCTGGATGTAGTTCTGGTAAAGCCTCACCGTTCTTTTCGGTGCACAAAGCACTGCGCGACTCGCGCGACTGCGGTATCTGCTCCGCGGGTGTCGCTTCTCTGCAGCGCGTCGGTGCATGCCAAGGAGCGCACTCAACGGGTTAACTCGCCGTAATCCGATCGTGACTTCGCCAGCACATCGAAAATGAATCGGAATTTTTGAAGCGAATATCAGATATCGCAATATTTGAAGCTGCTGCCCGAAAGACAACTCTAATCTGAACTAAAACATTCCACAACAGTGAGGGTCGTTAGATGCTGCTGCAGATACCTTAAAAGAAGTGCAGCCTGATAAAACTAAATATCCTGTACCATCAGAACTCAGTGTGACATATTTAATTGTATTTTTTATCTGACGAGCAGATACACTTTATTTAAAAAAATGTTTTTTTTGTGTGTGTTTACTTTGTTGAATTTGATATACCCTGTCTTAAAAAGGCGACAGGCGCTGTGTTCCAATAATAGAGATGGGCTTTATATGGCAATCCAGCATTATTTCATTTTCAAGTAATATGCCAACATATGCCGAACCCTGCTCCAAAAGGGCCACTACCTGCTCCAAAATAACATTTTGCCTGCTACAAGGCCTGCTCCAAAAGGTCAAATGGCACTTCCATCACTGCCTTTAGGAGGTCAGCCTTGTTATCCTCTACGTTTTCATTGTCCGACAGCTTGAACAGTTTCTTTATTCAGAGATGTTTTAGTCCCGAGTTGAACTGATGCACCTTTGGGTTTGTGTTGCAGCCCAGCATCTGTCGTATATAGCTCCAAAAACGTTCTCAAGTGTGTCTAGCTGCAGGCGTCGTGTAAGTAAGAAATCAAAGTCATGGCTGCTTGAAAGCTGATCCCAAAGCATGAGGACACTTTTTATAGTAACTTGCCACCCAATGATGACTTATGGCTGACTCCTACTTTGGAACTGCCATGCTGAAATCCATCCGAGTTATTGGTGGAGAAAATCAAGTATTTGAGATTCTCCCTTCAGAAAGGCATGAGGCAACTTCTGCCATGTCTTCTTGAATTTTTTAGCTATTTAGACAATCAAAAAGTATGCACATCTTATCACAAAAATAGGCTGTAGCCATGGCTGCCTCAGAAAGTTCCTTGGCATAAACAAGGGATATGATTGCAAGAAAGAGTGAGGCACTCAGTACCTGTGGGGCACAATTTCCTTCCATGTTACATAAAGGTCCTTGAAAAAGTGTGTCTCTCGAGTTTCGGAGCCAATTGCAAGCTCATCTCATGGATAGAACAATAAATTTCAACAATAGAAGACCACTCAACGACCTAATTTCCAATGCAAAGTTTGTGGGCTTGGAGATTGCTCTTGGTTGTTTTGGGAAGGTGCGGAACATCAAAGACACAGTAAACCTGTTCGTTGTCAACTTCAAGAAATGGCTTATGACCACACACACCAAGCTTACGTTTGAAGCTCCCTAACCACAGACTTTACTGTGAAGCCAACAGTCTTAAAGGGGCGAAGCACTAATATTTGTATTTTGCGCAAATACCGCTTAAAACAAATCCCTGGCGTTATTGATCTGTGAAATACCCGTTCGTTTTCACCATACGCAATCGAAGTCGCAGAAAAAAATATAAAAAAAAACGAGCAGAGTTCATCCCCTCAACTCGCAGCTAGAACAAGCGGCGCCGTGATCTGGCGCCGATTATATGCCGGCCAATGTTGATCATAGCCATGCGCTGGGGTTGGCAAGGCACAGGACACGCGCTGAGTTCCAGACATTGTTATGGTTCGGCTGTTGTCGTCATTGCAGCGATTGGACACAGGACACTACCCGAATGTTTATCGAGCTATCGATTATCACGAGCCCAAATCGAGTGTCCACGCCATGCTCGGGTCCAATCTATGAGCCGTATTCAAATATCGTCACTGGGCGGTAATGCTACCGCCCAGCTACGTCATCAGGTTTTTCGAAGGAGAGATTGAATGAAAACACTCGGTTTTGTCCTCGAAATTACAGCGCAACAAAGGAGTTTCTTGGTCAGTGGCGTTGCGTGCGAGTATCCTTGAGCCCCACTAGTCCCAGTAAGCTTGTGTAAAGTGAAAAACATTCTAATTGAATATCGTTGCACCGCCCCTTAAAGCTTCCAAATGAGAGAAATGAGGAGACTGCGTTAAACAGAAGACGTTATTGAAGTGTGCACACTTCAATAACGCAAGGGGCTAAACGCACCTTCTGGAAATTTCAGACAGCATAACAACCAAGGCTCTATCTGCAATGTCGAGGTTCGTTCAACACCGTCATCTGTAAACCCATGGACAACGTCGTGTGCAGGGTCGTAAGTTAAATTCTTTTTTAAAACAATCTCATCGAAAATCAACATGCACATACGTTCAAGTGCAGCCAGACAGCCCGGCAGAAACAACAGCGCGAGAAGCTCGAACCGATCGGCTCCACGAATTCACGCCGAGCATGCGAGCACGCGGGCGGTCATGCATCACCTTGATTGATGCAAAGTCGACCGAACATGATGCAGCAGAAAGCACAGATGGAAGGCACGCACGGCACAGACGAACGACGCAGGGACGAGCAGAGGCCATGCAGAATGAGGCAGAGGTGACGGCGTGCAGGCAGGCAGGCCATGGCAGGCGCCATTCATCACTTGGTTTTTGTGACGCATTTGATTTAAACTATTTAGTCGTTTTAAGTACTTTAAACAATTTTAAAGCATTGTCATTTAAAATATAAATACTTTTCACACAAAGAGTTTTAATTAATTTTAACCAAATTGTAGAAAAGCGCCACGTAGCGGAGGGTATGAAACGCCCTATCTGGGCCGCGAATCGGCTCCTGTGTCCTCTCTTTACGTTTACTATATTACTCTATGACCGCGCCACCGCGCTGCTATAACCCACCATGATAACCAGAGTCTCGATCTCCTAAATACTACCGATACCGACTATTCACACTTGACGTCACTCCCTACGTCACCTCCGTTTTCGGAGGCCCAGAAACGAGACTGGAGATGGTTTAGTTTCGGTTTCTTTACTTCTTTCATCGGCACATAAATACGCGTCATAAATGTCTACAAAAAATTGGGCGGCATGCTATGTTCCCAAGAAGCATTAAAACACCACTTAAAAAAATTAAATAAAATCGTCTTCATTGTCCCTCGGAGATGCACCACGGGACAAAACCAACGTAACTGAAACTGAGTTGGCGACAAGACGACAGCGGCCATACACGCCATTCGTACAGATCAGGAAAAACAGCAACGTCGCTACAATAAGAAGCGGTGCAGCGCTTCGACCTTTGAGCCCGGAGACATCGTCGTGGTGGAGAGAGAATCACTTCCTATATAGGACATTCAAGAAAGCTTTTAAAAAGGTTTTAAGGTCCCTACGTAGTAACGGAGAAGCTTCCAAATGACACATATCGTATAGAGGACATTCCGGGCCGATCACTTAGCGTTTCTACACGTCTACGGCCCCTATTGACAAGATGAAGCGTTACTATGCCTTCGACTTAGACAACGAACCCGATCATGACGACTGCGAAGACGAAGAAGACAATTGAGGCAATTTTTCATAGGATAGCCGAGTGTTAGCATCCTGCTGAGCACGAGAGCTCAGAGAGAGACGAGGACGACGGTGAGCACCTGCGAAACATGCAACGATACGAACGTAAAAAGCTCTGTACATATAAAATGCTTTCTACCTTTTGACAACTGCGTATTTGACGACTAACACAAGGGCATATTTTTTCACGCGCTCACGCTTAGCTACTCATAAGGTAAGGCAAAGAATAGTGGTCAGTGACTCTGTTTATTCAAAATAGCAGTGGGTGGCAAAATATTTGCAAATGTTACGTAGTCGAACACATTTCCCCACTTTCCGAGCCGTCGATATGTGCCCGCACGTCGTGATATTTCAGTAATTCCTTTTCTTCAAAATTAGAAAATGATAGTTCCGACGTTCAGTTTTAGTTAACTACGAAAAAACATTCCATTTCTATTATATGGTGAGACATACGGAGGCGTAATCAAATAAAAACGCAGCCTTACCAATGCTGCCTCAGCGCGCCGCTAACGTGTATAAGTGCCGCAGCGCCATCTACTTTTTCCCTGGCGAAGTGCCACGCCTGAGCCGGCGCGCTCGCCACACTTCTCCTTGTAGCCACTGTACCCGGGGTCCCGAGTGAAAGATCGCAAAAGAGAGCGACAGAACACGAGAGAAAGAAAGCAACGTTGCCAGCTGAAGGACGGCAGTCGCAATGGTGAACGCGAAGAGTGAAAACTCTCAGCAATATAAACAGTGATAATTTAACGTTGTAAACTAAATTATGAGCTATTTTAACGCATCATCACGAACTAGCGCAAGTAGACAGTTAGTCAAAATCCAAACACACAAAAAAATACACTCACACAGCGCTGAACTATCAACTGAATTGTATTTCAAACTTCCTCTTCTTCGACCCCAAGGAATAGGTTGTCAAGGAAGAAAAGGGGAGACAAGGCAAATGGGGGAAGGCAAAAGAAAAAGAAAAGGAAAACAGATGAATAGAAGACAAAGAAAAGGAAAATAAAGGAGAATAATACTAATGCACCAGAGTCCAAGAGTTACAAAAAATACAAAAATAATTACAAAATTAATCACGCACAGGTATAAACCAGGTGATATGCCGGCCTACTGTCGACTACACTCTCGGCGTAAATAGTTTGAGTGATGCAAAATGTCCAAGAGTTACAGAAATTAGTTGTTAAATAATATAAGATGTAAACAAAAATCAGTGGTTATACTGGCTTACCGTGTACATTTTCGGGACGCAACATGCGAAACACTTCCATCGAGGGACTAGTCCCGGTCGGCGGATCATTGTCCTTGAGAAACTCGTACACGTCGATGGGCACGTCCCCGCTCGAAAACTCCTTTCCCGTGGTGGAATAGACGAGTTTCCCGTAAAGTCTAAACACGACGTCCGCGTCGTAGTCGTGCTTCCTCAGGAGCTCGGCTGCCACCAGTTCTCGCCACAAGTGCTTGCCCACCCAGGTGTTTGCGGCGCGCGCAATCGCACGCAGCACAACCTCGGAGGCCTCGTTCCCGGCCGATACTCTGCCTTCGCGCCTCTCCAGAAAACCAAACACGTCCGCGTGCTTGTCCAAGAGCCGCTCGGCTATCGCGGTAGTCTTTTCGATCACGGTGGTCCACAGATCCATGTCGTGAAACACCGACCCGTAATCCAAATTGTCTTTTGAAGAAGTTTCTCTAAATACGGAGCTCATTGCGTCTTCTTCCGTTTCGGCGTCGCACACGAGCTCAAACAGTTTCACCGCCGCGTCTCCGTGTGCGAGTTTGGCCGCGAGGCTCGGATGGACGCGCTCGCTCCAGTCTGTTCCCGGGATCCGTTCGCGAGGCATCCGCCCGACTCTCTTGATCAGGCCGGCCCAATCCAGCCTGTAGTTTTCAAACGTGGACACCGCCTCACGGTATCGCTCGAACAGCCCTAACAACCTACGCTCGTCCTTCCGCAACTCGTTTATAAATTCGATCACGGTAGGGTTCAGTTCGCAAACCATGCCCTCGGCCAGCACGGTGGCCATGAGTTTAACGTCGATCCAATCGTTTCGGTAATTGAAGGCCCGAGAATGAGAGGTCATCATGGTGTCGTACTCTTCTTTCGAATAATACTCGCGCATCCGCCGAAAAAACCACTCGCAGACGGTGGACCGCTTCGCGAATGTCTTGGCCGCTTCCACGACCCTGACGAGAAAGTACTCGTCCAGGTCGGGGTGATCGTCCACGTAATTCAAGAGCGGAACGTTGGACCGAGCGTCCTTCAGGGTCTTCTCCATTATTTCGCACACCAGGGCGGCCACCTCGTGGTTGCCCGCCGCCAACAGAGCGTACTTGCGAAGAATCTCAACGTCTCTCTGAAGTGGCGGCGGGGGGAAGCGCCCAAAGAACACGTTTAGAGCCGTCTGTGTCTTTTCAATCGTGTGAACGCAAGCGACGTGCGCGAGAAGAAACCTCATACTGTCGACCGCGTCTCTGACATTTGCGAACGTTTTGGCAAAGGCACTCGGGTCGCACGACTCGCCCAGTTTGGCTCGAATCTTTGCCAGGGCCTCGGCCGCGTGTAGAACCCTGCCTCTGTAATCGGCGTCCGAGAGCACCACTTGCTTGACGACGCGATAGTACAGACTACACAATTCCGGAGGAAACACGCCGAGTATCTCGTTGTACAAGTTCTTTACCGACGACACCGTTTTGAGGAGTTGCACTATCTCGGCCGTGTTGTAACCTCTTTCCGTGGCCAGAGTGGACAGCCACTCTTTGGGCGACCGCGTTCCGCGCGTCGTCTCCAACGCCGCGTCGTATCCAAATACCCCGTGGCGGTCTTCCGTGTAGTCGCTACCAACTCCCGTCAGAAAACCCCAGTGCTCTCCGAACGTAGTCAGGCGGCCCACTTCTTCGATCACGGTCCGCGTCCTATTCAAGCTTTCTCTGATCTTGTCTTCCAGTTCTGACAACTGCGATTTATTTAACGCACCGGTACGCACGATTGCGGCCCTGAGGTTCTCGTTGTCGATGGTCGCGTCCAGAGGCACGGGCGATATTCGCTCCTTGGCTCTGCGCATGTGATCGATGGCATCGTCCGTAAATACCTTACGAACGTGTGCCTCGTAAGCCGCCAACGAACACACCAGGGTCTCGGCGTGAGGCACGTACACTTCGGCTAGAGGCTCCTTCGACACCGTTCTGCCGTCGCGCATTGCCTCGAATTCGTCGTAGAGGCCGGCCTGCGCGCTAACCGCGTTCAACGTCTTGGCGAATGGCATACAGTCGCGCTGGTAGTAGTAGTTGGTCAGGTGGTTGGGAAAATCTCTCCCGACCGCAAACGCCGCAGACAACACGGCCCGATGCTTTTCAAAGAGAGCGGCCCCTTCGCGTATCCTGTCGGCGATTCTCGCGAGTGTCGCTCCAAACTCGGCCAACTCGTCGGACGCCACTCTGCCTAGGACGTCCTTGGAGGCTCGCAAAAACTCTTGGTCCGCTTCGAGGGATCTGACTCGCGCGCTAGTTTGGGGCACCACGGCTAGGATCTCTCGCCTAGACTCCACGTGCGTCTCGTACTCTGCGTCGTAGATACGGTAGTGCTTTGAGACTCGTTCGTAAGACGCCACGGCCTCGTTCAACTCCCCAGTGGTGTTCAAGTCTAGGCTTTGGACAAGAGACGCGAGGGAATTTTTGACACAAGCATCGTAAAAGGCCAGAAACACTTTATATTCGCGAGCGTTGGCGACTCCCGACTGGATTCCGCCCGATTCAAAGTCGGGGTGTCGCGAAATGTAGTCGATAACGCGAGATGGAAGTCGAACGCATATCCTCTGTCGTTCGCTCTTTAGAAAACGCAAGACTCGTCCGACCTCCCTCAACCGATCCAACAACTGTTGCGCGTCTTTGAAGGAAACGAGCGTGTTGTTTTGCGCCCGGTTGCGCAGGCGTTTGTACTCTTTTAAGTCCTCGTCAAATTTTGTCAAGCCGTTCTTCTTTAACTCGTCCACCGCGTCGGCAATTTCTCGGTCGGACTTGGCCACCCCTATCACGCGCTCGTTCGCCTTCACTATCCCTTCGAGTCTAGATAGGTCGATCCATAACGTCTCGAATAAAGAATCTAGAAACTCGATCCTATCACCACTCTGCAAAGACGCGTGTTTCTTTAGGTAGACGTCGATCCATTCGACCAGGTCCTTCTCTCGTAGAGCCAAAAAATCTAGAGTTTGTTTCTGGGCACCGTATTGCAGGGCGACTGGTTTCCAATCGCGCACGTACAAGGCGTCCCGCACGTTTTCAAAGACTCGCATCCTGGCTTCCTTCTCAAAGAGAACCTTTACATAGTCGCCCGTGTGCCGGAGTGCGTCTGCGTCCATAGTCGCGAGCGCGTCGGGAGAAGCTATCGCTTCCAACACCCCCGTCGTCCCGTCATCCGAGTCGGCGTACGCCCTGGCCAGCGGATCGGTTCTCCTCACGCTCTCCGCGTAAGGCGTCAGGTGCGACTCTATCGCATGAGTCACCTCCTTGGTTTCTCGCACCATTGTCGCTACAAATCGGGCCATCTCGGTAAAGTCGCGCGTACTCTGTTGCACGTCGAGGTCGTCCGTAGAGGTGCGTCGGCCCAATACGTCCGTGAGGAAAATATACTTTTTGGTCCGCGCAATCCGAGCTCGCAACACATTTTCCTCGAACGGCGTCCCGATTCCACGTATGGGCGCGACAATCTCCCTCTCGGTGATCGCCCTGCGATCCTTCAAAAATTGCATCTCGGTCGCGTACGCCTCGCCATCGCTCTCGTCGCACACGTATCTGGGCAGGACCCAGTTTGAGTACCAATCGTCGAATCCCGACCTCGAAGATGCAGCCAACGGAGCGTCCGAGTTCGGCCACCGGGCCGCGGCGGATCGTGCCGACAAAGAAGAGGATAGGAAGACGAACAAGTCTCGAGTAAACGGCTTGCTTCTCTTTTCAATCAATAAAGATTTTATTCGCAGAGACTCGTTCCATGCGTCCACCTTACTCTTGACGGCGCGGGCCGAACGCAGCGTCGACAAGACGCTAAACACTGTGCCAACGACGGGCTCCGCGTTTAGGTTAGGACAGGTGTCGATGTCAGTGTCTGCTTTCGCGGATCGCAACGCTTCCCTCGTCGCGTCCAATTCCGCCAATAATTTCGAATACAACTTCAAATCCCTTTCCAGGTGCAAGTGCCGATACTCTACCGCATCTGCGTCGTCTTCCTTTAGGTCCGACATTGAATTGCCCAGCGATTCGTCCGAGTAGATTCTGGTCACTAACTTTGCGGGCGAGTCGTCTTCGGCGCGACGGTGCGCGAGGATGGACTCGTAGATTGCTACGTATTCCCGAGCCAGAGACGCGCGCTTGTGTTGTACCTTGTCCTTCAGACGAACAATTTCTTTCCGACAAGATTCCCACGTCGCGGCAGGCAAGGTGCGGTGCAAGCCCTCCCTGTACGCTCGCCTGACGGCGACAAAGTCGGAATTGGCAGCCGCCTCGTACGCCTCGGCGCGAGGTTCCGTGATCAAACGTTCGGCGTCCAGAGCCGACGAAATGTCTAGCGTCTTTTTGCGATCTTCGTACGCCGCGACGAGAGACCGACTCGCCTTTTCCCAGTCTACCCGAGAGTCGAAGACTCCCTCCAGCCACTTTGGATACGAGACGGTCTCCGTGTCAAATACAGTCTTCGGCACGTCAGGTGCATCTGTAATGTCCCACAGTTTGAGCTGCTTCACTATTCCGAATATCTTGTACTTTTCAAACACTTTGTACATTGCCAGGTAGTTTTTGGCGTCCCTACACATGTTCAATAGCTCGGAAACGAAGCTTCGAGTCAGGTCGGCGTGATGACGCTTAATCAGGTCTTTTTGCGACATTGTCGTCAATTCGATTCGCTTTAGAAAATCGAGCACTCTCGCGTTATCGCCTCGCTGCGGCCAGGGAGAAAGCTTCAGGTCCCGCGTTAGCCTTTCGACGTGTCGAAAGCAGTCCATCAAGTCCGTTTCTTGGCCCAGAGCCTCGTATATTTCGGCCTTTCGCCGAACGTAGGCCGCTCTCTTTGCGTGGGCGTTTGCGATCCTGTCCCAGGGAAAGGTGGCCACAACGTCGATGGCGCCTTCGCGTATTATCCTGGCGAGGCAATCGTCTTCTCCGGTAACGCCGTCCTCGTACTGATGAACGTACTCTCCGTCCGGAGAGTCTATGCCCCAGTCACGCAGAGACTCTCTGTAGCGCTTTTCGTTTTCCACCAACTCTCTAATCTTGGCGACTTTCTCGGTCACGGTGGCCAGCGTGTCCTTTGGCGAGATCATTTCCGTGTTTAGCCACTTGGCGTAATTCCGACCGGCACGTTCGATCGCCTTACGTACCTCTTCCGATCCGTGCACTTTGAGATTTTCGACTCGGGTCAGGTCGGGAAACTCTTTGCGGACCGCGTCGACCATCTGCGCGTAGGCGGCGTGGCACGCCAGCCACGCCTCTAGCTCTGGTCTCAGGTCCGTCTCGTCGGCGAAATCGAGAAAGAGACGCTCCCTAAAAGTTTCCAGAACTGTGTCCTCTAGCCGTAGAAATCGGCGGTCCACGCACTTTTCCGCGTATTTGGCCTCGCGCAAAAACTCGAAAAACTCGACCGTCACTCTTTCGCGCAAGAGCCTCCACATGGCGTCGTAAGATTTTGCGACGAGTTTGCGAGCGACGTCGGCGTCCTCGTTCGCCACGGTCCAGCGGATAAATTCGATTTTCCAGTCGTCGTCGTCTTCCGCATCGACCATCTTCAGCAGACTCGACACCTTGAATCTAGACAGTTTGGAAGAGACGGCGCTTTGCGAAACGCGCAAGGTGCCGACGAGATTGCGCAGGTAGACCCTCACTCGAGCTTCCAGACTAAACTGCTTGGTCTTCCAGTACGCCGTTCGCGCCGCGTGCAACAGCTCGGTGATTTGCGCGACCCCGAGGTCTCGATGCAGCTCCCAATAGTTTCTGCCATTTGCCGATCTCGTCGAAAAGAGATTGTTTACGCTTTCGCGCGACGCCTCGGTGGACGGAAAAAAGGAAGCGCGGTGCTTGCCCCACGTCGCGACGTGTTTCACGTACTCCTTGTTCGCCTCTATCAGTGTAGCGACCGCCGACCGAGCTCGCCTTACAATCTCCGAGTGCCGCTCGAAATTCTCGTGCGCCTTTCGAATGCGATCAAACTCCACCGTCGCTACAATGTCGTACGGGGCTTTGATTTTGTCCAACAAATCCTTGTCGAAACCCTCGTACTCGCCAAAGGCGACTGGGTCCTTTTCGTGCGTCTGCGGGTATCTATCGATGGGTCCGCTCATTCCCCACTCGCGGATCTTATCTCTACGTTCGCGCTCCGTAGTCATTAGGGATTTGAGTTCGGAAACATTTTTGCGCAGCGTCTGCAAGTTACACTTCGACTGGCTAATTATCTTTTCGATCCATAGTTCGGGCGCAGCGTTTATGGTGGCCAGGATCGCGTCGTTCCAAGTCTTTAGGTTTGGTACGCTCGAAGGCAGTTTCACGAGCGGAGGGGCACTAAGCAGGCCGCTGTCACCGAGAAACTTTCTCATGTTTTCGTAGTCTCTGTGGCGTTCCTGTACGAGCCGATAGAGTCTATCGAAATCGTCTTTGGGAAACTTTGACTTGAGACGCACTTTCCACTCGTACAAACCTTTGGAGGTGGCGCGAGCAAACAGAGACGCGGCGTCGGCCTCGTCAAACATACATTTGCCGTGCCTCGCGATTAAAGGATAGTAAGGTCCCAATTTTTCCATTTTTTCATCGACGTCGCCGCTATCGCCCACGCCAGCGAGGAGTAGTCGTCGTAACTCGTTCAGGTGCGGTTTCAATCGCTCAAATTTTTCGTAGAGCACCTTCCAGTCGACGTCGATCAAGGCCTTCCTAATGTCCTCCTCGTCGTTCTCCAGCCAGCGCTTTCTCAAGACGGCGTCCTTGCGAACGGCACCGAGGTCCCTAGCAAATTCTCTCAGGAGATCCTCTAGGCTCCGAAACTTGGCGTAATGTGCCAATAGTGACGTTATGAAGGCGCTACCGTCCTGCAAATACTCGTCAGGTTTAATCTTGTTAAACAAGTCCCTCGTCTCTTCCTCTTCGCAGACTTTGTGCGCGGCCGGATGGGTCACCGCCCAGACGAGCGCGTCCCTATGTTTGTGCTCCGTGTAGTTCTTCAAAATCTTTTCGAACGCGTCTAGTATGGCCTGCAACTCGGTCGGCGACAGCGTAGGTGCGGAGAGAAAGACGAACCGCTTGACGTTGTCAATCTTTGCGATTTCGCCAACGGCTTTCAAGAGTTCCGGACAAAACTTTTCGTCGATAAAGGTCTGGGCATATTCAACCTTGGCTTTCAACTCGGCGTAAATGCGAAGAGTCTGACCTTCCTCGGCGGCGACCCAGCGAACGAGCGCCGCGTCCCACTGCGGCGTGCCCGCGGCATCGAAAACGGCCCGGAGCAGTGGATCGAACGCTGGATGCTGGCTAGACCACGAAGAGTGCCGCGTGACTTTCTTGCACCACTCTTCGAAGAGTCGCTTAAACTTTAGAACGGAATCCTGCCAGATCTGGGACTGGTATCGCTCGAGCACAGAGTTGTACTTTTTAAACGTATTGGTTTTAACGTCGTAGTACATTCCGCCGCTAATGCCGTACAAGTACTTGTCCACGGCATCTAGGTCGTACACGTCCAAGTCGTACAAATTACTAAGCATGTCGTCGCCAGCAAATTCCACGCCCAACGCCTCGGGGTACTGCTTTATCACGTCCCTGGTCCTGACTGTGTACATGAATTCGCCCAGGACGTTGTTTGGGTCCTTATACATTCTGTAGATCAAGTGTTTGAGGGCCGGGATGACTACGTTGCGCGTAGTCATCCCGGCCCTCAAAGTAGGGGGAGCGGGGCGAACCCTTTTGGGGGGTCGCTCTGCTCGGGGTTTAGAAGAGGGGGCAGCCATAAAAAGGCAAAGGGTGTTCAGAATCTGTGGCGCGCCGCCCACCACGGAGCCCAACGAGGGAATAGGTAACACCCCATAACAAATATGGCTTTGCTGGAAGCATTACTCTATTAGCGCTACCCAGAAACTATAACCAAGTGTGGATCTGGACGAGAGTATCTGTCACCACCCAAGGTTAGCCCTTGCCGCCAAAGAAGTTGAAAAGGAAAAAAGAGAAATGAGAAGAGTGAAAAGGAGGAGGAGATAAGGGTGAAAGAAGGGAGGGGATAGTAGAAGGAGTGGCGACTAGACTGAATCATCCTGGCCGGGCCTTACCAGGACTCCCGTCTATGGGAAGCAGGGGCCGAAGTGGTGTATTGCCTCGCCCGGGGGGCCCCGAAGGGTCCAAACCTACCCCGGGCTTGGCTCAACCACCAGGATGCCCTTTTCTTCAGACACGGGAAAGCCACGCACAGTCAGACGTGGGCGGGCGAACCCGCATGGCTCGGGGTCCGTGGAGACGCCACTCTCCAAACACCTGCTTTCACAGGTGCCCCCTGCGGGGCGTTTGAGCGAAATATCCGCCACCGAGATGGAACCAGCGACGCGACGACGCTACCTGACGTGGCTGCTAGTAGAGTACATTTTGACCTTTCCACCTTTCAAAGACTTTAAAGCGTCGCTCGCACACTGGTTCAGCCTCAACACTAGGTTTACGCTCAGGTTATCTACACGCGAAGGCGAGTTGACCGATTTCCTCCGCGTGCCCGCAGCTCCAGTGCAGGACAAGATCACCAGGGACCGATACGAATACGTCCGCGAAGCCGGACTGAGAAAAATGGGGGTCCATTTTACGCCAAAGGCAAAACTTTATTTAAAGAATGCGTACGAAAAGTTGTTGCGCTTGATTCCCTACGACGTTCAGGGCGTGGTCATGTCCTTTTGGAAACGCAAGATGAACGTCCAGTGGGCACTGGTAGAGGTCTTGTTGACTTGCGTTTCTAATGACGTCAGGGCAGACGATTTGTTGGTCGGTGGCCACCTCGACGGTATCTGGCACCAGATCAGCGAGTACACTGTGCGCGAGGTCGCCGAGCAGATAGACGTGGCACCGGCCGTCGCCGATAGAGACACGCTTCGCCTGTTGAATCAGCGAGACGTGGAGCGTTACAAGATTGATTTGTTAAATTTAAACGCCACATTGAGGGTGGATCTGAATCGATCGGCTTCGTTCGTCGTGCTCTCGGACGCCGAGTACGAAAGACGAATGCGCTACGCGCACGAAAATTACAATCGAAACATATACTCCGAAGCGCCGAGGAATCAGGAGGAAGACGAGACATCACCTCCTCTTTCTCACTACGAAGACGAGGAGATAAAGAAGAAGGCCGGCGACACCAAGGTCGTCCTAATGTTGTGTTCGCCGTACTGCGTGTCGTTGACGGCACTCGCCTACGCTGGGTACGTCATGCTCAATAAATAATAAAATGGACGCCTACGTCTATTTGTACAATGCGATCAAAGAAAATTGGCCCGATGCGGATTGGATGTGCTACGCGTATTGGCTCGCCAAAGTCAAAAACGCGGACGCAGACGCCGCGTGGTCGCGGATACTGGCCAAGAACCGCGTCGTCGGTTCGGATGCTCAGGCTCTACTCGCCTGGCTCTTTGCAGAGTACGCCCTCACCATGCCCGGTCGTCGAGCTTTCCTCGAAAAGGTCGGCGACGTAGCCGTTGACTTTACCCCGGGCCTAGTCGACTTTAGAGAATTTGCATCTCAAAACGTTCGCGAATCCACTGCCGGTCGCCACGCGCACGAGACGTACGCCGACCACATAAAGCGAAACTTTGCAAAGTTGAAAATGACGCCCACCTCGTCCTCGTTCCGCAAGCTCGTCAACCTGTACGAGACGCTGTCCACAATCCAAGATCCGCTCGAGCTTAAAGGATTTTGTTTGCGAGCGTGGGCCCTGGACAAGGACGGCGTGTGGGTTGCGGCCGAGACGTTGAGCTTATTTGCGAAACAAAAGATTCCGGTCGGGACGCTCTTATCGTTGCACGGAGAGAAACTGCATTCTCATGCCGGCCCCGAGCAAGTCCGGCTCTTGCAAAAGGCCTTTGATTCGCAACAGCAACCGTCTACCAACGACGAGGCGAGCTACCGCCAAGATTTGATAGAGATGAACAATCGAATCCGATCGGCCACGCCGCTACCTTCAGTCGGTAGTCTAGTAGCGATCCTCGTTCCTTCGACAGCGATCGGATTGGTACTTGGAGTCGGGACGTATTTGATCACGCGTTGATCAATACAAAAATGTCTAGAGGCGCGTTGAAAGAAGACTACGAACGGTTTTACGATTACGTAAAGGAAAATTGGACCAAAGTTGCCCTTCGCACTTTTCGATTTTGGCACCAACACGTCAAGAATATACAGATGTACGAATTCATAGGTCTGAGTAGACAACAACTTTTCTATATGCTAAATTCCAAAGTTCGCATGTGGATCGTCGCCGAGTATGCCCTGACTTTGCCGGGACGAACCAAGTTTGTGGAGACGGTATGGCCGTCCTACAGTCGAAGGGATCCCGAAATCTTTGACTCGTTTTACGACGACGACACCGCACTGACCAAAGAAAACGATGGCAAGAACAAATGGCGCTACGAACGGCAAGTCGACCAGTACTTTGCGGATAGATTTAGAGTTACGAATGCAGCGCCGATCACGTCCAGCACGGTCCGAAAATTTGTCGACGTGTACGAGAACCGTCTAAAGACGATCGAGTTGGCCAAACTGGAAGACCTGTGCGTGCGCGTCTGGTACAGCGAACACAAGGACGCGCTCTGGTTCCTCACCGAAGTGTTGGCGGCGTGCGCCGGTCGCGACCTGTCCACCGACCAACTCATGCTAATGTACGGCGAAGAGCTGCATTCGCATCTGAGTACGTCAAACTATAAAATTTTAACCGAAAAGTTGGACGTGGAAGCCACGGAAGAGGAACGCGGGTCCATATACAATTCGGACACGCTGTCAAATTACAGGGTGGACCTCGCCGAGATGGCCATGGAGCGGCAGATCACGTTTCTACCCAAACACTTTCGAAGTAGTAAATTCGCGACGACGACCGATGAGGAGCTGCCACCGCCCACTGACAGACCCGTTACGACCGACGACTCCACCCGTAAAATCGACCCCTTATTAAAACTCGTGATTCCGTCGGCCGCAACGGGTCTCTTTGCGGGCGTGAGCGTGCACCTCGTTACGAGTACAAAACAATAGAGGATGGATTTAGTTTCGTTTTATTCTTACGTCAAGAACAATTGGAGCAAAGTCAACGCCGCCGTCTTTCCGTACTGGCGAGTCCACGTTAAAGATTTGGACTACGACATGTGTTGGGAAGAGATAGTATTTCGCAAAAAGGGGCTCAACGGGGCCCTACTTTCCGTGTGGTTGGCGGCCGAATACGCCCTGACTACCGGGAATCACAAGGTTCGAGACGCACTTGCGCTCGAACGCCAAGATTGTGAGGAAAGACATCTTGGAGGAATTTTACGATTTCCGACCGCCCGCCACCGCAACGGAGCCGTCTGACGACATAAACCGTTACAAGTACGACGTAAATAGAAACTTTAATAGACTCGAAATTCAACTGACCTCGATCGTCTTCAGATTCTTTATCGAAGTGTACGAAACCTTCAAGACGGCCGCCCGCGAGATACTCGAAAAGGTCTGCATAATCACCTGGTTTCGCCACGGGAACCTCTGGCCCATGGCCGAAATCATGACGACCTTCGCCAACGAACGCCTACCGACCGACGATTTTCTTCGCGAACACGGCGAAAAAATTTCCACGCAGGCGACGACCCTTCGAAACTATTTAATCTTGTGCGACGTCTTCGAACAGGAACAGGTTGGCGACTACGACGACAAGCTAAGTCTCGCGTTACGATCGTTGACCACCTACGAGACGTCTCTCGCCAAACTTTCCGAGGCTCACGGCATCGACTTTATGGAGAAAAGCTTCACTCGTAGCGACACTCTGTCTACTTCTCGGCCCGAGGAGTCCGGCGCAATGACCGCGATTACGTTGAGCTCGACGGCCGTCGGCGTGGCTGCCGGACTAGGCGTGTATTACTTTACGGCTCACAGGTGAAATATAGTCTTGAGATACTTGTCGTCTCGACCTCTTTCGTCTCCCATCGCTGCCAGTCGAGCCTCCAAAAGGTTCTTACACTCCGTCAATTGCTCCTCTTCTTCTCTCCTCTGTTCGAATCTACAGTGATCCAACACGTTCACGGCGGCATTATAAGCGTAGCGCAAAACGTCCGCGTCATCCACGTGCTTGGCCAAGACGTGCAGCAAGTGGTCCACGTTGCCCCGTATGGCCGACGCGGCCCTCCGTTCGGCACTGGGAGGCGGCATGTAGTACATGTGTCCGTGGAACAACTTTCTATCGTCTTCGACATAAAAAGTGTCGTTTCCGAGCAGCGGTCTCACGTATTCTTCTAGGTAGCGTCTACATTCCTTGACTAGTTTGTCGTCTTCCCTTCCGTTTTCGCACAGCAGAGTGAACGTGGCGTAAACGGACATGTTTTTTTATCTAAAACAAAAAATGCCCACGTTCCAGGACGTATTGACGTCATACGTAAATCTCACGCGGGAACAGAAACACATACTAGACTCGCAAGTATCCAAAGACGCAGATAACGATCCGGACCGTTATTCGAAAGAGTACGTGTTCTTTGCGTCGCTGCGAGAGGCCCATAGGTTGAATCGAGACATATTGGAAACTCTGCGACAAAGCAAGGACGGCGTCCCGATCTGCGCCGACGAGTCCTTTTTTCAAAGCTTGCTCGATAGAATAAAGACGGCAAAAGACATTCACGACCACGTATCCAATTGGGGTATGGGACACCTGATGGCCCTGACAGTGAGCGTTCTAGGCCTGCAGCTCGTGGTCACATCGTTAATAGGCTACGGTTACAACGAGTACGTATTGAACAGATACATACAGCGACAAATACAGGCGTTCGACGATAGAAGAAGAGACATTTCAGAGCCGAGAATCGCCAACCGACCGCTTCCACCGAGACCACAGATAGACAACGAATACGAAACGCTACCGCCCCCTTCGCCATCGGTGTACGACGTTCCGCGTAGTCCGGAATCTCTATACAGCGTTCCACCTCCGCCTCGGCCCGTGCAATAATTTTTCACTAACCTAGACGTATCTATAATAAAAATATAATGGCAGCAGTCGTACCAGGAGGAGGTGGTGGTGGTGGTGGTGCTGGTGCAGGGTCGCCGCCGCTCGCCGCAAATAACAATCAACATTCGTGGGCAAACGGAACTCTGCGTCACGCATATCACCAACCCGGCGCGTACACGGCCGAGGCCCCGAGTCCCGTCGAACACGTTGTTGAGGTCGTCCTCAGGGGTTCCTACACGACAAACTACTGGGGTAGTTACGATCGAGACTCGTACGCCGACAACCCGATCGCCTTTAGACCCCACGTACCCAACAAGAGTCTACTCTACCCCTTTTTCAACACGAACGGCGATCCTCACGACGTGCACACGATTCCCTTCTTTCGCGTCTTGTACGCGGTACCCACCTTCTTTCACATTCCCGGAGAAACCCGTCGAATCATCCACGCCGAGAGCGACTGCGTGGAGAACCTGACCGCCAAGTGGCGTCTCACGATGGAACTGGACCCGAACCAAGGAATGCTCCTATTTCGAGTTGGCACGCGCTCCGTCATCGATAACGGATGGGTCCCCTCGCATGCCGTGCCCTTCGATCATGTATTGGCCCGCATGCTCTTTACCGACGAAATAGAGCCGCACCTCGGCGACCTGCCCTACGATTGGGCTCGCGAGTTTAGGGTAGGCTACGACAAGGCCCTGACTCTGATCCCCAATCACGACGAAATCTTTAGCGCGTGCAAGACGATCCTCAGGTCCCCGTACTTTGCAAATACAAAGATATTTGCGAAGACCCTCAACCCATTCACTTCGAGCAGGTCCTCGGTGTGGGACGCGTCGGCGGCCATCATGCTCCTGGCCGAGCGAGGAGTCTTTTACGTTCCGGCTCTCAAGACCAGACTGGCCGAGCGGTACCCGTCGCACACACTGTACGGAACGGTGAACGACGTAGTGTACTCGTCGGCGACTCACGCGGTGGACAAGAACGTTTTGGGCCGATCGCACTATCACCTGCACGAGACAAAGTCTCTTTCGGACGACGTAGCCGAATGTCTCTTGGACTTTGTCGCTCTTCGCTACGTGTGCAAGGCGTACGCCCTCATGCGCGCCGGAATGGTAGTGTCCAACACCAATCTGCCCCGCCTGCTAAACTCGCAGACGGGCCGGCCCGAAGAATCGTCCACGTCGGTGCCGCCGGTGGTGGCCCAACTGTTTCCGCACGTCCTGCCTTTTTTCATCACGGGCGGCAGCGCCGAGAGCGACCTGATGCACATGGAGTACAGCTCGTCGGCCCTCTTTCGCTACTTCTACCATTTTGTGGTCACGGACCCGCTCCCCGACACGGACAGGCGCTTTGCCGTGACGAGGCGCGTCGCGGAGCTCTGGCTGCAAAACCTGGCACCGTACGTGATGCGCAGGGTGATTCTCACACACTTTTTACAAGGCACCGCCGACAACATCGAGACGCAGACCAGAGACGATTTCCACTACATGCGCATCATGAACAATTCGCGAAATCTAAACGAAATCATGGTACTAGTCGACAGACTCCGCAAGGCACTCGGCGTGGCATCTTCGATCGATAACGGAATAAACTTGGCCGTGTACGACGGAGACGCGCGGGTGGTCAAAAAATACCTTAGTCATCTGGGTGCCGGCGGGTCGGGCATCACCGACATGGTGGAAACGTACCACTTTCAACTCCCCATACACACGCACAACGGGCAGAGCCAACACTTGGACGCTCGTCTACCCTACGAGAGGGTGGCATTACCCGACTCTATGGAATCCCTCTGGGACAGGCGACCATCGGCACCGACGCAAGGGCGTGCGGCTCTGGCGCCCCCCCAACAACAACAACAACAACAACAAATCAGCTTCCCGGGACAACTCGTATTGCCAAACAAACTCATTATTTACGCCGCCAAGGTATCTACCGATTTCGTGGCGTCCCAAGTGGACGAAACGGTCGACTACGGCAGGAGACCTGAGAGAGACTCACCCGGCACCGTTGTCGGGACCGAAAACCCACCGCCGCCTCCTTCTCATTCATCACCAGCTCCGGCAGAGCATAGTGACAAGCCCAACAACGAAGTGTTTTACATGCTTACAATCGGGACGCTAGGAGGATTGCTGCTTGGCAGCGGTGTCGTGAATTACCACCAAACAAAAGAAAAACCAGCGACACCACAAACCAGAATCAATTAAATTTTATTTGTACCGCTTTCGATATAATCGCATTATTTCGTCGCTACTCATTTCCGTAACGGCCTTGCGCTTCCCGTACATCCTACCGGTCGTCTCCGACTGCATCGCGGAAGGGGACTTTGCATCTCGTCGTAGAGTAAACAGGTTTCCGGCCACGTTGCGGGCAAGCAGTCTTGCAAAGGGGGAATCGCTGACGACCAGTCCGTTGACGTGCAGTATCGCGTCGGCGACTTCGGAGCTGTTCTTGCCGAGGCTTTGTGCAATCTTGTACGCCAAGTCTTGGGCGTTGCGATTCTCGAAAGCGTAAGGAGCCATTCTCGCCATCAACTCGGTCATGAAGGTGGAAGAAGAGTCCATAGTGGCCTTGGCAGACGTCCTCGGCAGGACGAAACGACTCCTCTTGGATTGGTGGACGTACAACGAACAAATGGGAATTTCAAAGTTTATTCTCAAGAGAGCCAGCACCCGGACAGAGTTTAGTTTTCGTCGAGCCTGCCGAACTCGTCTTCAACGCACAGGACATGAACCTCAAACACTTGTTGCTCGTCGTCGTACCTGCGGTATATCACGTCTTTTCGCCGACACAGACCATGATGGCGACAAACACGCGCCTCGCCACAAACACCTTTTACAACATGAGAAACGCCCTGATCAAAGTACTCGCATACGTGGCCGTTCAAGCGCCGTCCAGGTGCGTCACGCCGTGCGTGTCCGATCTCGCACACTGCAGTCCCTTTGCCAAGCAACTGCTAGCCGACTGGAACCGCGTGTACCGTCAGCGTAAGTACGACGACGAAGGCGACGACGAGTGTCTGGATCTTCAGATCAGGTGCAGATTCATTGAGGCGCTGGGCTACGCGATCAAGGGCGACGTCGTCGACGTGACCGTTGGCATCAAAGACAAGATTACCAATCTAATGCTCCAATTCCTGTACGACGGCACCCTCGACATTTGGGACCAATATAGGCACGTGTGCGACATCAATCGACAGAGGAGAGAATTAAATCACATGTTTGATTACGCGAATCGGTGTTTCGAAATCCTATGCGAGGTAAAGTCGTGGATCAAGGGACATCGTCTGGTCGAGGCCTTCAAGGACCTGTGCGGAGCCAACCCCCGCAAGAGCTTCCGAGACTTGGAAAGCGTGGTGTCTCTCTTCCAAGACCTGGACGCCTTTGAAATTCGAGACGTAGCCGAGCAAGCGGACGGAGTTCTCGCCGACACGAGCCGTCACTTAAACTGCGCCGAGATGGACTTTAGCCAGTCCGTCAAAGAGTACGCTGCGCACGTATCGCTCGACGATTTTGTCAGAAACGAGGCCGAATACGCCAAGCTATACTTTCGAGTCGTTCACGATTTCTACTGGCGGCACAAGCAAAAGATGGCCAACGTCAATTACACTTACTGTCTCGACAATCTCAAGGTAGACGGAGCCGATGACCCCTATTATCCCCTGCAGAAACCGATCGAAGAGCTCGTCGAGGTCATGAAGTCTCTCGCGGCTCGACACGTAGAGTACAAACGGGTCTACTTTTCTCGAAATTGTCCCTGTAAACGGCACCGCCCAGAGCAGCAAGACGATGAACAAGACCGATGTTATCTATTTGACCTCAACGAGTACGCCGAGTGCCAGGAAACGGCATCCGTCCTCGAACTACACTCGATCCTCGGCTACTGCGATTCGGACGACTGCCGCTGCAAAACGGACGAACTCCTGTACAGCAAACACCTGTTGTACAAACAAAAGCGCTGTCACTTTTGGTTCATAGAACTCGTGTTGGAATTTCCCGTACGCGAGCACGTTCTGAATCTGGAATACACCAGATTGTAGATGGGCAAGGAGGGGTGGGACAAATATCGTCACGGAGATTTTGGGTCGTAAAATTCAAAGTCGTCCTCTTTTTCCTCCACGACGACGACCTTGCTGGTGTTTTGCAAGACGCCCACGTGCGAAATGTCGAGACCAAATGCAAAGTTGGTTGAAGTCCAGCCCCTCTTGCGTTCTTCGCACAGCGCCGACTTGACGAGCACCTTTTTGGGGTTCTCGAAACAGGCCGCCGAGAGGCGATCTCTCGACTTGCCAATGTACGATCGATTCAGAGAAGCAATTTTGTTTGGGTCTCGCGTCAGCATGTTGATGTACAAACGAATGTAGGCCAATAAAACGTTATCCTTGTTCGAATCGGCATCCAACACGTTCTTGAGACTCTTGTACAGGTGAGAATAGATGCGCCTGTTTGTTCGACACAATACAAACAGCGAAGACATGTGATCCAGTGGATCGATATAGTCTAGGTTCTTCAAGACCTACCGGGTAAACTGAGGGCAGAGGTTGTTGGTAAAGTACTCTTGCGGAATGACCAGGACCAACTGCTCGTCTTCCGTCAAAAGGGCGCAGTCCAACAACTTTTCAACCACCACATCGCATCCGCTAAAGTCGACGGCGACCTCGTTCGCGAGACGAAAGTAGACCGGATTAAAGTCGCCGTTCTTTACCCTCTTGCCGTTAAACAGGGTGTACACAATCTGCTTGCCCTGATCGAGGGCGTCCACTTGCAGGCGCGACCGACCGGCCGCCCTCTGCATAAACACCTGGATCGCGTTTTCACAGTCTCCTTCGCGCTCGTCGGGCTTGAGGTCCCCGTCCTTCACGTTGCGCATCAGATCTTTACAGGCCTTTTCTCGATTGTGTGAAGAGTCTAGATAGTCTTGGGTGAGTGGAGAGGTGATGTTTTGCGCCACCACTTCGCCCAGTACGATTCCCACTTGGGCAAAGGAAAACATCACGGTGCAAAACATGGCGGTGAAAAAATCCACGCCGCAAGCGTCGTCCACGTACTCGTCGTATTTGGGGGGCACGCGCATGTCCTCGTCGCAGTACGATATCAACACGAGCGTGTGGTGCAGCACGATCCTAAACATTTTGCGAGTGTAGTAGCGCAGGCTCGCAATCTGTTCCATCGCGTCGGGTGGGTCGCGATCGGTTGACACCAGAGTAGAGTGCACGACGGGGTCTAGGGGTGCCGCCACCGAAACGTCGTAAAATAGACAGCCGTCGTCAGTGGCATACTCGTACGTTTTCAATAACGCCTCTAGGGAGGGCAGACTACTGTTGGCATCCGGCTCCAGAGTCTGTAAATAGGCCTTTCGAATGTTACCCACTACTCTCCTGATTCTCTCCATAGATAAAATATGCGATGGACGGTATAAAGAGGGTGGGTTCGAAGCACCAATATATTCCAACCAAAAAGAATGCCGAGAGCGGTGGTGGCATAAGCTGGAGCGTCGTCTATCTGGCGTCCAGCGTCGGATTCCTTTGCAGCTTATATTACGTTCATTACAAAAATAGGCGGAGGTTGTTGGAAACCTGTCGATCCTACAGACACCTTTGCGAGCGCAAAAACGCCAAGAAAAACGCCCAGATACTGACGGACGAGCAACTGCTCGAGATTCTAGACGGGCTCGCGTACGTCAAACTCAGAATACTCGCCAGCGACCCAAACAAGCTCAGAAAACTCGTTTATAAAGAAAATAATGTGGACGCAATATTCAAACATGCACCATTCTCTGTGTAACATAACGGCCGACGGTTACGTCTACAAGCACGGGCGGCTCATTGGCTACCCGAGCTGGTTCGTAACCGAAGAGTACGACAAGCGTCACATCGAGTGTAGGGTGGTCGATACCTCGGGCCTTCTCAAATCCGACCTCGAAGACTCGATGCGCCGAATGTTGGCACCCGACGTCATCCTGTCGCCCTACATCGACCGATGGGAGCAGAAACCGCCCGTGGTAGCCGTCGACGGAGAGTTTGTCTCACGAATTTACAGTGACCTCCGCGAGCTCAGAAACTCGGCCGCCTTTGTCGGTTTCGAAGACGCCTTCGAGCAGAGCCTCGTAAAAAATCTCCCCGACTGCGACGTAGTCTTCGATTTTAGATGCGTCGACCTGGCCTTTTCACTGTCCACCACTTACAAGACGGACCTCTTTCAATTTTTCTTCTACGTGCTCGTTCCCGTCTTGAGAAACTGCATCGTCCACGCTCAACTCACGCTCGACAACAACGAGTACGAAAACAGAACATTCTGACACGCGTCCAACGTCCTCTACTACTTTCTGGAAAACCTAGTCTACCATCTCCTCACCAAAAATTCCTCGCGCAACAACGGACTCGCATCCCTCGAAATTGTAGACAAGTGCAAGCCCAGGGTCGACGACGCCAAAATCACCAAAAGCGTGCTCCAGCCCGTCTACGTCCGCAGAGCCATGACCGAGGCCTTTCGCCTCTCCTCGTGGGTGGGCGACGGATCCGTCGACTCCAACACACTCTGCATCCGCGTGGGCCATCTCAAGGCCCCGAGCACAGTCGAGATACGAAACGTAAACGCGCCCGTCTCGTACGTAAAGTACAACTCGGAATGTCGTTCGGAAGCCTATTTTGGCTCGGCAGCCACCTTTGTACTCGACGTACCCAACGACCGAGTCTTCAACTGGGCGGTCGTCAAGTGCAACGAGGCGCACGTCGAGGGGCTCCACTTCCCCATACCCGCCATCTCGGGTAGCCACACCGATCCCGTGTACATAAACTACCTAGACACGTGCGCCTCTAGCATCCGCGTGCTAGACATGGGCTACTTTACAGTGCCCGCCTTCTTTGGAAAACACGAATACAGCCAAAAGTTTACCTCGCTCGAGTATCTCCGCTGCGGCAGCCTGCAAAGCGAAAGCTGGTACGCGATGCTACACGAAAACACCTCGCCCGTGGCCTTCGAGTGGAACAACATCGTGAGGATTCTAGACTCGCGTACTCAAAAGCCCTGCGCCCTAATCAAACTCATTTCGGACCACACGACCCACATTGGCCTCACTCACCCCGATGACCTATACTGGCTAACTCCAGAACTCGACGCAAATTCCTGGACCTCGGCGTCCTTCGTAGACATACCGCCGTACGAGTTGCACCGCGAATATAGCGCTGGCGGCGACGTAGAAGAAGACTCGAACATAGTTATCATCACGCGAGACCGCTGGCCCTTCGTCAATCTTTTCAAGGTCAAGATATCCGTCGTAGAAGGGGGGCCACTCTGCAAGTATCTCGACTCGTGCATCTTCAAGCGCGACACGCCGCTCCTACCTCACTTGCAAACCTTTCACGTGCGGTGTCCCATAGACATGTTTACGCGCATATGCACCAAACACCTCAAGGGCGGCGAGCGACTACAAGAACTCACCGTCTACTGTGAAACCAGATTCTGCGACAACAGATACATTCAAATCATAAATCAAATATGCAAAACCGCCACGCGCCTGCGATCCCTGTCCATCTACAGCAACCCCTCGACCACCGCAGAGTATATTCTCAACAACATCCAGAGTCAAAGTCTCCAGTCCCTCTATCTTCTCTCCAACAACATTAGCGTACCTGGCATGAGCGTTCCAGTCATGTACGGCGAGTCCGAACTCTCTCGCAAAATTTGCGTCGACCTACTCAAAAAGTCCTTTCCGAATTTGCGCTACTGTCTATGCGCCTTCAATCACATGTACAACATGGACCTGTCACCCACGCCCGCTCTGTTGAGGCAAAACTTTATTAATCCGCCCACGCCCATATCGTCTGTACGAGAAGAAAACGAAGATACGTACCTGCCGGCAAAGAAGCCTCGTCCTCCGCCCAGACAACAGCAAAGGCCCGTAGAGCCACCCAAACAATCCAACATGTCAGAGACTCTCTTGGAACAAGACTTTATTCCACCACCCAGCATTTCGACAACTTCGATTGAAGAATTTAAAACTCCGGACCCACCCTTATCGTCCACCACGGAAACTCCTCTGATCAGCGAAGTAGACAGCGTTAAGAACTTTCCATCGTCCGAAGACGGCAACAGTATTAACCTATCCAATCTCGGCAACAAACCCTCCATTTCTACAGTCTATGCAGATGGCGCCGTCTACTCCGACACGTCGGTAGAGGCTAAAAGAGTCTTTGAAAACGACCAAGTCGGTCGAGACGTGGTGCAATCGATGCAACCCAAGCCCACCTTCCCAGTCAACCCCTATTTACTTAAAGGAACGGCACAAGAAGAATACGACGAAGACATTTAAAATAATAAAGTTTAATTATTTGCCTCCGACACCAGAGAAGCGGTCTACGTCCCGTCGGACAAGAGGGCGGCCGTGCAGCCTTTCCGCAAGTCTCTCTTTATTGACGAAGACCGGGTGTTTGATCCACCGCTGACCGACCGGGAAGTTAGCATTCGCCTCAACGACGACCGAAGAGGAGGGGGAGACAGGTTCGTCTATGCCTTCGAGATCGACAATCGACTCGTCGAGGAAACGAACCTACTATTCGCCAGGCACGTGCCTCAACTACTGGACGCTTCGCTATTTGTGCCGCACGAAGCGGAAAAACTCGTCTACCCAATCACAGACTCTTATCCGGCCGTCTGTTGGGTGACGCCCATCTTTTGCCTGTGCGCCTTTGCCGTTCTGTTTTCGAGCGAGTATGCGAATAATAAAAATGACTAATGAAACCAACAACGTCTACAGGGTCATGCTTCAGAGCATTTACTTATATAACCGAGACTTGCACGATCGACTATCCGACGTTGAGAATGGTTTGATAGTCGTTGGGATCTTATCAATACTTCTGTTTTTTGCTGTCGTTTTTCTCACCTTTCTCGTATACAGAGAGGGCCCGTCTTTGATACATAATAGTAAATAAGAAATGGAACTACCGGTTCTCGAGCGATTAGACTTTTGGCAGGCGGACACAGAGCCGTCGCCTTCTGCATTCGGAGACTACATCGACGTCGGTTTGGACGTGTGCCGCTCCATAGACCCCACGATCCTGGTCTACGTGTCCCGGTACTTTGCGGAAAATCACCACGTCCAAGATCCGCCCTGCGAACAGGTAGACGCCAAAGACATCGTCCTGGTGTTTACCTTCAAGGCCACGACCACCGTGGACGACGACACGCGCTACAAGATGACGATGGTCGTAAACTTTGTGAACGCCTGTAGAGACGTCGTAATATCCGACATGATGTACAGCCGACGGCAGATTTTTCTACAACTGGAATATAAAAAGAAACTGTACGGCGGTCGTCACAAGTTTACAAAGACTCTGGGCCTGATCGACTACGTACTCAACGGCTACCTCAATTCCAAATCGGGATTTTACAAAATTTGCTACGATTATTACGACGTGTCCAAAGAAGACCGCGTAACAAAGACGATAAAGTACGTGGAGGGTCTAAAGTACAAGGGCGTCTACAAGCAACAGGATTTTGAAAAATTATCATCTTCGTGTGGCGAGCGCAAGTGGATGAATTTGAGAAACGCCGTCATTTGCAACGGCGTCGACACGAACAAGTACTATTGTTACGTCACATACCTCGGTTGGGACCGATATGACTTTTACATAGTGCCGAGATAACCTTGACAGAAGACTACCGCCGTCTACGAAAAAAAATAGAATCGCGAAATACTCTACTCATCTACCCTCGCCTCCCCCCCTACACCGTCCACGCATGGTGTGATATTACGTGAGCGGCTCTCATTCGTCGGCTGATAACACGTGGGCTTCTCCGACGCGACTGCTTGTACTTACAGCAAAGTTAACCCTACCCTCTCCCCCCACATCGCTTCGAGCCAGCCCGAGAGTAGCACCATGTCCATCCTGAAGAAAATTTCCACCGCCGACCAGTGGGCCTCCAACTACGAGAATCTTCAGAAGATGTTCTCGTAAGACGATTTTTTTAAACCCTACGTGGATGTGCCAAAACATCTCGGCGCCGCCACGAAGAACGTCCTCCAATATTTTATAGAGTGCGGGCACATTGTCTCCGGCAATGACAACTGTTTTATCAAGAACTTTGTGGTCGCCTTCGCGAACCCAACCGTCGACCCGGTGGATCAACGCATAGTCGACGTGATTAATATCATAAATGCGTGCCATTATCTGAATGTCTTTGAGTTGGCGGTGACAAAGTACTATCTCTTGATATTTGTGTGGATCGTGCCGTCGAAACGGACGGATGCTGTCGGGCTGCGGAGAATACTCTGTTTTTTACACAGCGTCATCACCAGCTACGTGGGAAACCACCACGTCGAGTGGAGCGAAGACCGCGACGTGTTGGCCCCGCCGCCCCCGTCCACGATCCGCATTTACGAACTGGACTACAGGGGGTTTTTGGAAGTGGTGGACACTGACGTTTTCGTGGCCGAGTTGAGAAGCCAGCTCAACCGGGAGCGTCCATGGACGACCCTGAGGAAACTAGTCGTGAGACACGACGGCACTCCAAAATATTATATCGAGAGGGTACGCAACTACGACCGTGCGGTGATTTACTAGGAAAATAAAAAGAAAACACTCGCAAACCAGAAACTGTGTCTTTATTCCCACAAAAAACCAATCGCCCGGGTGGAAACGGGCGCATTCGTTCGTCTTTTCGGAAGGTAGTAAAGTTGTTCCCAACGCGTAACAATAGGCGCGGTAAAACGCTTTTCGAAATGGGGAAACACCTGCGCAGCGCAATTTTTGCTTTATACTAAGTCTTATATCGACCTTAGCACATCTCAATGTCAACGCTCTGGGACCAGGTGCATTCGTCTCTAGCTCTCCGAACAACTAGACTTCTGGAGGCGTTACCTAAGGCGGGAGGTAAAACATTCGCTTTAAAATTAAAAATGCATAAAGTCGTTTCCAACGCGTAACAATAGGCGCGGTAGAACGCTCTTCGAAAGGGGCAAACACCTGCGCAGCGCAATTTTTGCTTCATACTAAGTCTTATATCGACCTTAGCACATCTTAATGTCAACGCTCTGGGACCAGGTGCATTCGTCTCTAGCTCTCCGAACAACAGACTTCTGGAGGCGTTACCTAAGGCGGGAGGTAAAACATTCGCTTTAAAATTAAAAATGCATAAAGTCGTTTCCAACGCGTAACAATAGGCGCGGTAGAACGCTCTTCGAAAGGGGCAAACACCTACGGAGCGCAATTTTTGCTTCATACTAAGTCTTATATTGACCTTAGCACATCTTAATGTCAACGCTCTGGGAAAAGGTGCATTCGTCTCTAGCTTTCCGAACAGCAGACTTATGGAAGCGTTACCTAAGGCGGGGGGTAACCTAGGAACCCACCACGTCGAATGAAGCCAATACTGGGACGTGTTGGCCCCGCCGTTCCCGTCCACGATTCCAAAGTACGAACAGGACTACAGGGGGATTTTTGGAAGTGGTGGACACTGCCTTTTTTTTTCGTGGCCGAGCTCGGAACCCAGCTCAACCGGGAGCGTACGTGAACGACCCTGCGGAAACTAGTCGTGAGACACGCCGACACTCCGAAATATTATATCGAGAGTGTGCGCAACTACGACCGTGCGGTGATTCACTAGTAAAATAAAAAAAAAACACGCGCAAACCAGAAACTGTGTCTTTATTCCCACAAACACCAATCGTCCGGGTACCATGGGCTCGATTGAATAGTATCGACACGTCAGGCCGCCGGCGACGCTTCACAGGTGGGAGGGGCTGAGCTTGATACTATTGTAAAAATATTCTCGTGTTTATTATTCTCAAAATGAAATGAGCTCGTGCCGCGTAACGTCCTCTACCGTTGCTCGATCGGGCAATGGGATCCGGAACGTAGAGCGATGTTTGGTGACAGGCGTAGCGAGTCCACCACAGAGGGTTTCCGGTGGAGGAGGCCGACTTAACGGCCAAGAGGACGTAGGTGCTGTCGTGAGCGCCGACGACCGAAGATCCCTTGAGTGGTATGGGGAAGACGACCTTGACCGTCCTGGGCTCGGTGAACTCTATAGGTTCCTCGTCGCGCCCCAGCCGTATCTCGACCACCTCCTTGCACATGGTCACGGTGCTATCTTCTTGGGAATCGTCGTCGACAGTCTTCAAAACTACGTCCGCGCACTTTTCCACCTTCCAGACGTATTCTCGACCGCCGACATCGGTCAGTTGGATCGACCGAAGGTCGCACATTATTTAGATCTTTTCCACCACGGCAGATATTTTGTCGACGAGTCCTGATTCCATTAGAAGACATACACGCACCACGTGGACTCCGCGCACGCCCTGAGTCAGGAGGTGATCTAGCGGAATGACAGCCGCCTTTAGGAAGGAGAAGTGCTCAAACACGCTAATGTGCTCCTTTATATAGTCGGTGTTCTTTTTCAGCACGTGACAGAGTTCTGGGAAAGGGACGTACTTGACGGCAACGTCTTTGAGCTCTACCGTCACCACAATCTGCTGCATGTAGGATACGTACTTGAGGTCGGGATGCTCGGCGCACGTCTTTTGCGCGATGTGTACGAGCGCCTCGACTTTGGCGAGCGGCTGCGTGTCCTTTCGCGTGTGAAGCGACACGACACGCCCCATGCCGCCGACTTCTCCGTTGATCTTGGCGGCGATGCGTTTGAGTCTGTGCGACGAGTTGTCGTTCATGAGCGCGATGCGGAGAATGCCTTCGCCCGATTCCGTTTCGCAGTGATACACCGAGTCCAGTCCGCACTTCTTGACGACGTTATCGTAGACCTCTAGTTTGGACTTGTTTAGCCTCATAAAGTCCGCGAGCTCCTTGGCACTGAGGGACTTATCTCCGTCGAATTTCGTGGCGATGGGCACGTTAATCAGAAACTGGAGACATTCGGTGCTAAAGAGAGCCGAAGCGCCAAATCTTCCGTCAACGTTGCACGTTATGTAGTCGAGTATTTTGTCCAACCCGGAGACGCGCTTGTCTTCCACATCGCAAAGCGTTCGCACCGGCATGTTTTTATATAAATTAAAAACCAATTATGGAGTATGTCGTAGGGCTGCTTTCTTCTCTGCCTCCCGCGTATAATATACTGAAGAGGAAATTTAAAGGACTACCCGTATTTGTGTACATATATTCGAAAGAAAACCAGTGCGTTTTTTGGGATAACGTGGGTATGCGGTGGAACTCTCTAAATAATAGTTTATACCTGATGAGTGACGATTACAGTCCGGACAACCGCGGAACGACCGTCCTACTTTCGCCGGGCGAACTGGAAGTCGTGCACTCGAAGCGGGACAAGACAGCCGACGCGTACGTCCCTACGCACGAGAGCTCGCCTTATGCGAGCTCTCGGCTGCGAGGAGAAAATCTACGACGTCGTCTGGAATGGCGGTCAGCGCGTCGTCTACACTTCCATGGACCTGTTTCGAATGCTATACAACAAGGGCGTCTTTATTTGACGTCAAAGTTTGGAAAGTTGAGCGAGCACTTTAACAACCCGTTGAGCAGGCGCCTCGGAAGCCTGGCTCTGTACTCGTAAGGAGTCACGTCCGCCGTCGTCGGTCCGTAAATATGTAGCCACACCGAGTCTCGCTCGTCGCTTTCCGACGCCAATCTTCGGTTGGACGCGACGTCGTGGGGGCTTCGTCTCGCGTCGGGCGCGTACTTTACCATGTCCACCGGTACGTTTCGCGGTTATAAATAACCCAAATTTCTGTTCATTGCAAACACGACAATCATGTTATCGTCGTGCGAGCGCCGCTTGTACGTTTCGTAATGTTCTCTGCGTACGCATCGTCTGATTCCTTTTCCGTAATTGCCGCATATTGCCTGCCCCGTGCATAGAGTCGAGCAGTCTCCGTCGTTGACGCAAGACACGTATTCCTTATCGCAATCCATATACTTTTTTGTTTGAAGAAGAGATGACCTTTAAAATTACTATACTCAAGGCTTCGGAAATAAACGGAGTCTATTTTCTGTGGGCTATGATACTGCTAGCATTTAGCGTTCTGGTTCTTTCGCTCACAATGTGCCGCGTCCTGTTTGCCCAAAGAAGAAAACGGAAACCGAAAAAGGAATTGAGTAAACGGGACAAGCTCGTAAACAGCATTAATAACAACAGCGACTTTTCGGACGACTTGTACGAGAACGTTCTATAAATAAAAATGGACATGTTTAGGAGTGCATTCCTGCCTTCTTCGCGAATCGACAATTACAACAATCCCCACAGCACCACCACGGCCGCAACTCCCCCTTTCAATACGATTGTGCATACAACTACGGCTCCCATGACCACTATTACTACTACTGCAACTACAAGTACTACTACTGCTACTACTAGTAGTAGTACTAGTACGAACCACAGACTAGACACCGTCCCACTGACGACACCCGACCAAAGAAACGTAGCATCTAATGCGACCATAGTCTACGACATGATGCTGGCATATTTCTGGAAAAACACCGACAAGAACAAGCGATCCGACATTTACGACAGTCTCACTCTCCGGAACGCGGTGACTTCCGCGAGCGACCATCGAGCCGGTAGCGAACGTCTCTTTAGAAAACACGTTTACGAGGTTTTGGGCAGAACCTTTCCCTGGATCCTTAGCGTCGATAACGTCCGCGTCTGCGTCTCGGACCAGAGATCCGTACTGCCCATCGAGATCCTCATTCCACGCAGGGCGGCCTACACCAACGAGAGCGCAGACTTGGCTTTTGTCGGGCGCGTCCTATACGACCAGTACAAATCGGTGATTGATCCGTACGATCACGTCACGTATTTGGTTAGGAATCACCCCAAGCTCGTGGAACGCTACCCCATGTTCTGGTCCTACGTGTTTCTCAAAAACGTTCCGGCGTACAACGATTACGTGGAAGGCGACTGGAGCGACGAGAAGACAATCTTTTCGAGTCAGACCTATCAGGCGGGCTGGTTGAATGCAGACGCAATAACAATGCTGGCAAGCACAGTCACGAATCTGCCCTTTGGCGGAACGGGTGGCGTCGGCGAAGAGCCCGTAGCCCTGGGCGTGCGCGCCATGTACAACCTGGAGTTATTTAGTTCTGCCTACAACGGAGACTACCTGTTTACGGCCGCCGCCATCCGCAACGCGTACAAGTTTGCCTACGACTCGTGCCTCTACGTTCCGCGCGGCGTGGCCACGGCCGAGCTCCGTTCGCTAAAGAAGAGGGAGGTCCTTCTGGGCGTGCGGCAACCCACCATCTCCGACGTGGTCAACGACATCAACAACGTCAAGACGTCGTCCGTCATGGTCTACCTGGACGGAACCGTGAGAAAGAAGCGCGGCGGCGGCATCGCGAGTGGCGGCGTGGGTTGCCTCAAGGCTTCCGGCCTGCAAGAGGACGTGGTGGAGAAAATTGTCGAGAGCGTCGAGTCGACCGTCAAGACCATACTACCCCGACTGTGCGAGACGATAGGAATTCCGAGCGTGATTGCCAACGCCATGACGGCAACGAAAAAGATTCGGCTACTAGACGTGCTGCGCACCGTGGACAACGTCCTCTTCCAACACAGCGACTGGGAAGAGAGAATAAACAGGGGTCTTGCCGCGATTCCGTCTCTGATCAACAACATAACCAACGAGCCGATCGTCAGCTTTGTGCCGAGCAAAACGGCATACACGCACGTACCCACAGGCAGCACCCTCGAACTACCTGGCTTTGACAACTCGATTGTGCTCTCCACTCATCTCGATCCCGAAACAAACAAGCGCTTCTGTCCCCTCAAGTTCATTTTACAAGAGCCCTTCCTCTATCTAAACAAGGGGAGCGGGCGTTACTTTACCCACTCGAGTGGAGGTCACCCGATGCCCTTCACCCAGGTAGAGGGATTACGCATACTGTATCACTTTCTCGTCCAATAAAAAAAAACACAACCTCCATTATTTGGCGTGACCTTGTGTGATGAGAGTACTTAAGCGTCGCCCTTCTACACACACAATAAACGTATTGACACCATGGGTATCCGAAATCTTTGGAATACACTCAACGCAGTTTGCAACCGCGCCGTCGAGGAGGAACTGGCACCGTTACTCGAGTCTCAGTTACAGCTCTTGGACGACCCCGGCAGTAACGTCGAGACGGCCACGAACCTCGTTTTGCGGACGTATTTTTCGCCTACGCCGTCTGCGCGTCACTTCGACTATGAGAGCGTGACGTCCTCGTTCGTGATCGGAGAGTCGGCGCGCATTCAAGTCGTCGTCGACGGTAACATTTTTCTACACCACTGCAAGCACTCGCTGACGGACCACCATCGCAAGACGTTTGCGGACAAGATCGATGCCGCACGAGCGATCGCCGACCGAGAGGACCGAGAGCGAGCGTGGGAAGCCTTGAACCTCGAGATTATCAAACACTACGTTGGCGAGACCAACGGAGATCTGGTTGGCGATTACGTCGAAGACTATATCGAAGACGACGCGTTTGTTCTTCGAGATTTGGACTGGGACAAGGAGTACGAGGCGAGACCGGGCGAACGCTGCATCCGATACGACGCCTTCTTCACGACGGTGTTTCATTGCATATCTAGGACGGTCAAGAGGGTCGTCAAGGGGCTGTCCCTAAACAGGCGTGTGGAAGTTGACGTGGTGGTGGTGTTTGACGGAATGTCGCCGACGGTAAAGTGGCCCGAGCAGTACAAGCGTCGCAGTAGAGAGCTGGCCAACGTCATCAAAAACTCGTCTGGCGAGGACACCAAGCGAGTTCGGACCATCGAAAATTCGAGACTGCAGTCTGTCCTGAACGGAAGGCTCAAAAACTTGGCACGCTACGGCAAAGACGCCATGGCCACAATCTGCCGATTGACCGCGGCATCGGACGTGATGCAGCACGTCAGGGAATATGCCACGCTTCTCGAGAACCCACTCTACGCCAAAGAGGTGATTGACGGCTACTCGAACGAGTCGGCTGCAGCGTACCAACTCTCGTCCTTTACGATCCTGCCGCCGTTCTACGTGGGGGAAGGCGACGTCAAGGTCGTGGACTCTTTAATGTGTCCGCCGCCAAACGACGAGCGCTGGGACGTGTCCGTCGTTGTCACCGACGATTCGGACATTCTCCTCGGGGTAGCTGCGGTCGTGGAAAAGATTCCCTCGCGAGACGTCTACGTGTATTCGGCCCGCCAGTACAGCGAGAGTAAGAAGCGACAGGACGAACACAGGTTCGAGTTTGGCGGCGTGCAACACGCCGTGTCTCTGCTGGACAAGTCTCTTCCCAGTCGTCAGGCGGGTTACTACCACATCAAGGACGATTTCTTTACTCGCGCTGTACGCGTCAGTAGTTCCGATCTTCACCCGCTGTCGTTTGTGGTGCCAATCTTGCTGTACGGCGGCTACGAGATGCTCCCGTTTATGATAAGCTCATCTAAAAAGGTGGACGGCAAGAAGGTGGACCTGTTTCGCGCAATGATGAACGCCGCAACGAAGGAGACTAGCTTCTTTGACGTTTTACTGGCGGCGGTCGATGCCGCGGCACCTATGGAAGGGTCCACTACGCGGAGGCGAGCGGCCGCAATGTCCAAGGACTGGCCCAAGGCGAACGAGCGTCGGCAGAAAGTAGAGGAGATTGTCACGAAATACCTGAAGCTGCTTCAGTACACCGCGCTCTACACCACGCAGCAGGACCGGCTAGCGTGGTACGTAAAGCCCGTAGAGTTTGTGTACGAAGACCGCGTGGTAGAGAGGGACGCGACAACAAACGCTTTCGTCACGCGACCGATCACGACCATGGGGCAGAACAAGGCGTGCCGCGTGAGTCTCGCCGACGTTGCGAGCGTCATAAGGGCCCTAAAGGCCAGCGACGCGTTGGAATCTGCGGTGGACATACGAGCTTACGTTATCGAATCTAGCGGCGAACACCTTGCGGTTTCCAGCGCCATCAAGGCGCTTTCGGCGCTCTACATGATGGGTGCTATGGAGTTTGATGACGACTACGACAATTGGTCGGACGTGGAAGCCCTTGCTGCCGTCTACAAGTGGTACGAGACCCGCTGTCTGTGTCCCTGCATCAAGACGATGGATCTACGACGCGTCTTGTGCATCTTTAGACAGAGCAGCGACTGGTCTCGCACGTTCACCACTAGCCTCATCAGACGGGCCTATAAGAAGAACAAGCGGCGACTGAGCAACCTTCGATTTCCTAGTTTCGACGCCATTTACAACGACATGTTGTGAATAAAAGAACGTTTGTTTGGACACACACACACACAGACGCACACACATAGAGACACAGATGTATAGCAGCGTGCAAGCTAGCGTAAGCGTTTATTTTAGGCAAAGCAGACAAACACAAGCGAAAGCGAGTCACTTCTTGTAATACGACACTTTGTAAATGCCATAGTCGTTGGTGGACGTAATGTTTGACTTTGTAACATCTTTTAATATCTACAATTTCTGTATAGTGATGTAGTAGAAACAGTCGACGAGCCTCAAGACGACCAGATTGTGTAGACACATCCAATGCTTCTCGCAATAAAGGCGATCTGACACATACTGTCCGTCTTCCTTGGGTTTGATTTTGGCCACGAGCGCCGGTAGAGAGGTGGTCACCTCGTAGGTGCCGTGGTACGTGACTGGAATCACGTCGAAGAAGGATTCTTGTTCTTCCAGGGGATCGAAAGTGTAATCGAGTGGCAAAGTGGTCGTCTTGTCGTTTACATAGCTTTGCAGAACGTGGTGGAGAAAGGGTAGAATTGCATGCACGTTGCGATGCGCCGACGAGTGACGGACGTAGAGGTAGACGTAGTGCTTGGTGCATATCACGTCGTGCACCTTGAGATCGCGCAGCACGTTGATGAAGTTTATGCAGTCCACCACCACTCGGTTGGCGTCCTTGTCCCTGTATGAAAAGACGAGTAGATAGTGGGACGACGAGCTGTCTTTCTGACAACACTCTGCTCCCTCTACGACCGATGGGACGTTGTTTTGAATAAAGAAATTTGCGATAGCGATCCAGATTTTATAGGGTATCGATACCGAAAGGTCCAGTTCGCAATGGAGATAGTCTCGCAGGGTCCTCATTTTTTGTTGCGAAAAGATATCGACGAACGTGACCTGTTTCAACATTTTACTCCCTCGATCGTTCAAATCAGTCACCGAACCTTTTTGTTAATGTATATGGGGGCGTTGGCGGTTTTTTATTTCAAATGCATATGGGCGCGTTGCTGTCGTCGTCCTTGCTGTGAGGCGCGGACGTGGATGGATTGGAGAGTAGCGGCGCCATCATCGTGGAGACGTCTTCCATGGTTTTACGGAGCTTGTCTCGCATCGAGTTGGACAACAGGTCGTCGCTGTCGCATATCAGTCTGTTGAGAAACTTTGTTTCGACCGGAACGATGACTTCCACGTCGTCGGCCACGGACCACCTACAACGGGCTAGGAAGAGGCGCAAGACCGTCGCCGAAACAAACTGCCCCCTAAACAGGTTGTAGCAATTAGACACAGAGGCAAAAGCCTCGAGTAGTTCCTTCTCGAGAAATTTCTTGTTGATGACGCTAATCTCGGTCTCGTCCTCGATAAAGAGCTTGATGAACATGTTCAAAAAGTCGGCTAGTACGCGTTGGTCCACCTCGCACGTGGATATGGCCGCCATGGCGCACTTCGCTCCGTTGGCGTCGCGCGTAGTGTGCATGGCAGTAGACATGGACGTGCACCACGAGATGATGGACGACGACACGCTAGGCGAGATGTGGTGTTCCAGACAGTTGGGCGACTGGACCCAGAGTAGAAAGTCGTTAAAGAAGCGCGAGTCGTACAGGTAGGTGTTTTCGCCGCGGTAGCTCCTGCAGAAACGCGTGTGATAAAACAGGTTGGTGGCCATCCGAAATAGCGCCGTGTTTGAGTAGGTGGCAATTTCTTCCTGGCGCGGAGTGGGTATGCCCTTGGTCATCTTGAGGCACTGTAAGGTGGCCCCAAACATGTCCGAGTCCATCATCTCAAAGTTTAGGCACTGTAGAAACAGACCGAGGTTACGGGGCGAGACGCAACAGGCCTGGCTGTAAAATTTGTTGAGCTCCTGCGTGCCCTGGTCCGACTGTTTGTGCACTTCGACGAAGCGAGAGTCCACGCGCCCGTTGCTCATGCACTCTTCTATGATGGAGGCGATGTTAAGGACCGACACCTCGGTGGCCGGCGCCTTCTCCTTCTGCAGGGCTAGCACGTAGTGGTTGGTACGCGGCACGGGGATCGTGTCGGAACTCTTCATGATGAGCTCGTTGTGGTCACGCAGCGTCGTAGAGATGGCCGGATCGATGATGTTGACGTCGTCCGTGACCCGCTCGGCCGGCATGACGGTCCGGAGCGTCATGTAGTCGGTGTCGCAGCGGGACACTCCGTTCTCGACGTTACTCGTGTACAACCTGTTGCTGTCTTCGACCAGGAGGTTGATGACGTCCTGTGGCTTGTTGTTTTGCGAAAACTTTACGCGAATGGCCCCGACAATGTTTTCGTTGACGGTGTGTGGCTGCGTGATCCTGTGCACGAGGCTGAGACCGTTGGCCACGTCGAGCCAGTTGTGGCCCATGGCGCTCTCAAACTGAAAGATGGGGTTGCACTTTACGCGCACCGCCGCGTAGTTGCACAGGGATACTAGCATGACCGCCGTAATCTTGGCTGCCGTCCTTGCGCCCACCGCCATACCGCGAGTCGCCTCGCGCGCATGGGAAAATATCTCTTCGATGTAGAGGAGTAGCAGGCGCAAAATGGCAGTAGCGTACGCGTCCACGTACGGCTTCAGATCCCTGATGACGCGCTGAGTGGTCGACGAGGAAGAGGTTTTCCTAAGTATGTTGAGACTGTTTCGTACGTATTCGATTCCCATTACGCAGTGAAATACTGTATTGTCATTCAGGAGCGTTTGGATGGCCATCTGATCCATGTCGACCGTCATCAGTATGTTACTACCGAGCTCGAAAACGCGAAAGAGCATATCTGCAACCGGTTCCACATCTCCGTTGGTCAGGAGCGTCGTGCGCGCCTTGGTAATGTGCTGCATGAGTTTCTTGGACGAGTAGCCGAGTAAGGTCGACGTGTCGTTCGGGAGCGTGGGCACGTATTTATCGCCATCTCTCCTGTAAGACACGTTTTGATTTCCCCGCTGCCGGAATACGGGTAATAAAATATCGGTGGCGTCTTCGTGATTCACCGAGTGTTGACATCGTCCCTTTTTCAACAGGTCTAAAAAATTTTCTGCGACAGACATTTTTATAATAAACAAAATTGCTACCGCCTATGGGAGGTCGACTCCGCTCCCAGTCGAGGTCAACCTAGATATGGAGAGAATATATATTGCGCACCGAGTAGAGGGCTCCTCTCATTATCGTCGCTATGGCGCACCTCGTTACGGATCCCATAAGCAAGGAAGTCGTGCGTCGCTTCAAGACGTTCGCCGAATGGCGACTTTGCACCAGATCCACGCCTCGAGACTTTGCCTATGCCGGCCTAGAATATTGCGCTGACCGGAAACACATCTACTGTCGGCACTGCAAATTTCAAGTCGCCGAACAGGACTGGGAGACGCTCACGTTTCACCCGATGGACCTTCACCGCCGAATGCCGTGCAAGTTTCTCGAGCAGTACAGGGACCCGCGGCTGAACGTAGCAAGGGTCGTGTCCGTCTTGCCGAGCTACTCTCACCCGGTCTACAAGAGATACGTCGACGAGAAGATTCGAGCCAAGACCTTTCACGATGTTCGAGGCCCTGCGTTCGCCAAGGCCGGCTTTTTCTGCTCGCACGACGACGAGCAGGGCTACCTCTCCCGCGAACAGATAGTGACCCGCATATTCGTTTGTTTCTACTGCGGGGTGCAAGTATTTTCGATCCTCGACTGCGAAGAAGACGATCCGTGGCTGCTACACGCCCGCAGGTCCCCCAATTGCGTGTTTCTACGAGTGAACAAGACCTATTACTACGTGCACGATGCAGTCGAAAAGTTTTACAGGAGCGAGATGTACTGGGCGTCTCACTTTCCCGAGATCGACGATCTCGTCAAGGACCCAAAGTTCCGCAACAGGACTATGAGTACTCTGTACACGGCCAACCTGACGCATCCCTTGAACGTATCGGCGATGGTGAGTGCCATTCGGAGCAGCAAGGCGACTCCGTTGGGCAGTCACACTCTGTTTGAGCCAGTGAACGCCCTTCCTTCGTTCGATCACAAGGCTATCGGTAGGTGGGGTAACTTTGTGATAGATAGCGCGATCAGTGATACGCACTATTCCGCTATAAAGTCACGAGACGAATCAACTAAGAGGTGCATCGTATGCATGAAGGCTCCGGCTAACATTGCCTACTTGCCGTGCGGACACTGCGTGTCGTGTTTCGACTGCACCATATTATTCAAACATTGCAAGGCCCGTAGACTCAAAATCGACTTTATTTCTAGAGTCTACTTTGCTTAAGAACATGTCTTTCTACTGGAGACTGTTCGACCACGACCCGACTGTGGCCAAGGTGATGTCCGACTTTAAAACTTTTGCGACGTGGCCTTTGCGCAACAGTACCCCCACACCCAAGGACTTTGCCATGGCAGGACTCGCCTACGATCCGGAGAAGCGGATTCTCAGCTGCTCGATGTGCCAGCAAAAGACTCAACTCTCTACTATCGTGGCCTCGGACGAAACACTTCCCCAAGGACTGCACGAATCCGACTGTGACGCACCGCTACGCACGCTGAGTCCAGACGTCTCGGCGGTGGTGACCGAACGAGCGCTTGCCTTTAGGTCCGAGTTTCAGACTTACACTGCGAGGTTCGCCTCCTTCGACGCTCGGCCGAAAGAAGAAGACGTCTTTGACGTGGATTACATGGCATCTGCGGGATTTTATTACCTGACCGATCGGACCGTGGAATGCTTTTGTTGCGGACTTCGGTTGCTTTCGTGGGAAGCCGACTACGACGACCCAGTCGAGGAACACGCCAAGTACAACCCTCGCTGCCCCTATCTTCGATTGTGCGCGAGCGTAACCTACATCAAGGAGGTGTCCGACGTGTATAGAAATAGCGATTTATTTTGGTTGCTAGAATATACCAAGGACATTGAGTTTGTCTCAAACAAATACAGCCTAGACTTTATAACAGCATTGGCCACTTCCAAGTTTGATCTTTCCTGTCCGAACAAGCTAAAGTCCTTTCTCGAAAACAGCGATTCTTTTTCGGCGCTGAGCGTAGGACGTCCGTATCCCACGCGCATCGACAAGACGAGCATCTCCATGAAGCGGTCCGATCCGTCCACGACGATTTGCGTCGTCTGCATGAACTGTCCGGTGTGTATAGTTACTTTGCCCTGTGCCCACGCCGCCTTATGTTTAAATTGTCTATTTCCAATGATTTACAATTCGAGAGAGCAATCTGTGTGTTGCCTTTGTAAATCTGCAGTGAGTGGAATGTATCGAATTCATTAAATAAACTATTTGTACTGGCACTAGTGTAGTGTGCATGCAAAAGAACGATTCGTGACTCAAAAATATAAGCACGCGAAATATTTATTTTCAAGCATAACTCAGTCGTCTTCTTCGCCCATTGAGTCTTCTCCTTCGTCGTAGTTGAAGGTGTTTAGGACGATCGGACCCAGCATTCTGTCGTCGTCCGATTCGAGATATTCGTCGGCGTCACTGTCGTAGTCGTCACTGTAGCCGTCGTCACCGTCACCGTCGTCACTGTCGAGGTCTTGGTACTCGATGTCACCCACAACACCGTCCACACCTTCGATAACGTCTAGGTCGGTTGGCGCAATGTTTCTTAGTGACGGAGACACTGTGCTAGAAATACACAAAGTGTATTCACCAAGGTAGACGTCCTTGTTGGGGACGTCTCTAGCGGTGAGTAGTCAGTCTTCGATGCACGTTGAGAAATTGGTGAAGCGTTTCTCGGCGTATAAATCCGAGTCCGGTCATGCAGAGGCTCCGTATGCCAACGTCGATGATCCTCTTTTCTGCGAGATACATCAAGGCTTCGTCGTCTAGGTCTAGGCACGATCAATCTGCAAGTGAGTCAAATTAGGTAGACCGTCCGCTAAGCACTTTACAGAGTCGTTGGTCAAGCCGGGTGCGTGACGTAGGAGCAAAGTCTTGATGTTCGGGTAGAAACGAACCAAATCACTGACGTGGCGGTCTCGCAGCATTGGATAGTGCACCAACTCCAAGAATGTGATGTGCGTAGGAAAGCTTCTTAATATTGAAATTTCGGTATACGCACAGTGAATTTGCCCTTCCACGTTGTCCCAAGCGTAGCCCTCTTTTTCGTGGTATATACTAAGCACCACTGTTTTCCAATCCACCGCGCTTGACACTCTGGACTGAGCGAACACTTGTACGCAGGTGTCGGCCAGCGGGAGAGATGGGGACCTGTCTAGTCGAGCCATTGTCGCTTTGGGTTATAGGGTAGTAGTCGTGTCGTGTCGTGATGTCGGGGGAGAGGGTAGGGTTAGCTTTGCTGTAAGCGTAGTACGTGCGAGTACATATATATATATATACCCTCACTCGCTATCTGAAAACGGAGATAACGTTTCGCTACAAAAAACAAAATCGTACATTTCCTGACTCAACTGATTCGAAGCGCAAAAGACAAAGTGCGTCACGTTATCTTTAGAGGCGAAGAGTTCCGTCGTTATCACCAAGATAGCGTATATAGATTCGTTGTTCTGCAATATCACTCGAAGGACAGCTCGACTGGCGTTTCTTATTCCAGTCAGACACAAACTCTTGAGTCGACGCAAAGGAGCCAGATGAATCAATCCCTCGTTCCTGATACGGCCACCGTTGTTGCTGATTTGAAGATGTTCGAGAGATTGAGCGTAGGTCGCCAAGTATTGTAGAGCAGAGTTTGACAATAGGGGGGCGTTCCTCAGGAGTATGGTCTTGAGGTGCGTATACGTACAAACAATGTACAACAATTGTGCGTCCTCCAAGGTCGGATAGTCGACAAGGTCCAAAACGGTCAGAGCGTTCGCGGACACATGAGAAAGTTTACAAATTTCGGAGAACAGGACGACCCTCTCTCGTTCAAACTCTTCCTCATTTGAGTCTTCCGAATAAACGTTGGCCACTACTCTGCTCCAGTCGAAGGTTCGCGATTGATCAAACTTGGTGGCCTCGCGAAACACTTTGGACACGCTGGATGCTACTCCGGTCATGTTCTACGTTTGTCGACGCGCTTCGGCAGGCGCGCGTATATATACGTACGTTTTGTGTATGTAGAAAAATAAAGCCTCTCGAATGATTGTTTGTTTATTTCAAAAAAGACACGTACTAGACGTTGCGCAAAGCTCGCATAATGTGATCGCTTTCGGTGTAGTATCTCTTGTACTTGTAGCGCCTGATCTCGTCACTGACGTCGTCGTCACCGTCGTCACCGTCTTCAGCGTCGTCGTCGCTATCCACGTTGCGCTCAGCGTAGTCGTCGTCCGAATTTCCGTGAAACTTGGGCTCATTATTATTATTATTATTATTTGTCTCGTACACCGTCCGTCTGGTACGCAGAGTCGATTTGTAGCGGCCTCCGCCGGTCGAATGGAAGAAGCTATCCGTGGACGGACCCAGCGGTCTCTTTTCCGAGTCGTCCACGATCCTGTAGTTGGGGCGATTGGAAACGCGATACTTGAATTCCTTTCGCACGTTGTCGCGCGCGTTTGGACGAAACTTTGCACCAGACTCTCGGTGCACGATGTTGTCGGAATAATACGTGTCGTGCGTGGGCAAGTTTGTAAAGTCGCCGTTTATTGTCCTATACAACTCGCCTAGCTCGACCATCTCGTAGGCCACGACTATGGTTTCCAGAAAGGACGGCGGTGGGTCGCGAATCACGTCGATCCACTGCCCCACCTTGATCGAGCGGCTGGTGACCACGTCGTGAAACTTGCTAGATATCTTGTCAATGTTTACGTCCACCAAGACTCCCGAAACGTAGGGCGAATGATTATCTCCGGTGGTCCTACCGACTTTGGTTTCCAACAGGGCTGCGCCGTCGCTTCTCGCTTTAAACACGGGATAGAACGAGTTAGATCGAATAGCCTTGGCCGTTGCGGCGTACTCCCTTCCGCACATGACGTCGCCCTTCTTGTTACGCACGGGCACTATCGAGTACATGTCATTCAACACGTGAACTGGAAATTGATTGACGAAAATTGGGGCGCTGCGCTTGTGCATCTTAAAGACCTGAAAGTCTCTGATCACGTCGTTGGCAAGCTTTATGAGACGGTTCTTGTCCGACCGCAACCCCTCGTGAGCGCTCGTGAGAAACCTGAGCAGGCTCGGCGGGAGTTGGTCGAAAGAATAATCCACGCGCACTTGATACATTTTTTTATTACACGGGATACATGTACTTGGAGTCGCTGCTGGCGTTTCCGGACATTGTTCGCCTACCGACACTGACGCTGCGACCGAGTCGGCCTCGGTTGATGGAAATGCTACGGCTCCTCCTGTTGCCGACGCTGCGACTCCTCTTCCTTCCTCTTCTTCGACCCGAGGAGAGAACGCTCCTACTCCTACTCCTCCGCCGCGCGACGCTTCCGCTCCTGCTCCTCCGCCGCGCGATGCTTCCGCTCCTGCTCCTAGTCCTCCGCCGCGCGACGCTCTTGCTACGACTCCTCCTCGTTCTTTGACTCGATGGTCGAATCTTGTCGAGGATCGCGTGAGTTATCAGCGCGTGCCTGGCTCGATTGATCGGACATGACGCCGGCAGTCGGTGTTTGCGAGCAAAGGCCTGAATTAGTTTCCCCAATAAAAGTTTCAGGTAGGTTGGACTCTGTCCTCGTTTAACCCGCATGGAGCCGAGAATGCGCCTTTGATCTTCCTCGGTGAAATGTTCGAGGCGATACGGCTTTCTCGTATCGAGTCTACGACCGTTCCTGTTGCATCTCGAACACTTTGTTCTGGCGGTTCGTTTCGAGAAACCGCACTTGGAACATTTGACCATTTTTATTTACTCGTTAAAAGCCATGCCTCTCAACAGAGCCTCGACATTTTCTGGAACGCGCGTCGGAAGACGCTCTTTGTTCTTGAGTTTGTTCACGTAAGAAGAGACCTTGACGGCGATGGCGTTTTCGCGAAACGTTGTCGAAAGCGGGTGCTTGGTGACAGAGTTGTGGGTGACGACTCCCTTTTCAAAGTGTTCGCGGACGTCGCGGGGTATCTCTCTAAACTTGTAGCGTTTGGCCAGAACGTTTGTCGGGTACTGCGATATGTCGTACTGACGCTGCTTACAGTATTGTACGATCGCCTTTCTCAGAAGAAGGTTATTTAGCTGAGTCTTCAATTTCGGATTAGGAGTAAAGGACTTTTCAATTTCCAATCGCATGTCTGTCGGTAGACTACTAATGTCCGGGACTTTTGTCAGGGAATAAAATCCCTCACCCGTCTTCTTTGTCCGGCGGGCGCCGGTCCGTCGACGCTTATTCTTCATTCTCTCGAAACGAACGAACGTGGATATGTTTTCAAACAGAGCGTCTCATAGGGCTCTCGTAGGTTTTTTTTGCTCGTCGTCCATGATCATTCGGATGGCCGTTTGAATCCGCAAGTATCGCAACACGTCGCCCGTGTACAGGTGTTGATATGGTTTATAAACGACGGCAGTGTGTTCCCAAATGTCTTCACCAATCACAAAGTCCTCGATGAATTTCCTCAATATTTTTTTCTGCGAGTCCGATTCCATCATTTTTATAATTGTAGTATCGAGGGCCCTCCCTCGTAATCCATCACCGCATCACACAACGCTCGAGCGTTCAAGTCGCGATCTCTGGACAGTTCCTCGGCCAGGCTCGGTTCTCGTCCATACTTTTCTTTAAATTCGACTCGCCACTGCCGCTTGCAGATTTGCTTCTCCACGATGTCGACCCGTTCGTAGCACTCGACGTCGATTTTGTTGTCTTTCAACACGACGTTCATGACCCTGTAGTCGTCTCGGCGCAGCACAAAATTTATAAACTCGATCACGTTGCGAAAGGCAACGTCCACCCTGGTCATGCGCTTAACTGCCACGAGCGCCTTGTAGAGGAATTCGCGTTGGCGCAACGCGCCGAGTTCCTCAAAGGCGCGTTCGAGTTTGTAGGCAAAACCCTGATCTACCGTGTAATGGTTTAAGGTCTCGATCGTCATAGGGCCCAAGATTTCTCTAAACTGTCGCCTGATGGCTTCCACCTTGTCCGCGTTACTTTCGGCCAGTTCAAAATTGTATTGCGGAACGTGAAACGGCGTCACGCCGGAATACCTGGGGGTTTCTATAGCGCTCGATGCCGGTGACTCCATCATTCCGTATTCTTCGTTTGTAAACAACATTGCGCGATCAGAGGCGTCGTCCAATTCCGAGTCCCTTTTCTTTCTAGCTGCGGGATGGGTAGGCGACGAAACGGGTGGTGGAGACGCAGACGACGACGAGGCGCTATAACTATCGAGTACCAGATACTCCGCGTCTTCGTCATCAGAGAATATGGGTGGTGGTGGTGGTGTTTGAGCTGCCCTCGCGGGTGGCGCTTGGGGTGGTGGTGGTGGTTTTTGAGCTGCCCTCGCGGGTGGCGCTTTTGCCGGTGGTGGCGGTGGCGGTGGCGGTGGCGGTGGTGGTGGTGTTTGAGCTGCCCTCACGGGTGGTGCTCGGTGGGGTGGCGGTGGTGTTTAAAAATAATTTGACATAAATAAGTGCTTTTTAGAGGCCTAGAGCTCTCTAAGAAGCCTCTATGAGGCCTAGAGGCCTTCTCTGCAAACCACTTCTCAAATCGCTCTAATGACACACCAAAGATGACAATGTCGCACTTAAAGTGTACCTTGTAAACGGAACCTTTTCGCCCAACTGGGAGTCCATGGCATTCATTTCGTCCTTCTATGGCATTGAACATGTGACATGACACCTGCGATTCTGAGTATTCTGATAGGAAGTGTATAGCGCAAAATTAGCAGATATGTATTTGATTGTGCATACTTGTTTGCAGGTGGTGGGAGCGATCAACATGTTCAGCTGCCTCAACTGCAGGATCTTCAGGATTACCATCTACAGGTGGAACCAGCCCAGTGTTTTCTAAGCATGATTCAGATTGCAGTGGAAGCCCACAACGGGAATTGGAGCTGCTGCGTAAAGCTGTAGAACTTCAGAAGAAGTGTTCAGTGGTGAGTTGGTTGTTATTTTGACTTGTTCCCAGCCATCTTTTGATTGCAGCAAAATGCAACAGAAGCTGAAAAGTAGGAACTCAAACCGAAAAACTGGCAGCTTTGTTACGGTTACAGCCGTACTATGAAATCGATTTTGTTTCGGTACGCTATTTACTTGAGTCTGAGCCGGCATTGATTTTATGCAGACCCCGAAAGGTAGAAAAATAATAAAAAATATACTCGAGTATGAGCCAATCGGAAGGTAAAGAACACCGTGCATTTAAAAAAAAAAAAAACCTGGCTCGTGCTTTCGACACTTCTTTCGCTATTGCTTTAATGATTTTTATGATCATGGGAAGTGCTACTGCACTCTCCGTCGAATGGATCACTCGAAGTGAGATTCGCCAATAATAACAAAGTAAGTGAGTTTATTGCGGTTCAAGTAGGTATCTGACACAAACCAGAATACATCGAAGTCAGGACAATGCTAAACTGGAGACGCGAGCTAAGATAACCAGCTCTTCAAAAAGTCGTAGAGGAATCAATCTCTTAGTTTTGCATAACCAGACCAAAAATCGAACCCAATTTTTCTTTTTAATTTTTGTTGGGAGGTGGTATTTTGAAACAGAAACTCGGGAAAGCATCAGAAAACCAGGTGATATGTCATTCACTAAATCTGCATATCAAAAGCCGAGCTAGTCGGATAATAAAAAAATATGTGCCGACTGACCTGCGCCGTCGCAGTTGGGGTCAGGGAATCCGGGATGCTAGTTACAGCCACTCACTGCCAATAGCGGAAAGACTAATTCTGTGGCAGATCAAAATTAGTACGGTGATTGTAACACACGCCGCAGTGCACACATAGAGCCTTAGCTCCCTTAGAGCACCTGTCTTTCAGCACCAAAACAATGCACGTTTCATGGCTGGCCTCTCTAAATTCGCAAAATAGGAAATGCTCTTTAAGGACATCCAGACCGATGATCTCGGTACTTACAGTCGAGGCTTTGCAGCCTACACGTGCTTCCTCGAAGGTGGAGATGGTTGCACACAAATCACACATCGCGAAGTTTGCGACTTTAGGACACAGCACCGGCCATGGGTATCTTCAAATATTCAGGTCCAGCTGAGAGGACAAGTTTCTTCGGAGGTCATGAAGGCATCCAACATTCAGAGGATTCGTTACAAGGCATTTGAAATTTAAGCATGAGTGCATTTGCTTTGTTTTTGAGCATGCTGCCCCTTGTCCCCGAGCGGAGCTGTGTTTGACGCTGGGGAACCGGCTGCTCTTCTTTCTAATGAAGCTGAAACTCGGGTTGAGCTACACTGCACTTGGTGTACTTTTAGTGTTGACAGAACAACGGCATCACGCCCCAGGCAGCACAAGATATTGTGCCGACATTGGTCTCAGCATGGTTAAGGTGGCCCCATATGGGCCCAGCTTGACCAGTCTAGAGCCAGCATTCATGATGCCGTCACTAAACTGGCTACATGACGGCAACATTGGCCGTTTCTGCCAGCGTCCAACCAATATTGTGGCATCCCGGCTACATGACGGCAACATTGGCCGTTTCTGCCAGCTTACAAAAGATATTGCTGCATCCCGGCTACATGACGGCAACATTGGCCGTTTCTGCCAGCTTCCAAAAGATATTGCTGCATCCCGGCTACATGACGGCCACATGACGGCAACATTTGCCGTTTCTGCCAGCTTCCAGCTGAAAATATATGAAGTTCTATATCGGGCTCTGTTTTGCAACCACCGAATGACGGCACTGCACCAGCCAAGTCGCGGCAACATCGCCGGGATTCTTCCATATGTACTAGGAATATTTAGACACATAAGCATTTTGGCCTATAAAACCTTAACCATCAGACTTTAAAACCTGAATTGATTGATGTTTCTTTCATCTTCGAGCGCTGCTCTTCGGCGTCCATTTCTGGCTTAAGCGGCGTTGCCGTCGGCTAAACAGTAAAGCGTCGGCGTAACAGATTTTCGTGACGCGCCACAAAAAAGCGTTACGCCGACGTGTTACGCGACGCGTCACGAAAAAGTGTTACGCGACGCCGACGCGTCACGAAAAAGCGTTACGTGGAAACGTTACGCGACGCTGAGGCGTCACGAAAAAGCGTTACGCCTACGCGTTACGCGACGCCGAGGTGTCACGAAAAAGCGTTACGCCTACGCGTTACGCGACGCTGAGGCGTCACGAAAAACCGTTACGCTGACGCCGAGGCGTCGTGGAACGCATCGTCATAACGTTTTTTTGGGACGCCTCGGCCTCGGCGTAGCGTAACGCTTTTTCGTAACACCTTGGCGTCGCGTAAGGCATCCGCATAACGCTTTTTCGTGACGCGTCGGCGTGATGCTTTTTCGTGACGCCTCGGCGTCGCGTAACACTTTTTTGTGACGCGTCGGCGTAACGCTTGTCTGTGACACCTCGGCGTCGTGTAACGCGTCGGCATAACGCTTTTTAGTGATGCGTCGGCGTAGCGCTTTTTCGTGACACGTCAGCGTCGCGTAACGCTTTTTCGTCACGCCTTTGCGTCGCGTAACGAAAAAGCGTTACGCCGACGGCGACCGTAACGGTAGCCGTAACGCGCCGGCGTGACGCGTCGCCGTCGGCGCAACCGCGCGGTGCATTATGGGAAACGTGCCAGAATGCACCGCGGTGCCGCGCGTGTTGCATTATGGGACGTCTCCCACAATGCACCAAGCGAGAGGGAGGAGGAGGAGAAGGGGGAGGAGGGAGGAGCAGGAGGGACAAGGATGAAAAAGAGGCAGGAGGAAGAGGGCTCCCCCCTGACATCTCCCCCCGCCTCCCCTCTACCTACGTCACTAGTGTATGAAAATCTCAAAATAACCCGCTGTTACTAAGCCCCGCAACTCGACCAAAGCTTCGGACAAAAAAAAAAAAAAATAGATATACAAATAGTTTTTAAGCATAACATAAATCTCAAAACAAATATCCAATAATTAATTAAGATATTGCATATCCCCACATATAAAAAAAAGTCAAGTTAAATTAAGATGTCGAACACCCTGTTCCTTTTTTTTTCTTTTTTGCACATAAGTTGACGTAGATTTCAGTCAGCAAACAAAGGTTATCATGGAATGTATAACAGGAGAAGAAGCTGGGAGATTATGTCTGCTTGCCCAAAAAATTGACTTCAAACTGCGTAGAGAACAAGATAACTCCAGTAATGGCTGGCCACGGTAGCGACACCGGCCACCGAAATATAAACTGCAGTAGAGTTGGGTCGAAACCGAAACTATATGCCGCAGCCGTATACTTGCCCGATCCAAAGCTACAGCCAATCCGAAGTCTAATCTAAAGCCACAAGCAGCTTCTGGAGTCTGGATTCTTTTCCGTCCCGTCCGTGCAGACAAAGACTTGTTTGAACCTTCAACGTGTGGGGTCAAATGATTGTTTAGGTAAGTTTTCTCGATTTCATATTCATAATGCATGCCCGAAGAGTATCATCTACATGTGCTGGATGATCTTCCGAGCACCGTAGCTTACGTTGCCACCGTAATTCGGATGATATTTAACTTTTTTCGACGCTTGAGCGGTCTCCGCGATTTCGTGTCGCGTCGCAGTTCTGAGGGATGCTGGCTGCCTTCGGGAAACGATCGCTATCGCTTGTGGAGGCTGTTCGTTGAAGCCTTGCGTAAATGCTAGCCGCTATCTTGAGAATCCCGTGAATGTTCTGCGATACCGGAGCACTGCAGAGACGCTGATCAGATTGTTTCGGAAGTTCGCGTTGCTATCGGCGAGCCCTTCGGACACGCTGTAAGTGCCAGGCGCGCTAAACTGAGCTGTGCTGTCAAACGCTTGGAAACGGATCTTAGAACGAACGCCTTGAATGTGTTCGGGACGGCGACACGCGTGAAGAATTGGATGGTTTTTACTTTGACGTGTCGTCTCGTCCTTTCTCACGCTTGCGACAGCGTATCTCGGTCAGCGCGCGCTGGCTTTTTGAGCTGCGTCCAGCGGGATGGCGCGGTTGGGGTGCTGGCGTTTAGCGGGTTTCAGTGGGTTAGAACACGCTCCATGCTGGGCGTCGTCGTAGCGCTCGCGTACGGCGTGTGCCCCACGCTGGCCTGCTCTCTGTGTCGTCGGTGTTCAGGCGAGTTGCTTAAAAGTGTTGACAGGACCCTGTTAAACTCGTAACTTCCGTTGTTTTCTCCCTTACGGGCCCTGCATATATGTCTAGCCTTGCGAGCCACCCAGAGTACTACTACTGTAGCTAATGAAGATTATTATTGTTTGCCTTAATGGCGTTTTAGTTTACCCCGGTCATATTCGTGACTTCTAGAACCCGGGGATGCACACATACTTTACATGGCTGAGGAAAGAGGTTATATGTAAGCAGTGATAGAGCGCAGGCGAGCTGGTAATTAATCGACATCTTGTAAACCCTGAGATGTTCGTTCGTTTTTTTAGCGTTCCCCATATCAGGGTTTAAAAGATATAGCCTATACAATTTGATTAAAATGCTCAAGAAAGTTGCAGTGTAAAAATCGCACACCTGGCAGGTGCTCTCGCTTGTACAGTAAAACCTCGTTATAACAAAGTTGAAGGAGCGGTCGTAGTTATTTCGTTATAACCATTAGTTTGTTATAGCCAATGTCCATTTCTCCATACTATTAGCAAGCAAGGGGAATTATGATTGCTTTGTTATATCCATTAGTTTGTTATATCCCATTTTGTTATAACGAGGTTTTACTGTATAGTGAACAGCTCGCAATGAAGACTCGCACGGCTTTCCCTTTTTGCACTCCGAAAACGGAAGCTTTGCCATGGTCAGCACATCAACATTCTGTGGTGCTTAGCTGGTGGGGGCAGTAATGTAGGAAGGGGGAGGGGGGCGGCAAGCAAACAATTTTCAAGATGCAATTGCTTCCCCCCCCCCCCCCCACGCACACACACACAGATGTTCAAAACTTCCGCTGCTGCCGCACCCAAAACAGCCATGACATATATCGTCAACTTACGAACGTGCACATCATTCTATTAAAAAAGAAAAAATCTACAGTAACAAATGGCTGGGGACCAGTGTCGTACCAACTTGTTTTTGAGTGAGGGGGCAAACAACACCCCCCCCCCCCCCCCCCCCCCGAGCCGGGGGGGCGGTGCCCTTGGTATCCCTTCGGCGCCGCCGGCCAGTGAGTGGATTCTTATCCGCACTCGGAGTGCGGATAAGAATCCAAAATTATTCACACTCGGAGTGCGGATTAGAATCCACTACTATCCACACTCGGTGTGCAAATAGGGACAGCCACAAGCCAACTCCCACACCTGCCAGGCGCTCTCGCTTGTACAGTGGAGACACATTCAAATCAAGGAGATCCAGCTTTGAATGTGAAGGCTTCCTACTTCAACTTTTAAATACTTGAGGTTCTGTTAAAGTTGAAGAGAGTCTCTTAAAGCATTTTTGGAACCATGTCCAAAACCCAGTGCTGGGTACAATTTTAGTCTAAAAGACTGGTCCACACTGTTGCTACCCGCTAGGACTGAGTGTGATAAAACCAGTCTTCAAGCCTCTTGTGACAGCTTATGATCGTGCTGCGCAGCAGCAATGTTATTCGTAAGGAACTTAAAACCCTGTTTTGTTCAACTTGGTCATAGTCGGTTGCAACAGTGTGAACCAGCTTTAACACATTAGGTGAATGTAATCAACAGTAGCTTCAGGATAAACTTGCGCATTGTACTACCCCGAAGTATTTTGACCACATCTCCGGTGCTGATTCTTGATTTCTATGCCAGCACTACAGAACACGTCAAAAGGCTTGTTGATTGCTGTGCATGTGCCTATCAAGCGAGCTGTGCTATTTCTAGGTGGTGTTTAATTTGTGTTGAAGTTCCCGGGATCTTTTAAGGCACCGGTAGGTATCTAAGCTCCACATGCACACGGTTCTTAATACAATTACTTCATGCAGAAGTTAATCTTTCTTATTTGATTGAGTTTAATGGTGGTGTCGTCATGGTCTTTGCACTATCGACGACAAGAGAAGCGTCATGTTGCACTTGTTCTTTTGTTGATCCGTGAAGCAAGTTCTGGTATCTTTTTTGTTCCAGAATGTCAGTCTGAGTCTTATTCATGATGTTGCAAGAAGTCTGTATGATGACGAAAAAACTGCAGGTGACTAGAAGCTGCCGATGAGCTGCCAGTCCAGATGGCAGCTATCAACACGGCAAGCGCCTGCAGGCGCATCAGCCCTCCCCCTGTTCCTCTACTGCCATTGGAGACAGGATGCTTTGTAAAAGGTGAAACAGGGTCCTTGCACTGCTTCCACAGCGCCCTGCTGGATTTATCTCACATTTTGATTTTCAAAACAAACAACATTACAAACTGTAAAATACCGAACAAACGCCCACTCTAAATTGGAGATAATCATAGAGAGCTGGGGGTTGAGCACTTGGTAGGTACGATAGTTGGTAAGTGTTCATGGTCCTTTGCTTGGTCTGTGCACGGAATTACGAATAGCTGCATTTGCGGAGCTAGTTAATTATGCAAACACAAAAAAACCAAGCGTGAGCTTTTTTTTTTTTCTTTTTTTACAAAGAAGCATTCTGGAAAGTGTTCGATTAGCATTGGCTGTTACTAAAGCCTTCAATTTACTCTTCTGAGTTAAAACAAAAAAGCAACCCGTCTTTTCTTGTACACCACTTTCTGTGGCAATAAAAAGAAAGCTAGGGGGGGGGGGGGGGCAGCCAGGTGCAAATGGCTCTGTGTTAGCGCACCACGTAGTTCTGTACTTTTGGTCTCAGTTTGAGTTTGGGTTTTGGCATGTCAACCACGCAGTTGCTAGAGTGCATCTTTTTTGTACGAGGATTGCAATTGAGGGAGTTGAATTGGGATTGCCGAGCATGGCAGGCACATTCACATCTCTTTACTTTCGGGTTACCCTGCACTGCCCGAAGGCATTATTGAGGGGAGGGGAAGTATGTAGTCAGTCGTGAAGGTAGAAATACGCCCGTGCATATGTACCAAAATAAAACAATTAGAAATGCAGGCACACAGGTAAACACATTCAAAAACAAAAGCGAGCCCAGAATAAGATAAAAGCCACATTGGTTGCTCACATTCTATAGTCGGTGACAGGTCAATAAGGAAGTGGAAGCTGCTCCCACCTTTTTCTACTATAGCAGACTGAACCCTGGAGAGGAGGCGCCCTCTTTTCCAGCATTTGCTCTGCTAAAGGGGAAAGAGGTGGGAGGAGCTTTCAGTTCATTCTTGACCTGTCACCGACTATAGGTACCTGCCAACGTTCCATGTTTTTGGACGTAAGCCAACACTTTGACCAGTAGGATGAATATGGCTGTTGTATATTGGGTGTATCAAGGAGCGGCCAGGCTCTTTAAATCGACTGCGAAATTCGGTTTCTTAACCTATCGCACTACGACTTTGTGCAGCGTTGCTCAGGGATGGTGCATTTTTTTTTGTAAAATTTGCAAAGAGCGAACTTACCTGAGGAAAAAGTAAAGAAAGAAAAAGGCTTAGCTCCTATGGAAATGCGACGAAGCCAAAGGTCTTCGAACAATATGGCGCCGTTTCACTAGAGAGACAAAAGATGGCGCAAGGGGTCACGACGCCAACTGCGCCAACGTACGAGCATACGGCGCCGAAAGCTGGCGCCTTTAGCAGACAATCTTTTCGACTCAAAAGTGGCACGAGCTTTTCTGATATCAGTTGCCATTGCATTATTTTATTATCCTTACTGATAAAACATATTGAATGGACACATAATCAATTAGAAAAGTGGTTTGTTGGGATATTTTGACTGTTTTTTTCGGAGTACCGATGTCATCTGCTTTGCAGTTCCGTGTTGTTACCGCGCCTGTTTTTGTTTCTGCGACTGTCGCCGCCTGCGGAATGCACTCTACTTTTGAGTTGAAAAGATTGTCTGCTAAAGACGCCAGCTTTCGGTGCCGTATGCTCGTTCGTTGGCGCAGTTGGCATTGAGGCCGCTTGCGCCATCTCTTGTCTCCCGTGCGAAATGGTGCCGTATTGTTTGAAAACCTTTGCCTTTGCCGCATTTCCATAGGAGCTAAGCCTTTTTCTTTCTTTACTTTTTCTTCGGGCAAGTTAGCTCTTTGCAAATTTTACAAAAAAGTGCACCATCTGTGGGCAACGCTGCACAAGTCATAGCGCGATAGGTTAAGAAACCGAATTTTCCGGTCAATTTAAAGAGCCTGGCTCTCCTTGATACACCCAGTAGTTACCACATATGTGTGCAGGTCACTCATGCAGTTGTTAATGACCATTGGTACCCAACTCAACCTCGTGCAGGGTGTCTATGAACTGGAAAAATGGTAATGTTGAGGAAGTTGGCGATTGCAAAAGCCTGAAGATTTCCACCCTAATCACCATCGATCAAGGATATTCAGCCTTCCTTTGTCTGAATGTCAGCAAAAGACACGTGTGGTGTGACACATAAACCTTCCTACTCAGGAACTCAGCCATAAATCTCTGCTTGGAAACTATAGAGTCTTAAGAGAATCCAGAGATACAATTTCATCTCGAAATGTATGAAAAACACAAACTTCTGTACTTTTTAAGTGAAGTGCTGCTGCTTATGGCAGATTTGTGGAATGGTTTCATAGTGCGACAGGTTGTCTCTAGAGCTACCCATTTGCTCCTGAATGGACTTTCCATGGGATTTTTTTACAGGTTGTGGACATCATGGCTATTGAGGTAGTTTCTGCTGCGGGGAAGAGAATATCCCTCAGCTTGACAGTCCACAGAAGCTTTAGCAGCCAGGATTTTGGATGTTGCGAGAGCAGTGACGTTTGCCTTTAGCTCATATTTTTTGCCAGAAGTTGTACAACCAACCGCCAGGGTTGTCTCATCCGACAGCAGGACATGGCTACTGTGGCGTCATTTAATGCTGTCGCTTAGAGACCACCTTTAATGAGTGGGTGGTATAGAATGCTAGAATGCAGAGGTGCATTCCAGACACCATGCTGTAGCATCTGCTGCTGGGATGTTCTGATTGGTTCTCATTGCAGTCATTACAATTTTCAGATTGTTTCTTTTCTTCAGTGGGAGCTCATGAAGGTGGCACTGTGCACAGAGGGACAGAGTGGCTGACAGTGAGCTGCCCAAGACAACCTGCTGGCTCTCGTGACAATCTCCGAAAGCCTCTGGATGGGCTAATTGACAGGCGTGCCTGGACATTTATAAATGGTAAACACAATCTAGACTACCTTTGAATTACGCCTTGGTCTAACTGCTGTTGCCAGGATACCGTGTTTGGCTGCTAGATTTGAACTGGATATGCTAAGCGGCACATGTTGCCAAGTAGGGACACGCTGGGACGCTTATCCACAAACTGCGCTTCCCAGTCCATGAGCCACCAAAGACCCAGCCAAAGAAATCTCGAGTCAAGTCAAAGTTTTCTGTTAATCTTGTTAGTAGCAGCGTCGTAGTCGTTAATTAAAATGTCGGCGTTGCCCCGCTCATTGCGGCACACCGAGCAGAGCAGAGCGAAAGAACGGAGGTAAAGACTACCAAAAGTGACGTCATTAGCAGGGTCCGACAACCCTTGCTTGCCAATAGGCTGACTTGGGGATGCCAACGATGATGTCACGAAGCTTTGGACAGGTTACATGTGGAAGAAAGGCTCAGTGCATGCCCTGCTATAATTGCTGCACATATTCAAAATAAATTCAGTTTACGTTGACTTTTGCCCAAGTTTAGTGCGATTACTGAATTAACGAGCCAAAATTCTTTGTAAGTCTGCTCCTAACTCAGATTTCTTACAAAGTGCTCCAGGTTCCCTTTAATGCTAGTTTGACTTATTTGCACGAGCCTGTGCCAGTGCACAAACTAGAGCTTATACATTGCTGTACTATTTTACATTTAATGCACTGCCAAAGGAAAACGTTCATATACAATTAAACCCAAGAAGCTAAACCATTAATTTGAATGTGACATACAGTAGACTCATTATTTCAAACTCCAGGAAGCCACGAATTCTGCATGAATTATCAAAAGCTCAAATTATCAGAAGTTCATCTAAATATGTTGCAAGATAAATTATGATTTTCTATATGGATGGCTACACATACAAAACAGATATTTCATGATTTCCTCTGCACAGGCCCATTAATCATAAGCTGGTATGCCATTCATGAAACATTGGTAAAATTTATGACACAAGTTTATTCGACCCTCAAAAATGTTGTTTATCAGGGACTGTTTAGACAGCACATGACACCTCAAAACAAAATTAAGTTTGTTCAACCAGAAAAAAAGTTGTCTATTAGGGACTGTTAAGCAGGGACCCATGAGTAATGGAAATGGGCATTGTGCTGCAGTTTCTATAGCAACTTGCGTGAACACTGCGATATAAAGCCATGCCGCCACATCACAGCATCCTTGCAAATTGATATGGAAACTGCCGCGCGGCGCCCGTTTTTGCCGCTCATGTGTCCCCTGCTTCAGAGACGTATATAGAGATAGTTTAACCATTCATTTGGATGTATAGAAGGCAAATGAGGAGGCGCCTTTCGGTTAAGGTGGGCTGGGCGTGTTCCAGAGCATTTTCACAAATTCGTATGTGGCCAACCAGCAGCCGCGCATAATATCCTGGCAGTGGTTGTGAGAAACAAAATTAATGAGCTCGTCGGAGTAACTCTCGGTGACTGGGGTGCAGTGATGTTTTGATCGTGGTCATACAAAATCACGGTGGAAGATATAGAAAATATAAAAAACATGCACAACCAGCTGAACGATTGACGTAATCCGTACACCAGGCGTCGAAGCGGTCAGACTTCATTTGAGCAAAGCAGAAATCAAGCGGAACATTAGTTTCCTACATCTACTTGCGTAACCATAATCGAAACTGCGTGCACCATATTTTCAACCATGGAGAGTTACTACAATTAACTCTTAGGCACTTATCAAAACCGTTTCTCGCTACCATAGCTAGGGGATTATTTTCAGCTTCTGGTTGGCCGAGAGAGATTGTCGAACCCTCTATCTGCGTCTGATGCAGGCCTTGGCTCTGCTTGCTCCTTTCATATACCAAGATCTATATGTACGGCTCTGCTCTGCTTTAGCCCTGTAGAGTGTGCTTTTTACTGAGCACCAGTGCACCTCAGAAAAACAAAGCCTGTGAAAGCAAGCTTCACAGGTGCTGCTTCTCCGCAGTGCACCGGTGCGCGGAAAGAAGTGCGCTCAACGGGGCCGCGAGAACAAAGAGTTTGAATTACACGAAAACGTCGTTCAAATTAAGCGGCTTATGAATACATTGAAAACGTAGCGGGACAGCCCAAGTTTTGAAATTTGTTTGACTTAACCAGAGGTATTAAATCTCAGAGTTTGAATTGCGAGCCTACTGTATACTCTAAAGGAGATATGGCTCACTTGATTGTGCTTAATATCACTGAATAGTTATGCAAATTTTAATTTGCTAGTTTTATTTCTCAAGCACTTGTTGTGTTGGGTATTCAAATCAATGCAAATTTTTACTTTGGTTCAATTTATGGGAGCTTTGTTTTATATATCATGTGCAGTAGAAAGGGAAGCTGGGCTAGGTAGTAAACACGCTGCTTGCTGATGTTAACCATGTATGTCATATGCAGCTTGTTGTGATTGTGTATTGATTTCGAATCCTCTTCTGCTCTTTATTTCAGGCTGCTCTTATATGCACCATGAAGATAATGAAGAGGTCTCCAATTGAAGGACAACTATAAGCACAAGCATGGAGGGGCATCTAGATGGCGAGCGCAAGGACAACTGTAATGTAAAATTTCTCCCAACTTAAAGCAAGGCATGCCTTCTTCCAATAAAGGCATTGTGGCAAAACTTCTTAATTCGTTTGTTTGTTCAGCTGTCATCTCTACGAGCAGCTGATCTCACACAAACGAAATCCTGGCAATGAGTAGTAGAGGTTGTGTGCTCTTTTTCTTCTTGAACTCTTGTTGTTTTGTGTAAGGATAAAAAATTATACAAGTTAGTATATTGAATGACAGAGCCTATGAACCCTCCATACCAATCCATACCTCAAAAGTTTCATGTGACTTCGGCTTGCTTGAACATGGAAGCTGTTTGCACTAAATAACGGAGCACTAGACCTTTCTGTCTTCTTGAAGCCCATAGCTACAAGCCATCCGCACCAATCCTGCACCTCCGATACGTCAGGTGACACCCCTGGCAAAGGTATAGCCCTTCCAGGGGAGTCGCCTGATGTATCGGAGGTACGGGTAGTACAGATGGCTCGTAACTTTGGCCTTATCTAAGGCCGAAAGGTATAGTGCTTCATTATTTAGTGCCGACAGCTTTCATAATTCCTACGGATAGCCCTCCGTAGTGAGCTACAGACATTCTGTCATTTTACGAAATTATGTGCCTTGTTTTTACAGACTGTCCAGTTTCTAGATTACGGGAAATCTTGCCGGCAATATAAAACCAGCAACTTTTACCAATAAAATGGGAAAACGGATAACTGTCTGTTAAGTGGAATATAGACGTTCCGTCATTTTACAAAATTATATGCCTTGTTTTTAACAGACTGTTCGGTTTCTAGATTACGGGAAACCATGCTGGCACTATGGAACCCGCAACTTTTACCCCTAAAATAGAGTGAAATTTTTTTGCAGTGCTCCCATACCCCTTGTCCAAGTCGAAGATGGTCAGACATCTCCGATTCCCACTAAAATGAAGCATCCGTTTCCATTGAAAATAAAGAGTTTGTGTATTTGATGTCGTAGTACGTCATTTGCATTACATATTTCAAGAAGACATTTAAATACCAAAATGGTTCAACGATAACGGCCACAAAACATTTTGAAAGGCGGCTGTAAAACGGTTTCGAAAGACGGCCGAAAAACGGTTGACGACATCGGTCACAAAACGGTTGGCGATATCGGTCTCAAAACTTTCCCCGTGATCGGTTCAAGTTATTGGACCAATCTGGAGCCGGGGTGCAAATCATTATTGGACCGTTATTTCCTAAAACTTTGACCGATATTTGTCCGTTATTGGTCCAATATTTTTGTGCTGCCTGGGGCCACTTTCGAGCTGTGCTAACAACGCTGACTGCTGCGACAGCGAGGTGGAGTTTTCGGCCTCCATTTAGCATTATGCGGGCTATGTTGCCAGAGTGTATTGAAGCCCACTACCTTAAATTCAAAATGAATATTGATTCCAACGAAGTGAGAACAGAGACGCCAAATAGTGTAGGCCAGCAGCGCGTGCTGTACTCGAGCTACGTGAGTGGCTACACTCTTAAGTTTCTGGTTGCTATACCCCTAATGGGGCTATTTGTTTCCGTTCAATGGCGTACGGAGGCCGATGCTCCGACATCCATTTTACGGTGGACTCTAGGTTCTGAAACATTGTGCAGCCCGGGGACGTAATACTGGCTGACAAATGTTTTCCGGGTATCAGGGAAAGTCTGGCAGACACTGATGCGGTGCTCGTGATGCCGCCTTTTTTATCGGTGCATGGGCAGTTCAGTGAGCCAGAAGTGTGCGACACACTACTTTGCCCAGGTCCGAATTCACGTTGAGCGAATGATACAGCGAATTAATATACTCGGGACAACGGTGCCCATTACTCTGATCCCCCCGATGGATGACGCTTCAACATGTGCTGTACGCTGGCAAATTTGCAACCTGCCATTATCAAGCCAAAGGAATAAATGGCAGCAAATGTAGGTACATTCAGACGCATGGCGAGGCTAGGTACAGAGCTCCAATTTCTCTCGTGGGGTTGGCTCTTCCTGGGTACCAGCGTAGGCTTCTTATCCGCAACCGAATTCTGCGCCAGAGATTGATTTAAGTGTTTCTGTATGATATGTGATGTCCTGCCGTAAAAGATGGCTAACACCTTTTTTACGAGATGCAAAGATGATTGATAGCAACGAGTGTATTTTCCATGCCCTTGTGGTTCTATTCTATAATGAAAGTGTCAAATCGGAGCACGTTTTATAAGTAGCATTGTTTATGCCAATGAGAATAAAACAACAGCAAATAAAAATAACACACTTTAGCAGAAAACTAAACATTCTGATTGCAAGATTATATTTTGTGTACTGGACTTTACATTTCAGCGTAGTTCTAAACCACCACTTCCTAAAAAGACCGGCAAGTATGCAAAAAAACACATGGAACGTTGTCGCGAGTCATATTGTCTGCAGTGAATTGAATGCAGTACTTTATTGTTGTCTTTTACATCACTTGTACTGACATGCTTAGAGCTGGTACTTCTGTGCAAGGACTAGCAGTACCAGCTGAAATAAAACCGTTCTAGAGAGGGAATCGCATTGCTCAAAAACTTGTCGTTCCTGGGAACGAACACAGTGGAATCGTGCTCACCGCATGTGTAGACATAAAAATAACATGATTGCAAGTCCAGCACAAACATCAACACATGCACTTGTGCATAGTACTTGTGCGGTGGCTTCAGGCACAACTCGTCATTAACGTAACTCCGGAGAGTTGTCCCAGCGCGCTAGCGCCACCCGCGGTGCGCAGGTGCGTCACGGCTGGATGTGTGCTTTATTGCCAAAAGCGTTGTAGGCGTTGGAACATATTTCATGTTTATTTATCAGTTCAAATATATCAGAATAAAAAATTATACCTGAAATACATATTTATGTTTACTGTAGTAACCAGGAAGGGCGAGTTACCGAGTTACTCCACTACTAGATTATAATGCGCGCCTCTTTCCCGAGATCCGAGTCACCCGGATTCCCATTTCCTCACTTTGTGTACATTCATGATTTTGTTTGTCATATTCGCTGTCCTGTTTCTATTGCCGCACCCGAGCTGATCATGTATATCGTCTGAGTCAAGTATGTCCTGGATGGCTTTAAGAAAACTGCTGAATTCTTCCATAAAGGACTTCCAACCCGAAAGTGTAAACGATTTCGATGCCGACCGAACTTACTACTGTTGGTGGCGTGGAGACGGCCGAACTCGTGCAGAATTTTACGACGAGAAAATTATCACCACGACCGGTACTTTCAACTTCACTAATAAGCTATTTCACGAATGTATGGACTCTTGCAGTTTGCTTAAAATTTTTGTTCATTTCTGTGCCTCGGTCCACAAATACAAGCGAGCGATGTGGTACAGAAACGACCAAGCGTGAAGAGAAGCATCGCGCGGCCTTAGTATCCACACACACAAATCAATTTCTTTCTGGTGGGTAACACGCATAAAGCTGTTACTGCAACACTGCTGGCCACAATCAACAAAAACTATGAATTCCAACCACACAAGTTTGCCCGGCACTTGGTGCGCATTGTTTTCACCGTGGAGGAGAGGCGAACAAAGTCTCTACATGAAAAGGCTTGCACACTGCTCGAAAAGACATCCCCGCGAAGCAATGCATCGACAAGGAAAAGAATGCCATCATAAGTAAGTCCAGAAACTTGTGTAGTTTATTTTGTTTCGTTCTTATACTTTGCTGATACCTAAAGCTCTTATACTTACGCTTTGAGTGACCCACTCTTTGTTGGCCGGTCAAAATAAATAAATAAATACTGTTAACTTTTTCTGCCCCAAATGGTCTAAAATTTGTCATTTATTTCTAAAAACAGTTATCTCCTTACTATTTTCCTAGTTCTCTAATTATATATTTTTTAGTATAATCTAATCAATCATTTATTGATAATACCAGCTTTGCTGCATAAATATATTTTTAGTTACTTAGCCGCTGCTTTAATAAGTGTAATATATAGGTGTCATGTCACACTTAGAAAAAAGTTGTTGCAACCGGGCGATGAGGAAGAAGAGAAGCGGCGGGAGCTCATGCATTTTGTAATTTTTATCAGTCTGAAAAACGAACAGTAAAGGAAAAGGTCGCACCGACCGATTTGTCTAGCGTAATTGCCTTCGTATTCCTTGGTTCCTCAACATATGGTGCCGAAACCCGGGAGTGTCCCGCTTCACAAGGGCCCAAGCTACACGCCGCATGGAAATTTCAATCCTGCAGCTGCAACGGAATTCAGCAGTTCCTTGGCGGGAGCAGACCACTGGGAAAAGAACAGCGACGGAACCTTGGCAGGCGACCGTACGGCCTCGTAAATACGAATAGTCAATGGAGAGGCTGAAGGCTAGGCGGTCGGCTCGGCGGGCACAGAACACTAGGATAATGAACGACGCCAATCGGATTCTCCAGGATCCCAGCCCCGACCTAGCAAGAGTGCGTTCGATCAAGGACAGACTCACTACCAGCAATGCAGAGCTCCGACTACTTGACGGTGAGATAGAGCCGCTAATTCCAATCCAAGAGCTGGAAAGTGAGTGCACCGCCACTGCAGAATACCGAGACGAAGCCGTCATGGTGATCAGCGAGTTCGAGACCAAGATTGAGTCCCTACAATCGCAGAGAATAATAGCTTCGGCGGCGAGCACCGGAAACCAAACCGGCATTCAAGACAACGCAGCGAGACGTGGACCAAAGCTTCCGAAGCTGGAGCTATCTACCTTCGATGGAGAGCAAAGCAACTGGCTCACATTCTGGGAGCAGTTTGGTGGAGCCATCCATACCAATGCAACTTTAACAACCACAGATAAGTTCCACTACCTTCGTCGGTGTCTAACGGGAGATGCTGCTGCGGCGATTGCCGGGCTACCAACAACAGAAATATGCTATGCCGAAGCGATCACCATCTTGCAACAGAGGTTTGGAGAGAAGAGGAGAATAGAGCGGCAGCATCTGAATGCCCTCAGAAATCTACCGCACGATGCTTCAGCTAATGACGTGAGAGGGTTGAGAAACCTGTATGACACCACACAACTCAACGTTCGGTGTCTAAACTCTTTGATTGTTCCCACGTCAAGTTTTTCAGCCATGCTCTGTGACATTCTTGTCAGGGCGTTGCCTTACGAGGTTACAGTGGAGTATCACCGGCAAGTCAACAACACCGCTTTCACCAACGCAGCGGCTCAAGACCAAGGAGACGGATCGGCGGCTGGAACTTCAAGGTCAGCGGATACTACGTCGGAGTCAGTGACCGAATTGAATGGAATGCTTCGCTTCCTGCGTGTGAAAGTAGAAAGCCGAGAAAGAAGTAGCCTTGAGGATGCTCGAGGTAAACACGAGACAAAGGTAAAGTCGTTTGCATCAGCATCAGCTTTTCATAACGCAACAAATGCTACACATTCTCAGTGTTTTTTCTGCCATTCAAAGAAGCACACCACGCCATCTTTTGATTGCAGCAAACAGAGAGAGGAAAAATTAAGTATGTTATCAAAAGACTGCAGATGTTTCCGATGCACATTGAAAGGTCACCGAGCACGAGATTGCAGAAAAAACCTCAGTTGCGCAGTTTGGAGAGCCAGACATGCAACCACAATGTGCGATCCTGAGTTTGTTAGGCGGATGAAGGAACGTTCGCCCCAAGGTAACGATACGATTTGCGTGTCTGCATCCAGCTCGGGCGCGCGCTCAGAAAAGAAGTTTAGTGACGGCATATATCTCCAGACGTTCAAGGCATTTTTAGTGACCAACGCTGGCAGCTGCTATGTCAAGGGAATAATCGACGGTGGCAGTCAGCGCACATTTATAAAAGAAGAAGTAGCGCAACGCCTAGGGCTGAAAGTCCTGCGGAGAACAAAGATAGCACTCAACACTTTCGCCAGTAATGCTTCGAAGGTTATAGAGCGCAGTCCCGTTGTGGAGGTAAAGCTCAAAAGTCAATTTGACAATACAGAAATAACCTTTGAAGCAATTTCCATCCCGGTCATTTGCCAGGACGTATCTACGCCAACAACGGACATCCCGTTTGTGCGATTTCTGCGGGAAAGCAGTAAGAATTTGGCAGACGACGTGATTTTCCCAGGTGTAAAAACAGTTCCTGAAAAAAGTCTGTTGATTGGATCCGACCAGTTGTGGAAGTTCTGCACAGGAGACGTGATCAGGTGCGCAGATGTGGACGGATTGGTAGCGATCAACACAAAGATGGGCTGGACGCTGCAAGGTCCTTCAAGACAGGTGGGAAGGCTCCAATGGGATTCAAGTCTGATGATATGTGTCCTACAAGCGAAGGCAAAGGAAACCCAAGTGGAAGAGGCGCTACAGCCCTTCTGGGAGTTAGACAGAATGGGAGTTGCCGACAGTGAGCTCGGAGACACTGATGCAGACACCATTACACACTTTGAGCAAAACATCATTAAGAAAAACGGACTATACGAAGTGGCTCTGCCGTGGAAAGAAGACACTTTTGATATGCTGGCAAACAACTGGGAAGTTGCCATTTTACGTCTAGGGAGCTTGTTGAGAAGAATCTCACGAAAGGAGGGATTACTCAAGCGGTATGATCATGCAATGAGACAGTATTTGCGTGATGGGCATGCAGAAGTGATAAAGAGCAGAAAGGAAAGCGACAGCGCGCAGGTCATGTATTACATGCCGCATAAAGAAGTAATACGTGAAGATGCAACAACAACAAAGTTAAGGATCGTCTTCGACGCATCTTCTCATGCCAAAGGGTGCAGGTCGTTGAATGAGTGCCTAGTAACAGGACCCAACTTGAACCCCGAGCTTCTGCAGGTCCTGCTTCGGTTTAGATGGTACTCAGTTGCAATGACCACCGACATTAAGAAAGCGTTTTTACAAATTGCCATCCGTGAAGATGATCGTGATGCTTGTAGATTTCTTTGGTTTGCTGAGGAGCCAAGTTTCCCTTTCAACAAGGAAGAAATTCAAGAGTGGAGGATGACTCGGGTTCCTTTCGGATCCACGTCTAGTCCATTCATGCTCACAGCTACAATACAACATCACTTGAAGTTGGTCTGCGAAGACCCACAATTAGCAGAGAAACTCAGGACATCTTTCTACGTTGATGATCTACTGCTCGGAGCCGACGATATTGAGGATGCCGTGAGGCTCTACCACACTTCCAGGAACGTCATGAGACAGGCAGGAATGACACTCCGGAAATGGACTGCGAACAATGAGCAACTGCAGGAGCAGTTCAACAAGGAGGAGCCAACATTTATGACCGAAGAAAAAAGCCTCTCACCTTCACCAACCTCCAAGGTACTTGGAATGATGTGGGATCACGAAGGGGACTGCTTTATTTACAAAGTTGAAGCTTTGCTTGAATTCCTCTCAGCAAATGTGGACACTAAACGGTTCATCCTCAAGGCAGCCTCAAGAGTATTCGATCCTCTTGGATTGATCGCGCCCTTCGTCCTAACAGCTAAGCTGCTATTTCAGAAGCTGTGGACATTGGGAATCAGCTGGGATGAAGAACTCCCCGCTGATTTGATCACTGAATGGCACGCTCGGACGGCGGACCTTGTTCAACTGCACTCGTTAAGTATACCAAGACATATCAAGCGAGGCATCCAGGCAGGAGCCAACAAAGTACAGCTACACGTCTTCGTAGATGCAAGCACGAAAGCCTACGGATCTTGTGCGTACTTTAGAACAGCCGATGACCAAGGAGAAACAGCTACCATGTTAGTTGTTGCGAAGACAAGAGTGGCACCGATAAAACCTTTATCACTGCCTAGGTTGAAGCTGATGGGGCCGAATATTGGAGCCAGACTCCTACGATACATAAAACAGTCATATTATGACGTGGAACTTGATTACATTATGTGGACTGACTCAACGGTTGCCCTCAGTTGGGTGAGAGGAGTCCCTGAAAAATGGAAGCCATTTGTAAAAAACAGGGTGGCAGAGATACGCGTCATGACATCCCCGGACCACTGGAGGCACTGCCCCGGTCAAGAGAATCCGGCGGATCTCTTGACCAGAGGACTAGGCGTTCAGGAGCTTCGTGCTAACTCTCTTTGGTGGAAAGGGCCGAGTTGGCTGAGTCAAGAACCTTCAGAATGTCCTGAATCTTCAGTGTTCTTGGAAGACACGCCTCAACTCGAAGTAAAAGAAGAGACACATGTGCTGTTGGAGAAAGGCCAAGAAGTTCCATCATTGTTCGACACCGGAAGTTACGAGAATTACCAGAAGGTTCTGAGGATCACTGCCTGGGTCATCAGGTTCGCTAACAACGCACAGAAGAGAAATGAAAAAATACAAGGTGGATTAATTGCGGCAGAGTTGGACAAAGCAGAGCAGTATTGGATCAGGCAGATACAAAACGAAAGGTTTCAGACGGATATTATGCTCCGCGAGAAAAATACGACAGAGGTTAATGTAAGACTCGCAGAGTATCATCCTCTCTTTGGCGAAAACAAAATCCTGCGGGTCGGAGGACGACTGCAGAGGTTGACGGAAAGTCTCGATGTGAAACATCCAGTCCTGTTACCGAACGACCATGACTTTGTCAAGCTAATTGTGATGCACGCTCATTGTAAGGTTATGCACGGGGAAGTAACAAGCACAATGTGTTACCTACGAGAGAGGTACTGGATAATACGTGCTAGGCAGCTGACCAAGAAGGTAATAAAAAGTTGCCTCGTATGTTCACGGTTGAATGCGAGGCCAACTGCTGTTGAGCAAGCTCCGCTACCGACAGATCGAATCAAGAAGGCAAAGCCGTTCGAGGTAACCGGAGTCGACTTCGCAGGGCCGCTGTACGCAAAAAGAAACGACGGTAGCTGCAGCAAAGCGTACATCGCACTTTTCACATGCGCCTCCACGCGAGCAGTTCACCTCGAGCTCTCAACGGGCCTCACTGCTGAAGCTTTCTTGCTTGCATTCCGGCGTTTTATAGCAAGAAGAGGCATACCACTGGACATATATTCTGATAATGCACTAGCCTTCAAGAAAGCATCAAAAGACATCCAGAAGGCATTGGGTGCACTGGAGCAAGAAGTTTTCAAATCATACATTGCAGAACACAGAATCAACTAGAAGTTCATTGTGGAGGCCGCTCCATGGTGGGGCGGGTGGTGGGAGAGGCTCGTTCGATCTGTCAAGGCAGCACTTAAGAAAGTGTTGGGCAGAAGCAGCCTATGCTTCGAAGCACTGACGACTGTCCTTGCTGAGGTGGAAGCAATGGTAAACTTAAGACCACTGACATATCTCTATTCGGGAGTAGGAGACCCCTCAGTCATCACGCCAGCACATTTCTTAATAGGGCAAAGTTTGACAGTTCTACCAGAAACAAGCTTGTCTAACGACCGCCCAGGATGCGTGACACAGAAGGAAACAGCTCGCCAGTTCCAGTATCGAAAAATGATCATGGAACATTTTTGGAAACGCTGGCGGTCTGAGTACCTGTTGGAGTTGCGGTCAGCTCATCAATATCTCGTCACCAATACTTGCTCCCTGAAAGTGGACGACGTAGTCATAGTGGAAAATAACCGAGCATCCAAGCTGTTCTGGGAACTGGGGAGAATCGTAGAGACGTACCCCGGAACTGACGGAATTGTTCGTGCCTGTCTCGTGAAACAGCGAAACGGTACGCTCATAAAGAGACCCGCGCAGAAACTTTATTTGCTGGAAATTCGTCCAAGTCAACTTCAGGCTCGGGGAGGATGTTGCAACCGGGCGATGAGGAAGAAGAGAAGCGGCGGGAGCTCATGCATTTTGTAATTTTTATCAGTCTGAAAAACGAACAGTAAAGGAAAAGGTCGCACCGACCGATTTGTCTAGCGTAATTGCCTTCGTATTCCTTGGTTCCTCAACAAAAGTATTGATTCTGGCTGATTGTAGCAAAAACGTTTTCCTTCCCCAGCCTACGTCTGCAGCCATTGCAAGGTGGATGACGCGAAGTAAAAAAAACAACAACAACATGCTGTCAAAGGACTCGAAAAAATAGACTTGTAGTATTGGAACTAATAAACTTGAGTGAAATCCAATGGCACGATTTCAATCATCAGGAATAGTTATAAGTACACAAATGACGTATCACAACCATCTCAAATTTTTTTTTAATTATACAATGTGATCAAAAGTGCCTGGTAGTCAGTTTTTTGTAGGGACTACAAATGCAATGGAAAGGCAGCAGAAGAGGGTTAATGAATGGCATAATGTCAAAGGCAAACGTGCAATATGAATAGCCTCGAGTAACCAAGAAACGTGGTACAATATTCACTAAAGTAAATTGAAAAGCTAATGAAAAATAGTTGCCATCTAATATCTTCCGTGTCACTTTTCCATTGAGCCAAGAAAACATCTGATGGTACAGTGCTCAACGAAACGAAATGGGCCAGCGGAACGCGTGGCCTCCAGAACTTGCTGCGCCATCTACCGATAAAAGACGGGCTGCCTGGTGACGCGAGTCGGAGGTGTGCAAAGCTGATACGAGCGCTCATCGGCTGTTCCCACGCTGTGCACAACTCCCGATGGGTAATCTCTGCAGAGTGATAGCCTTTTTTTATTATTTAATCGCCGCGTGGTTTTATCGCGATCTGTTTGACGCCCTGTGCATACTTTTATCTTGTCTCAAATATGAAAGAAAAGGAACAAAAGGGCAATATTTTTTTCTTTTAATAAAAAGCACAGTGCCATTTCACTTCACATTTATTTTTCTATAAATTGTCGGTTCACTGCCATCAGTATCCATTCGTGAAGATGCCGTCGCGAGTGCCAATTCACGAACGCTGGCGAATTGTGGCCCTATGCCGCGCGGGAATGCCCCAACGAGAAGTCGCCCGGATGACAGGAAGGACCCGAACCGCACTGGCCCGAATTTTCACGGCGTTTCGAGACGACAACGGCCGCATCCATGACGCTCCTCACGACGTCCGCCCAAGGTCCACTACCGATGAGGAAGATCGATGGATCGTCGCGGCTGCAGTCGACCAGCCTTTTATTACGGCCCGTGACATTCGAGGCGAACTTGGTCTGAATGTCAGTGACCAACTTGTGCGACGCCGTCTTGCAGAAGCGGGTATTAGGAGCTATGCTGCGTGCAAGAAGCCAATTTTAACTCCTCGACAAAAAGATATCCGCCTGCGGTTTGCCATGGAAAAGACATCATGGACGATTCAAGACTGGAAAACCGTTGTTTTCAGCGACGAGTCCTCTTTCTCAACTGACTGGCACCAAGGAAAACAAGTTTGGAGACCGCGAGGTGCACGGTATGTTACTTTTGAGCAACACGACAATTTTTAACAAGCCGGATCTTATAATTTGTGATTTTGATGTTTCAGGTATGATGCCCCTTACTTGCAGCGTGTGGGCAGGAGTGGCCGACAAACCGTTAACGTCTGGGGGGCATTGTCAGCGGAAGGACTTGGTCCACTTGTAAGAATACAGAGGCTTAACCGAAACGTATTGCGACGTCATTGAGCACGAGCTCATTCCTTACGTTCTTGAGGGACCTTTCCCTGACGGATGCTTTTTTTTTCAACATGACCTTTGTCCTGTTCATCAGTCAAATCGTGTGCGTGACCTTCTAGAGGAACGCGGAGTGGCGGTTATGCCATGGCCCCCAAAAGGGGCTGACATGAACCCCATCGAGAACATCTGGGGAAACATGAAGATCCAGCTATCGCGGCGAGGACTTCACTCCGTCACGACTGACCAGCTATGGGATGCTGTGAAGGAAGAATGGGACAGGCTGCGGCAATGTCCAGAGTTGGTGGTGAATCTTTATGAATCCCTTCCGCGTCGCATGAATGCTATTTGTGAAGCCAATGGAGAGTTCTGCAAATATTAGAGTAAGGTGCTGATAATAAAACAAGCACGTTACTTATATTATTTTTTTTCTAGTAGGCGCAGCATTGTGTAACATGTCAAATAAACTATGTTGACACAGCACACGCTTTTTAATGACTGTCAGACGCTCGCTAAAATTGAATAAAACCACGAAAAAATAAAACTCAGCATTAATATATTATAGCTGCAAAAGGCCGGACGCGCTGGCTCATCAATCTTTTATGGAATAAAAAATGAAGCTTTATCTTTTCTTTTTTATATATTTGAAGCAAGATAAACTCATGCACATCATCACGACAGTGTCTCTGAGGAAAAATAAACGTGGTCACTCCGCAAAATCATGGCCTGCGCAGATTATCGGGGGTTGCGCGCCTGTGTGCGAACAGCCGCTGAGCGCTCGTATCAGTTTTGCGCATGCGCGACTCGCGTCACCAGGCAGCCCGTCTTTTATCGGTAGATGGCGCAGCAAGTTCTGGAGGCCACGCGTTCCGCTGGCCCATTTCGTTTCGTTGAGCACTGTACTTTTCTTTTGAAATGCTGTAAAAAAAGTCAACAGGGAATATTGAATGTCAACAGCTTTTCAACAAAAAGCATCACAGAATGTCTGTTGAGTTTCAATTAATAAGTGGGCCAATATTCAATAAAAAGCCAACCGACTTTTTACGCTTTTCTTTTGAAAAGCTGTTGACATTTAATATTCAACCGTGACTTTTCAAGAGATTTTCAATAGAAAAGCATCACAGAAAGTCTGCTGACTTTCAATAAAAAAGTGGGTCAATTTTCAATAGGATGTCAACAGACTTTCTCTGATGCTTTTTTGTAGAGAAGCTGTTGACATTTAATAGCAAGAGACAAGCTGTTGACATTCTATATCCTCTATTGACTTTTTCGGAAACTTTTCTATAGAAAGGTATAACAATTTTTGTAAAGGGGAGAGAGTAAACATTGCGTGCCCAGTATGAGAGTGACGTCAACATAATTCTTGTTGACACCAGAGTTGTTTTTAGTGTTTCAGCTCTTCAAGGCTGAACTTCACAGCTCGAAGAAAGACATTGGAAGCCAAGCTGATACCCTACAGCTTGAGAAAGAACAAGTGCTCGGGATTGTACGGGTTAAAAACAAACCGGCCCTTGTATCACTAACCTGTGTGCCATTTTAAGTTATTCTACAACATTTGCGACCTGTATGTGGAGTCTCGCATGTCGAACAAGAGGAAGGACTTCAGCATCAGTAACGCGGACGCAGTATTGCTAACGATGATGAAGCTCTATCACAATCTGAAATTTTCCCTTTTTGGTGTACTGTCTGGTGTCCAGGATGACAGCTTTTAAGATATTCAGAGCGTCAGTACCAGTCCTGGTAGCAGTGCTCAGGCACGCCGTTTTCTTGCCCGAAAAATAGGCTTTGCTCCAGTCCCTGACCAACTACTTTAAAAGGGCAACTCCCCCAAAACATAGATTCTATAAAAGGGGCCGATATCGCTTTAGGAGATCAAAATAAGGTCATACCCAAAATATCACGTGGAACCAACGTCGCATTCCCGATTAAAACCAATATTAAAAATGTTGTACCAGCCGAGTTAGCAGCCCGACAGCGGGTGAGCAACGCTGGCAGCAGGTCAGCTAGTGAAGCATCGCAGGGCAATAATGTAGGTTTCGTCCTACGCTCTCGTACGAACGCCGCAGACGCTTAGTTTCCTGTGGCACTCTGCGGTTCTGCTTACGGCGAGAGGTGCTTACAGCGAGTCGAGAACTGAGCTAGTTGGTCGTTGTGAAAAAGAAAAAACACAGCGCCGGAGACACCTTGCCTCTCAACCAAAAATAGAAAAATGAAAGCATGGACTAAAACAGCCTGAACTTAAGAAAAAACATAGAAAGAAAACAGGAGATGAGATGAGACGGCTGACTATCAACGAGCTCTAGTGAAAACTTCTTCCTCAAGTTGTTTTTATCCAAGTATGTTCCAACCGCGTGATGATGATTGGGGTTCAATGGCGCAAGAGCGACTGTGGCCATATTGCGCCAAGAAAGTTAACTTAAAAAGCCTAGCATGCAGTTACATCTAAACTTACTTGTCTACCTATATCAGGTGCAAAAAGCAAATTGCATGTAGGAAACTTAAAACGCGAGCAAATGGTACCAAAGGTCTATCACCAAGCAAAAAATAAGGATGAAATGGAAGGTGGTTTCTGAAAAGTTAAGGAAACTATCTTCGGCGTTGATGATCATGAAATCTACAATTCCAAAGGATGTGAAGGGCAGTCAACACTTTCTCACACTTTTCACAGAGCTTGACATCTTCACCGTAGAGCAAGTGCAGGTGTGTCAATCGAGAATGACCAATTCTCAAGCGGCACAAAAGGACTTCCGAACGGCGGTCCTTATGGGAGGAACTCTCCCTTACTTCTAAGTTGGGCTTAATAATGTGGAGTTAGTTATCGATCTGTGTGTCCCAATCCAGCTGCCATAACTTAATAATTGACTTGTTTAAAGGGTAACTCCGGTCCATACTTTCCATTTTGGGATTATGACTGTTTTTAGTCCAGTCAGCGTCCCTTAATTACAAGGTGTAAGTTTTTTCATGTTACTGTGGGTCGTTTTAAAGATATTGAAACCTCAAAGTTTTGTTTGAGGCGAGGCCAACAAAACCGAAACTAGCCGCTCGAGGCTCCGGCAACACTGGAAGTCAGCCACTATGTGAATGTGACGTCAGGATCGTTCTCGTTCAACGAGTACGCAGGCCGAGCGGCACCTACCCCTGTTGCGCTAGCCGTCTAAAGATAGGAGGTAAGCTGATTTTGTTTTAATCCTGTATAGTGTAGTTATCCAGCATATGTAGCAAGAGTTAGTGCGTACACCCAAAGGCTATCGACTGGAAAACGAGTGAACTCGTTCGGTGCCGTACTCGCCGGCTATCGCCGTCTGTGCGGTCTTCCGTACTCGTTGCTAGGCCTAAATTGTCATCGGGGTTGATTGAGTGATTGATTGAGTTTTATTGGCGCAAAAGCATCTAAGGCTATAGAGCGCCAAAGTCCGTGACTATTTCATAAATGGTTTCTAGAGAGGAAAGAGGGCTCTAGTGGCCAGTGATAGAATAAAATGATGTGCATGAATCTGTATATAAATAATGTGGATGAAAAATTTAAAATTGCAAAGCAAGTTTAAAGTCGATGTAAAAGTCCAGTGCTTTCTAGGAATTTAAAAACATTTGTATGATTTATAAAAGGTTCATCTCCAAGCAAAAGAGCAAGGTGTAAAGGCATCTGTGCTGAATAAAACTGGGCAAAGTAGAATTGGCGGTATCTGTGATATGCGGGGCACTCAAGAAGGATATGAACTACTGTTAATGGTTTTGAGCAGTGTTCGCATGCAGGTGGATCCTCTCGACGAAGCAGATACCCATGTGTTAGATGTGTGTGGCCAATTCTTAGCCGACAAAGGATTACCTCGAAAAAACGGTCCCTATGACGGGCACTCGCCCACTCCTGTAGCATCGGCTTCACAACATGAAGTTTGTTGTTGGTTTCGCGGGACCATTCCTCTTGCCATTTACACTTGATACTTTTCTTTACAGTCGCTTTGTAGTCTTGGTAGGGTATGTCGTCAAGATCAACCTTCCTTGTAGCACATGTGGAAGCGGCACGATCAGCAGCTTCATTGCCGGGAATACCCGCGTGACTAGGCACCCAGCAAAAGACTATCTGCAATTTGTTGTCCCTAGCCGCAGCAACCACTTTATGTTGTAGCTGAGTTATTATAGGGTTTTTCGCTATCTCAAGGGATCTGAGCGCTCTCAGAGCACTTAGTGAATCAGTGTAAACTACAGAGTATGTATGCCTATTTTTGATAATATAGTCTGTGGCCAATAGTAAACCGTATAACTCGGCAGTCAAGATAGTTGCACTGGAATTAATCCTCCGCACACATTTAAGTGATGGTCCAATCACGGAACATCCGACACAGGAATCGGTTTTTGTGCCGTCAGTATAAAAGCTGGTGTAGTCTTTATATGTATTTTGTAGCTCAAAGAATTCCTGTTTTAAAACTTCTGGTGGGGTATTTTTTTTAGTGTACTCAGTAAGTGACAAGTCTGTGATGAGCAGACCATGTTCCCATGGTGCCACTGTTCCCAAAAGCTGAGCAACAGGTGGGTTTGTCTGAAGGTTAGCTGATGCGGCCGCAGTCTTGTTCCGCAAAGAAAAGGGAGGCTTAACAGCGGGCTTGCTTTGGAAGGTTCGTTCAAAACGTGTTCCCTCGACTAGTTCCCGACACGGATGTTGTACTACCGACCGTATCCTAAGCGAATACATTAGACCTAGGACATCTCGCCTTTTCTCTAGAGACATTTCATTAGCTTCGGCATAGAGGCTCAGCACAGGGGATGTACGAAATGCACCAGTGGCAAGTCTGATCCCTGCATGATGGATTGGATCCAACATTTTCAGTGTTGATGCACTCGCTGATCCATACACCAAACATCCATAATCTAGGCGTGACCGCACAATCGACCTATAGATTCTTAGAAGGCACAGTCGATCGGAGCCCCAAGTCATGTGGTAGAGAACTCTTAAAATATTAAGGGATTTATGGCATTTTTGTTTTAGAGTTTTGATATGCTGGCTGAAAGAGAGCTTGGAGTCGAATATAAGCCCTAGAAACTTATACTCAGTTTTTATCTGAACTGGTGCACTGTATATGGTCAACGAAGGCGTCGGCATCACACCAAGTTTTCGTGAAAAACAAACACAAGCAGTCTTCTCCGTGGAGAACTTAAATCCGTTATTGTCAGCCCACCTTGTCACATTATTAATAGTCAGTTGAACACGCCGTTCACAGATTGCAAGGTTACATGAGGAAACAGCGATCTGGAGGTCATCTACATATAGCGAATAGTGGACCGATGGTGGTATGACACGCGCGATAGAATTGATTTTTATAGCAAACAGAGTAGCACTTAGGACACCGCCCTGTGGAATACCGTTTTCCTGTACGAACCATCGTGAGTGTACAGACCCCAGCCTTACTCGGAAGGTGCGTCTACCTAAATAGCTTTCAATGGCAAAGAACATGCGGCCCTGGATACCAATGTCAATCAAGTCCCTCAAAATTCCATGCCGCCAGGCAGTATCGCATGCTTTCTCGAGATCGAAGAACACAGAGAGGCAGTACTGTCTATTGACAAAGGCCTCTCGAACAGTTGTCTCCAATCGAACCAACTGATCCTGTGTTGAGCGGAATGAGCGGAAACCGCACTGGTATTTATCCAGGATGCAATGTTTTTCCAAGTGCTGCATCAGTCGTCTATTAATAATTTTTTCGAGGGTTTTACAGAAGCAGCTCGTCAATGCGATTGGCCTGTAACTAGTAGCAGCATCCGAGTTTTTTCCAGGTTTAAGTAGAGGGATAATTGTAGCCGTTCTCCAAGCTGATGGAAAACGTCCCTCCTCCCATATTCTGTTGAAAAGGTATAAAACCAAATCAAGTGTAGACGGGTGGAGATGATTCAACATGAAGTAGTGGATACCGTCAGGACCAGTTGCCGAGGGTTTGACGTTATGAAGGACCATCTTTAGTTCAATAAGGGTGAAGAATCTATTGTACGGCTCCCGTGCACTGCCAGGTGCCTTTATGGTCCTGGCTTCTTCCCGTTGTTTTAGCCGAAGAAATGATGGTGAATAGTGCCTGGAACTTGAAACAAACTCGAAATGTTCCCCGAGAATATCAGCTTGTTCCTCTAGACTTTCTGGACAGGTTCCGTTGCAGGATAACAGGGGGATGGTGAAAGCAGTATAACATCCATTGATTTTGTTAATTCGGTCCCAGACCTCTTTCGGGGATGTGTGGCTATTTATTGATGTCGCATACCCTTGGAAACTTGTTCTTTTTGATTGCCGGCGAATGTACCGTGCACGGGCCTTCATTTGCTTAAAGTGAAGATGATTGCTCGATGTCGGATACCGTCGAAATATGCTCCATGCCTTGTTTTGTTTTTTTCGTGATTCTGAGCATTCTTCGTTCCACCAAGGCTTGGGACGGCGCGGGAGGCGTCCCGAGGTCATGGGGATTGCCATTATGGCTGCCTGAAGGATACAATTCGTTAAGTATTCGTTCACTGCATCCATTGAAAGCTTGTCAAGAGATGTGCATGCCAGCAGTGAGAATTCACTGAATTGTGACTAGTTTGCCTTCTCAAATTTCCAGCGGGGAGTTCGGCTGGGGAGGGTACACCTGGGTTATTTCGTCTTAAAACAATCGGCATGTGGTCACTACCTAAAGGATTATCTGTAACCTGCCACGAAAAGAGTGAAAATAAAATAGGTTCACTTATAGAGAGGTCAATTGATGTAAATGAGTTTGTGGGTTTCTTTTCGTTAAACAGACACAAATTTGTAGATAAAATAAACCGTTCGACAATTGCTCCACGAGTATCGCGTCTAGTACTGCCCCATAAAGGATTGTGTGCATTAAAATCGCCAAGAATAATGAATGGATGGGGGAGTTGCGCGATGAGTGACTCAAGATCTTCACACCTTAAATGAAAGTTTGGAGGAATGTAAAGTGAACAAAGGGTTATCAGGCGGTCTGACAGAATGCGAACAGCTACTGCTTCCAAGGCGGTCTGCACGGAAACCTCAACACATGCAGCTGATTTTTGCACTACTATGGCCACGCCGCCAGAAGAGTAAGACGAGTGATCTCTATCCTTGCGGAAAAAATGAAAGTGCCTAAAGACTCCTGACTGACTTCCCTTCAAGTGAGTTTCCTGGAGACACACTGCCAGTGGACGATATTCCTCCAAAAGGGAGCAAACATCGTCATAATTATGTAGGAGACCTCGGCAGTTCCATTGAATAAGACTCATTGTCGGTTACAAGTTTGAAACTCGGGACCTCGAGTTCGTAGCCTTAGCGCATAAGCAGCTAAAGCTGTAATGCACCACTCACAAACTAAGGTTCTAAGGAAAAATCGAAAAACTAATTTAATAAAAAACGAAAGAGGACATGAATGGGTGTGGATGTCAACAGGAGGGCAGTTCCGACCAAGCCTTCGGGGAAAGACAAATAGAGGTAGTGCCCCAGGCGAGGGAGTCGCCAATAGTCCTCTGGCTGATCCTTGTGGAGCTGCCCCCTCTGACCTCCAAGGGGGTCGAGACTTTGGGCCAACGCCACTGGCGAGGGAGTCGCCATCATTCCTCTGTCCCAACTGATCCCTAAGAGTGAGTGAGGTAATGCAGGTGAGCGACAAAGAACAGTGATGCTGTGAGGTGTATGAAGTGTTAATGAAAATTTTTGGGTGTTGAAACAGCGTCCACGACTAAGCACTTGCTATGTGCCAGCTTCTGGACCTGTCGCTTTGGTCTTTTTCTTTGGGTCCTCAACTTTTGACGAGATTTTACCAACCTTCGGGGCAGGTGGAGGCTCCGGCGGACTGCTGGAGACATCCATTGCCTCAACCTCGCGATGCGAGGAACATGAAGGGCGCCCCTCAAGGCACTGTGACTCTGTCGTCACAGTTTTCTCACGAGGACGTGCGGGCATACGGCGCGGGGCGGTCGCCTTTGAGGATGCGGTTTGAGTTGAATCCCTCTGTTCTTGAGGGATTCCAGGTGAGATTTTGGGGGCTTGAGGTTTGCGCGGGGCAGAAAGGTCTAAAAGGCAGACCTGTGTCCCCACGGAAGCCGTTGTCGGTGCAGCCCCCTTGCTGACCGCAGCGGCGTAGGTGCCTCTCTGTAAGAATGAGAGGCGTTTTCGTGCTTCAAAGTAGGTCAGATTTTCTTTGGTTTTCAGTGTTAGTATTTCTTTTTCTTCTTTAAACTTTGGGCATGAACGGGAGTATGCAGGGTGAGCACCTGAACAGTTCACGCATTTGGAAAATTCACTTGCACAGCTGTCAGTAGGGTGATCATTGCTTGAACATTTTCCGCAGGTTGTCCGTCCCCTGCAAGTGGCTGCCCCATGTCCGAAACGCTGGCAGCTAAAGCAACGTCTCGGATTGGGGATAAACGGTCGAACCTTGCAGTTGAGATAGCCAGCCTTGACCGTCTGGGGGAGGGTCGTGGAGTTAAATGTAAGCACAAGGTGCTTCGAAGGCTTCTCTTGGTCTTCTCGACGAAAGGTAATACGCCTCACTGCAATCACACCCTGATTGCTTAGTCCTTCAAGGATTTCATTTTCAGTACTTTCCAACAGATCATCTTCGGAGATCACGCCCCGAATGGTGTTGAGAGATCGGTGTGGCGTTACTGTGACTTTGCGATCAGCTATACTAGTAAGTCCAAGGAGCGCTTTACTTTGTTGCTCAGTTTCAACCTCGACAAGGAGGTCTCCAGAGCGAAGCTTCTTTGCTTTGTAAGATTTTCCAACACATGATTCCAAGGTTTTTGCCACAAGGAATGGGGACAGCTTTCCAAGTGGTAGTTCGTATTCGCAGTGTATTACTAGAAATTTTGAGAAGGCTTGAGTGTTATCTGTAGTCTTTAGAGGAACGGTGGCTTCGGTGCGAACTCTTTTCAGAGATCGATCAGAAGGAAGTTTTGCTTTGGAACCCATATAAAAATGGGAGATCTTCGACATCTCCGGTGTGCCGCCCACCATGGAGCCCAACATGGGACAGGGTAACGGCACATAACAAAAATGGCTTTGCTGTGCACGTGGCTCAAGTAGCACCTACCCAGATGTTATACCCAAGAATGGGTCTAGACTAGCGTCCTTCTCCACTCAAGGTTGGCCCTTGCCGCCAAGAAGGTGAAAGGGGAATGGAGAGAAAAGAGAGAGAAGTATAAGTAAAGGTGGGAGTGAAAGATCGGAGGGGATAGTAGAAGAAAAGGCGACTAGGCTGAATCATCCTGGCCGGGCCTTACCAGGACTCCCGTCTACGAGAAGCAGGGGCCGAAGTGGTGTATTGCCTCACCCGGGGGGCCCCGAAGGGTCCAACCCTACCCCGGGCTCGGCTCAACCACCAGGATGCCCTTTTCCCCGGACACGGGAAAGCCACGCACAGCCAGACGTGGGCGGGCGAACCCGCATGGCTCGGGGTCCGTGGAGACGCCACTCTCCAAACACCTGCTTTCACAGGTGCCCCCTGCGGGGAATTGTCATCGGGGCTCCGTGGATGGAGCGGCGTTGCTCTGCGCCGTGCTGCCAGTGACGTAAAGTACTGGGAACCCTCTCGCTATCGCGCTGCGGGTCAGTCCGAGACACAAAGCTCCGAGGCTCTCCGGCGCGGGCCGCGGCGCCCGAACAGACGTGCGCTGGGCTGCACACGTCTGTTTTTTTTGTGTGTGTGTTTTTGTTCTTTTTCCTCGGGCGCGTAAAAGCCGAAATCCAAAGTCCACTCGCCGAACAGCGTTCACCCACACCTTCTCCAATTTCCGGTCCGTTGGAAACTTGTGAAAAAGCACCTCCGGGTTGTGCAGCGGGTTGTTTGAGCAGCCGACAGAGCTTCAAGTTGTACTCGGCATCTTTCGAGGAACAGCTGGGCAGTCTGGGACGCACCGAGTTGCTCACTAAAACGAGTCTTGCAGTCCTCACAAGCAAATAAACAAAAGGCTATAGCGGAGCTACACGGGCTCCAGATAAAAGCAACGGCTAAACACGCCAATCACAAGCCGAAGTAGCGCTGGTAGCGGCTCAAAGAAGCGCACTCCGCGCAACGCCCGGATCAGAGGAAAAAAAGAGAACGATACTGATGTTACGGCCCAATGTTGCTTTACAATCAGCAACCCGCTGGCCGCCCGCTAAGGAGCAGCGGCTCGCGGTGAGTCTCATTTTTATTATCGGCATTAGTTGAGAATGCGGCGTCCCACGGACGTGATATTTTGGCTGGTGTTGTATTTTGTGTCACTACAGCGATACCAGTAATTTATTTCATTTTGAGTTTCGGGCAGAGTTGCCCTCTAAGGCTGGCTTGAGGTCTTGGTGTGGCAGGCCAAGAGACGTTTCCGTGTAGTTTTTTGCAGAAAGTGCAAGGTGGTCTGCATTCTCGTTACCAGGAATGCCCACATGACTGGGCACCCAGCAGAATTTTATAACTTGTCCTAGATGGAAAGCTTTGTTTATCTGAAAACAAACCTACTGCACAAGAGCATTCTTACTGTCTGCTAAAGATGAAATAGCTAAGAGAACACTTTGGAAGTAAACAGAACTGCTTTGTTAATGTTATTTTTTGGAATATATTCAACAGTAATCAGGATACCATACAATTCGGCGGTAAAAATAGTTGCTAGAGGGTTGAGTTGCCTAACTTAACTGTAAGCGAGAGAACAAACTGCACACCCTACGCAAGTCGACGTTTTCGAGCCATCAGTGTAAAAGTGGAGATAGTCACTATATTTCTGCCCTAGCTCTGCGAACTCCCGCAAGAGAACAAAAGGAGGAACAACCTTTTTGCTGTACCTTGAAAGGGACCAATCGTAAGAGATTGGCACCAAGTCCCAAGGAACAACCCTATAGGCCTGTCTCAACAAGGGAGGCTCATCAAAAGAAAGGTGCAGCGACCTTGCCATGCTCTCAGTCCGAAGGCTCAAGGGCCAAACAATACTAGGCTTATTCTCAAAAAGCCGCAGTGATGCAGAGGTCCGCAGAGCGGAGAATGAAGGTTGGTACGGATCCCTATAAACTTTGTAGGCATAACACAGACTAAGATATTCTTTGCGTCGCTCAAGCGACATCTGATGCGTTTAAGCATACAGAGTCAGCACGGGCGACGTGCGAAAAGCACCTGTGGCTAGACGCAGCCCCAAGTGTTGGATTGGGTCTAACATCCTCAAAGCAGATGGTCGTGCCGACGCATATACCGGTGCACCGTAATCCAACCGGGACCGCACTAGAGTTATAAATTCGCAGCAGACATTGTCTGTCAGGCCCCCGAGTAGTGTGTGACAGCACCTTAAGAATATTGGAAGATAGTAGGCATTTTTGTTTTAGTTCTTTCAAGTGAGGTGCGAATGTTAGCTTTTTGTCGAATATCACGCCTAGAAACTTATGCGCCTCCTTTACAGCGATGGTAAGGTTATTCAGATGCAAGGTAGTATCCGGTGACAACCAGACTTGTACGTAATCCGTTACAAGTAACGAAATATACTTGTAATCCCTTACATTTATCAGTAATTTAGTAACGAAATAATTACATATTTTCTGATGTAATTTTAAAGTAATTCCCTTACATTTTTTACGTAACGGATTTCTTTTAATCCGTTACTTTTTTATTGAAGACCCCCCCCCCCACTTTTTTTTTTCTAAAGGAAGGGTTGTTTTTATTTTGGTAAAGTCGAGCTCAGTGACACTCTCACGCGCAAAGCGAGGCTTGGCACCCTTCAGTTCCGCAAAACCATTTTTGTTTTCAACACCAAGCCCCTAAATTTATATTTGTTTAGACCCTAACAACAATGTAAAAAAAAAGAAATAAAAAACATTTTTACACAAAAAAAGGGGGGGGAGTGGGGTCAAGTTATATCCGCTTTTTTTAGACCCTTTGTTTTTTTCTTTGCTATCGAAGGCGGGAAGAGGACACCAAGTGGGTGTATGCCTCTTTGAAAAGCTCGAGGCGGTAAGTGCACAGACAAGAATTAACAATGTCCTTCTCGGTTTTGAGTGACTACGACCATTTTCATTATGTTGCAACACCAGACAATGCTCCGTATACCCTAAAATTCACTAAAAAGAGATGTGATATTTATTATTATTTATTTACATTGTACCTACATCGCCCTGTGGGCGATGTAGGTACAATGTATGTAGGTTATTGTAGGGGGGTTTTAGAAAACATTATGACAAGTGGAAAAAGAAAACGTCATTATCATCAATGGACACAACATCTTCCGGGAGATCGTTCCACTCTCTCGCGGTTTTGACAAAAAATGAATTCGCAAAACTGTCAGTCCTGTAAGTGGGAACAGCAACCTTTTTAGAATTATCACAACGGGTAGAAACGTAGGATGGCTCCATAAGATAAGTGGCTTTATCAATTCCTGTTTTGTTGTGAAAGACACGGTGGAAAAATTTTAGTCTTATTTTTTTTCGTCTACATTCGAGTGTTTCCCATCCCAGCATGGCCTTCATATCTGTAACACTAGCATAAGGGTCATAGTTGTTCAGTACAAAACGCGCGGCCTGATTTTGAATTTTTTCTAGTTTATTGATAAGGAAGTCGTGATAAGGGTCCCACACAACGCACGCGTAATCAAGGATCGTTCTTACCAAAGAAAAATAAAGTGTTTGACGTTTCGCGACGCGGATCTAAAATTTCGACGGATAAAATAAAACATTTTACTAGCCTTTCCGATTGTACGTTCTATATGGCTGTTCCATTTTAGGGAATCCGCAAATAGCACTCCTAGGTAAACATACTCAAACACAGTACATAAAACAGTCCCGTTGATTAGGTAGCTATAAGAATCGTGCAGCTTACTTCTCGAGAAACGAATATGTTTGCATTTACTTAAATTTAGGCTCATTTTCCATTGATTGCACCAAGAAGATAAAATATTTATGTCGGTTTGTAACATGGCCAGGTCGTCTGACGTGTTTATTTCCCTGTACAATACGCAGTCGTCGGCGAACAGTTTAATATGAGACTGTATGTTTTCGGTGATATCATTTATGTATATGAGAAAAAGTAAAGGCCCTAAGACACTCCCTTGTGGCACTCCCGACGTAACCCGAGTTGATGTGGATATAGTACCGTTTAAAACAACCCGCTGCTCACGACCTTCTAAATAATTTTGTATCCAATTCAAGACGTTGGGATCTATGTTTAGCAAAGCCAATTTATACAATAATAACTGATGGGGGATCGTGTCAAATGCCTTTCGAAAGTCTAAGAACACGCAGTCGACATATTTCCTGCTGTCTAGTGATCTGGATATATGATGATAAAATTCTACCAGCTGTGTGTTGCAAGAGTAGCCGCTTCGAAAACCATGCTGTGAGGGGGAAAAGAAGTGTAATGAATCCAGGAACGAGTAAAGGTTACTGTAAATAATGTGTTCAAACAACTTACATGAGATCGATGTCAATGAAATAGGGCGATAATTTTCAACACTGGCTTTAGAACCCGATTTAAAAACTGGTGTAACGTTTGCCATCTTCCAATCCATTGGAACCATCCCCGTCTTTAACGTTTCACTAAAAATAACAAAAAGATAACGCGCTATGGATTCACTGCACTTAAGAAAAATAACAGGGGAAATGCCATTAGGTCCGACAGCCTTGGTTGCATCAATTCCGCGCAGCAACTTCACTATACCATTCATGTCAATTGTAATGCTGGGCATTACGCTTTGCTGCGTTCGGCAAGCCACTGGAGATAGCAGATGCGGAGAGTCTTCCGAAAATACCGACTTAAAATACGAGTTAAAGCATTCAACCTTCGCGTTATCAGACACCACAGTATTACCATCAACTTTCAACGCAGGAATAGAAGTGTCTTCCTTTCTGTTCGCGTTGACGAACTTCCAGAATTCTTTAGGGTTTCTTTTTAGATTTTCGTTAAACTTGTCAAAGAACACTTTTTTGCTTAATTTTATTTGCAATTTGAGAAGCCTGTTAATCTCTTTGTACTTCTGCTCAGTTTGGACTGACCAACTTTTGGTCAGCGTTTTGTAAGCACGTCTCGCTTTACCTATAAGTCTGCGAATTTCTACATTAAACCAAGGCTTATTTTTTTTACGCTTCCTCATTTGTTTCGATGGAATATACACCTCCGCAAGCTGTAATATTTTATTTCTAAAAGCATGCCATATAGTTTCGACGTCACTATTTTCGGACAGACGACTAAATGTATAAAAATAGGATTCAAGCTCTGCATCGATCGCTTCGTAATTACCTTTGTCGTACAAAAATACTTTCCGTGGACACTCCGCTTGCTTTCGCGTTCCGGGCTCCGAGAGCTTAGCAACAACCGCGCAGTGATCACTTATGCCGGGAAGTACAGTGACCTCGGATACAACGCCAGGAAAATTGCATAAAATTAAATCCAAGACAGAATTTTCTCGCGTCGGTTTTTTAACATATTGTTCAAATCCAAATACACTGATTATGTCAGCAAACATCGAGTAAGCGCGGGGTCCATCTGTATCAAGAACTTCATCAGACCAGTTGAACCCTGGTAGATTAAAGTCTCCTCCCAAGAATACACTATCTGGAATTGTCGTCAACAAGTCACCCAATTTGTCTATCGAGTACGCATCACTATCTGGGGGGCGATAAAATGTACCAAAAACTAAAGTGGTCCCCTTAGGTAAAACTACTCGACACCATACAGACTCAGTGTCGTTTTCGGAAAAAACTAGTTCACTACTACTCCAGTCTGATTAAATTAGCAAACAGACACCACCTCCGTGTCCATTTCTATCTTTGCGGTATACGGAAAAACCAGGGGGAAAAACTTCGCAATTAGAAACCGAGTCATGCAGCCATGTCTCCGTTCCCATAATAACTTTGGGTCTGATTGTCTCGACTAGAGATAAGAAATCGTCCACTTTATTTTTTATGCTACGGAAGTTCACAAGTAATACCGAGACATCTACATCTGATAAAGCGGCATTTTGACAGATATCTCTCGCACGGCGTCAATCCTGCTGAATCGGTGGAGCCTTTTTACGAACGAGTATAGGCATGCTTTGTTCGAAATCCCAGGCGTACGTGTCTCCGTTGATAACGAGCTTGTCGTAGGTAAGATATACTTTGTTGTTCTTATCTTGTCGTTTTTCTTTGGAATAGTCCCATAGCTTGCGCCTTTTTTCTCTGACAAGTGCACTGAAATCCTCGGAAACGCTGTAAGCAGAGTTTTTGAATTTAAAGGCGTTGCGCATGATGTTGTCACGTTCTTTCCAATTTTGAAAGCTTGCTATAATCGGCCGACAGCTACGTTCCTTGAAAGTACCTAGACGGTGGGCCCTTTATATTGAGGTGACATCGATATCTAGATTACCTTTACAGATGCGTCTAACAAGAGTTTCTGACTCCTCCCATGACTCTCGCACTGTGTCATCAGGTATGCCAAAAAACACCAAGTTTGTCCTGCGGCTCCGATTTTCAAGGTTGTCTAGTCTTGCTTCCAGCTTTCTTCTATTTACTTCAACATCTGAGATCCGTTGTTCAAATTGCTCGTTTTTTGCAATTAAATTCTCTATTTTATTGTGAATCTCCGTTTGTTTGCTTTCAATAACATTTAACTTCGAGAGGACACTTCTTTGACCGTTTTGCAGTTCAGTGAACATAGATTGTATGAGTTCCATTTGTTCCTTAGTTGCAGGACCAGGATTAGTTTCTACGTCGCCACTTAACAACAGCAACAAGAGCACAAATAACACTTTTTTCCTGTAATATAGTTTGCGTCTATTACCCACTATGGCATGAAAGTGCTTATTCCTAGTGCTCGCAATCAAGAATAGTTGGTTGGGTGGAGCTGGCAGGAAACCACCAACAGATCGGAAAGGGCCAGATGGCAAATCACTAACCTGCATCAAGAAAGGTTTTCGTGAGCACATGGCCTCGTTCCTGCCAGCTCCGAAACCCAGGGATTCCGTGACACGCGTCGGCTTATATGCTGACTCGAACAGTCCACTCGGTTGACTGGAGGGTGGGACGGGTGGAACCCTGAAGAACTCCGAAGAACTTGGAATCGTCTGACGGGAAGGCTGATAGGTCGTTGACGTCGCATGCAGCTGACGCTGCGCTGACGTTGGACTCAGGAAACTGATGCCAGCGGTGACGAGGCAGAACGGAACAATCGCCTGCATCAAGAAAGGTTTTCGTGAGCACATGGCCTCGTTCCTGCCAGCTCCGAAACCCAGGGATTCCGTGACACGCGTCGGCTTATATGCTGACTCGAACAGTCCACTCGGTTGACTGGAGGGTGGGACGGGTGGAACCCTGAAGAACTCCGAAGAACTTGGAATCGTCTGACGGGAAGGCTGATAGGTCGTTGACGTCGCATGCAGCTGACGCTGCGCTGACGTTGGACTCAGGAAACTGATGCCAGCGGTGACGAGGCAGAACGGAACAATCGCCTGCATCAAGAAAGGTTTTCGTGAGCACATGGCCTCGTTCCTGCCAGCTCCGAAACCGAAAGTGCTATTGCCACAAGCATCCTCGTTCGTTGCTGCACACTTATCTTCTCGAAAACAGGATGTATTTTTTCTTCTGTTTCTTTCACCTTACCCTGTTTTAAAAGCTACTTAATTTTTTGTAGTCCAACTTCTAGAGTTGGCCCACTTCATTTGTGAATTCCAGCCAGGTTATCTGCATCTCAGTCACCCCTTTTGTGAGTCAGCTTTTTGTGAGCACTTTCCAAAATGGTAATAGTCTTCTTTTCTTCTTCTTCCCGTTTTTCCCCCAGCAGGACGCATCTTATCTCAAGCAGATATTCTTACAAATAAAACATAATGGTGGCTGACGTAGACTTGATATTCTGGGCTTGGGGAGAGAGTGAAACTCAAGAGTGGGGCCATAGCGCGGCTTACTTCGTTCTATGCCCTTCGCTGCCCGTGGCATCAGCGGACGTCTATCTCGAGAACACCGGAGTAAAATGCAGTCGATTCGTGCTTCGTGCGTTTTTAAACGGCACCAAAAAAAGGTACACACGACAAACGTGCGTTTACATTTCCTTGTTTTAACCGACGTTCTAATTAATTGTTGTTATGAATTTCCTTTTTTTCGATTACTATATTCATTTACTGGAAACTTTTATTTATTCACCAACGTCTCAACCGAGGCTCGACCTGTTCAGAACCAAAGGAAGGAGAATATCGAGCCAAACCTTATTTACTATTTAATTATCACCTTACTGTTACAACGATGTTTTGCTATTGCCTGGCAATATATGCCGGTATAGTAAGATGGGCACAAATCAACTCTTATTCTAGTTTTGGCTAGATGTATGATGACTTCTACAGCTTTGCGATTTTGAGAATCGAGAATTTTAGTCGATCGGTCCGATCACTCCATTAACGATACCCGATACTCCGCCGCCGCCTGTCCGCAAATGGGACAGGTTGCAACAATAAAAACTTGAATAACCCTCTTCCTTTTGTTTCTTAATTGAAGGCAATATTCTTGAAAGTAACGCCACGAAAGTAACGGATTACTTTTTGGGGTAACGGTCACTTACTTTTATGGAAGGGTAATTGTAATTGTAATAAATTACAATTTAGCCTTGAGTAATTGTAACTGTAATTCCTTACTATTTTTCAGTAACGTGCACAAGTCTGGTGACAACCCTCGACGCAGCGAAAACGGAACTCATACGGTTTTGTCGGGGGGAAACGAAACCCATTTTCGGCTGCCCACTTGCTCATTCTGTTGATTGTCAGTTGCAGTTGACGTTCGCAACTATACAGGTTGCAAGAAGAAACTGAAATTTGCACATCATCCACATACAGAGAATAAGACACCGTCGGTGGAATATTTAGAATATTGGTGCTGAAACCCGGGACAAATATTCATTAAAATAACTGGACGATATTACTGCTTAAAGCATGGAAATGGGCTTAATGGGACGATGCCCGTTTCAAGCTCGCACCGTGGCGAGAGAGGTTGGGACAGTCAGGTCAGGGAGGTTGGGACAAAAGGCGAAAACGAATCACCTGACTAGGTCCCCAACCCCCGTTACAGCACTCAGCAGCAGGGCACAGGAAATGAATCAAAAACAGCATAAATAAAAAATAAAACAATATCTGAGAAGATAAAAATATGACACTCAAAAATGTACAATCTATTTTGATGTGAACTATAATAGGAATACACACTAGGCACATTGAAGTATACCGTAAGGTATTTTTTGAAAAGAAACACGGACGCTATTGTCTGGGCTAATTCGAATACACAATAATTTCTGTTAAGAAGATCGGGTATCTGGTAGGATGTTTTTTGTGTACCGTAATTAGTTCTTATTTTAGGTTTTGAAAACTGCTGGTGTCTCAAATTGTAATTTGTTTGCTTAAATAAATATGTTTCGTAAAATATTGCGGGATTCCTGTTTATTTGAGTATGAACTAAAATTGCAACCTTTAGGCAAAAAAGATTGTCTAACGTTAATATTCCATGTTTAATAAAGCTAGGGGAAGTCGATTCAGTCCAAGGTAAATTATCAATTGACCTAACTGCGCGTTTTTGCAATGTAAATAATTGCTTAATATTACTTGCTGTAGTCGTCCCCCAGACCAATAAACAGTAATGCAGCCTCGAGTTCACCTGCTATTTCGCAGTATCGCCGCAGTTCTGGTGGTAGAGCTCTCATGCTCGGCCAGCCCGTAGAGCAGAACTCCAGACGTGACAGGATCCTTCCCGATCTCATCTTTGATCCGTGAGAGCGTGTTGTTGACGCAGGTAACAGATCCACTGTGAGAACTTCATACTCCAGAACGGCTTCCTCCAGGTCGGCAGCTTCCTTTTCTCCTGCTCCAGTAAGTGGCTTGCGTTACAGCACATCTGCCGGGTGGATCTTCTTTACCGGGATGTGGGAGATCGTTAAGCCATACTCCAGTAGTCGCATGCGGAAACGTTGCAGAAGAGGTCTGAGTTCATCTTGACGCTTCGTGGTGAGAAGTGGCACAAGGGGCTTGTGGTCAGTGTCAATATGAAATTGGAGCCCTAGGAAGTATGTGCGGAAATGGCCACTAGCCCACATGATGGCTAGTGCCTCCTTCTCAATCTGGGCATAGCGTTGCTCAGTTTCCGTTAGTGCCTTGGATGCATAACTGGTCATCGCTCGCCTTGGGACTCCTGGAGGAGCGCAGCACCCAATCCATAGGATGAGGCATCGACCAAGAGTGTCAAGTGGTCTCTTTGGTTGTACATTGCCAATGCCGAGTTTGTGATGAGAGCTGTCTTGGTCTGCTGGAAGGCTTGCTGCTGAGCCTCTCCCCAGTACCAGACTGCATCATGACGAAGTAGGTCTCTCAGTGGTTTAGTTTGTCAGCGATAAGAGCAACAGTAGCGGGCACGGCACGCACAACCGAAGCAGCAGTGGGAGCAGCGGACACGCGTAACTGCGCAACAACGCCGGTCCAACATGACGGATCAAAAAGCAGCGGTTCAAGCGGGAAGCAGCTACTTCAACCCGATTTCAACACAACTGCTGGAAAAGTTCGACTTTCACCAGCCGCACACGTGGAAGACGTGGTTCACGAGATGGCAACGCTACAGGATAATCACCGAGTTGCGTCTCAGCTCTCAAGAAACGCAAGTAAACACGTTTACGCCATGGGCCGCGAAGGGGAGGACGTTCTTTGTTCTTTGAAGCTGACTGAGGACGAAGGCAAGAACTACGAACATGCCACCATGTACCGGTTGGGCAGGGAGTCAGTACTGTCCGGCGAGTTTGCGTTTATTGTTTTTTCCGGGCACCCCCCGTCTCCCAAGCGGTGGCGCCTTCTCTTGGCCACTCGCCTAACCCTCCGACACTTTAAATAATAAGCATCCATTCATTGACGTGCTGTAACACACTGGATAATTTCAAAAATATATTAACTTATTGGTGGTTCCCAGAACTGATGAAAAAAGTGGTTCTTTTGCTAAAGAGATTATATGGAAGTGATAGATTCCAATGTCTAATGCACTACAAGTAGCAATGCCAACGTGTCTAATTGTTTTTCTTCCGTATTCTATGTGCCTGCTTAAGTACCATTCACTTTACTTTGTATGAAGCAAGTTATGAAGGACAGTAGTTGCGCAGGCATGTAGAACACATAAAAAAAGCATTTCAATTTCGTGTCACTGGCGAAAGGCATTTAAATTTTGTGTCACTAGCGAAGAGCAATCGTGATGTTGCAGTCAAGAGGCAATTGCGTCATTTTCTGTTTGTTTTTAATAAGGCGTCACTTCCCGTACGTCGCAGGCCAGCATGACTAGCGGCAATGCCGCACACCTCACAAATGGCGCTGCACCCAATGAGCCGCCATATTCGCGCCTTATGAGCTTCCATGGAAGCTTTGTTACCATTTATACATAGAGCTTGGATTAGTGATGTGCGAATTATTTGCGTTGGTGGGATATAAGATAGACCGTGACGACAGCGGTTGTCCCTAGAAGAAATATAAGACTTCCGCCCAGTTACGTGCGGGGATTTCAACCCAGGCTTTTTGTACAATGTCTTCTGGAGCGGCAACATAACAACCAAGGGGGGCTACTACCACGCGCAGACTGTCAACGTGCCAGGTATGCCGAAAATTCTCCCCCCTAGCATTCCTCTTTTTATAAGTAACTGGTTGATCGAAGTGCATATAACCAAATGCACCTTAATTCAACAATTCCAGAATCTGAAGAACTGTGCGATGTAGTGAGGTGAACGAAGAAAAGGCCGCTCTCAAGCGCAAAGTCAACAGAGTTCATCGAGATGCGCAAGAAGCCTGGAGTGGTGAATATTAAAGGCAGCTTGCTCGGGTATCGGGTTCCAGTGCGCACCCTGCGGAGCTGCAGACGAACGGGCCCCTGTCCCGAAGCGATGAGCCGCGAGGCTCAGGCTTGTGAGGTGGAGTCTCAGGAGAGGTGGCCTTCTAAGAGCCCGAAAAAGAAGGCTTGCATGATCCCGTCAGTCCTACGCCGCTTTAAAGAGAGCATTGAGACTATGGACAGGCAAGCTCAAACAACTTCCTAAATACATCTTTACCCGCTGCCCTTCGACAGACATCCACAAGCTTGCGAGTGGCAACGCCCCCTTGCTACTCTCGCCACGTGACGCTGCAGCCTTAGGCCACAGTTCACACAGTGAGAATAAAAACACTGAAAATAGACGAGGGACAGACACAGTTCTTCCTGCGTGAGCTGCAGTCTATCCAACACACTCTGCTAGAAGTACCTAGCCTTAAGCCACTCGTCGACGCTTGCCGTCTGTGTTTTCTCCAAGACTTCAACACGTACAGCTGTTATTGGCCTCTTCGCCCAGCTGCCCGCCACGGCCCAGTACGTGCTGAGCACCCCAGGCTCCGCCTGGGTGCGAAACGGGTGCGACGACAATGATGTCGAGGCCAATCCAGTTCCGGTTCGCACCCCGTTGAGCATGTCTGGGGTCGCTGCCGACTGTGGCTACTCAGACTGCTTTCCTCAGAATTTCCAGCAGCGGTCGTATGCACAATTTAATGCGGAGGAAGCGTGGTGTGCCAACATAAAAATAGCTTTTTTGTTGTTGTTAGTGTACTGCAGTGATTTTACCAGTTTACATGTGGTTCTCAACAAATTCCGCTTTTTGTGTGAGTCCTTACAACGAGACATTAGTTTTTATTTTTGCTAACATATCCATGTATGAATGTGTGCGTTCTACGCACTGATTATACTCATCAACTTAAAAAAGCTAGTTTTGCACATAATTCATGCGCTGTACGATGTAGTTCTGCCATATACAGCTGCTACAAAACAGAAAAACACAGTTCTTTTGCATCAGCACCTTCATTACACTGCTCAACAATAGCTTGCCATATTTTCCAAGGTCGATCTGGTAAGTCCTAGCACCAATACCAGACAAGCCATTGGTAATTCAAAAGGAGCCTAACAATGCCTTTCGGTTTGCGAGTTCGTGTGCATGCCATTCAGAGTGAAAAGCACTCCGACGAACTTTCCGTGATCTGTGGACCAGGTGTAACAAGGACTTCCATTCCGTTATGCCTGCATTCACCATATTCTCGTTGTACTGATGGCATCTTCATATTCTAGTAGCTCTTTTTAAGCTGAGTGTCGTCATGCACTCCACAAAAAGAAGAGGTGCAGCAGATTAGTAACCATCCGAATGTTTAGCTACTTACCTACAGACTTATTTTTTATGTTGAAGCAGATTACAGTCATGCTGAGATGCTGGGACAAGAAGTTAACTGGACAAGCTCTCCGAGCACTTACTCTCAACGCTCTTCATACAACTCAACTTCTGATGCCATGCTTCAACATGCATAAACCCTGTCCTAGAAAAAGAAATCTCTAAGGTGCCAATTTCCCGCACAGCTGGATCCGAACCGCAGCAGAACACCCTTTAGTCCAGGGTACCGTCCTAGGTCATACCGTTACTGCTGTGGCCGAGGATCAGTTGTAACCATGGTGCCACCTGCTCAGCGACCATGGTGAGGGATACAAGGATTCAGCGTCTGGCTGCTCCTCTTCAAGTGTCATCGTTTTGCACGCCATCTTACACTGATGACAAGTTTCCATATCAAAGTCATATAAAGACCTGATTGTCTCCTTAGTTAGGAATGCCAAGAGTGCAGAAACTTGTTCCAGTTGGGGAGAAAGAGAGGAAGCAGCCAGCACTTGGTTGTATGGGCTTCTGCCTTTTGGCTGCCTCAGGCACTCGGCTGTGTGGAAGTTGTGCCATTAAACACCTTGAACCTTGAACCTTACTGCATATGAACAATTTATTGATTACAGTGTGACTGCTGGAGATAATTTTTGCTCACTAAACAAGGGAAACTGCTGTTCTTGCAGCTCCTGCCATGGAGCTAATCAAAACCCTCATGATCTTGAAGGACTTCGCAACTTGTCTTGTCGAGGAATTATGGTATGGAACTTCTGCCGATCTCTTAAGACCCCAGCTCTCAACAGAACTTTCTTTGCTTTCCGATGGGGGAGTAGACAGGGGCGGGGAGCCACTGCCGCCCTTGTTGCCTTCATAAAACTAACACGCCTGTTTAGCAGGAGGCTCCAGCGGTTCTGACATAAATATATAATCTTCAATTTGATGAACACACACAAAGCATCACAAAATGCTGGCAGAGCAGTTTTCAACAGATGAAGCCATGTAGAAACTCAACTTATTGGGCAAACTTCACCTCAGCATTACTGGACATACTGAAGGATGCGCTCTGGCACATAATGCGCGTGCCCACAGCTGCCTTCAGAGTGGTGCAACCAGTCCATGCCACATGCAAATCAGAAATTCAGAGCCCACATCTATTGTGCACATGCATGATGGAGTGGTGCATGTGAGCAGCTCACTAGCTATCTAGTAGTTTCAGTTATGGCACAGCTTGGGCTCGCCACGATGCGTGCTTTGTTTTGGAATGTGGCACTTTTTTCAATTTTTTTAACACTGACCAATCGAAGCTGTATGTTCTTGGTTGGGCTACTGTTATATTTATTTTGCTTCTTTTTTTTTGAGTTTGTGAATTTCAGTAGGTACAGTTTTTTTATATTATTAAGGTTTAATGGTACTTTATAGTAAATTAGCTTCATGTAGAGCTGTAATTAGAATATTTAATCAATGGTGTCCCCAAACTTAGAGGTTACCTGCATTTGCTAACTTCTAAAGTTGTGAAATAAACTATGATATACGGTAGTCAGCATTGAAATACAATAGGTTGCTCAAACTAATTAAATATTAAGAACGTTCCTAACATATTGTATACCAATTGGACGAATGCCCCCCGATATCCCCCGAATGTCTCCGATGTCGGAGGCCCCAATCTAAAAATTGGGGGCCTCCGATATCGAAGACATCTGATCTGTGGGAGAAGGGTCGGAGAAGGACGTTCCAGAGAAATCCTGGACGCACTTGAGGTAGCGTCGTACATCTACGCGAATTACGGTTTAGAACAGTTGTTGCTCGTGAGGCTGCTTTGTTCTTATCCGTTCGTGGTTGAGTCTCAGAGAGAGGACATTGAATAAGTTTTTAAGAACTCCCATGTTCTCTTTCAAATCTCTTCTCAAAAGGCAGTATGGCCTCATTCTCCGTGGGAAGGGGAATGCCGTCGAACTTAGAACAGTGGAGGGCCGAGATGCGGCCAGGCTTGACGATGACCCGTTTGCTACTGTCATGTGGGCTGTCCGGCACCGTCTGGTAGAGTCCACGCGTATTAGCACTCGGCGCTTTCCACTGACTCCCCTTTGCACCAACAATCTGACTGGCATCATAGACCTGCAAGGATCATGGGAAGATGATCTGTTTGCTAAGCGTGTCGAGGCACTTGAGGCAGAGCAGGACCCGCTCATCAGGGACCTGCTGGAGGCCAGAGCGGCTTGGGTTGCCGACCCGAGCCTCATTAACCCTATGGCCTTGTCCACCACTATAACTCGTGCCTTTGGCACTCACAGAGTGCGTCGTGTCTTTCCGGATCTACCAGACCCAGTCCTGGCCGATATCTCGGTTGACGACTTCTTTGCTGGCAAACGCGGGTCCGTGACGCTGCCAGACATTGGGGAGGCCAAGGAAGGTCTTCGCGCGACCTTGTCGGCAGTGGCCACGCAGCGGGGTCTGGCAGTGACGTGGAAGGGAGATCAACTTGAGGTGGTCGGGACCTTCGACTTGTTTAAATGTATCAACGGTCCCACCGTTGACATACCAGACTTCCCGGCCGAGTGGGTACAGCAGACTCGACGTCATAGCGAGACTGTCGGAGTCTCGCGGTCGAGAGGAGCCCTAAGCCGCCGCCGCGGGCCCCATTCGTTTGGGACCCGTTGCTCCGGCTGGTGCAGACGGCGGGGAAACATCAGGAGGGGGGCTGCCCGATCCTGCCCTTGTCGTTCAATGTCAGGGATCTTGTCGCCAAAGATCATAACTCGCTCTCTCCGGCGGAGAGCCTCAAATTCCGAGGAGGCGAAGACGGTGAGGCCGCCTGGCTGGTTCTCCCGAAGAGCAGAAGGAGAAGTTTTCAAAGGCGTTTCCGATGGGCTATTCCCGGACGGCTGAGGAGGTGGCCCTAGCTGCCATGGCCTGCCTTAAGCGGATCGGGGGCAATATCATACCCCCCGATCTCCTCGTGCCTGTCACTCCTGGCCCAGCGGGGTGCTTGGTCCCTTCGTATGTCGGTGTGGACCAAGAGGGTCGGCGGATAGTCGGCCGGACACCGGGATGGGGTTGGGGGCGATGGCGCGGCCGCGCCGGTGTCTTGGTGAACGAAGGAAGTCGGGCCCAAGGTAGCCATACGTGGTGCGCGTCGGGCTGTCCGGGGGGCCTTGCTGAGAGGGGGTTCGCGGAGAGCAGGTTTAGCCTGGTGGCCTTCGTTGACCTAGCCAGAGGGGAGACTAACCGTCACGTGCCCGGGGCGTCCCCGGCCGTAGCACCCGCCGTTCATATAAAGCTAACGCTGCCTGGTCGGAGTTCGGGTGTCAAAGCCGGTGGCGCTTCGGCCGCATTCGGAGCCCCCCTATGTCCTTATCCATGGATGCGACCTCACGCCTTCAAAACTGAAAACCGGACATGATCTCAAGTTTCAAGTTAAGAACTTCCATTCATCCTACCCCTAAGGCTAGTCTATATAGAGCTATGACTTTCATCGCTATGGGCAGGAGCCAGCTGAGTTTGTATTGCTTGGAAGGTGGAGGGGTGATGTGCTAGGGAGCTAAACCCCGTCCCTGTCTCCCATATTGTCTGCTATAATAGTTTAAAATGTCAGTCAGAGAGAAGCGGGAGGGCGAGGCAATTGCCCCCCTTGCCTTGCCCTCTTCTTCCGATGCCACTAATAGGGTATGCAAACTTGGGGATTCCCTGCCATAAATAAATGCAACCCCTTATTGCTGCCACTGCATACAAAGGAAAAAAAGAGAGATGTGGTTCATTTTTCTCTTAGATGTTCATATCAGAGGGGATACAAACAGTCGTGGGTAGTTGCGGCTGAGTGAGCCAGCAGTGAGTGCTGCCTAAGTGTTCGATTCGGACTCTCGTTTAATCGACAAGAAAACAAGTACCAGACAACTATTGGAACGTATCCTGTGAATGGCTCCTGGGATTTTCGCAAATGGTCTCTTGTCTTACAAATGAATGCACTCCTATTAACTAAGGGCACTTAGCGAGCTATATATCCGAGGGTAAAAGACTAAAAACAATGGAAAAGTAACAGAAACCAACAACACTTCTACTTGTTCATTGTTTTTAGCGCTTTTTCCCTCGGAAATATGGATCACCAACTAGCCCAAGTGCATACCCTTCTACACTTAGTGAGTTGCTTCCTCCCTTCTCATACTGCTGAGTCTACATTTAAGCATTCATTCTTCACAGGAGGACCGACACGACAGATTGACCTATCCGGTGATGCGAATTGACAAAGAGGACTCAAAGGCCATAACTGCGGTGTTGGAGAACCACTTATTTGAGGTGACGGACGGATTGGGCACTTCATTGATTTGAAGTACGATATAAAGTCTGCCTTGGCTTTGGATCTCATCACAAAGTAAGAAACTTGTTCACCAGAGGGAATATGTGTGCCATTTTTGCCTTTTTTTCCCATGTCCTAACATTAAAGTGTTGGCTTATTGAGCTCTATTCTACTTTTTTTATCCTTTCTATGCTGACTTTTCATGAAAACCTATGGCCTCCGAACAGGCTCATGCTCCCTCTTTTATGTCCTTTTTCAGCTGCACTTCCACATTTCCAATGCAACCCTCCCCTTGTGAACATATACATAGCTGCCTTTAGATTTTAGGGCTACTGTTCATTGCAAAGTGCTTGAGTTGTCTCAAGTTGTATGTAGCAGCTCCCATAATAAGGACAGAAGTACTATTCCACATTACAGAGAAATCAAGGGAGGTATTGAAATTTGATACAACAGCTGCAAAAATAAAAGTACAGTGGTCGCACTTCAACAGGCTAAAAATGCCACTTGCCAGTAGAGTTTTTTTTGTTTCAGCAAACGTTTGACTAACAAGGAGCCAATTGTACACTTCCCTTCCCCTAATTCTGTTAGCAGGCATTTACGTTACTTTTTACTGGGTGATTTTACACTCAGCACATAACACTATACTTGAGCAGAGTTCGTGTGAACCCTTCCTGGAAAGTGTGCTTAACTGTTTAATACTGAGTTTAGGCAACACTTCCAAATCGGGTTGTACTTACTCTACAAAATTCTTTAGTGCGAGTAATTAAATCCCCACTTCAAGTGTTGCCTAACTCTGTATGAGAAGTAAAGCAGTCTCCAGGAAGGGATCATATAAACTGCTAAGTTTGCTGTTATGTAATATTAATTCTTGCTATAGAGCACACTAAACTTTTTAATACGGAGTGCAGGCACCACTTCTAAGGTTACAATAACTCTTCCTGGAGAGCGTGCTTAACTCTTTAGTACAGAGTTCAGGCAACACTTTTTCTTACATACGACAGACTGGTTGTCGCTTAAACAATTGTATTTAGGAGCAAAAAAGGGCAGTTAAAATAATGCACCAAACTCTGAAATTCAAAACCTGTAGACAGTCCTGACTCTTGCAAAACCATTTGTGTGACTATAGAAAAGTTAAGTGAGCACTCGTATGGGAGAGTAAAACATACACTAGTCGTGGAAAGGTAACGATTACCTATCCCTAGCAGGGATAGGCGGTATTTCAAATACAAGTAATTGAAATATGTATTTCAAATACTTTGTGTATTTTGAATTTCTATTTAATTACAAATTGGGTAATGCATTTGACATGTGTATTTAAATACTAAAAGGTGGGTATTTCAAATACAATTGTAATTAAATACAATTTTGTGGGCGAAAATACATCCCTCAAATTTATTGGCACTGTCCAGAGCAGAAAGAAAACTACGTTCTGCACCGAATGCAGTGTCTCTTAATCAAGCACAAGCGTTTAGTGACTTTGTGATTACGGTGCTAGTCCAGGGCAAGAATAGTGATGAAATCGACGTTCACAGGCAGACTGGCTAAATAAGCGCCTGTGACAACTTGTGATGCTTTCCAGCCTGATTTCCATCCATAATTTTGCCTGGAACATTCTAAATGCGCGTGTCGTCCAGATTTTCGTTAACTGGTGCGAGTTGCAACAATAAAAAATTCTTTAGCTAGTGCTCCGTGTCTTGGTCGTCTCGGTTCTTTGTTGGTATATACCAACATGTAATCGACAAAAAAAGCTGCTTGAGGCTCTGTACTTCTTCACCTATTACGTCCAAGCTGATTACATTTTTTGTGATTATATTTCTATTACGTTACTAGAGCCTCGCAAACTTACTCCAGAGTGTGCGTAGAGATACGTAGAAACCCGTTGCAGGTGCCCTGAAGTCGCTCTCGCAAATTTTGAGGAATGTGTTTAGAAAAGTATTTGGAAGAGAACAAATACATTTGGTTGTATATGTATCTTGTATTTAAATGCTTTTTGTAGCGTGAGCTACACTGGCCGAAATTGAGCAGTTTCGCGTGGCTGGCATAATGAGCCATGCTCCGTGCTGCGCAAGTGCGAGGAGCAGTGACGTCGCACGGCGCACAGCTGGCGGGGCGGAGGCCAAGTCGCCGCGGGATCCGCCGCCACCGCGCTCGCCTCGCCAGTCTTCGCATTCCAGAGGAGTGACGTCACAGCCACGGCAGACGCACTGGCGGCGCCGCGTGCCCAGCTATGTGCCTCCGTTGCGCAGTAGCCAAGTCTGACGCTGCACCGGAGCTGCTTGATAGCACCTCTCATTTTATGCGCCTAAGCTCACGCTGCGTATATCCTGGCATAGCCGAGCTAAGCCACCGCAATTTTTTTAAATGTAATTAGACTCGTAATTAAATACATTTTTGACGAAGTATTTTTGTATTTGTATTTTGATACATATTTGCATGTATTTTTCATATTCCTAGTCCCTAGAGAGAGTATAGCTTGCGATAACCCGGATTCTCTCCAAAAAGAGTACAGTCAACACCCGTCCATTCCTTTTTTAATTATTTTTTTAAGAGTGTAGAGTTAACATAATAATCCGAAACGAAAGGTCCCCTGCGTTTGGCCGCTTCGAAATGGCGGAACATAGAAGCGGAGATCGGCGGTCCCAGTTCGCGATTTCGATGAGCCCTATCGCTGCCGAAGCCTTTATATGCACCAAGATGCAGCCAAACATCACCAGTAAAGTCTTTACCTTGTTATTTTCTGTCTTTGCAGAAGAACACAGGAGTCGCGCAGTGATAAATTTAAATAAACCTGACAAGTGCTCGAGCAACTTCAACTTGTCGCGGCAAAACGAACACGCCTAACTTTTTGTTTGCTTTATTTCTCTGCCTTTTTTCGCTCTTTCTCTCGGGACTGGAGATGTTAGCGCCCAGGACTTGCCGTGTTCTACTCCTGTCTTTACCCGCCTGGTTGAGGTTGTGCCGGCGTGTCCGTTGGGAGCCATTCATAATGTCGGCAAACCGATTGCTCGAGCGTCGCCTTGTCCTGGTTCCTAATGATTTCCGGAATTCTAGAAAAACCAATATTGCTGGCCGTGGCTCCGTTGACACCAAGTTTTACGGCTAAAACAATCACAGAGCAACTGACTGTCTTCAACCTCGAGTGGGTGCACAAAGTACCATGCAGACAAGGCCCCAAAGGACACAAAACATAGGATAACAGCAATGAATGCCTCCAACATGGATTCCAGTGGGTTTTGATCAGATCCACGAAGAGGTAGCAGCATTGAACCATGGTATTGTGCAACAACCCTATACTGGTAACAAGTTACTGCTCCGTTCTAATTTACAACCAACTGTCTTTGACACTTTCAATCCAATCCGAGATCCAATCCGCTGTCACTCCGTGCGTGTCGCCAGCATTGCTCGCCTTGGCTGCTCTGGTTTCTCACTTTCGCTTGTTCCTTCGATAGCTTCTTGCCAACCAGTCGTTCCACTACCACCTAGAGGTTAAAAACTAATTCGTAGTGTTCACAATGATCTACGGGTGCATAAAGTACATGAAAGGCGGGAAACGGGCCATTTTGCCATTTTCTCTCATCCTAAGGTTCGCGCCGAAGCCGACCGAGGACCTCACTCCTACTTTTGTGAAAGCATACTAGTAAAAGCCAAGTGAAGAAAAGGAAGGCTAATAAGATGCCAATGTGATCCAACCTGGCAGTAAGTATAGGGTGACTGAAATAACCAGGCTCGATCTAAAATGGGCCATAAAAATTGGCGCCTGCACATAGCAATCTGAACTTTGTGTCAAAGGTATATTTCACAGGTTGGTTTTTGTAAAATTACAAAGCGTAGCTCCCTTTCTGCAAAACATAGGGCTAAAAAACTTGCAAGGGTAAACAACGGATGGCGACGTAAACGACCAAGTCGAGCGGCGAGGCGCGTTTGGCGTCCGGTTTTCCGCAGCTCGCCAAGGCCTGGCTTCAAGACGCACCCGCCGCAGCTCGCAAGACTCCCTGACTACTACAAGATCATCATCCGTGCACGTGGTGGCCTCAACCTAAGCTCGATGAGCACAGGCAAGCTGCAAGACTTCGTCTTTAACACTGCCCAGACCAATTACAACGTGGCACGCGATGATAAAATTCGAATCAATGCCATTCAAAACTATACTACTCAGCACCCCCTCTGAAGGGCGAAGAGAACTATTTTCTGGCCACATATATGGCAAATCCTGCGAAGATCTCACGCGGAATCATCTTTAATGTGCCAGATTACGGTCCACCGGAGAACATCAGCCAATACCTAATCGACTGCAATCACGACCCGGCTATTCTCCTTGCCCGTCGGATGTCTCTCATCACCGCCCCTCTCTACGGCAAAAGGTCCAAACCCTACGGCAAAAGGTCCAAACTCTACGGCAAAAGGTCCAAACCCTCACACAATAAATCACTGCCGTTTAGAAGGAAAATGCAGACTTACGACCCCTCCTTAAACAGAAAGGTTACCCCTCCAGCGCCAACTCCTACCCCTCCAGCGCCCACTCCTACTCCTCCCCCACAACCCGTTGCAGTTGCCATATCCTCACCTGACAGCACCGCCCAGTCTGTCAAGCGTAGAGTAATCAATACTATGGCCTCAAAATCGTAGACAAATTACACCGACTCAGCGTCAATGACCGAAATGTCTCGCATTTTCAGTGCCAGACTGCAAACCTTAGAGCAAAACGTTACAGCCGTTGTACGGCGATAGAAAACGCTGTCTCAAAGTACTCCTCCAGATTGGCCCAACTCACCAGTCAAATAAACCAACTCACCAACATCTCATCCCAGTTGGGGTCCTAAACTCCTCCACCACCCCCACCATCCATACCCTACCTCTAACAGTGCATCCCTCAATATGGCTTTACCTCTCCCACGCCCGCCACGCCTCAGTAGGCACCAAACCACTATCTGGCAATGGAATTACCACAGCTTCCGACTGAAGCGTGGCTATCTTTAACACTGCCTCCAGTCCCTCCAAACTCCCCCCGATATCATATTGATTCAGAAAACCCGCCGCGCGGTCAAACTAGCCATCTATAGAGCCTTCCAAACTCCTGACAACGAGGAACCCAATACCGCCATCCTCACTCGTAGACATCTAACCGCTTCGTACAAAAATCTTGGCGGAGTCGACGTGGAGCACGACATCGTAGAGATCCTTCCCCAAAGGAAAGGCGGCCCATGTCTCTATATACTAAACATATTTAGCCTCCCGTCGGCTTGCAAACACCGCTTTGGCGTCCTCTTCTCCCGTGCCTTGAGGGAGGAGGGTCCTCGGTAGCAGAACCATCAAACGGCACTTGAATGCAACATAGAAGTACATTCGGACAGCATTGTAGACTTTGTCCAAACGGTGAGCTAAAAATACATATTTTTCGTGTATGGCTCGTCTAATTACTATTATTAGTATTACTATTATTATTATTACATTTATTATTATTTGACCGGGGCATTCAAGACCAACAAGCTGTGCGTTGTTTCGCCGTCAACGAGTCTGAGAGCGCTGTTTGTTACGAAGCTGGCGCCGGATATTATCTGCAAGGACGACTCTTCGCGCCTGTCCTCCGTTGGAATCGACAAAGTGGAGTGCCGTCACCTAAAGACCCGTTTCGACACTTACGGCTCCTTTCATGTGGCCGCGGCTGCGGAGGATTTTGAGAAACTTGCTGATCCAGCTGTGTGGCCTAAATCCAGCCTTTTTAAACCTTTCAGAGGAACCCTTCAGAGAGACATCCCACAACCGCTGACAAGTGATGCCTGGCATAGATTTATTATATCAAAACGTCCGCGGCTTACGCACAAAAGCCGATTGCTTTTTTTTTGTAACGTTACAGTGTCTAATTATGCAATCTTCTGTCTAACGGAAATTTGGTTGCGTCCTAACATCGGGTCCTCCGATTACTTTCCGCCTGGTTTTGTTGTGTACCGGCACGACCGTGACTTGTTTCAAGGAGCTGGAGCGGGAGGCGGTGTGTTGGTCGCGGTCGACAGCTCAAGGAGGCGTCAAGATTTAGAAAACTTTCCTGAGAGCTTGTTCGTCGAAATTGAGTATGCAAAGAGAGAACGTGTTCTTATTGGTCTGTTCTATCTCCCCCCAGAAAAGCCACCTGGTGATTTTCAGCGTTGTCTGGTTGGGTTAGAAAAACTCAACGAGCTACAGGCGTGCAACGTTTTGACTGATAACTTTTATTGAAAGGAGAAATGCAACCATCTTTTAGAATTCTCTTCTTTTTTGGATCTGAAGCGGCTCAACAATGTTCTTAATAAGCAAGGCAATGCTTTAGATTTATGTTTTTCAAATACGAACGGTGTACGTGTGACTTGGAGTGAAATGCCAATGGTGCCTGAGGATATGTACCACCCCGCGCTTGATGTAGTGATCTCTATTTTTAATTACCCAACTCGCAGTAACTCTGATGCCTCTCCGCCGCAAGCATTGTATAACTTTTCGGCAGGAGACTACGTCGGAATGTTGCCCCTCAGCTTGAGAGGTGGTGGTACATTCCGACTTGAGGAACACAGAAGGGATGTGGTGAAGGCCACGCATGCCACGAGAAGCAAGTCTGAGCTTGTTGACCACAGCTGGACGACTGCGCATACGTTTGACTTGGACAATGCTGCTCGTGAGCAGAGGTGAGGCCCGAGGAAGTTCGTGGAATCGTGGTTTATCCGCCGAGACCCCGAGGCGTGCAAGACGAACCGGGGCCCCCCACCGGACGTTTACGGGGACTTGTAGATTAGAGTCGACTGGTTTTGACTCTCCCAACCACCGGGCCAGTTCACACTGATGATGCCACCCGGATAGGTGGCGAAACGTCTGTGTTGTTGTTAATTTTTTGTTGTTGTGTTAAGCCACTGTAAACTTATTCCGTTATGACTACCCTGGCTTTTGGAGCATATTTGCATTCAGGAGTCGCTTCAGCAAAGTTGCGTCTGTCGCCCCACAGTGCTTTTTTAGCTTTGATGCACACGTTGTTTATATGGGTATTCCATCTTAAGTCAAGATTAAATACTACATCTAGGTACTTAAATTCTTTAACTCTTAAAGCTCAGAACCATTCATGTCATAATTATAGGCCAGCAGATTTTTTGTTTTAGTTATAGACATAAATAATGATTTTTGATATGGTGTGGAAACCCCACGATTCGTCATTTGTCGCACCAATGCCTATTTTCTTTTTTTTTCTTTTTTTGTAAATTACGGTTTAATTTGATCTGATCATCTTTTGTTTTCATTTTATTATGAACCACACAATTGTCTTCAAAAAGTTTGATTTGAACTGAAACGTCATAGGGTAGATCGTTTATAAATATCGAAAATAAAAAGAGACCCAGAACACTTCCCTGAAGTTTCCAGACCAGATCAAAAACCGCACAAGGTTTACTCCCCCTGACCTCGATATAGACCTTTCCAGCGGCAGTCTCGAACGAAGCGATTTCCAGCGCGCATCCCTGGTTTTGAGACTGTACGTCAGTGTTGCCCGACTGCGCTGAGCTGTGGGTTTTCTCGTCAGTAGGCTGTGGCAGCCTGCGTAGGAGCAATTTTGAATGCTGGTGGCGGCAAAATCGCCTCACTTTATTTTTTCTTTTGTGTTCTGTGGCGATTATAACGGCACTATACACTCAGCCGTGTCAACCTTAACTGCCTAATATATTTGACCACACCAGAGGATAGCCGAACTGCATGGGTATTGCCCCCTCACTATATGAAATTCAACGAGTCTCATAAATCGAACAACATATATTGTACGCGTACCCCACGGTGCCGCGTTATCCGGACATGATTTGAGAAAGGTCTCAAATAACACAGCATATCCAAAATACAGTGTCGACGACAGTCACTTCACGACGATCGCACGGAATCCGGCTTGTCTTGGGGTACGTTTTGAAGAGTGATGTTTTTTATACACAGCACTAGTGCGAATGAACGAACGTGTCTATTTAGTTCCCATTCCCCGGACCCTATCAGCTACTTCTCGCCAAGACCGGGAACATATCCGGGAAGGCTTTTCGGAGATTATCTCAACGGAAATAATCCTCGAAGAACGTCGAACGGCCTGCGTCGCGGGCTGCTTGACGTTCGCTTTCTTCGCCCGTTCTCTTCGCTCGTTTCTTGCGAAGGTCCAGAAGGCTATAAGTCCTGGTATTCCCAAGTTCTCACAGTGGAAGATTACAAAAACACGCAAGCATCCTGAACAGGCAAATAGAGTAAACACTTAGAAGGAAAGCCGGCGAACTCTGAACACACGATGCAGGTGGGGAGTCGCGCTGATCGGGTTTCCACAGCTCAGGCGGGTGGCAGAAATTTTTGGCTAATAGGGGTCACTCGAGTCGCAAAATGGCGGCGGCCAGCGAGCTGTTTCTGCAAAGGTCTATACTGTCTCCGTGATAAAAGATAAGAGGAAAACCATATAATAACTTTAAAAAAGAAAGATATGTACTTGTCTGTGTTTCTGACCTCTTTGGGTTTATTCTTTCTGTGTTTGTAAGTCTCTATAAACAAGCTCCCTAAATTTTAATTCAAGTTGTGTGAGCTTCATGTCCTGACTCAGTACGTCCGCCCGTCACCCTGTGTTCAATCCCCGCAACTTCCTTTAAAGCCGTCAGCTACATCTCAATAATTAACTTTCTGCGGCTCCGTCTACGCTCCCTGGGGCTTTGCTTGCGAAAAAACGTGGCCCACGCCTCCGTGGACTTTGTGCTGGGATTCCACTCCCATACTTGGTTGTCAAGCTACAGGATCATGAAGATTTCAAGAATAGAGATATCCCAGGAACTTCGACTCATGAGAATGACTCTCCCCGGCCACGACAGCACTCCTCGATACGTTTTACGCCACAGACCCTCGTTCCTCTTCCTCAGGAGTTCTGCAGTCGGGCTCTTGGAGGCCGCAGGGGTAAAAATCCTGGGGAGGTACGCAAGTCTTGCCAGAAGGCTTCGGACTTCAACTGAAACCCCCTGTTGTACTTTTGGACAAACAGCTTTCCCCGGACACGGTGGGACTTCTGTCTCACGGGCCCAAGTTCGCCCTAGACCTTCCAGCATCGAGGGTAGACCAACTGACATCCGTTTACAAGGTAGCAGCAAGTAACCCTGAAAAGGATCGTCAGAACTTCGTAGGGACAGCTGTGCATTCCGTTTGTGCCCACCTGCCTCCTCCAGGCAAGTCATATGTATACTCAACAGTAGAGGAGCTCCGCAACGCCCAGCTAAAGCTGCTAGAGTAAGAAAAGATGGTAGTTTTCGTTGTTATGAACGAGGACATCTAAGAGGAAAAGGTGGAAGCTGCACTCTAAAAAAGAACTGCTTTACTCAAGGAAAGACCTTCAGGGTCTTTAAGGTCTGAGGCTAGGGAGATATGCTCTCAACTGAACCTCCCCGCTCTGAGAAAGAAATGCGTTAGCTTTGCCCGCACATCAGTTCATAAGAGTGCCTTTTTTTTCTGCAAAGACCCATGCAGAAAACGCCCCGCTCCGCGGCATTGTTTCGGAGAACGGGTGCTGGCAGAAGAATGGTCTCCAACAGCCAACTCTGCCAGCAACACCAGCGGTCGAACCAACGAGAGCCCCTGGGAGACAGACGGTCTCCAACACAACCATGGCAAATCGTCACCAATGACTTCTTCCATCTCCACAGTGTCACCTACCTACTTGTAGTGGACTACTTTAGCAAGTACATTGTGATAGAGCAAAAGGGGGACACCTCTGCTATCAAAGGATCGCAACCCTAAAAAAGGAGTTTGCTTGATTCGGCATTCTAGAAGGGGTCTGTGACAACGGCCTGCCATTCAACTCTGAAGCATTCAAAGGTTATCTCAAGTGCTTGGACATGACAAATAATCCAAGTTCTCCTGATTACCCACAGTCGAATGAACTTGCAGAGAGGTCAGTTCAAAGAATGAAAACAGCTTGACCAAGGCACCGAAGGAAGGCAACGACCTGTCTCTTGTTCTTATGGAGCTTAGGGACACACCGATGGATCAGCTCCTGTCCCCATTGGAACTGCTAATGGGCCGCAGGATCACAACCCTCAAGCCAGCTGCTCCGCGTTAACTTGAGCAGCACTACAACATCAGGGAGGTTCAAGCACGCCTTCAGTTCCGTCAAAAGTGTCAGCACCGACATGGTGACGCACACAGCAAACCACTACGTCCTCTGAGTCAAGGCGAGAGAGTCTATTTCTGTCGAAACCACAAATGGGAACCCGGAATTGTGGTCCAAGTCGGACAACAGCCACGATCATACCTAATCAGAGCGGAAGACGGGGGAGGGGAGGGGGGGGGGGGGCATTACAGAAGAAATCGATTCCCCATCTGACCATTCGCTTGAAACAACAACGCGATCCCTGAGGACTACTACCAACTCACGTTCAACGACCAACCTCACCAATGTCCTGCCCAGTAGTCCCGCATACCCGAAACCACTCGATCAAGCCATCAAGTTGTTCAGCCAGCAAGGTATCGCCGAATCTGTGGACTCTGAACTCTTAAAATTCGCATAAACTTTCTTTTTGCAAAATAAAAGGGAAAAAAGGATCTTTTATGTATTTAGAAAACTATGGTTGGTGGTGCCCACTTCGCAGTTTCTCACAAATCGGCGTTGATACCCACACGTGCGACTCAGCTAGCCTTACACCACAAAACAGCTATGTGCCTGGCGTCGTTCCCGTTCTCGTAATAAAGTTTGTCAACCAAAAACATTTCAGTATGAACAACGTTATCCACAAACACGGCACGTGTCAGTTCCTGGATCTCCTGGATGTTTACCTCCACTCAACCTCAGTGGAGTACGAGGGCAATGTTTATATAAAGAGAGCGGAGGTGTGCATCAGGTCATGCTTTGCAACAGTTCTGAGTAAGGTATGTATTTACTCGCACAATGAACGCACTCGCGTAATGAACGCACCCCCCAAGTCGGCTTCCAAAATTTCGACTTTTTTTTTCACTTGCATATTAAACCCACCCCCAACTGGGAAGTCAAAACTTTGACCCCCTCCCCTTTCCCCACACGCGCGAAATGAACGCACTTTTCTATCCTGGTGCAGCGAGGTCGCAAATGCATGGGTAGCGTGGCCGAACAAAACGCCTTGCAAAAGGCCTTAAAAATAAAAAAAGACCCATTGGAATCATTTATCGAAACTACAGTACGAAAACCAGTGTCTCCCACTTAGACTTGGTTCTTTCTAATTTAACTTCTCTTGAATCACGTCGGACAGTCGCTCGCCTTACTCTTTTTCATAACTTTTATTACAACATGCAATCATTTATGCTCACTCAGTGTAAGTCTGTCTCATACATTTCTTTGCGTCATGATAATTCCTTGAAAATTGCACCTATATTTGGTCGCACTAATAGATACAAATACTCTCCTCTTGCTCTGTCCATTAAAAATGGGAATTCTCTCCCAAACGACATAGTCACTGAATAGAATGATAAAAAATATTCCGCAAAAAATTTTTGGCTTTGGTACTATGTTTTCAGCGCCATGTCTGCTTGTGTTTCCTATAAATTGTGCACTGAGTCCCCAGTTCTGTTGTGCCCGGTTTCTGTAAACTTTGTTCTGAATTCTGTATAGTTTGTTTTTAGTTTTTGTTTGTTGTTAATTTTTAACCTTAGTTAGTTCTTTTATTTCCATTATATCATTGCATTTGTTTGTATTTTTCTACCCCCCCTCATGTAATACGTTTGAACGAACGTATTTGAGGCGAATAAAACTTGAAATTGAACTTGATTCGAGTCCATTGAGCTGCGAAGGCGAATACATCGGCCATCGGAAGATGCCTAAATGCTCGCTTTAGGGAACACCATTTAGATGTTACCAAGGCATCATCGGACTCGTTCCACCCAATAGTTCTGCATGCCCGTACCTGCCACGATTGCACCCCACACTTTGAAAACACCACTTAGCTAAGTTCACACATAGATAAATGTGGGCCCGAAACAATAGAAGCGTTTAAGGTCAGATATGCCGTGAGCAATGTCTCTGGGACATCTTTGGCTTTGTCGTCAAAAAAGCTGGAATTTCTAGCGTAAAAATTATCGTAAAAAGCTTGTTGTGATCAATTAATTTTGTCTTTTCCTTTCTTTTCTTATTTATTTTCCCCCCTTTTCAGGGGTTAATTTCCTGATTATAATGCAGTTAATGTAAAGGTACAAGCGAGCTGGACAAGAACCTAGCTGTGTTTGGAGATTTGTGTTTGTCCTTTGTCCCTCTTGTTCCCATTTTCCAGGATTATTTTCGTCATTAATTTCCTTTCTTTTTTTTCTTCCTTTCCCCCTTTTTCACGAAATTTCCTTAAGTTTTTCCCTATAATTTTTTTGCTATCATTTTAATTTGGTATTTTTAAAGTTTGTGAGCAAATTGGTTTTATATTAAATTTTGAATATTTTCGTTTTCTTTCAATTCTTTGTCGTTCAAGGTCGTAGCGTAATGGGCATCTCATAAATGTTCGCTGCTCATTGAAAGAACTGTGTGTGTCTGTGTTTGTCCTTTACGTGTTTTATTCTTTCAGTGCATTCTGTCAGTTCCTCAAGGCTCTTCTCACATCATGTGGTGACATTTGCGTCCAGTGTTATATAGCCCTGTCACATGGAAGAGGTGGAGGAGACCAGCTTACTAAAAAGTATATCAGCATCACTGGTATTTCCTTTCTCGTTGGAAATGACTTCTGCCCCTTTTGTTTAATGGGAGTCCTTTGCATGTTCTTTGCTTACTTTTCAAACGGTTCAAAAGTGTGATATGGGGTAGGCAGTTATGCGACAATGGTGCATGCCCAGTATATCACGGTAGCTTAAACAAGAGACTTTGGAAGTGAACATCAGGAGAATCTCCTGTTTCATTCTTTCTAATCCAGGGTGCCAATTTCGAAACATGTTGTACAATCTTTAAATAACTTTTAGCACAAGGAAGGAAAAAGGAGAGGAGGCATTATGTCAGTTCGCTATGCAATTCTAGAGATTTTACAACAGTACAGTACAGGACACCAAGCCGGTTGGAACCAGATCATTACATCTGTCAGTGTGGCTTCTAGGTACTTTAACTAGCTTATTAGTTCGCAAAAGAGCTCAATGAATTGTGGAGGCTAAGCCTCGTAAGACTTCTGCAGACTGACTGCACTGAGCAATAAAACGAAGAATTCAGCTGGATTGTGTAACGTAGAAAGATAAACCGGGAAAAGAGCATGGGCAAAACTGGGGAGCTAAACCACGCAAGGCATTTCGTGCTATGTCTCGTCTAAACTATTTTCTTTGTTGCTGCACTTTCTGTCATCTTTAGCAGGCAGTATGCACTGATTTCACTTACATATTGGGTGGATTCGACCATAAAGCTAGACGTTTGTATTAGAAAACCAAGCGTATGTTTTATCGGAGTAATGGCACATAGAATTTGCACTCTTTTTAAGAGGGATAATTTATCTAAGCCAATTGTTTCATACTAAATTGCCAAAGATTCTGCCCCAGTTTTCAAAAACAGACTGGCAAATGCTTTCATTTATTTAGTAACATTTGATCTGTTTATTTACAGGAAACACTGCCTCTATTGCTGTCATCAACAGCCAGCTGGCTGAAATCAAGCCACCACACAGCTCCACGAGACTCCCAAGGGCACTGAGCACACGCCTATTCTGGAAGGCTTCCGAATGGCGCCACTGGCTGCTGTACCACTCGCTTCCCTGCATGTACAGGGTCCTTCTGGACCAATACTGGCCGTACATAAAGAAGCTGGTGGAGGCCGTCCATGCACTTTTGAGGGACACCGTAACTCCAGCATCCATTGATGTTGCACGCGAGTTCTCCCCCTTCGGTTTCTTTGTGTCCTGCTTCGGGCCAGCTTTAATAATGTCATATTGTGCTTTCAGAGAAACTCCTCTGGACCTTTGTGGGCATGACAGGGAGGCTGTATGGAGCTCCAGCAATGACGTTCAGCCTGCACCAGTTACTCCACCTAGCGGAAGCAGTGCAGCAACTGGGGCCATTGTGGGGCCATTCTGCTTTTGAATTTGAAAGCGGTAACGGGCAGCTTGTGAAGCTGGTGAAAGGATCAAATGCTCTTCCGGAAAGGGTAGTGAAGTATCAGCAGTTGGGATCAAACTTTGGTGTCCTCGCTTCTAAGTGACAGCGTCAAAGTGATGTGCTGTGATATTCTGGGATACACTAAACACCAAAACTTCAAGTATGCAAACGAAGTGTGCCTGCTCGGTTCCTCTTCGAAGGCATCCTTGAGCAAAGAGGAACAGAGTTGTCTTTCCGCTGGATCTGGGGCCGCCTTTGATCAGGCTACAGAGTACAAGCACTTCGCATGGAAAGGGCAGATTTGTCACAGCCGAAACTATGCCAGGAGTAAAAAGACAGACTCCTAGGTCATTCAAATAAAGGATATGTGCGATTTCACCATTTTGAGAGTGTTGCCTTTGAAAGGTGAGGTAACACTTCTGTGCAGGGAAGTTGTCATCACTTGGCAGGTGCTTTCCCGCAGCACATCAGGCTTTGTTTTCTTTCTCACGTGAACTTGCAGGCTGTTAAACCACAGCAGCTGAAGGCACCATGCCTTTTTCTCACTTTCAGGAAGCCCTCAGCATGCTATGTCTGTGATCTGTCAAACCTTCTTGAGCGCGATTGATGTAATGTAACCTGGTGTGCCGAAGTAAAGTGACTGTTCCCTAGGAGTTGAAATATTCAAAACAAACATCCTGTGATAATTTGTCCCTGTTTTGCCTTTGTGTCAACAAGGGAAATCTATCGAGATTGTGCCTTTCACATGTTCAGACTTCTTGTTTTGCTCCTAAGGTGTTCCTTCAGGTAACTCTACATTCATAAGTGATTTTCTTTGTTTACAATTTGTTATACTTCGTGTGCTTGATTTGCTCTTCTGAGACTAGTCGGGCTAATTTGATTATCGACCTGTGGAAGATGGCTATTGTTTGAGTAAATCAATTCCATGTCTCAGCCTCCTAATGTGTCTTTCCCTAACCTTTCTGACAAAAATGTGTGAAGCTTCTAGGGGTAGCAGTAGGGTAGGCTTGTTTTTAACTGCAAGCAGGCAAATGAGAAAATCACTCTTTTGTTATTATAATGCAAGTTGAAAAGACTGAAATAGACTTAGACCTTTCGTTATTCTGTCTACATTGCATCATAATTGAATAGCTTCAAAAACCTTCTGTATTCGTGGACCACAAAATAGGCTTTTGTTAATAGCATTTCACATATGATTTGATTGATTTTGTTTTCATACTTCTGTGTTAATTTTGACTAGTTAATTGTTTTAGTAACTATAGGTTATGTATGAGGGTTATAAGTTCTTGGCTCTCTTAATTACTGTACTGTCATTCGATGATTTGTCTCTTAACACCTACAAGTACTTGTGAAAATCTTAAACTGGCACACGTAAAACTGAACAGCAAGATAGTTACTGATGCTTGTCTAGTGAGCTTTCAAACACAAATATTAAATAGAGCGTGCACATTAGAATGTATAGCAATGTATTTCTGGGGTGGAGTTGCCCTTTGAGGTTATTACTTGAAGTAAGCATTTGTGCAAGTTGGTTTAAATTTATGTAGTGTCTAATGGCCTTTCGGTGTCTTGGGGGTTCTAGTAATATTTTTTTTCTGAGATCAATCATAGTATAGAAATAAATGTAGAGCGGATGCAGAGGATGCTAACTGCTGTTAACGAATTCCAATAAGGTAGAAATGTTTGGCGACTTCATTATAAAAAACAATTACTTTTTTTTCATTTCAATGCTTCTAAAAATGCCTTCTGCACTTGATGGGCCAGCTGCATTCTTCAAGTTGTCATGAATCTGCCTAGAACGTGCCTTTTTTAGCTCGTCTTAGCAAGACATAATAGCAGTAGGTGATGCCACTAAAAAACCTGTGTCGACATTTAGCTAAGACAGCTCTATATCAATTTCACTATCCACTAGCTGGGCTGAGCATTTTCAATTCTAGGCATACTGTAAGTTTTGGTTGGCAGGAATTCCATTTGTTCTATATTATTTCCAGTTTCCACAAACTCGTATATATGCTTTACAGAATAGGCAACTCTGCCACCAAATGTAATACCTATAACTTAAATTTCCATAGCTGTTTGCACTTTGTTGGGCCAGCCTAACAACTAAAAAAATATAAACGACATACATATCCGAGATTTTTTGTTTCGCGAAATGTTTTACCTGGATGCCTGAGGGTTTTTCAGCGAATTTCTGCTAAGTGGGTCTTTTACAATACATTCAGGTTTCTAGGAACCACATTTTGTTTTCAATATTCATTTCAGTTTGCACAAACTGGCTTTGGGGATAAGTTAACAGAACAGATCCCTGAATGGAGGTTCCAAGTATAGAGCCAGATACCTAGGTGGTTTTAAAAAAACCCAGTATGTGACCACTATAGTTTCTCCTCCTGGATTTGTTTTCCCACAATATGTATCACATGGCGTAACTGGATATCAATTTTCAGGTGATGGTTCCACTAACTTCATTCTGGAACTGAAAACTTCCAGAGCAGAATTCAGATTCTTCATTCTGGAACTGAAAACTTCCAGAGCAGAACTCAGATTCTTCATTCTGGAACTGACTTTTCCAGAACCAAATCCAAATTCTCCAATTAGGAACTGACGTTTCCAGAACCGAATCCAGATTCTCCAATCTGGAACCGACATTTCCAGAATTGAATCAAGATTCTCCATTCTGGATTTCGGCTTTCCAATTAGCTTCCAGAAAAAAATCAAACTGGGTTCTCAGGTAGGGAATTATTGTTACGTGTACACTCCAGTATGTGCCTGCGAAACTTTGTAACATATATTTATATTTCGGCTTGCTTTTGAAAGGGAACTTAGGTTTGAAACCGACATTGAAGAAGACGAAAGATGCCTCAAGAAGGTTCTCCTAGAAACAGCAGAGTTGGCCACCTTCCTTTGCTGTCCCCCAGCCCTTAACACTGTCTGCAACACCAACGAACCACGGAGTCGTCACAATCTTCTGCTTTCGCACCCACACCATCTGACAATGATGCACCATGCGTGAAGGGGATCATTTTTTCAAAGGAAGAACTGTGAACAGCCGTGTCTAAGATCAAGCCATCACAATGCCCTTGTCCAGATGGTGTGGCACCTGCCTTTTATAGGATGATAACGCAGTACAGTTTGATCCCTCCCTCAGCTGTCTACTTCAAAGTATTTTCGATGAGGGAGCTGTTCCTACCACCTGGCAACACGCCTTACTCACCCCTATTCACGAAAGGAAAGAGAAGCCTACAAGTGACGTCAAGCATTAGCGTCCAACCTCAATAACATTAATCATCTACCGCACATTAGGATGCATACTGAACAGTCAGTTCCTCGATTTTTAGAGAGCACTGGATACTTATTGCAGACACAGCACAGTTTTAGGCACGCCCGCAGCTGTGGGACGGTCCTGGCGACCCCGTGTCATTTTGTAAGCAACAATCTTGGCAGTCGCAAAAAGAAAGATTTTCTACGGCTTCATCTCAGTTACGCGTTCGATGCCCTCAACATCGATCTCCTGCTACATAAAATGTCAGGCGCCAGCGTTCATGGCTTCCTTCTCAAGTGGCTGCCAAACTAACTGAAGGGAAAAATCCCACAATTTGTTTACCAAGGTGTGCACTGAGCTACGATGAACGTCCCCTCCAGTGTGCCACAGTACCGGTTTCTTGTCAATGACATGCCTCAGGATGATAGATTTTCTTTCGTTCAGTACGCAGACCACACCTCGATGCTGGCTCCACTTACTGACACCTGCCTCCTTCTCCAGGACTACATCAAAGACATAAAGTGCCGGGTGACTAACAACTGCTAGCGGCTGCACACCACGAAAAGTGCCGTGATGCGCTTTAGCAGGCCCCACAGGGTGGGCAAATCGAGCTATCATTTGCTCAGTGAGCCCCTACCATGTATGACTCTTTGTCAAGCTTAGAAATTACATTCTCACAAACATTAGATTTCACAGTGCACATAGGAAGTGTTGTACCAAAGGCTCGGCGAACCATGGGGGTTGTTTCTTGTATCTCCAGGTCATGGGGACCTTCGCCATAATCTCCGGTCATAAGGTGCATAAGACAGATTTCCAGAAAGATAAGGGAGGAGCCCCAAAAGACCAGTTCGACCACTTCGAAGTTTCCAAAACTTGCTTTTACGCAAAATGGTCCAACCAGCACCACAAAACCCTCTGCCATGGCCACTGATGCTTGTGTCATCGCCAAGTTTCAAATTGAGGGAAAACAAAGCATTTGTACATGACTTATTTTTCGTGGGCTCCATTTTTCGCGAATTCGACTGAAGCTGAAGAGCTGGAATAATTACTGGTACCCATTTTTGCAATCCGCAAGGACCTCACTACAGCTTTCTGTATGTTCACATTTTAGCCAAATAGTTTGTGAGACCTATTTTTTGCAAAATGTAGACGATTCGTGAAAATTAGGTCTTCGTGAAAATTAATTTGTTTCCAGTATACAGTGGTACTAGTTTACTTAATTTCTCGTGACGGGCATGAAGGGGGCCAGATGGAAGGCGGATCATTATAATAAGGGTGACGAAGTTTATGCCACAATAGGCTGGGACACATCACAACAGATATAGTAGTCGGTAAGTCAGAGTCATATAGGATCACAAGGACACTCATTGTTATCTCTGTCTCTTGTGCTCCGAAGGAAAGAGCTAGATTTTCGTCACCCAATACTGCAAGCTTAGTTGCAGTGCAGCAGCCGCCCGTCGCCCCGCCCGCCGCCTGCCTCCCCCCCCCCCCTCCGCCGGGGGGGGGTCACGTTTCAGATGCAAGACCGCAACTTTATGATAATGCTAAAAGCTCTGCTAGTTAATATTCGTTGTATATGATGAGTGCAAAAACAGCATAAGAGGTATATAAGGTAAAATTGTACAAAATCAGAATAGGAAGACCAGGATAAGACGGAGCGCTCTGTCCTATTCTTGCCCTGCCTTGTGGGTGAAAACGATTCAATGCAGTGGGAAAAATGAAATATTACTGCTAAAGTCAGACGTCATGTAACATCTGCTTTGTTCACACTTCATTTTGATTTCTTTTGTCTAATTTCCACGACTTACAGATCCCAATCTTTAGGTTTGAGGCTTATGCTAATTGGATTCGAAGAGGTTTGGTGATCAGTTTGAAGTGCAGTTTTTTAGCTGTCTCTCATCAATGATGCTTATATTAACAGTGCCTGAACGAGGGCAGGCTGCTACAGTCGCTGCTGCTGCAGTCACTGCTGTTCCAGTCAGTGAGCCGCATCTGTTTGAAGTCACTGATGGCAAGGTAAATTAGGAACTTTTTTTCACAAGATTAGCAATTCTAATGTTGCGATGGCAATAGTGTAGATCAACAGAAAAAAATATGAAAGACGTTTACAATTCTCTGTAATGTAAAATTAGAGCGCAGCTCTTGAGGAGGGGAGGGGAGGGTATGTCCCTGCTCCCCCTCCATACCCTTTCCTCCTCCTCTCCTGCTTCCCTCCCATTAATCAGGAAATTTCCGCTCAATTTCCCCCTAAATTAAGCGAAAATTTACCCGCTAAATAAAGCCGGGAAATATTCTTCTTAAATTCAGCGGGAAATTTACCGAAACTCTCCCGCTAAATTCAGCGGGGAAACTTAATTGGTGTTGAGGCCACGTGATGTCGATTTCCCCGTTAAATTTAGCAGAAAAATTTCCGTTACATTTTTTCTGCTAAATTGAGCTAGACTTCAAGTGTGACGTCATTACGGGAAAGTACTCATAATGCAACACGCGTTTACGCCAATGCCGACGCCGCTCAACCCGGAAACGGGCGTCTAAAAGCTGCACTTTAAAAAAGTTACCCAAGCTTGACTATCCTGTCAAAGCCTTAGAAGCACAAAATGTGTCAAGCTCTACCATACACATGATGTGCGTGCTGTGCATATGGGGATTGCTGGGCACAATGTTCATGGCTGCTCAGCCTCATCTTCTGCCTGCCTCTTGCTTCGTGCATTCTTCACTCCCATCCGCTAAGGAAGAGTAAGAACGCATACCTACTTAAGCCTTGCACGCTCCATTTATTTCTAATCTTACGTGACATGCGATACGTAACCTTACACTACAGTAAAACCTCGTTATAACAAAATGGGATATAACAAACTAATGGATATAACAAAGCAATCATAATTCCCCTTGCTTGCTAATAGTATGGAGAAATGGACATTGGCTATAACAAACTAATGGTTATAACGAAATAACTACGACCGCTCCTTCAACTTTGTTATAACGAGGTTTTACTGTATTGGTTATCATTTTGTAATCATGCTGGCCTACTTAGCACTTGCATGATTTAATTAGGCCTGAACTTAGGTGACACATGATCCCGTAATCTCCGTGATTAGGTAACTTATGTGGTCATATAATGTTACGTGATCATGTGCCATATTCAGAAATTTGGCAGTGCTGCTAGTGCTCCCCTGAAAAAGAAAACCGTGGATATAAAACCCCGCTCTTGGAAGCGGCTATGAACTCGTGCCGATGGCAGAGTGGTTAAAGCACCGCGCTCCAAACTGTGGGCACATGGGTTTGAATTCAGTCGAGAGCTACCAATAATTTTAGTTCCAATTTATATTCAATTTAAAGGGGCATTATGTGTAAATGGGAGGAGAAGGCTGAAAGGGGGAGATGGCTGCTGGTCCCTGTGGACGGAACCTAAAGCGATATGACCGACACACTCTGCAATGGCCTCCGGTCGGTGTCGATGCAATGTGATCTCTGCCCAGTGCTCTGAATGTCAACGTGAGGAGATTCATCAAAGCGCGAATAAACGGCGGGAGTAACTATGACTCTCTTGGTGCCCCTTGTTTACGTACCGCCATACCAGGTATGGCACTGCATAGATTGTTGGCACTGGGCACGTCATCGAATCCTGCGTGCGCCGTGGCCTTGCAGCTGCCGCACATGGTCGACTTGAAAGATTGACTAGAACGGTCGTTCATCTTTAAGGGCAAGGTGCTTCGATCTAGGGGTGCTGTATCCAGGTTTTGGGCGAGAGAGTGGCACAAGAGTGCAGACGGTGCTGCCCTGAAGGAGTGCTCACGTGTACCGTCTTCGCAGGTGTGGGTTGGAAAAGGTACACGTCCGATGAATGGAAAGAGGTTCATTGATTTGGTAAAGACGAGGGCAAATGCGCTTCCTCACATGACTAGGACTAAAAGGGGTCGGGACGTCTTGACTCGTCGGGCCGGTTGTGACTCCGCGGAGTCACTGGGACACATTACGCAAAATTGCTTCTGCACGCACAGTGCCAGAATCAAACGACATGATAGTTTAGTGCAGTATGCTCCTGGTCATCTGAAAGAAAAGGGAATGGGAGGTGCTGGTAGAACCCGAGTGCCACACCGCAACACAGAAATATGTGCCAGACCTCGTTATTGCAGGAGGTAGTCAAATGACTGTGGTTGATACACAGGTGGTGGGTACGTATTCCACCCCAGATGCCGCACATGAGCGGAAAGTGCAAACTATAGTGTTCCAGAGCTTCTGGATATTATTAAAGGGGCCAATAGTGTTGCACCGGTTGTGACTAGTTTGACTATCACATATATATCAAGTGTTTGGTCGCCAAAAAGTGCTGCAGCTCTTACCAATCTTGGGTTTGGTAGACAGGATTTTAAGGTATTGACTATACTTTGCCTTCGGGGGGGGGTCAGGTGCTTTCGTCGGCATCAGCAGATGACCTCCGTGGTGCACGGGCGATGAAGCGCCCCGGCGGTTGTGTGTTGCCATGGGGCTATTGGTGGGTCCCTCTCCCTTGGAGAGGATAAGGACTTCCAGACTTCATGACAAAGATCAGCCTGATGCCTCTGCGAAGGGGTGGGCGAGGAAACGATTTTTGTGCACAAGTCCTACTCGTTAAAAAAAAAAAAAAAAAAAGCCAAATGCCTTGGGTATTTTGTGGGTAAACAGAAAGTCAGCTTCGTTTCGGCTGCGTTTGGTTAGCGAGCCGAGTTCCCGGCGATCGCGCCTTTGGCCAGGTCCGCACGCCTCCACGACTATTGCGTGCTCCCGGACACCGCCGGGTACCCCCCGCTGCTCTTGGAAGATTCTCAAGTCCGCCAGCGCAGTTTCAGCACCTCTCCAAACGTGTGAGCAGCCGGCCGCTGTGGCTTTCTTCACCCCTTAACGGTCACTCGTTTTTTGGCTGCTGGAGTTAGTGCTCGGCGCTAGTGGACCGCTGGTTCCTACACTAAACATTTTTTTTTCAGTCTCCGTGCGTCGAACCACGCACAAAAGTCCCTGGTCCCACTGCCATCCTTTTTTTTTCTCGTGGCAGCTCTGCCGGTTTCCAGTTCGAACTTTGCACGCGAACTGGGAGCGCATGCAACTTTGTTTAGTTGCGCCGGCCATCAACAGAGGGCAATACGTTCCACCCGTGGATTTCACCACCTCTGTTAGACTAGCAGCAGAGAAAAACGTCTTTTCACTTTTCTTTTCTTTCTTTTAGCAACATTTGTAGGTTTTTTGTTCGTAATCAAGCGCAGTTCGGCACTTTGGCGCAATAAACATGGTTTTTGGGTTTTTTTTTTTTTGTGCTTCGGCATGCAGCCCGGTGGATCGGATCTACGCTTTGGGGCTACGCAGGGCACCACTAGCTGGTTTTCACTACATGTAGTGGCGTAGTCTGCAGGACTAGTATAATCTAGTGCTCTAGGGAACTTTGTACCTTTTGAACAAGTTACTGTGGCCTGTACAGCACAGGCCACATTACTAGGCTCTCCCTCTCGGCCTCACAGCCTACACTTAAATACAAATACCCTGTGTCGCAAGCGGCTGGGGGAATAGTGCTTCATATTTTTTTTTCCTATTTATTTCAGCATGTCAGGGACTCATCCATCACCTAGCGTGTTAGCAAACCTTTGAGAGGCTGTATCCCTCAGAGGAGATTGTCTGCCACCTGTGCGACAAACGACTAACTTCTCGCATCTCTCTGGGGGGCACTACGAACATGTTCATAGTTGTCACTTCGTACGGAGGTGCTTCTATTGCCTCGCCAAAACGTACACCAAGAGCACCTCCATGTCGTCTCATTACACAAGGTGTCGGAAGAAACCATTAGTATCGCCCACTTCAACCGTAGTGACGAACGCCGACTCACACAGTGTGGCCAGCAACGAGCTTCCGCAGGCTTCCACTCCTTCCCCTGCAAGTCACACCGAGGAGAAGGAGCACCCAGAGTTCTCCCGGGACTCCAAGAGGGCAGACATGTCGATGCCCTTCACAACCAGCACCCCTGCTTTGCGTCTCCCACCAGCAGGTGACTGGACCACGGAGGACGTCAGGACTTTGGCGGTCCAAGAATTGTCGATGCCCGCCAAGATGAAGTTTACCAACAAAGAACTCGCCAAGGGGTACGCAGGGGTACCTTGGCAAACCATCAAGGGCATCAGGGGGCGGAAGTTGTACAGGGACTTGCTACAGCAAGAACAGCTGCGGAGCAGGTTACCTCGGCCGGACTCCAGGGTTCCTGCACATGGTGAGCCCCCCACTGCCACTCCAGGGGGACCACTGCCATCAGTGCAAGATTCCTCCGGCCTGCAGACGGACATACCCTCATCACCCCTCACCACGCCAAGACCACAGCGGTGAAGCGAGAAGTCCATACATCATTCTCCAACCCCGGTCACCCCCCGAGATATCCCCCCTACACCGGAGGCAAGGCCCTGGACAGAGAGGGACACTCATGCACTCGTGCTGTGCAAGCTCCAGGCTTCTCTGTGCATGCGTAGTGACGAAGAGCTCGCTGCATTGATGCCAAGAAGAACATGGCAGAGCGTCCGGGACTACCGTCTGATGCCCCAGTGCGCAGAGGCGATGCGCAGGGAGCTCGGCACGCGACGGGGAAAGGATGTCTCACCCTTACTCCGAACTTCATCCCTTTGTGGCCCCTCGCCAGACACCCCACCAACTGTCATCGTTCCTGGTCCCTTTGCTAAATCCATCATCGCAGAGGTCACACGTACATTGGCACCGCAAACTCTCTTCCACCAGCAGAGTTCAACGCGCGGTGGACCGTCTCGGAACTGACGGCACTGGCCAGGGCAGAGATCACCTGCAAGGACCACCCTCATATGAACCTTGCTTTTGCCAGGGTATTCACCACCCAGTCCTCACAGGGAATCACAGGGCAGCGAAATACACGCCATTACAAGGAGATCCTGGAGACCTTCAAGGCGGCGGCACACAAGCAGCCGGTTCCTATTCAACCGGTCCGCGTTCACGACGCCGGATCTGCCTGGGTGCGTCTGCAGCCCGCACCAGGAACCCCTGTCACCATCGCTCAAGGGTTGCTGGACCCCATCAAGATAGGAGAGGACCTGGGGAGAGGGGAGGCACCGAGGGCAGCAAGAAAAAGAAGCGTCGTCTAGCCAAGAACCGTAACCAGCGCCGTCACGAACGCTATGCAGAACATCAACGGCTGTACAGTCTGGGGCCTAAGGTGCTCGTCGACGAGTTGGGGCTGGACTGGGCTGACCCAGCAGTCCTCTTCTCGGAGCTCCACCGGGTCTACGACCTTCTCATGTCTACACCATCAAGACCGGTTGACGGGTTCATAACATCCGAACAAGTACTCAACGTAGAGGTGGAGCCGTTCACCGAAGGAGAGCTCTAAAGAGTGCTCAAGAACACCGACGCAAAGACTGCCCCTGGCCCGGACGGCCTTACCCTGAACGAGGTTTCCAGATTCCACCAGCCATTCTTGCCATCATTTTCACCAACTGGTTGGCCTTCGCTATGCTTCCCGAGGACCTCAAGGTGGCCAAGAGTTTTCATACCCAAGTCCCGCTCGGCCACTACTGGCGGAGACTTCAGGCCCATCACCATCTCATCCATCCTACTGCGCATCTACACAGGGGCGCTGCTCCGACGGTTCGCGCAAGGTCACGTCTTCCACGACCTCCAGGGTGGATTCGGCGACGACAGGAGAGCTTCATCCAACATCAGTCTTCAGGCCCTCATGAAGGCGAGGAAGCAGGCTCGACAGAGCTTCTACAGCCTGAGCCTCGATGCCTGCTGTGCCCCGTCTGCGGAGTGCCGGAACTGCACCACCCCATCCACCTGGCGGGCGCCTTGCACCAAGCTCGCGTCGCCGCGGACTGGGCTCGCCGAGCCGCACCACCTCCTGCTGCACCTCCGGCAGCTCCCCGCCCGTTGAAAGTCGCGGAGGCCATCCGGATGCTCCGCCGATTCCGCCCGGATCTGCTCCGCGACCCGGCCCACGAGGAGGCCATCTTAGACCTCGACCTCTAAGGGGGAGAGGTGTGGGGCGCTCGGCCCGCCACACGGCGGCCAAACCGGCGACTAGCGGGGGGGCGGCTCCCGGTGCCCATTGCATACGCACGGGCTTAAAAGGGGTGGCCAGTGCGGCCGACAGGAGTTGCTGTCCCGAGTCTTGGCCAGGTCGAGATCCAGGAGTCATGGTAATAAACCCCGCTTGACCCCAAGGAAAGAGTCGTCTGATTGATCACCTGCGGCGGACGGCGGAAGTCGAACGCTACAACACTCCAGAAATAGTGCCACAAAGAGTGCCGCAATGATTACGAGTATTTTACCTACTTTTCCTTCGTTCAGCACGTTCCAAATGGAAGTGTAGCTTTTCAACAATTATTTTTCACAATGGCATGTTCTTTAACAAAGGAAAGTGGTACACGCATTTATTATGGGCATATAACTGAAAATCAAAGCAGAATACTAATTATGGTCTTTATTTCCAAAAAGACAAGATACTCTGGGTGCCTTGCAAGACTAGGCAGGTAGACGGGTCCGTATGGAGGAGCGTTTGCCAGCCAGCCAGCCAGGGCAAACACTACAGCGTACCGAAAACACAAAATCGCTACATTGCGCGAATAAACTTTAAACATTAATTCATAGACGTTGCAACATCCATGAAACACATGCAGGCCGTGGTAATGAACCACTAAGGTTGAAACCAGCTACGCTTCGAACGGGCTCGCCGCCGGCAGAAGTGGTCCGGGATGGAACGCCAGTGCCACCTGATAGCTTCTACACAAAGTGCCTCACATGGAGGCCGCCGCTTTTTCCACTACCCGCCTTATTCTGGTTCGCTATAGCTCGTCTGCTCACTGTGCGATGACGTAAAGGCGGGCCCTGCAGAAATCACAGGCTTGAGGAGAGCGGAGGCCGGCGCAGCTTTGAAACCGGCTGCCGTGGCCCGTGTCTGCCCTCGGGCAGAGTGTCGGGGGCCTCCAGCCTTCTAGTTCACCATGGCTGACAGCCAGGAACGCGCAGATTCAGATTCCTCACCCCCTCGGGCTGCCAAGAGGACAGACTATTGGAGCTGGGAGATCCGCGGCATCTCTAGCATCGGAATCGTTGGGTGGGTGTCCGACTCCTCTCGGTTCTAGGCGCAAATGTTACGGGCATGGTGGAAATCGATATAAATAAAGCTCCCCGCCCCCCCCCCCCCCAACCTGCGTTCACGCCCCTTCACAGCGACAGTGTGTGGCTGCTAAGTGCAAAAGCATTAACCCACTTGGCACCCCCCCCCTCCGTACACGCCGCGTTGCGGCGTCCAGCTGACAACCCAAGCCCTGCTTTCCTTCATTGCACATCCGGAAAGGAAGTCTTATACCCTTTAGTTCAGCAAAATTTTGTTGGCAACATTTTTTTTTAAGTGTTAATCATAAAAAAGAAATGTAGTAAATATCGACAAAATAAAATGTTCAAGAAAAAAGAGAAAAAAAAGTAAGTCCACACTGCAGACCGAACCGGGGTCCGCTGCGTATGAGGCAGACACCTTGCCACTTAGCTACGCTACCGCTTCGGAAATTCGTTCTAACCATTCGTTTTATACGAGTTTCAAAACGTCGTGTGCATAGCAATTTCCAGTAAACGTGCACGCGCCCGTGCATATAATTTTACTCAATCAATGTATGCTCGAAGATCCGCCTGCCTCCAAGGGTGACGGACATGACGAGCGAACGGCACATTCAATGCCCATGTCCACATGCCCGAGGGCTCGAACCGTTGCGCTGACTGGGGTTTATTCAAGCCCTTCAGAGCTGTTCTTCAAGATGATTTGCTCAAAGTATCTCGGTAAGTGGCCAAAAACCACTGCAGAAAACACTGATGAGTAAGACTAGGCTGTCTTATCAAAACATTTTGTGGTCTTCGGACGAAGGCCGAGTGTTTCTTTTCTCGTGTTACTGTATCTAACTATTCTTTTATGTGCTTGCTTGAAAACCTGGTTGCGTCCCACCATTAGCTCTGAAGATAACTTTCCGCCCTATTTTGAAATTTTTTTCATCGCGATCGTGACTTTTTTTTGCGAGGTAGCATAGGAGGTGGTGTGATGATTGCAGTTGACAGGCGGTACAATTCAAAAAGACGCGAGGATTTAGAGGGGTCCCCTGAGTGTCTATCGGTTGAAATCGAGTGCACAAAGCGGGTGTTTTATTCGGATTGTTTTATCTCCCTCCTCAAACTACACCTCATCAGGTGTCTTGTAACATTGAGAATATAGTGAAAGAGTTGTATAGGTGCAACCTTTTGATAATGGGGGACTTTAACGCTCCAGGTATTAACTGGACAAATTTAAATGTTCACACTGACAACTTTTATTGCAAGCAGAAATGCAGCCGTCTACTGAACTTCGTATCGTTTTTAGATCTCAGACAGCACAATTATGCTCTTAAAGGGGTGCTCTTGCGATTTCTTTATGGTCCCCGATTGGCTTGAAATTTTGCTAAACTCGCCAAACAACATCGCCAAAATAGTATCCCAAATATTAGGTCAAAATAATTTTTTTTTCACGAAGTTATAGAATTTACAATTTTGGTCCTCACCGTGTTTCTCAAACTGAAAGTCTCTACTGGCAACAACGAAAAAGTGACGTCAGTTAAAGTGCAGGGGTTCACTCTTTGGACTGTAGAATTTGTTCCCAACTGATTCGAAGCAGTTTCATGGTGTCAAATGAATGCTTTGGATGCTCGCTCCAATCCCCGTGCTCCAGCACGGAACAAATGATTGGCATATTCTATTTTTTAGACTGCTCGCTCGACTGGCAAGCCTGCCCGCCACTGACGTCACGGCACTGAAAAGTGCGCGTATGTTTGAATGTTGGTTTTTGCACCATTTTCATTTGCCGCATTGGCAATAACTATTATGAATTTCGTGATACTAAATAGCATACCGGAAAGGGTAAAGGCCGGGGAGTCAGGAAATATAGTTAGTTGAGGCAGCTAAAAAAATCGCCAGAGTACCCCTTTAACAACCAGGAGAATTCTTTAGATTCATGTTTCTCTAGTATGGAACGCGTTTCCATCGTTCGGAGTCAATCCCCATTGGTCCCTGAAGATATATATCACCCTGCACTTGATGTAGTGTTCTCCCGCATTTCACCAGTTTACACTCCTCCTTCCTAAAGATGCCTTCCTCACACCTCGTATAGTAATTTCTCGGCAGGCGACTACATTTAAATGCACTATTATTTTACGGATGTCAACTGGGCATCTGTTCTTAAGCCTATCAATGTGAATGAGCAAGTCACTTGCCCCACGAGAATTGTTCTGGGGGCTATGGAGATATGCATTGCATTAAAGGGACACTGACACCCCCCCAAAAAAAAATTTAATTTTTTGCCAGGCGCTTCATTATGGTGTCGGAGGACTACCCAATTAATATTTTGCAACAGAGTAGCGTATTTTTTTAATAAAGCCAAAAGACGCAACTCCTCGAAACCGAAACCGAAACCCGACGGAGGTCGGAGAAGTGGAGAGAAGAGAGTGAGTGGCGGAAGTCACGTGGCTACACCCGACCGTGCGTTTTTTTTTTTTTTCTCCTCTCCGGTAGCAGACGACAGGACATGCAGCGTGCGATGGGGCGTGCGGGAACTGCTCGCCGTGCGATTGTTTTGCAGTTATGTTTGTTCCGCTCGTTGTTCTGTACTCCAAGATGAGTTGTTTTGTACATTGAGGAGTTGGAGATGAGTAGTGAGTGCCCGTGGTGAATTTCCATGATCGGCTCCGAAAAGAATACACCCAAGATGTTGCGTGACGAGCTGGCTCACATTTCCTGAATCCGAAAAAAAGTGGCATTGTGCGACAGAGTTTCCGAAAGATCAATGGGATCGGGACCAACGGCTGGCTGCAATTCCTGTAGAACATATACGGGCACCTCGGAAAGCGGACGTTACCTGATTTATATGCTCCTTGCATTTTGTGGAAAGTGATTACATTGAGCTCGCAGGTGTCAAAACGGAAATCCCATACCATTTAAATCAGCGAACTATCGTCCACAACATTAGTTTGTTTCTTCAGTGATGATTGTAAAAAAATATATATATATATGTAAACATCAGAAATTGTTTGAAGAAAAAAAAATAAAGTTTCACGGGGGATCGAACCCGGTCCTACCGCGTGTGAACCGGACGTCTTTCCCACTGAGCTACTGGGGCATCACTTTTCTGGTGGATCTCTTTCCTTAGTAACAATTCAGCCGGTAAACTGTAAGTTGGAAAGTTTGCTGTCGATTTTTCTCTAGCAAAAGCACTCCTGGGTCGAAGTCGGGATGCACCGCGCATTGGTGACATTCTCACGTAGTAAAGAAATCGTACGCGTGCATACTCAACTCGAAGTAGACACGTCGTGCTTGACGTTTGCGCGAGCGATGTCTTCAGCCACGAGAAGGGAGCGACGGCTCGGCGACGTTTTCGTGCAAATCGGCTTGGTGGCCGGGCGTGTCGTACGGGATGAATACCAATTCTTTTGATAAGTCCCATATTTCTCTTTTAACGGTAGACAGAATTCGCCGGTACCGCGAACGACAGTTCTGAAATAGAGGTCCCACGCCCGTCGTCCGCTGCCATCGCCGTCCCCGCGAGTCCCACGATACGCGAAACGACGAACACACAGAATGCTTCCGGTTGTCTGTGGAACTTTTTTTTTTTCAATCAACGTATTTACAGCTTTTTAGAAGCCACAAAAATGGGTTTCATATTTTTTTCTATTTTTAATAATGAGTGTGTGCCTTCAGCGACGCACGACTTTGATTAAATTTGGTGGTCGCATCGATACCTTAGAAAACGGCCCGTGACCGCGAAAAAGAGAGTGAGCGAGACTCGAACCGGCCAGTTCTTGATCGGCGGTTTTCGGGCGGAAAGAAACCGAATTTCGAGCCGCAAATTCTGTTCTGGGTAGTTGAGCTCTCATATGTCACGTACAACTAAAAACCTCGGCGAGCATAAATACCCTGTCAGTGTCCCTTTAAGAACGTCAAAAAATTCTCACTTTCCTAACTGGTTATCCTTAGAACTAAAATCTCTCTTGGTCAAAAAAGACTTCTTGCATAGAAAAAAAACAAAAAAAAACTCCCTCTCAAAGTGGGAAGCAGAATTAAGAGCGGTAGAAAACAATTCAACCGTTTAATTAACTGTGATCAAAAACTTCACCGCGAGTCTGTAGAATAGGATCTTGTGAAATATCCAAAGAGATTCTGGAGGTACGCTAGTAAGATCGGAGATAGCTTCCGAATTTCATGGAGGCGATGCGGTGAGTGTACGTAGTTGTTTACAGCTCATCTTGGTTTAGTCTATAAAAACAGCTCCGACTCGACGTCTCCTACGTTGTTTCATTTGACTGGGTTCGGCAACCTACTCAGTAGCATTCATGTCGATAAAGAATGTGTTGCGTTATGTATTAAGAAAATGAGAGCCACATTATCTGCTGGAGCGCCAGAATACCCTCAGAAATACTAAATCTTATCCATTTTGTGCACTGTACTTAATAACTTCCTGATGTCGGGGATATTTCCAGAAAAATGAAGAATAGCTGTTGTGGTTCCAATATTAAAGACAGAAAATAGAGCTGATGTCCTTAACTATAGACCTATCTCTCTCTTGTTCCTTCATTTTCCAAGCACTTTGAAATGGTCATACATCAATTCTCGTCTCTTAAGTTTCGCAACATAGCCATCCCTAACACACACGGTTTAATGTCCGGCCGGTCAACTGCTACAAACCTCGCAACATTAATGTCCACCCCTTCTCAGGTCGTTTGTAATAAAGGTCAGCTGGACGTTATCCGCTTTGACTTGAGCAAGGCCTTCGACATTGTTAACCACACTATTCTCTTAGCGAAGCGTTCCGCCTATGGAGTGTGTGGCTCACTTCTGGACTGGATTAAAGACCACCTGACAAAAAGAATCGCGTACATCCGGGTTAACAACATAGCCTCTTCATTCTACAGGGCTTCCTCTGAAATTTCTCAGGGATCTGTTTTAGGTCCCCTCGGGTTCTCTGCTTTCGTAAACAGCGCTTCCCCCCTGTTTTCTAAGCCTTTATTTCTGCAGTATTCAGATGACATAAAACTCTACAAACAAATATTTCGCAGTGATGATTGCATTGAGCTTCAAGAGGATGCATGTTCCTTTTAGAACTGGTGCTCGGTTAATGATATTTGTCTTAACCAATCGAAAACCATGGTTAAGACATTTTCACGGAAAACATTGAATACCATTTTCGCGTACAGCATCCGCAGTGAGTTCTTAACGCTTGTATTTGAGATGAGGGACCAGTGAGTTACGTTTGATTCAAGCTTACGATTCGGTGATCCCATAAAAACAGTTATGAACTCGTCTCTCAGCACATTAGCACCACATATATCATAACAAAAGAATTTAAAATTCCGTTTACGTTTCCGACACTGCACCATTCGTTCGCGAGATCACAACTTGGGTATGCCTCAGTTGCATTGAACAGCATTTCTAAAACTCCTTGGCACTCGACAAAGTTCAAAAGTTCATTTCCATCTTAGAACATCACTACGTTAAGAGTGGTCCACATAACTTCAATTATGAAACTGATTTTGAACTTGTGAACTTGCTGAGCCTGCATCAGTGCCGGGCTAAGGTAAACATGTTGCTCTATTCAGAGCTCTTCACGATTTTATTAACTCTCCCCGCCTTTTGTTAGAAGTGAGCCTTAGAGTGTCACGTGCGCTTACACGACATCAATCATTCTTTTATACCTCTCGTCATTGTAATCGATTAAGCCCTATTCTTAGATTGACCGAGTTCTACAACATGTACTCTGATGCACTCTATTTTTTGTTTGTGCTGCAGAACTTTTGGTTATTCTGTTTGCAGGCAGTTAATGCTTGAAAAGGGTTGATAAGTACTTGTGTGTCACTACAATATCATGTACTTGCATTTGTTTAGAATATGCAAGCTTTGTTGTAGCTTCTACGTTGTTCATCTGCTTGTTCTGACTTCTCCAACTGTCTTCTAATTTGCGACTTTCCTGATGTCACACTGGTATTAATATAGCAATACTAATATATTTAATATTAGAACACAGCTCTAAGGTGCCCGTTTCCATGTTTTGCGATATCAGCATAACCGCGCTAAATTTAGCGGGAAAACTGATGTCACGTGACCTTAACACCGATTCAATTCCCCGCTACATCTAGCGGAGCAATTGAATTTCTTCATAGGTGCAAGTTATTTTTCCTTGCTAAAGTTAGCAAGGAAACTGACTTGGAGGAGGACGGGAGAGGAGGGGATAGAGGAAGAGGGGCATACCCTCCCCTCCGTACCCTTCCCCCTCCTCCTCAAGAGCTGCACTCCAATTTTGCGTTAGAGATTCGTAAACATCTTATTTTTTTCAGTTGAATGTAAGACTGTACATGTCAGGACTCAGTACATTTAAGACTGGTGAACTCCATTCCACCATTGCCCTGGTGTTTCCATTTTAATTTCCTTTTTTTTTGTCTCACAAGTGTGCCAGAGCTAAGACTCAAGGGGTTGTTCCTGGACACTCAAACACTAATTGATTGATTGATTGTCATTGATTGCTTGTCAGCGATTGATTGATTTATTGACATACTGACTGTGCGTGGATGCTATCTCCGCAACGGTCTTTCTGCTCGGCACGGTGTCCAGCTAGCGGTGAGGTGGCTCATTCACCGAAAGTGGAACCAGCGGGGGGAGCAGGCGGCACTGCCCAGTCGAGGCCGGGGCCGTTCGCATCCGATTGCCTCCGACCTCGGCCGCGCAATGAGTATGCAAGAGCGCAGGAGCCAGTGGACTATTTTGTTGCACCGGCGCCCACAACCATTGACTGTTCCTGTCAGGGGTAAAGCTAGCTGACCAACTACAGTTGTTTCTTTTTTTGTTTTTTTGTTGGCTTTGTTTTTATTTGTGTTTCTCACAGGGGCACAACCAGCTGGCCCACCTCATTGTCTTTGGCTATTGTTTTTTTTATACATTCATTTTTGTATCGTGATGCAGCGTGACAAACTTCGGAATGTTCTGTGTGCTCCAAGGCCCTTTTGAGGAACGGCAGGATGATAAGGTGCGCCTTCTGCTTAGCCTCCTGCCACATCGGGAAGATGTGCTCGAGGATCACAGAAGGCTGAGGATGGGTGAGGCAAAGAGCCATTAATATCATTCTGCAGGGAAAACGACACCAGGAACACCGAATGTGACGCATGGCCGTCACAGCTCTCTTCCATTTTGAAAGAGCTCCTGATGATGAGGGCTAGCATATAGACTCGCTCCAGCAGCTTCCTTGAAAGTGGACATCCTTTTGGCATTAAGGCGCGTCGTCAAGCAGATGAAAGACAATCAGTGGAGTCCAGGCCTCAATGGAATTGTTTTCTGCCCAGTACAACACACTTTTGGCAGCGGTCACGGCTAATGACCAGGTCATTAACGAGGTCAGGGCTGAGGTGATGGAGCTGAGAGGCCATATGCATGAGCAGGCCAAAGAGATCTAGGCTCTCAAAGAAGAGCTTAACACCAACGAGCAGTATGGCCGCCTACCTAATCTGGAGATTCAATGCCTGCCTCAGTGACCTCAAGAACACCTTGGGGAAATCATTGCAGACATTGCGCGAAGAGCGGGCGTCTCAAATTTCCGGCCGTTCAGGTGCTTGCCATACACCGCCTCCCGAGTGGAAAAAGCGGACCCCACCAGTTTTGGTGAGGTTCCAACCGGTTGGCGGCAAGAAAAAGTGGATGACGGCTTGCGGTAGGTTGCACGCACTAAGCAAGTGGTCATCGCTGCAGCGTCTGTATTTCAATGGCAACCTCACTAGGCTCTACCGAGAGCTCTTCTGGATGGCCCATTCCCACGCCAGAGAAATGCACTTGAAGTTTGTGTAGGTAAGGGACGTCAATGTCTTTGCAAAGATGGACAAGAAAGGCCGTCCCATCTGAATTTACTGACACGCTGACCTGGAAGAAATAGTGTAACTTGATGACTTCGTCTCAGGGTTTTTTTTTAGGCTGACTATCGGATTTTTTGAGCCTTATGAGTAACTTGGCACTGGACGGCGGCATCATATATACTGTGGTACACGTAAATATTCGGATCATTAGAAAATATTGGGACCAGTTCTGTTTTTTTGATAAGAGGTGTCATCGCCAACGTTATTGTGTTTGTACTATCGGAGACCAACGCTCATGAGTGAGCAACTAAATGTTATCATCTGGATGGTTTTAGTAAGTTTTGTTTCACACGACAAAGCAGAAGAGGGGAAGGTACAGCCGTATTCATAAAAAAATAGGCGGCATGCAGAATGTCAGGATCACACACACACCCGAGACAATATACCCAAGGAGCAAGAGGCAATATCTATGAATCGAGACGAGAGCCACAGGCACATAAAAACATCGAGGAAGTTTTCCCTTTCCTCCGGCATCAGTCAGCGAAATGGTTCACCGTCTCCGATTTCCAGTGACGACTTTCCAATCACGTTTCAAGAGAGTCAGAACGATCCTGCAACGCCGGAGGCAGGCCCTCCAAACTCGCCTGCCACGCCGCTTAGTTGCACACGGGACCAAGACACGGGGGGCATTCCACCTCTTCTCAGAAGATCAACACAGATGCGCCAGCCACCTACGCGGCTGGGCATTTGAAAACTTGTTTTTTTTTTAAGGGGGATATTTTGCCGTTAGAGGCACTCGACTTCCACCAGATGGTGGAAGTCGAGTGCCTCTAACTTCCACCATCTTGAAATCGAATCGAAAGCTGCAGATCTATGTGGAGGGACAGTGGTTAAATGTAAAAGAAATGTGGGCTTCCTGCTTCAAGAGTGAGCTAACTGTTAGAACTAATACAGAAGCCCAAAACAAGATGCTCAAAGAGCACTACTTAAAATGCCACAGTGGACGAAAGAGCCTGATAAGTCTGCTGCAGATGATGAAGACATTTCTGAGTGACAGGGAGAAACATTTCTCAAAAGACAACTTGCACTTCTCCTCAGGCCACAGAGTTTATCACTAGTCTGTACCAACATTCCTGCACAACAGGCCACGTGCCGTGGTCAAGCACATAATGGCAAGTCTACATGCTGCCGGGGACATTGATGCGGACCACATAATCACAGATGAGCCTAGTGGCATATTTCATGTTCAAAGTGCTGCATCGGCAAATGCTTCTTACCTTGCACAGTTCACCACAACAAGCTGCAGTTGCCTTGATTTTCAGAAGACGAGACTGCCCTGCAAACACTTTGGTGCCATAATTTTGAATATCCAAGGTTGGTGCTTCGACAGGCTGCCTGCCTCTTATAGGAATGGTCCATTAATGAGCCTTGACAGCTTAACTGTCTCGGATCTTGCAGTAGCCACCCCATCGGAAAGGTGTGGACATCTTGCGGCTAATGTGAGTAAAGATTGCAGAGCCACAGACACCACACTCCCAGACTTGAAACATCGGGAAAAGTTGGGAATAAGAGTGCTGAAAGCAAAAGTCCCAGCTGAATTTGAAAGGGGAAAAAGCTTTTCCTACTACTGCACCAGCCAAGATAACCTGAGTGCTAGAACTGCTTAGAGAGTGCAGCTCCATGCTTCAAGAAGAGACACCATCTGTTGGCGGTCTGGGTCTGTGCGGCTCACCCACAAAGGGGCACTCCGGTCAGTGCAAAAGACAATCGGGCAACTGCAGCCTATCCAATGTTTCTGGGCTGAAACGACACTGCCCTCTTCATCAAGAGCATTGGCGTGCACGGGGACGTGTTTTGGAAAAGGCAGCCATACTACGGAAAGCATACAATGTTGCACCAACATGAGTAAAAATTCAAGATGGGGGAAAGGATTCCAAGATCTAAATTTTTTAAATAGAATTCGATTTTAACATGTTCCAAATTGTAATATAGTACATTCTGTGGGACGTGGTTGTCCGTGAATGTTCCCTTAGAACCACCTTCAACCCTCGCTTTGTTTGTGTCCGTTTGGTTTGAATGAATGATTGACATGTTTCCAATTTTTATGACACTATTATGTACTCCTAGTATTGTACACTTTCTAGTACTCTCATCACACTGCAGAAGTGTACAGTATCCTGTACGATCTTTTGGTCCAAACACAACATTCATGCTTTGTTTCACTTTACTCATACAGATTAGCACTAGAAAACAGATTTTACCATTTAAGTGGAGGCCCAACTGGCCCACACTAGCTCATTCCATTACGTAGTATCTTGGGTAAAAACTATTCAGGTGTGAAAAAAATACACAAAAATTTGGCAACTGCAGATTTGTGTAAGCTGTGTCAAATTCTCTACCTATGAAGACACCACCTGAAGTGCACCAGACGTGTTGATTATTCAGAGTTTCCTCACCTACCTATTTTTTTCCATAAATCATCAGAACTTTCTGTGGTGCCTCAGTGAAACATATGGGGTACACGTACATAGCATTGCAATTTCTTTAGCGATGCAATGACAAATTTTTTTTAATTTCGAGGTTTATTTTATACTAGGAAGTTTAACCAAATGAGAAACATAATGAACAACCATGCACTTGCATACAAGTACCAAACACAGTACTGTACAAACTTGATACACCTCCATATTTTGTGTAAATAAAAATTTGTTTCACGTGGAACACTGTTCACTGCAAAAAAACCTGTCAATAAGTGCAGTTCAAGCGTGCCTAACGACACCTTCCCTAGTTAAACTGGACTTTCCCTTTAGCGCAGCTCGTCCTCTCTTAAAACAACATAGTCATGCCCTACAATTACCGATAGCCCATAAGTGCAATAACGACAGATATCTTTGCAATTTCAAGATATGTTTATGTAAAGTAGAAACTTGAGATATTGAAATAAAGAATAACTAACCAATACTTCGTCTCATCCTAACATCAACTAGCCTGTGAGGTTACAAGCGCGAGCTCCTTGCATTGAATCATACTACCTCGGCTGCACGAGCGCACGTTCACCGGGAGTACCACAGCTACTCGTTCACGATTGTAGGCTTTGGAGTTAGTCCATCTCAGGATGAAAAGAAGTGTAGAAGAAAGTACATTCAAGTCGACACACTTGCGAGAGCAGCTGCTTAACCACACAACACAGATATAATAAATAATGTACAATGACACAAATCTCAATTGACTCCTGAGTGCAATGTGTTGCCTCTGCTACACTGTACTTGTACCACTTGTACGCCAAGAGGGGCGGTTACTGTGCAGCGCCAAAGAAAATGTGTTTCTGGAGCAATTTCTTGATTTTGTATGCGTCAACAAATATATACATTGTTAATGAGTGGAGACTTCAATATAGACCTGTCCACTGTATCTGCTTCGCAAACTCTATTTACCTCTATTCTCGAATCAAATGGTTTTAACAATATAATCGAATGTCTAACATTTGACCTCTTCATAACAAATAATGATAATGAACATGGGTATTCTGGCGTAATACTCAGTGATGTCAGCGACCCTTTCACCATTTTTTTTTCATTTATTAGAAAATTTCGCAGTAAAACATCAATACCACTACAGGAACCAATATTTGCTCAACAAATGAATGCCCAAAGATTGGACATGTCTTTTAATGCCATAGGTAATACTGACTGGAGCTTAGTATACATAAAGAAACAGCAGATGAAGCTCATAACATTTTCTTGTCTTCTTTAACTAGGATTCATGAAAATTGTTTTTCATATAACAAATAGGGAAAAGCAAAAAGTCGAGAACGCCATGGGTCACAACTGAACCAGTTCGTAAAATAAACATACCGTAAAAAAAATATTTTTAAAAAATTTATTAAAAACAGGGATCCAAGTCAATTATGTGATTATAAATCTTTCCGTAACAAACTGAATTCCGTACTGAAACATGCTAAATTGAATTACTACAGTTGAACCTCGATGTAACGAAGTCGGTAAAATTCGCAATTTACTTCGTTACAATGAAATTTCGCTAAATCGAAATTTGGCTTTAGCATGCGAAAAAAAATTCCGAAACATTTTACGGGTATGAAAACTCACCGAAAATGACATTTATTTAGGGGCGAAGTAGTCCGCGAGTTTTGCTTGCGCCTTGTCCGACAGTAGCAGCGGCGTCATACGGCGTTCGAGCGCCCAGAGCGCTTGCACGGCATCCTGCTGCCCATGCGACGCCGTGTACCTCCTCAGTACGTCCATTGCGTCGAGCACTTCCCGAGTGCTCGTAATCTCGGCAGTTTCTTCAGGATGGCGTCCAAAACGTTTGCTTTCTCATCCAAAGAAAGAACTTTACGTTTCCTTATGGCAGCAAGCACGTAAGTGAACCGCCCGGTTAAAAAATAAAGCTGTTTAGTTGAGGCAGTTTAGGCGGTGCCAATGTTTCGAACCTACACAGCACTCTTCACCGCACAGTTTACTTGCCCCCTTGCCACCCTTGCGCCCACAGTGATGCTTGCGCCGCTTGCGCCCACGCTCGCAAGACGATAATCGGTCTTTTCGGTCTTCTCCTAGATGGCACTGCCCGTGCGGTCGCGCTAGAGTTCCTGTATAGGCTCCCTACGGGAGCTATACAGGAACTCTAGGTCGCGCCATCACGTCGCTCCCCCGCTGAAGTTGGCTCCCGCGCTACCCGCGGTGCAGTGGAGTGGACTATGGTTATCAGTGAATGTCAGTGGTGATGCTGGTATGCCGTGTTAACTTTTTGCTCGGCATTTTCTGGCCAACCTCGCGGAATCCGCTTTGCCGCATGCCTCGCCGGTGCTACCGGCGCCGCATCCTCGGGCAGCCTGGGAACGTTGGAAGGCCTGTCCCCGTTAAGTAACCTATCAAGCGCTCGCGTTTGCGCATAATTTTTTTTTTTAACCACAATTTTTTTGCGAAGTTGTTTTTTAGAGTTGATTTATTTATTGCCTTCTATGGCAATGGCACTTCGTTATATAGAGACTAAAAATACATGGGGTCTATGGGCAAGAAATTATGAAAAATAAAATACTTCGTTAAATCGAAGATTTCGTTACATTGAAGTTCGTTATATCGAGGTTCGACTGTATAACAATCTGTTCAATAATACCGTAAGACAAAAGGGAGATATTTTATGGAAACTCAAATTTTATAAAACCAGTTGAAAAATGTTCTCGTTATAATGTTGAACTAGATGGAAGCAAACTGCCCGACTTACAGGTTGCTACCACTTTTAATGATTACTTCGTAAATTTGGTACAACCAGCAAATTATAGCATAGATCCGTCGGTAACATCGCGATATGTTCCTAATGAATCTACGTTTTTTCCTACTACAATAAGTGAAGTGATTAGCATGTTCCTAAATCTTAAAAACTGCTGATCCCAGAACATAAGTGGATTGCAAATTAAACCCATCAAATATGCCATTGATATATTTGCTCCTCCACTCACGTACATTTTTAACCTCGTTTTAACAACCAGTGTTTTTCCAAAAGTGCAAAAGGCAGAAGTAACGGAGCTGCACAAAGGTGGTGACAAAAACAACCTCACTAACTATAGGTCGATATCAATTTTACCGATACTGTCTAAGGGTCTTGAGAAAATAATTCATTCAAGACTAACCAACTTGCTTAGCCCTTAAAAGCCCAAAGGGAATATGCTTCCCACTTCGAAAAAGGCGCCATAAACAACTGATGCAAATTTTTTATTTTTTCTGTATTGTGGCGCCATCTAGCCACATGCCTAACAAACTACACAAAATTATTTTGAAGGTTTTCGGTGCATCCACTAGGCGGCGAGAATGGTTTTTTCCCGGCAAGGTGGCATGGCTTCGGCTCTTTGTGCTCGTACAATTCGCCGAAGAAACTTTAGCCTGAGGACGGCAAAAAACAACTTCTAAAGGTGCATATATTTAATTAATGTCTTTACGGCATCTCGTGCATCGATTTTAACCACTTATAAGCATGTTCATTGCGTTCATTAGATGCTGTAATGGTTTTTCCCGACCATAGGTGGTGGGAATATATTTCCCTATGGGCCTTTAGCAGAACATTATACCTGCGCTTGTTTCTCCACATATGTCGAAGTTCTTGTCAGTGGACGAGGCACTGGATGTCTTTTTCTCCCTGCCTGATGACCCAAATCAGTCAAGTGACAGCGAGGAAGAAGAAGACGGCGACGATGTTCCGTCGGGTGCGGTAACCCGTTCGGAAGTCCAGCCGAGTAGCACAGCGTCACAAGGAGCAGCACAGGTGAATGCGTATGATGTGCACTCAAGTGATGACGCCAGTGAGGATGAAGAGACTGCAAGTGAGTGGACAATACGTTCGCTTCCCCACCGAAGCAACATTCCCGATTATTGCTGCCAAACAACTGCAACTCCTAAGCTTCCTCCAACGCACACGCCAATAATGATCTTTGATGCCCTGTTCGGAGGTGCTTTGACCATACTCGTTGAGCAAACGAACATATACGCCAAAGAAACCAAAACGAAAGCTTGGCAGGATACCGCAGCTGAAGAAATGAAAGGATTCCTAGATATTCTCATCAGAATGGGCATTCTTCAACTTCAAAACAGACGGGACTACTGGTCCACGGACAGCGACCTCGGAGTGGCATCAGTTAGCCCAGTGATGCCAAGAGCACGACTTTTTCAGCTTCTTCGATCACTGCATGCCAACGACAACAAGACAGCGACTAGAAAAGGAGACGTCGGCCATGTCCCTTTGCACAAACTGCGACCTCTTATCACAGAGCTCTCCGAAACATTCAGAGCTAGCTACCAGCCATCTGCATACCACTCAATTGATGAGAGTATGATTCTGTTCAAAGGAAGGAAGTCATTCAAACAGTACATGCCCATGAAGCCTATCAAATGTGGGTTCAAAGTATGGGTGCTTGCTGATGCTACAACTGGCTCTATTAACCAGTTCGAAGTCTACACGGGCAAAGAGGGCGATGGCGGTGGGCTCGGCTACAGGGTAATCCAGAAATTCACTGAGGAACTTGTCGGGACGGAGTGTCTGGTAGTGTTCGACAACTTTTTTAGTTCACCCGAACTCATGCAAAACCTGTTTGACCACGGGATATATGCCGTGGGAACTGTCCGTGCACAAAGAAAAGGTCTTCCTGATGTTGTGAAGAACAAAAAGAAAATCAATGAAGGCGACCACAACTACAAGGTGAAGGGAAATGTTGCTGCGATCCAGTGGCAAGACAAGCGGCTAGCCAACGTAGTAACAACAGACCACGATGCTTCAGAGACGGTAACAGTGGAAAAGAAAAATAAGGACGCGTCAAAGAGAAGCATCAAGTGTCCACTAGCAATTGTGCAGTACACGGGGGTGGAACTCATGAAATGTACTTGGGAGCAGCCACGGGAGCAGCTGAAACAGCCGTTTTAGAGCATGTTGGGAGCAGCTAAAACTATATTCTGGAGAAGGCTAGGAGCAGCTCAGATCAGTTTGCATTGCACTTCAGCTTGTGTCTAAGATAAGCACGGGAACAATTTCAATTTTGCTGAGGAGCAGAGATGAACATCAGTGGTTAGGGACCCAGGCAGATGGGATAACAGTGTAATAGATGCGAAAACTTGAAACTTTGTGAGCCTTAATGAGAATCAAAAAGCTAGTACCTGATGTTTCTGAAGATAGCGTCCTTAATATTTTCTTAGTGGCTTTCGGCTGCTCAAAATGCAAACCAGCACTACTTATCGCACAACCCGCACGTGATTGACATAGTAATTATATGTGCGAACCACGTGACGAGCGTAAACAACGGACATGCAGTTGCACGGAGGAGCAGAGCAACGAATTTCGAGTTTATCCCATTGTGCAACTCGATATCGAAGCAGCAGGCTACGATTAACGAAGTTATCGTATTTGAAGCGATAAGCAGGAGCAAGGTTAAAGTACGCCGAGCAGATAAGTAGAGCTGCTGGCCGGCAAGGTAAGAGCTGCTGGCCGGAGAGGTTTCGGATCGGACCGCGTTTCAGTTCTATCGAATCACGATTTATCTTACGAGAATGCGGTTCCAACTCCTAAGGATGAAGTACTAAAAGGAATCTTTTGCTCATTTGCTTTCGACTGGATGGCGTCCGGATCCCGAGCCGCAGAGCCTCATGCAATCTGGTGCTTAACGACTCGACCTCACCTCGGCCGACTTGCCCTACCGCTTATGGTTGAAGAATAACAATCCAGTCGCAGGTCGTGTAGCGCTTAGAATCCGAGTTTTTTTCGCGCGCTTCCGACTCGGGATAGACAGGGGGAATAAACACAACAAAGGATTACAAGGCCGACCAGGCTAATCGCCCTCATTATTGCCAATCGAGTCGATAGAAACCGAAACTAAGACGAAATAAAGAGTTTTTTGGCGCACGTTTTGCGATTTGGCGCATAATGGCGCGAGGTATTGGCTGTGGCGCAGTTTCTGCAACATGGCGCAGGATGGCGCAGACACATGCGTCTGGCGCAAAATGGCGCAAATGGCGCAGCCGTTCCACGCCTGAGTACACGAAGCACATGCGGGGAGTAGACCGCTTTGATCAGCTGCGAGAGTATCACACCGTTACTCGTAAGTCAAGAAAATGGTGGATGCGAATCTTCTACTTTCTTCTGGACTGTGCTCTTGTGAATAACTTCATCCTTTACCAGCTGTCAGAGGGGGAGGCGAACCACCAGAGTTTTCTCCTAATACTTGCACGCCAGTTGGCCAACGGCTATAATGGAAGGAAAAGGTCAGCCACGACCGCTTTTCGACGCGTCTTGCAGCAAGCAAGTACCAACAAAAACCTTGGCGTGCCAGATGAGGTGCACCTGTCCAACGGGCCACATTACCCACAGGGCAAAGCAGCCTACAAGAGGTGTAGGTACTGCTCCACGGCCAAAAATGACAAAAGATCAAAGATCACATGCACAACTTGCAAAGTACACCTTTGTGTGGTGCCCTGTTTTGCCAAGTGTCACCAAGAGTATGTGTGGCACTGAAGGCCCAGAGGGAAGAATATTCCCATGCCCTAATTAATGGCTTTCAATTAGTATTTTCATACCTTTTATTATTTGTGCTTGTGCAGCAATAAACATTATTTCTAGCGAGTTTCATGTTCCTATCACTGATAGAAACATTATGGGCTTTTAAGAGTTAACAAACATAATATTCTATCTAACTCACAATTTGGTTTTCGTAAACACAGGTCGACAGAAACCACACTATTAACACAAAAAGAATGAATTGTTGAAGCATTTAAGAAGAAAGAACTCATACCTGGAATATTTATTGACCTTAATAAGGTGTTTGACGACATAAATCATGATATACTGCACCTTAAGCTTCACGCTTATGGTATTAGAGGAAGCGCAGCATTATTAATTCAATCTTATTTACAGCCTCGGTCTCAATCTGTTTGTATAAACTTTTCTTTATCTCCACTTGACACTATTACAACAGGTGTGACCCAGGGCAGCACATTAGGCCCTCTTCTCTTCATGCTTTACATTGACATTATCAACATAATGACATCAGCAAAAATAATAGCCTATGCCGATGATATGACTTCTTTTTACTGGTACTGACCCGACTGATATAGCTTCAGAAGCAAATAGCTCTTTTAGAAATTTGCAAAGATACATCATTGCAAACTGTCTGCAAATAAACCCTTATAAAACTAGAGCGATTTTCTATAGACCCAGAAACAAATTAACTTGTAGGCCAACATATCTTCATTTAGACAACCAGAAAATAGAAGTTGTAAGTGAAATGAAATCCTTGGGTGTTCATTTTACAGAACACCTCGCATGGGACTATCATACCATTAATCACATCCGTACAAAGCCGAATGGCTGGTAAATAAAAGGGCTGGTAATAATGCCGAATGCCGAACAAAGCCGAATGGCTGGTAAAAAATGGGCTGGTAAATAAACATAGATACAGCCTACCATGCAATATTAAGAAAATGTTATACAATGGCTCATTTTGTTCCTCACCTAACATATTCTAATCTCCATATGAGGTACAACTAATAAACATAACACACATATCCTCCTTCGTGCACAGAAAAAGTCAATTAGAATAATAGCAAATCTCGCATAGAATGAGAGAACTGCTTATTATTTGCAGCAGTTAAACATCCTAAATATATCTTTCCTATACAAACTAAGACTCACGTGCCTTTACAGATCTGCCCTACTCGCAAATAACACCTTCATAATTGAATTTTTTAATCTAAACAAGCATCTCACATGCCATAATACACGACATGCAGAACCATGGTTTGTGCCGACATCTCAAACAACATATGGACATGAATCAAAAAGGCACAATCTAGCTTACTTACTAAACAAATTGATTCAATATCACGTCATACTTGAGGTTGTCACCAAGCCCCACGTGATATCCCTGTTTATGACGCTCACTGACACTCACTAACAAAATCTCACGTCTTTTGTTGACTACTGCTCCAATTTTATTGTATGTGTGTAGTTTTGTATTTGTTATTTCATTTGGTTTGTAAATGAGTGATTAGGAAACATTGTCATCACTGCTCTCTCTGCCGTTTCAATCGGGGCAGGGACCTCGTCAAGTAGCTGAATGCAGCTTTTTGTCCTTGCCCCTCCGCTCCCTGGAGAGGAAATAAAAAGTATCATATATTTTTCAATACTCTTATGTGCATGTGTTTATTTTTAGGTTTAGAGTGGCTATGCTATGCTATGCTTGACTTTTTAACTGCAGGGTGGCATCACACAAGCACCTTATTTGCTTTGATGTGCCCGTTTTCTTAAAGAGAGCCGATGTCTGTGGTAATGAATTTATTAGTAGTTGTTGCGGCCGGAAGCGGGAACCTTGGCCAGAGCCGCCAGCCTTCTTCCGGCAAAGCAACAACAATCGTCGAGCGCAACGCCATCACGCCGACTAGGGTCGGACGTCAGTAACCTGTACTCTAACAATGTATTCACGTTTCTCGTCACCTATAAAGAACCCGAGTTACAAAACGTTGTGTTTCCTGACGCGCTAACAATGACGACGAGGATGGGATAAGGAGAGGACAACCGAACGCCAGTACATGAACGTTAAGTGGTGTTAGTCGGTGTGACGGTGGGGCCCGGGAACAAAGGAGAAGCGGTGGCCGCCTTGGCGCAAGCTCAAGCCCTCTACGCCGCGCCGATCCAGTATGACCCGGCGGTGGAGAATCGGACAAACTACGTGGAGCGACTGGAGGCATACTTCGACGCCAGCAGGGTGAGGGACAACGGTAGGAAACGTTCGATCCTAATATCCGCTTTTAGCCCGGAAGTTATGCATGACTGCGAAGCTTGGTGGCGCCAAACAAACCGCGAGACGAAACCTTCGACACGATCATGAAAGCGCTTACGCAGCACCTCAGTCCGGAACCGTCCGAGATCTATGAGACGTTCAGGTTCCAGTCACTAAAGCAAAATGAGGGGGAAAGCGTCGCGGACTACCTGGCCGAATTACGGAGAATCGCAGACCACTGCGGTTTTGGGGACGCTCTAGACAACAACCTAAGGGACCGATTTGTCATCGGACGGTGCGAGAAGACGGTGCAGAGGATCCTCCTGGCAAAACCAAAGAAACTTACGCTCAAAGAGGCGCTGGACACAGCGTTGGCTGCGGAGTTAGCAATGCGGAACGCCGACCGGCTTCCTGGCTCAAGTTCGCTACGCACTACTGCAGGGGACGTGAATGCCTTGCGGTTTAAGAAGCACAAGGGACGTCAGCAGGAAACGTCTCGGACGAAGACTGCGCAGCCCTGCATTCGTTGCGGAGACAGCTCTCATGACCAGCCAAACTGTCCACACAAGAAAACGACGTGCTTCACGTGTAACAAGCAGGGAGATTTGGCGAGCCGGTGCTTTCGCATTCAGTCGACACCGGCGGTCAACCGAAAGAAGCAGCAGGCCAACCTGCTCACGGAAGAAGCACAGCTAGGACAGGCAGAGGAGGCTTTCCACTTGTTCACAGTGCACACTCCAAAAGCTACGGTTGATTCAGTCAACGAAGTGCTCCAGAGGGGAACAGTAGAAGTGACCATGCAGGTTGACACTGGCTCCCCCGTGTGCATGATTTCTAGGGACACATACTCCAAGAATGATAAGGTCTGGCCACCCCTACAGGAAACTACCAAGGAGCTCCACTGCTACCTGGGGAAACTACCAGTGCTGGGAGTCCTGGCGATGCCAGTAAGGTATGGAAACAAACAAGTGCAAGGACAACTGTACATTGTGGATTGTACGGGTCTATCCTTGTGTGGTCGAGACGTCATCTAAGCATTGAACCTCCTGGAAGAGCATCTAAATGGGAGCATGCAAACAAGTGACAACCAAGTGCAGGACACGGTCAAGAAGCTGAAAGAAGACTTCAAGGATCTCTTCTAGCCGGGGACGGGGTTGATGAAGGGACCTGTGGCCTACATCAACTTAAAGGAAGAGGTAAACCCCAAGTTCTGCAAGGCCTGGTCTCTTCCCTATGCCCTACGTGACAGGGTAGGAGAAGAACTGGCCTGAATGTGCAAAGAGGGGATATTGTCTCTGGTATTCCACAGTGAGTGGGCAACGCCAGTAGTGCCAGTGACCAAGGCCAATGGAGGTCTCAGGATCTGTGGGGACTTTAAAGTAACCCTGAACATGGCATGCGACATCGAACAATACCCACTTCCCAAAGTGGAGGACATATTTGCACCTCTGAAGGATGGCCATTGGTTCTCGAAATTGGATCTTCGGGAAGCCTACTGCCACGTGGCCTTAGATGAAAAATCCAGACAGGCAGCAGTGCTCAACACCCACAAGGGTCTCTTCTGCTACAACCGGCTGCCATACGGCATCGCTTCAGCACCAGCGATATTCCAAAGGAAAATGGAGGCGTTGTTGAAGGACATTCTGGGAACGCAGGTTTTCTTGGATGATGTCTTGGTGGCAGAAGGCAAAGACGAATTTGGGCAGACGCTGCGGAAGGTTCTGCAGAGATTCAGGAAAAATGGCATCCGACTGCGGGAAGAGAAATGTGTGTTTGGTGAAGGTTACCTACCTCGGACATTGGATCGACCGACGTGGGCTGCATCCATCAGAAAAGAAAGTGGACGCCATCGTGAAGGCTCCTGCACCTCGCAACCTCCAAGAAATTCGGTCCTTTTTAGGACTCATCACATACTAAAGGAGTTTCCTGCCTAGGATGTCTACACTTCTGGCTCCGCTCCACAACCTGCTGAGGAGTGAGGTGAAATGGAAATGGGGAACAGAAGAACAGGCTGCATTCGACGGGGCGAAAACAACCTTGCAGAAGTCCAACCTTCTTGTGCACTATGACCCAAGTAGGGAACTCATTTTGGAGTGTGATGAGTCACCAGAAGGCCTAGGAGCAGTGCTGTCTCACTGCGTGAATGGCATCGACAGGCCTATCGCCTTCCAGTCAGGATCCCTTACCAAGGCTGAGAAGAACTATTAGCAGCTGGAGAAGGAAGCGCTTGCGCTCATTTTTGGGGTAACGAAGTTTAGGGATTACCTTCTCTGCAGGAGCTTCACCCTAAAGACAGACGACAGACCACCAACCTTTGGTGGGATTGTTCAAAGAAAGCAAATCGATTCCAAGCATGGCTGCGGCACGCATCTAGAGGTGGGCACTAACGCTTGGAGCGTGTAAGTATGTGATCAAGTACAAGCCTGGGTCACAAAACCTGAACGCAGACACTCGGTCGTCTGCCGATGGCAACTGCCCCAGATGGAGCAGAAACCGAAGAAGCCCAAGATATGGGGGTCTTCACAGCGGACATGTTGGACGCCAGCCCAGTGTCCAGACGACAGCTAGAAGACCTGACGGGGAAGGACCCAATTATGCAAAGCCTACAAGACACGATCAGCAGAGGTTGACCAAAAAGACTTTTGGACAGTTGCCTTCAGCCATACTGGCATCATCGTAATGCACTCACGCTGGAAGGGGCCCTCATCTGCATGGGTGGAAGAGTGGTGATTCCAGAATGTGCACGGAGGGCATTTCTATTGGAGCTTCATGATACTCACAAGGGAGTCAATGCAACTAAGGCACTGGCACGCACGCTGGTGTGGTGGCCAGGCATTGACCGTGAGGTGGAAGAGTTGCTTCACCGGTGCACAGTGTGCCAACGGGCGGCTCCCATGCCACCGAGTAGGGAGCCACTGGCATGGCCAGCAACTAAACAGTCGAGGTCAGGCTGTTTGTGCAAGGGACTTTGGTAATGAACCCCGCTGGCTGAGTGGAACCATCACGTAAGAACTTGGAAGCCGCATGGCGCTGGTGCAAACACCTGGTGGGATGATCCGCAGACATCATGACCAGCTACGCCTGAGGCTTGAGGTCAACACACCTGACCCTCTGCACCAACCCAGTGAGCGCAATGAGGATTTAACGTTAGAATGGGGCCAATCCTCAGTGGCTCCAGAGACTTCAAGGGCCACCGTGGAGCCAAGCAAGGAGCAGCGTCCAGTGCAACAACACCGACCGCCCGAGCGGCTGGACTTGTAGTTCCACCATTCCACCAAGTGTGGGGGAAGTGTTGCGGTCGGAAGCGGCAACACTGGCCAGAGCCGCCTAGCCTTCTTCCGGCAAAGCAACAACTGTTGTCGAGCGCGACGCCATCACGCCGACTAGGGTCGGACGTCTGTAACCTGTACCCTAACAATGTATTCACGTTTCTCGTCTCTTATAAAAAACCCGAGTTACAAAGCGCTGTATTTCCTGACGCGCTAACAGTAGTAGTAATCTTATTATCAGTAATAGTAGTAGTATTATTGCTCCCAGCAAGGACAGATGCTGTTATTATTATTATTATTATTATTATTATTATTTTTATTATTATTATTATTAATAATTGTCGGCTTAGACGGACCCGTCATTTGACATACCGAAAGCGTTGTGTGAATAAAAAGATTATTATTATTATTATTATTATTGCGCACAGCAAAGGACGCATGCTGAATCTGCTCCCGCTGCTTCTATGGAATACTGCTGTTTCTACACTGTTCAGGGTGCCAGCTATGTGCCCACACCAAGTATACCTGCTGGACGGAAAATAAGACCACCTTTCTGCAATGTGGGGTAAGCTCCTTAATCTGCAAGAGTTGCAAAACATCAGCGGGGCTGCTAGTCCTAACAGCAGAAGCCAGGCCGGATTTGACGGAAGCGTCGTTCAGCCACCACTCCGCACCGCCCTCCCCCACTGCTTCCACTCGTTCGGAGAAACCTTCCTCTTCCCCAGGCGGTCCTCATGCAGACATGAAATCCTTACAAGCCCTCCTCCTCAACTCCCTCGAGGGGGTCTCGTTCCTCACACACGAGGTCGCTGCTCTTTCATGACGAGAACGCGCAGCTCTGCCAAGGGTATAGGTATACCTCCCAGCTGCACGCAAGTGCCATACTGTCTTAGCGGACTGAGCTCGGAGCTGTGCGTAACACTCGGAACCAATGGAACCGGCCGGCAGGAAACAGCTGCCTTTTTCCTAAACTGCGGCGATGAGCCGCCACCATCCCCTTCCTTTGGTGACCCTGTCCAACCTTCAGGGCATCCATGCCATCAAGCTCCATCAAACTTCAATGGGGCTGGGTTCCGCAAGGAGGGGCCAAAGGTCCCCAGGGCAAGACGGCCGTTGTTGAGGGCAAGTGTGTCAGCCAGCTGTACACCTGTGGCACTGCCACCCTCTCCACCACGTCGCCAACACGCTGTGCACATGACGCATTTCGGCCCATCTTGCGATCCTCCGAGCCTTTAAACCCACATTAGGAAGCAGGGCCCTCTTCGCGAGCTTGCGTGCACCCGACTGAAGACACGGCATGAAAGCTACTCGTCCTTACGAGTGATGGCTGCAAATGAAGAAATAGAGAAACTTTTTGATCCCCTTCTCTGGCCAGAGGGAAGCCTTTTCAACGAGTTGACAGGTCAGCTGAATGAGAGCCACACATAGCAAGCGGTATTCGAAGCGCCTCTCTTCCATAATGCCGGAACAGATACGTAACCTAGACATTTACTATCAGAATGTCCAAGGTCTTCCCACAAAAGCTAACTTTTTTTCTAATGTAACCCTAACTGATGTGTCTATTATTGCGCTAAACGAGACCTGGCCTTGTTCTAACATTTATTTATCCAATGTCTTCCCACCTAATTTTGCAGTACTTAGACGTGATCGTGTATTCTCTACTAGGAAAAAGACGTTGGGTGGAGTGCTGAGAGAAATTGATGCGTCCTTACAACGTGTTAGGCGTCCGGATCTTGAGACATTGTTTGAGTCAGTGTGGATAGAGCTGCCATGTGCGAATGGCGAGCATATCCTCCTGGGCGCTTATTACTTGCCCTCTGACACGTCTCCAGATGGTTTTCGCCAATGTCTACTGGGCATTGAGTGTACAACCAAGGCCCTGAATAAATTCAAATTTATAGTTCTTGGAGATTTTAATGTCTGTAACATATGCTGGAAAGCAGCCTCAGTGTCCTCTAGAAGTTACTATATTATTCAGAAATCTAATTTCTTGCTGAATTTTTCATCATTTACAAATTTAAAACAATACAACTGTATCTCAAACACCCAGGGCAACATGCTTGATCTATGTATCGCAAATCTAGACTGTACAGATATAACAGAGGGTATGTCAAGCTTGGTTTCCTTGCTCCTCTCCTCTCTCTCTCCCCCCCCCCCCCCTCCCTCCCTCCCTCCCTCCCTTTCCTCCCCTCCCCCTCCTCCTCCTCCTCCTCCTCCTCCTCCTCCTCCTCCTCCTCCTCCCTCCCTCCTTCCTTCCTCCCTCCCTCCCTCCCCCCCCCCCCCGGACGGACATCATGCCCCACTGGAGATCAGTATACCTATCAGACATGGCATGAGATGTTATTCACGGAGACATCCTGAAGTGAATAGACACAATCTTTCCGCTGGAGATTACGTTAGTTTGTACAATCATTTCTCCAATTACGACTGGTCCTCAATCACTCCGTGCTCCCGACGTTGCCCAAAAGGTTCACGATTTCGCTCGCATCGTTCAAGAACGAATGAATCAATTCATCCCGTTACAGGGGGGGAACACCGACGGCCGCCGTAGAGGCAAAGTGTGTTTCTGATGAGCTCTGTGTTGCACACCCAAAAGTTCAGAAAAATCATATTCTGCACAAATTAGTGATTACCACCATATTCTATTCAGCAAAAGGCACATGAAGACACCAGTTTTTCGCCGGTGAGTGCAATTGTGGTGAAATTAGGAAGACTTTCCCGAGCGGGAAGGCTAAGCCTTCTGTTAGCGTTGTAGGCCTAGCTAATAATACGGCGATGAATCAGGCCCCGCCCGGTGGAACCGATGCGGGCTGCACGGCTGTCACGTATGCCTCGGAAATCAGCTTGGATATAAATAAAAATAATTTCATCTACCGAAAAGATGCAAGTGCAGCAGATAACCAGGATTACCCATCGTCGGGAACGAAAAAAACAAGGCAACTCTGGATCAACGTAGTCTTGAAGGCACAGCGTCGACGAGCTCGGCAACAGCTAAACCTAACTCAAAAGCAAGTCACGCTGCCACCTTCGCTTTCGTCGCCGAGGCAGCTGAGAAAAGCTACGACCCGCAGACCTGCTCCCACGCCCACACCCTTTCCCCTGGAAGAGTTTAAGCGAATTTTGCGACCATGCAACGGACTCAACGTAGGCCGGCTCCAAGCGTCCTCACTGCTCTAGCCCAGCTTCAGGGCACCAGCACAATGGGGCAACAAGCCAACAGGTGCCTGCAGATCAACCAGAGCCAAAACACTGCAATAGTGAGCATCCCATCTAAAGTTGCGAAACTATTACTTCACATAACCCAAACCAAGATTGGCAAAGCAGAGCACACAGTGGAGGTCTGCGGACTTGCGCCAAACGATGCAGTAAGGAGTTTTACAAGAAGTCCAAGCCCAGTTTTCGATTCAAGAAATCATGAAAAATATAGACCAAGATGAACTTTACCTGAAAGACGCAAAGAGTGCAGCAAAGCACACCCGGAAGAGAAGCACTCAGGAGAGACATACTGCGCAAACTGCCATATCAGGCAAAATGACACAGGGTGACACCTTTCTAGCCAAGAAATGCAAATGCGTTGTCTCCAGAAGAGACCAAAGGATCCGACGATGCAAGGAAGGTTGCAACACAACCGCACAACAACGAAGCGTGAGGAGGCCGAAACAAATAAAACAGATTCTCACCGCGTTAAAGATTTCCCTCCGCTAAGCAATTATCCCACGGGGCACACCAGGTAAGCAGACGTACAAACAAGCCCTTAGAGCAAAAGGCGAAACAGCACGACCCCGAAATGGGAAAGCAGCATCCATGTCAAGCATCCAAGACGCTGCCAGTCAAGCCCAATGTGGCTTAGGCAGGTCTGACTTCAACCTCGCTTTGTTCATATGCAATAAATTATTATTATGTCCTCGTTTATGGCTTCATGGACAAAGACATTCAGCTGGCTCCAGGCCAAGCCCACCATAGCATTCTATCCAAAGCAACAAGCCCAAACGTCAGCTCGCAAAAAGTATAAGAGTCGATGAGACACGATTCATGGGGCAGCAATGTTGACCAGGCGGAAGCAGAAACCAGGACCTTTAGACAATGCCGCAGCTTCATCTTCTCTTGAAACGCAATATCAAACAAAGAAATGGCTCCATGCATCACTCACCTTGCAGACATCTACGTAGCCGCTTCCGTTGCAGTCTTACCTCATTCCTGATCTAGACTGCAGAGACAGCAGATGCCGTTCAGCGAACACGCTGCCGCTCGAATCAAGCCAAGTTCTGCGGGATGCACCAGACAAAATATGCTCGTGAGCTTGTATCATTAACACAATCACATTTCATATGCCAGAATATCCTACCTTAAGATGACAAGTGCTGCTAAAATGTAAATGAAGACACAGCCTACTGTACGTAAATTTTCTGGATGTTGCACCATTTTGGCATACCTTACAATAATAATAATAATGCTTTATTTGAATCATGCCCCAGAACGACCACTAGGTCATGTGTGGTGGCACATAAAATGGTAGTACATGACTTAACACAATGTACCCCATTTGTAAAAAAGAAAAGACTAACATGCAATCAGGGATTGAAAAGATAAAAAATTAGCTCCCTTCTAAACACTGATATATCTGAAAAGATATTAACATGAGAGGACAGTTCATTACCACAAATCTGCATCCTTACCATCGGTGACAATTTCGATTGAATGGAGGGGTAAAATATACTAAATTCTCTAACAACACTGTTACAAAAGCAAGAAAGAAAAACATCACTTATTTAAGCCACCAGCAGACATCCAGAAAAAACCACCTTGGGACCTCGCGATACTGCTCACACGCCAGTCTTTCTCGGCAAATTACCATGTGCAGTCTCCACATTAACAGTGCTCACGTTCCGACAGTGTACAAACAAAAAATAGGCAACGACAATAGCGAGAGGAAAATGGGAGCTCGTTCGTGGTGCCGTGCCTCGCATCTCCCCTGTAGACCAAACTGACCATTTTAAACCGAAGCAGCGCCAACGGGCATGGCCTAAGAAGTATGAACGTAAGCACAGTATCTCTAACCCTGCCATGTCCACGATGTGTGAGCATCGACAGCTGCTGGAGGAAGCACGACAGGTTGAACCTTGCTTTCCCTCGGAGGGGTGGAAGGGAGATTTGTTTTTGAAGGCCTCGAAACTAAGCGCTCATCTAGCATGCTGCAAGGGCTTGATCGTGGACGGCGAGTATAGTTTAGATGACCGTCAAAGTTCTCTAAGGGGCCTGAGTACCCTTTAACAATTCCTGAGGGGTGTAAGAGACCCATCATAGCTTTTTGAGAGACCTGTGAGGTCTGTCCCAATCCTTTTCGTGAAACTACAGCCCCTATCAAAAATTATTTTAACGGGTCTCTAGGTCAGATCATGCGACCATTCAGGATACATTCCGTCGGGGAAGCCACTCGGCCATTTTGCAACGGGTTGCGCGACAAGTTTTAGAAATATAGGAGACATTCCCCAGTCCCTTCCCGTAGTGGCGCGGCCCCAGCGAAGAGAAAACGGGCACGCACGAAACAACCCGTTGTGGAAAGGACGTTGCTCCTCTCCACTTCAGCTCTTAGTTTTCACCATTTCCCCCTTCACACGTTTTGCTGTTTGATTGTAGATAACCTGTTTTAGTCAGTCGAAATACAGTCTTTGTCAGAATCTGGTCACCCTGTTTTTTCTCAGTTTTTGGAGACCAAGTGTCGCGTTTTCCGGGTTCAGGGTCTAGTTGGAGGAGTCCCGGCACACTTATGACACAGAGCTCTGCTTTTGCTGATTGTTTAAGGGCTTGCTTCGGTATCAAGGAGGCAGCCGGGCATGCTGCCTATATTTCGTGTGCAGGCTTTTTTGCCCCTACGTGCCGAACCTTGGTTTTCCCACGACAGGCTGTTTGTTACTTCCAGGATTGCATACGTCTGCTCCTTAAAAACCGACGCCCAGTTTGCGCTTTCCACTATTCCCTCGCTTCCTCCTCTCCCATGGTGAGGAGGAAATTCTGCCTTGCAGAATCTCGAGTCTGGTCGTCGGCCTTTAACCCCGAAACGCAGGGCCAAACGTAAAGATTCACAGAGGAACCCAGGTCCGGGAGACAGATGAGTCGATGGCCGTTAGGTCTCTCGCTAAGCCGGAGACAAGGTGCCTCTGGTTCTTGTAATCGTACCTCTCCCATGATGCTCACAGACCAGGCATGATACTCTGGAATGACTGGCATACTTTTCTTCTTGCTCGATCATCTCCGCTTACGTTTCTCAGCCCCAAAAACGTGCTTCGGTTGACATGCGCCGACAGTTCGGTTTTGCAGCGAAGAGCAGTTGGTTGGCGTCCTGCATTAGGCTATTTCCTACATACACCAAAATTCATAGCATGCTAACCCAGGAGCCAAATAATTGTGGCCCGAGAGAGTCTGGCCCGAGCCAATGAGATTATTCTGTCTCCGTTAAAGCCCCAAGATCTGTACCATTCTTCCCACTAATGAATGTACTCTTATTCGACGTATCTTTTATTTTAAATGTAGATCCTGGGTATAACTGTAATATTTGTAACGCTGTCACTGGACCCATCAAGTGTTCATCTCGTAGTACGTAATCTGCCCACCCAAGTCTCCGATTACAAGCTACCAGCACTGGTTCAGGGATGAAAATGTTTGATAGCTCAAATTTCTTTGTGTAGCAGGAAAAAATGGTGCTTCTAGATAACTTTAAACGACCAATCTCAGTGGCCAATGGTCAGAGCAGCACAACTGACATTGCTAGGTCAGATATACTTACGAAACAAAAGATCTGGTGGCTGTTCCTTGTAGCCTCTACCCAAGATTGAGGTAAACAACAATGGGCGATGCAGGTTTGCAAGACATTATTTACATGGTTGAGCAAGCCAATTAAATTACCGACATAACATTTTTTCCTGCCAGTTTGACTTTCAATCAGCAGGTCCTCTCGAAAGTCATAAAACCATACCAGTAGCCCCATTTTAGTACAAGTGCACTTTCAGACAACTCCTGGAAATGTTATGCGAGAACATTCATGGCAAATACGGTTCCATTTTTGTCTGCAGGTGACAGATGCTACCTCTGGAGCCCTGGCTACTCACCCCTATTTCTGGCAACCCCAGCAAGAGGCAGCGCTCAACAACAGCGTATTGAGCGGTGCGTCTTGTCGAGTCTGGCCTCGGCCAACACCGCTCAACACGCTGTTGTTGAGCAATGCATTGGTAAACTGAAAAACCAGTTCCGGTGCCTGCAGAAGTACCACGCTCTGCACTACGACCCAGAAAGAGCACGTAATTTAGCAACAGGATGTGCTATTCTGCACAATGTTTGCTTACACAGCTCCGTTCCGGAGTCTGCCCCAGACCCCTTTGTGTAGGAAGAGTCTGACTGCGGGTACAATGATGACAGTAGCGACACCAACAGCGACACTGGCACTAGGAGCCTCAAAGAAAGAACACTAGCAATGCAGCGTCGGAAAGTCAGGAAGGTGGACGCCCTCTCTCATCGAGCTTGTCATGCTCTGCGGTGTTGGCATGCTTGCCGTAATCATTCAGCTCACTGGAGTCGCGCTGTGCAAGCTTAATCATATCTCATCAAAGACTGGGAAGCACAGAAGGTGTACAGTTCTACATCCATGTAATGTGGGTGGCTGCACAAATTTTAGCTCTGATGTGGGAAAGTCGAATTTGGGGGTTTTACGTGCCCAACCTATGACGGGCATCTGGCACCTATGACGGGCATCTGGCACGCCCCAGCGGAGGACTGAGGATTAATTTGGACCACCTGCGGAGCTCGGTTACACAGTGCCTTCTCTGCAATAAGCCTCCGTCATATTGCGGGCACCTCGGTCGGGATTCGAACCCGCCACCTGAGGACCTGTAGGCCGGTGCTCTCGCCTCAGAGCCACCGAGGCGGCTTCTGATGTGGGAAATCACTTATTGGGTTGGGGTGAAGGCATGTTTTTGCATCCACATACATCATGTGCACGCAGAACTTCACACATTCTATGCTCACCAGTTCGTTGCAATGACATGCTCTTAAATCGTAATGCAGATATTTTTTTCTTCCTTTTTTACTTTTTTTGTTTCTCTTTATAAGCCTAAGCAGTCAATGTAGTCCACTTGTTTGCTCTCGTAAATGTCTCTGTCAGGGTTTCTTTTGGTACACATTTTCATAAAATTTGGCTGATAAAACACTGTGTTCAAAGAGGTTTTGACAGAGCTTTGGTGGGCCGATACAAATTTTTTTTTTTGAGTGGATGCATTTTTTTAGTTCCACTACCTGCACCGGTGTGAAAAAGTGCAATGTGGTGTACTTCTGGCATGTGTAAGAAAGTGCAAGGTGGTGTACTTCTGGCATGTGTATCGAGATAGAACCGTAAATACATTGCCCTACAATTTTCTTCACCAGTGCAGGTGTGGCTAAAAAGATGCACCTAGAGTCGGTGACAGGTCAAGAACGAAGTGGAAGCTCCTCCCACCCTTTTCCACTTCAGCCGAGCAAACGTTAAAGGGCAACTCCGGTCCATACTTTCGGTTTTGGGATTATGACTGTTTTTAGTCCAGTCAGCGTCCCTGAACTGCAAGGTGCAATTTTTTTCTCGTTATTGTGCGTAGTTCTACAGATATGGACCCCTCAAAGTTTTGTTTGGGGCGCGGCCAACAAACCCGAAACTAGCCGCTCGAGGCTCCGGCAACGCTCGAAATCAACCGCTATGTGAACGTGACGTCAGGATCGTTCTCGTTCAACGAGCACGCACGCCGAGCGGCACCTACCTCTGTTGCGCTAGCCGTCTAAAGATAGGAGGTAAGCTGATTTTGTTTTAATTCTGTATACGTGGTAGTTATCCAGCATATGTAGCAAGGGCTAGTGCATATACCCAAAAGCTAGCGACTGGAAAACCCGTGAACTCGTACGATTCCGTACTCGGCGGCCGCCGCCATGCCTGCGCTATGCCGTACTCGTCGCTTGTATACCCAAAAGCTAGCGACTGGACAACAAGTGAACTCGTTCGGTGCCGTACTCTGCGGCTGTCGCCGTGTGTGTGGTCTTCCGTACTCGTCGCTAGACCTAAATTGTCATCGGGGCTCTGTGGATGGAGCGGCGTTGCTCTACGCTGTGCTGCCAGTGACGTACAGTACTGGGGGCCCTCTCACTTTCGCGCTGCGGGTCAGTCCCAGACACGAAGCTTTGAGGCTCTACGGCGCGAGCTGCGGCGTCCGAACACACGAGTGCTGGGCTGTACGCCTCTGTTTTTTCGTTCTTTTTTCCTCGGGCGCATAAAAGCCGAAGTCCAAAGTCCACTCATCGAACAGCGTTCACCCACACTTTCTTCAATTTCCGGTCCGTTCGAAACTTGTGAAGAAGCACCTCCGGGTTGCACAGCGGGTTGTTTGAGCAGCCCACAGCACTACAAGTTGCGCTCGGCATCTTTCGAGGAACAGCTGGGCAGTCTTGGGCGCACCGAGTTGCTCGCTAAAACGAGTCTTGAAGTCCTCACAAGCAAATAAACAAAAATCTATACCGAAGCTACACGGGCTACAGATAAAAGCAACGGCTAAACACGCCAATCGCAAGCCGAAGTAGCTGTGGTAGTGGCTCAAAGAAGCGCACTACGCGCAACTCCTGGACCAGAGGAAAAAAAGAGAAGGATACTGACGTCACGGCCCAATGTTGCTTTGGCGATCGACAAACCGCTTGCCGCCCGCTAAGGAGCAGCGGCTTGCGGCGGGTCGCATTTTTATTATCGGCATTAGTTGAGAATGCGGCGTCCCACGGACGTAATATTTTGGCTGGGGTCGTAATTTGCAGAGCAGTCGCTTTCTTGTATGGGATCGCCATTGTCGCGGCTTGGTTTGATGGCAGAGTTATTGCTTTTTGGTGACACCATGTTCCAAAACTTCCTTGGGTTACCATTCAAAATAAACAGCGAGTCATAAAAACAAAACTTAGCCAATTTCAACTTTTTATTGTAGTTTTTAAGGGCAAAGTTATAAGCACCCAAAGCTTGAGGTGTTAACACGTTTAGCCTTTGCAAATAGCCTTTTCTTTTTATGCAAAAAGAGCAGCATTTTGGTGAACCATGGGTTATTTGAATCAGTGCATACTCAGGCTGTCGGAACAAACATATTTATAAGACTGTTCATTTTAGCTTTAAATAATGCCGGTTTCCTCTACTGATGGAAGAGGACAATTTAAATGTAATGGTCAAAAAAGATTGTCAACCCATGATCTATTCATCTATAATCAGCCTCATTATAATCGCGAATGATCTTGGAAATAGAATGTTTGACGAGAACGGAGTGGCAAGTCGACATGTTGTAACCTATAATCACGGAGCCCGTCGCAGTATTGAATGGACTTGACAAGGTCCGGTGACGTAGTTAGTGCAGGGGTGTAACTCACGAAATGTCCTTGGGAACAGCCACGGGAGCAACTGAAACAGCTGTTTAGGAGCAGGTTGGGAGCAGCTAAAACTATGTTCTGGAGCAGGCTAGGAGCAGCTCAGATCAGTTTTCATTGCACTTCAGCTTGTGTCTTAGACACGCACGGGAGCAATTTCAATAGCGCTGAGCAGCACAGATGAACATGAGTGGTTAGGGACCTAGGTAGATAGGATAACAGTGTAAAAGGTGTGAAAACTTGAAACTTTGTGAGCCTCTATACTTTCCAGACTCGTACGTAACGTGTTACAAGATTACTTGTAATTGATTATTTTTACTGCAATTTTGTGACGCTTCGATTACTTCCTTTAAGGGGTAATGATCTTTTTAGTTGAACTAATTTTTTGCTGTAATCGATTACAAAATTACCCCCCATTACAATCTTCCTCATTTCTTTTTTTTTTTTTTTTTGGGGGGGGGGGGGGGGGGAGGGAGTTGGAGTTATTCAGCTCCGGGCAACGGGCTTTTTTTTTTTTCGAAATTATTAAGCACGAGGCTGTGAGGATTAGTAGGCCACTTTACTATGCTTCTTTTTCGTGGGTACATTTTTATTTCTACACCGGAGACTACTTATGGGTATGAAAAATGACTTTATCTAGCCTCTTGTGAGGGATTAGGTGTGTGCCATCACTCACTCAGCTTTAAGCGCGAAACACACGTACAACCAAACCGTCCGATCCGACGTGCGGACTGCCGGAATGACCTTGGGGGGCGAGGGGGTTCCGCAGCATCGGAGAGCGTTGAAAACCCTTGCCTCCGACCGTCGTATTGCGCGGTCAGACGTCGGATCGGACGGTTTGGTTGTACGTGTGTTTCGCGCTTTAAGCAAAAACAGTCGAGGCTTTCTTTTTTTTTTTCTTTAACAACTGAGCGCGAGATTCCACGGATTATGCTATCATAAAAAAAGTTTGAATGAAAAGTAACGTGGGAAGTAATTGCTTACTTTAGAGTAATTTTTCGATTACTTCTTTGAGGCTGTAATTGTAATTGTAGTCGGGTACTTTATACAGCAAAGTGATTGTAACTGTCATCGGTTACTTTTTCAGTGACGGGTACAAGTCTGATTATTTTCTTAGTGGCTTTCAGCTGCTCAAAATGCAAACCAGCTCTGCTTATCACACAACCCACACGTGCTCGACATAGTACTTATATGTGCGAACCACGTGACGTGCGTAAGCAACGGACGCGGAGTTGCGCGGAGGAACAGGGCACCAAATTTCGAGTTTATCCTATTGTGCAACTGAATATCGAAGCAGCAGACTACGATTAACGAAGTTATCGTATTCGAAGTGACAAGCAGGTGCAAGGTTAAAGTACACCAAACAGATCTACCGATCGCGTGAAAGCTGCTGGCCGGCAAGGTTTCGGATCGGATCACGTTTCAGTTCTATCAAATCACGATTTATCTTGCGGGAACGCGGTTCCAACTTCTAACGATAAAGTACTAAAAGTTTGAGGACACATGCGAAGTAAAAAAACATTTTTTTTGTAAACAGACCAGATGGAAAAAGAATGTTATAAAATAAAATTAGAACGAAGAAAAAAAAATTTTAGAGCTATATTGACGGCACAAAATGATTTTGTAGTTGCGCCCGTGGGAGCCGCCGCAAGTCATGTGATAGACCTGTGCGCCGTCTCAAAGTCGACTCACAGTCACGCCGCCGCTGCACGCTGAGCGTGGTGCGCCGCCGTCAACTCATTTCTCCACACCGCCACCGCCGCGCAAGTTTGTCTACCCCGCAGCGCTGCCGCCGTCATCTGACCGGAACACAGGTCTATCACGTCTGCTTCCGCTTTTTCAGGAGCTTTCTTTGGGTTCGAAAAGTTACCGATTAATCTTTGTGTTTTGTTGCACTTGAAATAAAGATGAATAACTAACTTTTAGAGACCATAGGAAGCTTCCGATAGAGCGGAAGCACCACGTGACAAATAGCGACCAGTCACGTGACAACTAGCAGCCACTTTTCCGCAGCGCCCGCCGGCGCCAACTACAAATTCGTATAGCGCCGTGAATATAGCTCTTAAAATTTTTATTTTCCTTGTGAATTCCTTTTGACTTCCTTTTCCCAACCAGGCTGTTTAAAAAAAACTTTATTAGTCCTTTGCATGTGTCCTTTAAGAAGTGCTCGAGCTTCCTTAGGCTTCCTTGCTGGAAATCCTTTGTATTCCTGTTACTAACAAGTGCACCAAGTGAGACACTTCGGCCATTATTGAACACTTTGAATAAACAAATATGAATAGTTGGAAGATGTTACAAAGCAGTCTACATTGATAAAAATTCCTTCTTTCTGCATGTCAAGTTCGCTTGTGGCGTAATCTAAGATTACCACGACATACCAGTTAACGAAAGTTGGTCTTCAAATGCGGACACCACACGCGAGCCACAGCGAGCTACAATGGGGAGCAGTGCCACGCTTGAGAAGCCCATCGAGGCACAGATGTTGTTTGGTCTAGCCACAGTTTACAAAATGGCCGCTGCAGCAAGAACAGCGGGACTGCGACTGCTCGCTTTTAACAATTCTGCAAAGCGGACACCTATGGCAGTTTTTCAACTGAGATGTTCAAGTAACGGTGGTGTAACCCGTGCCAAAAATGAAATGGAGCATAGAGACCCACTTTATTCGGCTGGCGGATGGAGATTCTGCACACCGACGAGCTGAAGCACTAGCGAAGTCAGTGCGGACGACTGGTGCGCACTTGCTGCTGCTTGTCCCTCTACAGCCTGCAGGAAAAGGGGAGCGCATTATGCACAAAATGCAAACTGTTACGCAACACATTAGTAAAGTTAAAAGCACGCCAGAGGTTTTCAGACGCGTTGCAAGCAATACAATAGGAAACTTTTGCCAAACAACTTTTCACCTTGGTAAGCTCTGTGCAGTCATGTTGCAGAGCAGTTTTCACCATTCACCTTATTAGATTACTCGTAGACAACGAGTTACTGGCATTTTAGGTGCTCCTAAAGCACAGAAGAAAAGAGAATGGCTGTGTTAACGAAAGAAGTCGAGAAGTCTGATCAAAGGCGTATGTGGGGCGAGTAAATCCACCCTTACTCTGTTCTCTTTCCCCTTTGGAGCTGCCTTGGTGGCGTCCTTGCCTGCGCTTGCGAATGATGCATTTTAGTTACACTGACGGCAGAGTTGCCGCGTGACAAGTCCTTCAGTAACGAGGCCAGTTTCCTATAATTACACGAACACACGCTGGTGGCGGAATATTATTTATTTGTTTCTTTAGTTACTTAGAATTACCCTCAAGGCCCCGAAGGGCATTACAGAGGGGAGTGCATGGTTAGTACAGTTCTGATTTTAGCGTTATCGGTGATGGTGACAATATCATCTGGAAGGCCATTCCAGTCTACAATAGCTTCTGGTAGAAGGGAATGTTGAAATGGTCTTGGGAAGGGTAATCTTGCACGAATGATCGAGTCTTGCAGAGATATAGCTGGGCTGGCTGAGGAGAGACTGTCGTAATGGTTCCGAATAGTACATTTTATGGAAAGGCAAAGACGGGAAATTCTGCGACGAACGGAAAGATCAGGAAGAGCTAATTGACATTTCATTGCAGTGACACAAGAAAAGCGAGACTAATTAGAAAAAATAAATCGAGCAGCACGATTCTGGACAGATTCGATTTGCGTTAGTTAAAAAAAGACTGATGTGGGTGCCAGATAGCTGAAGCATACTCTAGTTTAGGGCGAACAAGCATGGCGTAAAGGAGACGTTTAAGGATAGAAAAGGCAGAGTTGAAATTGCGACAAACAAAACCGAGTGAGCGGTTTGAGGATGATATTGTCTCGTCGACATGAACATTCCTGGATATATTAGTGGTTAAACGAACGCCTAGATACTTTTACTGTGTAGCAGTCAGAATGGTAGTGCCATTGAATGTTAACGAGTTTAAGGGCTGGAAGCAAGAATGTGTAAAGCAAAGGTGTGTGCATTTGCTAATGTTGAGACACATCTGCCATGTGTGACACACTGCTTCAAGAGCTTTTTTATATAACTTGCGATTCAAATAAAATGAAATTTACATGGCTTATTTGGCATTACAATCGGACTACAAATATGTACTTTGTTTTGAGGTAACCTAATTAGATTTATTAATATTAAAAATTTAATTTGCAATGATTATGGAAAGGATTAACGCAAATTAAAATACTGAGCTCAGAAAATAAACATTGATCAGTGAACTGAGAGGTATGTGCAATCCAATAAGGTATAAATGAAAGCTCTAGGATGATTTATAAATTACTTATGACACTTTTGAACCTTCCAGTTTCAAAATCATTTTTTGCCGGATGCCTAAAAGGCACCCACAAAAAGCCTGACAGCCTATTTAATATATTTGTAGCCCTCATTCAATATGTCGAAAATCCTTCAGGACAAGATGATAAGTGCTTGCCAAACTTCAAAAAACACATTTTTAAAAATGTGTTTTCTTAGTAAAATTTTGCTTCAAAGAGCAGTGTCTCCCCTTAAATGCCGTTCTGGAGTGCAACATGGTCATATGGGTTTTTTATTAGTCTATAAACAGCACAGGTCATCAGTGAAAAGATGAACAGAGGATGAGATGTGAAGAGGGAGATCATTAATGTAGATTAAAAAGAGCAAAGGCCCAAGCACAATTTCCTGTGGAACACCGGAAGAAACGGGAGAGAAAGAGGAGGATGTGCTGTTAGTGAAAACGAATTGAGAGCGATGAATAAGGAATGATTCAATCCACTTAGGAACATGAGGATCTAGTTTTAGGAAAGAAAGTTTAAGAAGAATGCGATTGTCCGGGACTTTAGCAAAAACTTTGGCGAAATTAAGCAAAACAGCGTCAGTAGGAAAGCCGGTGTCAAGATTGTTAAACAAATCGTTAGTTAGAATAAGTAGTTGGGTCCCAATAGAAAGGCGTTTCCAGAGGCCATGCTGCACATTGGTGAAGAAATTGCAGGAATCCAGGAAGTTAATCAGGTGCCTGTAAATGACATGCTCGAGGATCTTGTAGAGGCAGGTGAGTGATATTGGCCTACTTACTAATTTTCCGGTCAGAGGGCAACACCCCTGTGTCCACGGACTGCTCAAATATCTTTGAGGTAAAGACCGGATGAAAATTTAGTGTTAGTGAGAGCCTTCGTAATGATTTCCTCTATGCCACATGATGGAGATGCTTTGAGGGTTTCTGTACCGCTGAAAACACCCTGAATGTTTATAACAATTGAATCCATTGGAAAATCATTCTCTATAACAGGAGAAATTCCAGTAATGGGTGTAGAAATAGTGAAAGCATCAGAAAACGCACTATTTAAATATTCACACATTCACTATTCAATATGTTATTACAAGAGCTATTCACTAGATTAATTTCAGAGTACAAATCTCCAAAATTTGCGAGGGTTGTTTATTAACATATTAGGTAGAGTTTGCAGAAAGAATGTCTGCTTAGAGTTATCAGAAAGAATGTGTGCTAACACCCCTTTAACATAGTTTTTTATTCGGAAGAGCAAGTGGCAAGCTTAGGCCAAGTATTTCCTTTTTTAGCGCTCCTGAAACATCTTTTCTTTTTATGAGATAAACGATGAAGTGGATTATTGAACCACGGTTTAGACGTAGTAGTTCGGATTGTCGAGCACAGTATGGTAATTTTCAATAAGTTGAAAAAATTTTGTCTCAAGGCTTGCCAATTTTCATTAGCATTATGGCACTGGAAGGTTTCATTGAAATAAACAAAATAAAGCCTTCGCTGTTGGACACTTCAAATACACATACAAATCATATCTGGTTTCAGTTTGAGTCTAAGAACACTGCCTTCTAACTTAACTGGCTAAAGTAGGGTTGACCAAAATCAGCCTAACAACAGTAATTGGGAGTGAACTACACTACAGTTCTCTTAACACCTACGCTTGCAAGTCGACGGAGTGCATCGACTGCCTCTCTCTGCACGAGCAGCATTTCCTGCTGAACTGCCAGCTGCTGCTGCTGGGTGGCCAGCAGACCCTGCTGTGTGGCCAGCAGTTCTCGCTGGACAGCCAGCTGGTCCTGCCGAATGGACAGCAGATCCCGTGCCGTATCAACTCCAGACCGTTCGTACCATTCGGTGGTAGGGGGCATGCCACTTGCGCAGGACGTTCCTCCTCTCCTCCCTTTGCCATGTCGCCTTCAGCCACAGACCCCTGCATAATATAATTCAACTATGTAACACGCCACAAGGCTATACAGCCCTTCTAGTTATACCTGTGTCTAATAGTGTGCACCCTAAACTCAATATTATTTTTTTTTTTGAATGTCACGGATTTATTGTCTCCGAGTGGGTCTAGAAATGTGCTGCAGCCCCGATATCCAAGCTTTTGTGGAAAACACCACGAGGCAATACATTCGCACCACATTGTTTTGTACATTAGTGTTCAATAAGGTAAAAAGCAACATGGTGTCTGCTCATGATCCAAGAGATTCACGGTACTTATCGAAGCTGCTGCTGCAGCCGTGAAGTCCCACAGCGGCGCGTCCACTGTCGGGGGCGCACGCCCGCCCCCTCGAGAGAAATCCGTCCCCACAAAAAATAATAATTTTTCTTGCTCCGCGTTTAGGGACGGCCCATCACTCGCGCCTCCACCGGCATACCTGCCAACCTGTGGACATTAAAATTCGTAAAACTCACGCAATTGCGGGGGGGGGGGGGGGGGCTGTTTCGCAAGGTGGCAAGGCTTAATGTCAGCCTTGTCACCGTGCAAAACGCTTACGTTACACGTGCACGTGCTACAGAATCCAAACTTCTCTCCTTTTTGGCGGCACAAAGCACTGGAATTCCGACGTGTAGGACTTCAAGAACACCTGAAAGTACCTCTTTTTAGGTTTGGAATTTGCCATTGCACCGCGAAGCCACCGCAACCAGAGGAATGCTATGATTACACGTGTAACAAACACAGACGCTGCACTTCTCGCCTCGAAACTGGCCGAAACAGAGGCCCAACCACGTCTGAACACGCCAAACCAACATGCGCCGCCAAACACACAAACAAAGGCTTTGGGCTTTGGATTGATTTTGGATATGTGGCCCCCGGATAGACGGATAGTAAAAACCACAACGCTGCCGTGGACGGCACCTGTCGCCCTCTTGTGGCAGTGTGAGGTACCGCCAGCAACGGTTTTACGAAAAAAATGTAAAAAAAAATAGAAATGAAAAGAGTATCTTTTTTTCGTAAAATTTGAAGCAAGATTCGTAAAATCGTAGAATTAGTCCCAATTCATACATTTTACAAAAAATTCGGAAGAGTTGGCAGGTTTGCACCGGTCTTCTGTTAGGGACACGAGACTCTCAGGTCGCAAGCCCACGTCTGGCATGCACGTGAGTTCCAGAAAGTTATTCTTTATGGCCGAAGGGCATTTAACTCTCAAACTATTACGCCCCATAGTGTATCTCGCTCCTCCTTGGTAACAAAGCTCTCTGTAGCAGTCCCCGAGAAAACTCGACTTTCACCGAGAAAGTCCAGGAGAAGCGCAAACTGTCGTGCCGAGACGTAGCGACCTAGCTTGCGCTTCTTAGCGTTGTCGGCCACAACTGCCTTCGCAACGTAAAGGGTTGTAGTTAACGTTGATTGTATTGCCGCGCGCAGGGTCACGGACTTCTAGTACTTTCTCGTTTATTCTTGCTCCGGACCTAACTTCTGTCGTTTATCCCTGCTTATGTTGTTCTAGAAAGTGCGTGTACATTCTCGCCGCGAGCGCGCTACGCTCGAACCTTCTCCGCCGAATCTTCGAGATAGTGACTCACTCTAGATAAGACGCCGCTCGCGACCTTGTCGAGTCAGTCTCGCCTCTGCGCTCGATCCTGCGGTTTCGCCGATATCGACGCCCGCGACGCTCTGCTGTTTTCTTTTGTACCCTTTTATTTTTGGCACAAGTTCGCCACATTAAACGTTTATTTCTTCTTGTTCATTTTCTGTTTTCTTTTGGTCACCACCCGTGACAGTATTCATTATTTCAGTACATTAGGTACTAATTCATGCAACCAGATTTCAGGAATATATTTTTTTAATTTTGTCTCATGCTATTCATTTTGCCAACTTAAAAATAATATTTTTACTGTTATACTCACCGCGGTGTTTTGAGATTCTTAGTGGGGACACTTTAAGGGAAAAATCCCGATAGAGTTTCAACTCAGTCGTGCGTGTTGACCGACGTCACAATGGAGTTGGTTCGCCGGTGGAGTTTGCCAAAGATGGAGATGAAGCTGCTCCCATTGGCAATCCCACGAAGGAGATTCACCACTGCTTCTTTCAGCATAGACAGACGGGCGATGAGGTCAGAGGGGATGCACCTACCGAAGAAGCTGCATCACAGAGGCTAGCCTCACCACGTCATGTCATGGCCCTGCTCTTTTCAGCATGTTATTTATTATATTGCGCCAGAAAGCCAGCGACATCAGTACCTGGGCTAGTTGGTGCCACTGATCTCTGTTGTAGTAAGCTGGATCACGGATCGAGGCTCGTCTTAATAGAGAGGAGTGGTGCCACCAGCGCCCATCACTTGACATTGGCTAATGCATAAAACTCTATGGGAAAGACAAAGAAAAGTGACGTTCCCCCGCTCGTAAACTGTTGTCGTCACTGAATCTTTTGGCTGCTGTCGGGAAGCCTGTCAAATAGCTAGTGCACAAACATTAAATCTGACAACCCTCGCGGTTGTTATATAGAAATGTTTTGTTGTCGAGAGTGACTCTACTGGGCAAAAAATGTAGAGCAGCTCACTGAGAAGAGAGTTACCTAGAGGTACCTCGGAGTCGGTGGCGGTTTCAATGAGTCGGGTTTAGCAGGTGACAAGCTTGAAGGCTCTGCTATGATTTCGCTCACTCCCGGAAAGACGCTGCCACTATGGAACTTTGTTGACGTTGAGCAACTTCTGGGCTCCCCCACGACGGCATTATTGACAGCAAGTTTATTTGTTCACTTCACCACGAGAGCAAGCTTGCCAGATCAGCCATGGGTGCTATAGCACAATATTTTAATGGGCATTCGAATGCTTGAGAAATCGCAATTCAACCTCCAAACACAATATAAAATTATTGCAGCACATCGTAAAATACATGCCTTCGAACACTGTGTAGAAGCTTTAATTTCCTTCTTTTGTGTGTTTCTCCCATAGACTTGCGTGTATACACGACTTGCATTGACGTCACATCAGCCACCATTGCTGCGGACCATGCTCCAGTGCCCGTACCTTCCGGAGCACACATTTAGGACCAATGAATTTCTTCCTCTCGGAGAACTTTGCGGAGAAGAACAGATTCGATGCTGCCAAAATGTATGTTCCAGAGGGTACGGGCACAGGAATGGTATGGAGCCATATGACGTCCCGTGCAAGGCACGTATTGCTTGGTGCCAAGCAATGGCTGCCGGTGGCGCCACCGACAGACTTCCGATTTGAATCCAGCCTACTACAATAGAGACCAGTGGTTGGTCCACGCTTCAAGAAAATTGGTCTATGCGTAGGTTTACTCAGCTGCACAAATTTCCGTAGAACTATGGCAGCAGTTGAAGAAACGTTTAGGGTTCCTGCCACATGACAATGTTGGATGCGCAAGAAGCAAATGCCCGTGGCTCAGAGTCCGGTAGAGGCAAATGTGCAGCCCTCCCCGTCGCAACCTCCGAGGCGGAGTTGCGGAATTGCACACAACTGCTTTTAACACTTCGACAAGTCGCGCGAGCGAGTTGCGTGAACTGCTCGTGCCGCAGAGCACGTGAGCTCTGCAGCTGTCCAGAGTGATGAGCGAAGATTGTGGAATCAGGGCTGCCGAAGCGGCATGTACAGCCGTTACGATCAGACAGGAGCACGTCGCTTTGAAGAAAGCAGGCCAGCAGATAAGAAAGGACGTGGTTGCACACTGCACAGTTCTGACGTCACCCGTGATAAAGTTATCGTGTCATCGACCTCCAGACCAAGCGGGCAGAGCTATACGTAGAAACCATGGTGTAATACGCCACGTCCTGTCCAGTTCTCCCTTCTTTTTCGTCTCTGTTGTTTTGGTGTTTTACATCATGATGCAAAACCAACTAGCCCAACTAGCCATCCTTATACACCTTTCCAAAAAACACTCAACCCCAGGGGCAACAAACTGTTTTCGAGCCCAGTCACTGAGTTTGAGGCTAGACTCTCACCAGCGTCCCTCCTAACCCTAACCGAGTGGACTGTGATGTCAATAGGCGCAGCCTGTGTAGGCGCAGTTTCAAACACTGCTGGCGTATAAATTATCGTCGTTTCCCGCTATATTTTGTGTTTCATGCTACATGTATTTTCCAGAGGACATTGAGAAAGAATTGTCCCACATTTAAAAAAAAAAAAAAAAAAAAAAACTAAACTATTTTTGTTGGGTACGCGCGCGACAGAACGAGTTCGATTGGAATGTATAGTTCTAGTTGTTTGTGTTTATTTCTTACGATAAGCTTTGACGGCGCCGCAGGATTCACCGCATGTGAAACGACAAAGCGCTTTGCTGTCAAAAATAAATTGCAACAGAAGAGGGCCGCAAGGCATGCATTTTTCATGCTCACAAATAACGTGTTTACCGATGGACAGGACACGGACATACAATTGAGGAAGTGGTAACATTCAAACAATATATCGTACGTACCACGCGATGCAGCGTTATCCAAAAAGAATTTATTTGAGAAAGATCTCAAATAACACAGTCACAGTCGACGACAGTCACATCTTGATGATCGGACGGAATCAGAGATGACTTCGTCTCGGGGCCCGTTTTGGGAAGAGCTACCTTTTCTCATAACCGCACCAAAGCAAAGAAACAAACGCGACTGACCCGTTTCTCACCCCAACCCGGACAGCTATATTTGGAGACGACTGAGGATTCTACGCGGATTATCTCTGGGAGGGGGAAGAACAATGTTTGCAAAATCGCGTCGAGGGTCGTTCGACGTCCTTCACCTCCTTCCTTTCCCGTGAATGTCGAGCAGAAAAGCTTGAATGGCAGGTACTTACCAGCCTTATTTATCACAGTGGAAGATAACACAAAAAGGGTACGCAGCACGCATAAAAAAAATTAAGTGGAAACTTTCAAGAGGGGCGAGAAAACATTGAATGCAAAACCGCAAAAACATAGGTAGAGAACCACGCCGAGCGGGTCTTCACAGTCCCAGAGGGTGGCAGAAAATTTCTAGCTGATAGAGGGCGCGAGAGTCGCACCAGCCGCATCAGCATCAGCAACATGGCAGTGGCCTAGGAGCGTTTTTTGGAAAGGTGTATACATAGAAAGAGTTTGGTCATTCATTGGAAAGTATAGGAAGCAAATGAAGAGGCGCCATTGGCCGAAAGCGGGCTGGGCGTGTCCCAGGGCGTCTTCACAGATTTGAATGTGGCCAGCCAGAAGCCGCAAATAATACCCTGGCAGTGGTCGCGAGAAACAAAATTAATAAGTGCGTCGGACTAACCCTTGGCGAATGAAAACATGATGCATGTGATTGTACTATCACGGTCATACAAAATCAATATCTAGGAGAACGGTCGACATGATCTGTATGCCAGGCGTCTGAGCCACGTCCGAGCGGTCAGACTCTGTCCGAGCAAAACGGAGTTCGAGCGGGACATTCGATTCTTACACCTTTTTGCACGATCATAATCGAAGCATCACGTAGACTATATTTTCAGCCATAAACAGTTACTCTATTAAACTCTTTGGCACAGGTTAAAATTTTTCGCGCTAACACTGCTAGGCGATTATTTGCGGCTTCTGGTTGGCGTGTCAAGCCTTCTATCTGCGTCTCGTACACGCCCTGGCTCTGCCCGCTTCTCCTATTGACCAAAGTCTCGACGACAGCGCTACCAAGGTCGCACGAACGGAAGAGGCCGGCTCTCCGAAGCGCGGCTGCTCGTGGCTTCGTTTGGCTTCGCACGAAACCGAGTGCGAATGAAACGCAAGACATTCTTCTCGCGGCAAGTGCGTGGTTTGAGTGCTGCGGAAGCCACGCTAACGTCGATTGTCCGGTAGATCAGCGCCTTATCACGGCGTGAAACAGCAGGTCAGCGAGGCTAGCATGTGCCTTCTGCCACACGTGAGTAGACCCACTGACCTGCTGTTTCACGCCGCGATAAAGCGCTGATCCACGGGACAATCGACGTTCGCGCGATATCGTTGGAAAATCTGGAGGCTGTGCCACAAAACAGCTGACGCCGTGTTTAAAACCTATGGGAGCACAATAGTGGAAGTCGCCCTTGTGCAAGATGAAACGAAATACAGCGGCTATTTACGGCATACAGCACACGCTGTCAGGATGTCACGACAAAGAATTTCGGCCCAATGGCTGGGGGAGCCAGTTTTTCGGTGCCTACCTTGTGATGTGAAAGTGTCGCCCTTCGGCCAGTCTTGTCTCGGAGTCGGGGTGTGTCGTAAAGCTGGTGTCTACGACGTGGAACTAGAAGGCCTATGAACTGTGCGAGTAGAACGTCGCACGACTACGCAGGAACAATACAAAATAACTGCGACCGCGAAATGCGAAGCATGGTGCGAAGCGTCGATTGCCGCGGGCACGGCGAAAGACAGCCAGACAGCTACGACACTGGATTGGATTGAAAGCCGCAAGTCTGGTGTTTCACAACAAACCGTTGCTAGGGGTGTTGCTAAGGGCGAATACACCATCGTTCAAAAATTCGACGTAGAACATAAACGTCTAAAAAAAAATACACTACTTTTATAAAATTCCAGCATGCAGCAGTCCGCATTTCGCACCCGTGGAACTAGTTAGCCAGGGAAGATTGTGGCATGGTTTCGGTTTCGATTGACACGTTGACAAGAGTTCATACGCAGAGCAGGCCGTCTACATCACCATGACTCTTGTGACTTGGCAGCGGGTCAGGTGCCCCAACCAAGGGGCTGGCTGGCATCCTGACAGGAGCTGCGAGAGTTTCACAAAACAGCGTTCCTGCAATTATTAAAATAAACAAATGTTACGTGCGTGCTTGACCCAACATATGAGAAACCTAGGAGAGCTGTGAGTATTCAAATATCTATCTCCTAATGCCATGCACAAATGTCTTGCATGAACCATGTGCAAAACTTTCATCTTGTTTCTTGAGTTCTTAATGGTTGGAATGAAAATGCAAATTGTGATGTTGAGCTATTCGCCTCGAGATCGAACCGTGCCGCCACTGTGCGGCCGAAATTGGAAACGCGCGAAAGCGGGGATACCGCCGTGCGTCGTCTGCTACGGGCGCACGCTCAGAAGCATGGACCTCGACGACGCAAGCCCGTTTCCGGCTGAGCTTGATATTCCTTATTAAATTCTTTATGTTTTTGTTGCCGTTTCTTCTTACTAAAGGTTGTGTTGTATCGTTTGCCATGCGTAGAAATTCAGCAAAGCGATTATTATTATTATTATTATGCTTCCATAATCTTAGTGTGTTGTTTTTTATACAATCGCTGGTCCCACGTATTTTTGTTATCTCGCACAAACCGTGGCTTTCATAAAGCATTGAATGTTGAGTGGGTTTGTGGTTTGATTAGAAAATTAACCCGACTAATCGCTATCCTTAAAATAGACTAATCAATTAATCCGTACGTTGATTTTTTCCCGGTCATATTGCGTGAAAGACGTTAAAACTACATATTTTGTACTGGTTTTACTATGTCACAAATGGCATGTTGCATTCCCATTCTAGACTTCACGCTGTGAGTCCTACATAAATATCACGGGAAGCCTTTTAAAATAAAGTATTTCTTAAGTTATTATTTAAACAGTATAATCACCCTCGGCGAAATGACAAGCACGCTGAAGTGGTTTACCGTGCAAGCTAGTGTCACAAAAGAAATAAAGACGTCAAAAATATTGAAGCCGGCATATTTTACTGCTTGCTGACTTTCTCCAGTACTAGACTCCAATTGAATGGAAAAAAAAAATTAAAGCATTACTTGAATAATCTAAAAGTTAATCGATGAACTGCCCAGTCCCGATATAGGTTAGGTGAGGGCGGAGGGAGATCGGAAAATCTCGTGAAGGTCGCTAGCCCTCATCAGTAAAAGAGTATCACTGCGGCCGATGCTGTCTGTGTCGTGGTGCGCGTCGTTTGTTGGGGTTGCAGAGTCTACTGTGTTTGAATACAAGATTATTTAGCCAGAAATGTATAGTATTAGCCTCTAGACATCCGCGGCCCTCACCAAGAAAATTGAAGGGGGTGAACCCACACTACCGAGAAAAGCATTTAATAGCAGGAACATTGTTGCGTCGCTCGGTTACACTCGTTTATTACAGTCACGGCAGATATATTAGAACAGTTTGTTTCACTTGTTTCAGTTGTCCTGCCAACCGTGCAGTTTGCAGATTTTAACTAGAAGAGACACTCACTCCTCATCGCAACGCAGTAGATTTGTTCAGACTCCAACCGTGCAGTTTGCAGATTTTAACTAGAAGAGACACTCACTCCTCATCGCAACGCAGTAGATTTGTTCAGACTCCAAAAAATTTACCCACACTATGGCACAGTAAAAGGGCAGAGGAACTCAATAGCATGGTAATTTCTAATACAACGCTAGCTTATCTTCATTCTGAATATTTATATTACTGCAAAAGCTTGACGTTAAAAAAAGCATAGAAGCTGCGATTTCACAGCCCACAGTACCAGTATTATGTTAACTGGGTCGGACTTTATTTTTATTTTTTTTTATTTCCACGTTGATGAACCGATACATCCATTTTAAAAGAAACAAATATTTAACATAAATATTCCAGTTCAGCCGGAGACAGGCATCAGTCGTGGTGATCCATGCTCTCCAAAGTCTGCCTAGAGCAGACGACGCACCCACAGAAGCGATTATATAAATTTGGGCCGCACGCTGGTAACACGATTCGATCTTCACTGAAGCACCGAACAGTACTGCATCTTTTTCCGCTAGAATTGTTTTCCCACCGATAGTATGCGACAAAATAAACGGAAGAATCTACGCCGTCTCGCGCGCCGACGTGGAGAGCCTATGGGGCGGCCGTTCTCCTATCCCCGCTTTGATGATGATGATAGCGCGACCGTAGCGCCACCTCTAGGTCGATCTCGAGGCGAATAGCGTACAGCAAACTGAGCAGGCGCAGATCAACATATTGGCATGACACTGCAACGTACAACAGCATGTTCTTGCCCGGTATGTTCAATAGAACCTGGGACGGAGCTTGATGGTACTTATATCTCAACTAGAAAAGGAAAATATTAAGAAGAAATTAGAAATTAAGAGGGAGCGCTCCTCCAAGCCCCATAGAGAATACACGCGATTTTCTGCCATTTTACGAAAATTCTCATTTAATAACCGTTACACCGATGTTTTCACACATTTTTGCTATAAAAAGATTGATTCTTCGTCCAACTATCCCACAGAGCATATTTTTCATAAAAAAATTTATTATATTTTATATTAAATTGTGAAATCGGTCGGAATTGGCTGTTTTGACATGTTTACGTTAGAACGCGTTTTTAAAAACCTGTGAATTTTTAACTACAAATGTGTCTTGTGGGATATCTGCGGAATTTAACACGGAATTCAATTATAAAAAAATTATAGCTGTAAGTACATCCGTTCTTTAACTACATCGAAAAAACTGAACCAAGGTGTTGTGGCTTGTTTTCCTCGTTTGGACGGTCAAGACTAGTTCGACGAGCGCCGCGTGAGGGCGCCACCATTTCGCCACGCACGCTGCTCTGATTTTGTATTACTCCGCGCGCATGCGCTCTTCAGTAACGCGCTTGTGGTGGTCCAGAGGCGGCAAGACCCGTCCAGACAGAGTGGTTTTGTTTCTCGGGGCGGGGTGTCGGGTGGATAGCTGTGCGTGTTTTCATAACTAGAAAGGCCGTCCTCGCAGCTATGGGTCCAAAGAGGTATAAATATGGCAAGCGAAAGGTCTCGAAGTCGCAAATAGAGTTTGCACGTAAGCGACCCTCTGCTGAAACTACGGATGGTGAGGTTGAGTCATCGTGTCGTAGTGCTGCGAGAACGAATTGACTCGGGGTGTTGAAGATGCCGCTTGGGAAGCCATGCAACAGGCCGGAGTGGAAGAAGCGAGGCGCACGAAGGAATCTGGCGAGATCGATGCCGAAGGCTATCCGCTTGTTACCGTCGTTGCAGACTGTGCCTGATCAAAGCGATCGTAGAACGACGCTCCTTCTGGTACGGTAAGTACTACATTTCTTCCTCTAAAAGGGGCGCCAATTTTGATCGTAGATATAATATACATTTCTTTAGAGTGCGTTCGAAAGAAATCCGAAGCATGTTTTTCTCGCCACGAAAATACATTGGTCTCTGTCGCTAGGCTACATTTGGGCGGACGCTGAGCATTTGGCAATGCGTAGTTTATTTTTATGGTGAGATGACCGTGGTTAGAATCCCTCTCTGTTGTATGTGTATCTCTGTGAATGCAAAATTTGTTTCGGCAACTGGGGTGACGATTTCTCACGAAGCACTGGAAACAGTTATGCTTTTTGTGTGCCTGTTTTAGTGACCGCTGTTTTATGTACTATACATTCCGAATATACGCGGTGCCATGCAGTCAGTTCGTCAGACGACGTTTTAGACAGCTCGTTTCTTCGAAGCTGCACCTTTTCAAGGATAAATCGTTCCATCGGAAATAGCCGGCGTTCGTTTCATCGATACACCTTGTGACGTTTCGTCTAGTTTTTCTATTATGTGCGTGCTCGCGCTTGCGAACGTAATTGCGCGTCCGTGTCTGCTTGCGTGTGCGCCTGCATGAGCGAGGATGCTTATGTGCGTGCCCCCCGTGCACATGCGTGTTTTCATGCCTACGCGTGAGTATATATACCCGCGTATCTGTGTGCGTGTTAAGGCTAGCCCACATGGTGCGCTTTTCTCCGCGTCTGCGTCGCGTCTGCGCCTGCGCTTTGACGTCACTTCCGGCGCCGGGACGAAACGCAGCGTTTTTTGGCGCATCCCGGCGTATCTGGAAGAGCCAGATATTTTGCGTCCACGCGTCGCGTCTCGCGCTGCGTCCAGAAGGCAACAACCAATGAACCGCCGTGTTCACTAGTTGCAAGGAGCGTTTGAATTTTCTCCACTGTAGGATTGTAGTTTTCGCCACAGACCTCGCGACGAAGGCGATAATAATTATAATAATAATACTTTTTATTTGCACATATTGCGATACCCACTCGGCAGCGTGCGAGGCTAGGCAAAAAGGTCGAGACCCTTACGCAGGTGGGCCTGCTAGCCCGCCGCCAAGTAGGGAAAGGGATACGGGAAAGGAAAATAAATAAAAACACTCAAAACAGAAAGATACACACAAATACGGGTAGCAGCCCTGTGCCATCAAAGCGCACGCGCGCACGCACACACACATACCCGCGCGCGCGGAGTTTACAAAATTTGCACGCTCGCGGCCTTCAATAAAAACGGCTTTTAGGCCCTGCCAACGCTAGCAGCAGGGCGAACATGGGTAGTTACGTCCTTCCCCCCGCGGATATCAGTTTATCATACCTTTTACACAAGTCCAGGGAATCCTCTCTGCTCCGCGGGAGAGGCTGACGCTGCTTCAGCGGAACAGAGAGGACCTAGCGAAGTACAAAAGCGTCCTGCACTCTGGCAGGCCAAATGTAAAGAATACAAGGACACCGAGAGACAAAGGTACAAAACTAATACTACCGGCAACAACCGCTACAACGTAACCACTGTAGCGGCCAGCGGCCAGCTGTAAATGTTTTGGCGCGGGCGATGGGGATGCCAATGGCGTATCGAAACGTGGATGAGGCGTACGCACTAAAAAGAATGAAAATTAGTGAAATTGAGCTTCATTGCGATTGTTGTAATTAAAAATGAGTGATTACTATTACTAAAATTAAATATTACGGCATGTAGCCATCATTTACCGCGCGATTTCTATTTAATGTTTGCTTTTGTTTCTTAAGCGCGTCTGGCTACGTTGGGCAGACGCTTCGGAAACGCAGATATGGTGTACTAGAAGACTGGGCAGTGTAGCGAGCGCCGGCGGAGGGGGGGCTCTTTCAGCGATGACCGGATCGGTGGCCGCGAGAGGGCGCAACGTGTAGTAGGCGTGCTGCCGGAGTGCGGAGCGCAGGCAGCGGTAGCGCTTGGCTGGCTTGGCGTTCCGCACGGGTTCGATTGTTTCGTATTGTTTGGCTAACTCTTTACGGTATTCTTTATTTCTGCTGTTTCACATAATATTTATCGCACTAATTCGTTGCCAAATGCTTTACCCGAGACGTGCATCTTCGGACAGGACGCCACAGTACACATCGCGGCACTGCTAGCGCGAACAAGACATTGGCGCTTTCTCGCATTTATTTCGAAAGAGTATTAGTGAGGGCGAACTTTTATCACCTGTGTTATAGACCCGAATGAGCTTTTTCCCCAGCAAGTAGAACTTTGCTGAGTTTCTTTGGTTTCTCACAAAAAAAAACAAAAAAAAAAACGGCGATCGCTCTTTCGCGCTAACAATGTTGCGTTCTGAATAGGCGGGAAATCCATCCCCCAGAAAAACGTTCGGGAAGTATCTTGAAACAGACGTCACAAACGTGTGTCATCCCCTGAATAACGTAGGATAAGCATGCTGATGGCATGATACCTAAACAAATGTCTGCTTTTAATTGTGACTCTATAATTTGGTCCATATCACATGAGCGAATGACATTTTAGCGAACAGCGACATTTGAGCGAATGGACGTTTTAGCGAATAACGGGGGCGCGCGTTAACCCATCCGCCGCGCTGCGCTTTACGCGGCTTCGCGGCGACAGTCTGCGGCGGCTCATTACAAAAATGTGAACCCATTTGGCCCACCCGAAAACGCCGCTTCGCGGCGTCCGACTATTCGCTAAAGTGTCATTCGGTGAAACGTGGGCGTTCGCTAAAACGTCATTCGATCAAGTGAGTGCCTCCCCTATAATTTCGCTGTCACTGTAGTTGTGATAAATGAATTCCGTGGTTGAAGCGCACTACCCTAATGAATTGTTTCAATGTTTGGGAAAACAAAATGGGGCTTACAAAACGGATTATATCGTCTACTTCCGTAGGCTGCATGGAGGTGCCACTGTCGACTCTCGCAATTACTTCCACGGGCTTTCGAAGGAATTTCCATCACTAGCCTTTATCGTAGTTGCTGTTACTTCGTAGGCTCAACAAACAGGACTGTGCGAATAGTTAGAAAATTGTATCCACTCACCAGCTCTGGTAGTAACCACAGTAGATAAATTCTTATTTATCCACTGAGCACCAGCTATATTGATATGTGGGTACCAGGGCAGACAGATAAATTTTTAATGATACACTGGGCGCCAGCGCACAGATGAGATTAATGGGGTGCACCCAAGGATTCCGGAGGCGATGGTACTTGCTTTTCCCAAGAGCTCGGGAGAGGGAGGCTCCCGAGCTCCCCCGTAGTCGGCGCCTATGGCGTTTTGTACCTCTGCATTCTCCGACGTGAGGTCATGATCTTGATGAGCTTCGACATCTTCAGGATAAATGACTCAGTATCTTCCGCTGGGCCATTAGACCCTTCAATTTTCTTGCGGTAAAAAGAGGCCTCTTAGCACCTTTTCATTGAAGAGACGGAGTGCTGGGCCAACCCTCATCTTTTTAAAGCCGTTAAGAAAAAAAAATAATAATAATTTGCTCATGTGAGGCCATAACCGTTAACGTCACATTTTCACAGTCACTTCTCCAAGCCTTTCTAAAGCAGTCAGCGTGCACAGGACCCTTCGGTGTGTCGAAACCAGTGTCTATTAGACCGATTTAGCAGATACTTTAAAGTGCAAAAAGTCCGGAAAAAAAAATGTAGAGGAAGACTGTCATGACTGCGTGCATCACATGAAGCAGAGTCTCCCTGTCACTCCTTTTATTGTTGCGGGATCACGACTTACGCCGTTCGAACTCGAGAGGGGCACGAAAAAGGGAACGGGCTTTTTTGGAGGACCGGTAGCCACTGTTGCAACCCGGCACGGGCCCCAGGAATTGAGGTTAGAAAGGGGGGGTTTCGGGGGGCATTGAGAATATAAGAGTCGTTGCGAATTATACGGGTGCTTTTCGAAAGACAAGGGGGGAGTGCACCCCCGTAGAGGGGTGTAGGGAAATCATTGCCTCGACACAAAACACGGCCCGTCTCTCTTGTCCCGCCGTTTTTCCGTCATTGTACGCGTTGTCTACATCCCACTGAACGGCACCGATCACAATCCATTTCACTCAACCATAAAAAAAAAAAAAAAAAAAAAGGAACTGCAGCAAAACAAGGCGACGACGCGAACCAGGCGATCACATGCAGTACGACCACACGGCAATCCGAGCGGGGAGGAGCACGCCTGTTACCCGCAGCGCCCCCTGGCGTCCTTGCTCGCTGTCATCGCAGCGCCAACCTCCTCCCTCCGTTGCTTCTCGGCGCGGACGACACACTGCCCAGTTCTAGTACACCAGACGCGAAGCGCTGCACGGTAGCGCTGCGTGTGGTTTGACTGGGCGCACGCGTCCTGCTTAGCGCGCGCGCCAAGCCGAGACGCGCGTCTAGACGCACTGAAAAACGCGCCATGTGGGCTAGCCTTTATACGTGCATCTGCGTGCGTGTTTGCACGCGTGGGCGTTTGCCTGCTCATAAGTGCGCGTGCCTGTGCAAGTGCGCGCGTGCACGTGCGTGTGTAATTCGTGCGTACGTGTGCGCGGGTGTGCTTGTGCGTGTGTACGTGAACTTGCATCCGTGCCTCCGCGTGCATCCGCGTATCTGTGTTCGCGCATGCGTATGAGTGCCTAATTCGTGCGTGTTTGAGTGGGCGCATGCATACTTGGGCGTACGTGTGCCCAAGTACGCACGTTTTCGGACTTTGCGGGAAAGGTTCGAGAAGCTCGAACCTGGTCGAACTCGAACGTCGGCTGGTTCGCGACACCTTTAGTACTCACGTTGCGGACGGTTGGTGATTGGCCGCTGATAACTTCACCGTAACTTTTTGCTTTATGTTTAGCGCCATTTTTTATATTTCTATTCGTGCTATTGTAATCTTTTGCGATTAAACTCTCTGTACCCTTTCCTTGTGACCTATGAAACGATCTCGAACGCCTCGAACAACAGCGACGCTTGCGTTCGTTCTCGGGGCTAGTAGGCAAGGAGGTTACAAGTATTTATATGACGTCAGACTGCCTTTTGATGCCGAGTCACAACACAGAAGTATGGCCACCGAAGGCAAAAGCAGTTATCCCATTGGCGAGTTTGCTTTGTCTTTCAATTTTCACAACTCTCCCGAATCAGTTTTGCTTTATCGTTTGGTGGTCATGTTTGTGGGCGATGACTCAGCACGTGACTAGACCCTATAACCGTTCATGGTGTTTTTCTCTGTTTTTATTTTTTAGATTGAACGATTCTGCTGCAGTGTGGAACGAACTACACGAAAGTGCTCAACCTTCTACGAAGTCTTCCGAGGAGCAGAACGTGTGGGGATCAGGACTATTGGAAGATATGTTCTCAAGTCATGAAAAACTGCCCGGTCGCCAATCATTACAAATTGTCTATGAAATACTATAAGAAACAATCAGTGTCGTGAAAAATTGTATAAAAATACTTTGTTGTGCAGTGCTGGTGGCTAGTTGTGATGAAGTAACGAAGGTATATGCCGGTAGTTTGTCATATATGTATTCGATTATGTATTTATTTTTAAAGTACCTAATATACAGTGTTGTTTTTCCTTAACTGGAACGTGTTTTTCTTTTAAAAGAGGGGGAGACGCGTCCGCGCGCGTGGAAGACCTGCAGGTGTCTGCGCCCGCGTTTACCCGGCAGGCTTTTGCGGGGAGCAGGCGTTTTTTCTTTTTCTTTTTTGTCTCGCCACCGCCACCTTCGTACACATTCGCTTGTGCGGAGTGGCGACATCTCGGCGATTTCACTGCCCGACCTTTTTTTTTTATTTATTTATTTTATTTTTTTGTTTATGCAGAGTATACGTGCTTTGGCATCTCTCGGTGCGAGCCCGCAATTTTGGCTATAGACTTTTTCTGTGTACTCTCGTCTCCAGCCACCTAATAGGCGTATCCGGTATGGGCGACGAAAAAATAATCCAACGTTTCAACCTGCAAATAGTAAAAAAATAAAGGGGAGGCAAAACGAGAATGGGTGACGGTTACGCTTATATCCTAAATGCCTTCTATTGGCGTGGCGACGGCAAAACAATGTTTTCGCCCATATTGGAAGTGATGTCAATTCAAGATGGCGGCGCACTTGCAGAAAAGGTCTATAGACGAGCGCGCGAAGACCGCCCTGTTTACAAACACGGTTTTTGCTTTGCCCACACCGGGTGTGGGCACTGCGGAATCGCAGCGTCTCGTTTTTGAAGAGAAGCCGCCTCTGCGTGGTGCGCCGTACTCAAGGCAGCGCCACCGCAGAGGGACGGCGTCGGAGCCGCGTGTCGGTGTATATACTTCGTTTCACGTCATGTGCGAGCGAAGTCAAAGCTAGAAGCGCGAGCCCAAGGCTCCGAGCGTGCCGGCTTCGCACGTGCGTACGTGCACCACAGGCGCTGTTACAAGCAGCATGCTCGCGCTTGTAGCGTTGGCTTCGCTCGCCCATAAGGTGAAACGAACTAGCCTTTTGATACCAAATTCCCTCCAGAAGTTAATTTATAAACCGGGTGTTCTTTTTTGTTCTTTTTCTTTTCTTTCTTTCATTAAACTTTCAAGTTGTATGATAAAGCCTCAAAGGCAATACAGTGTCTCTGTCAGTTACTTCAAAATATCTGTATTCCTTGGCAGAGTCCTGCCTTTTCCGTGCGGATACTTCGAAAGTCTGACTGATTATTGAATTCCTGTTGCCCACGAGGATAACAAAGGAATATGTGCAGAGAAAGACGCTTCTTTTGACGCTTACAAAAACAAAAAAGAAAAAAAAAAAAGAAAAACGGTTGCAAAACTTGTCCTCGGATCCCTGGAAAAGGTCAAGACCGCTCAAGATTTTACAACTGACAGCCGTCGAATTCGGAGTTGTTCGGATAAATCCGAATTCGCGATAGTTTCACCGGCGAGTGTTTCACGGAGTTTATAGCATTTGTCCGAAAGTTAAAGTCCCTATCTACAACCTAGGTTAGGGCCCACCAGGTCCAATCACAGACCAGTTATAGGCACGTGTGCATTAGCGTGCTTTTCTTATACGCGCGTCGAAGTAATGCATTACGTGACTGGCTCCCGATTGAACCTAACGGGCCGTGGCGTCGGCTGACGACCATCGCAGGACGAGACGCAATCATAGTGCTAAATTCTTCTCGTTGATAAGACTGAAGGATGTGAATGAAATGTACTGTACGTTTTACTTGGTTGATGTTTTAATGATTTCGCGTACATAGAGCTGACTATCATGCCATGATTCGTGTGGCACCGAACTCCGGCTGGTGGATTGCTGAAATCATCACCTCATCAACCCTCCCGGAACCCGCTAGGAACCCACTTGCCAGTATTCGTTAGACCCACTGTGTCCGACCAAATCCGATCAACTGCCTCGCGCTTCGACACCAAGGCGGTTTTCGTTTGCAGCGTCTAGGCGATCTGAACCGATTATTTTATCTATACTTCAAATGGTGCAGGTGTCAACGATTTGCAGTGTTGTTCAAGATACTCGACAAAAGTATTTAAGACAAGATACTAAATACCCAAGTGAGACAGTATTTAGAGTAGTATTCAAGTTACTTTTGCGCCAAACTATTTTGAGTAAAGTGCAAATACTTTGAAAAATAATTGAATTACTTTTGAAGATACTTTATAAGCGCGCGACGAGCTGAAGTTATTACAACTAAATAAAAAAATGGGGGCATCTTGATTATATTAACTTAGCTGAAACGCATATCGTTCGATGACCTCCTAGTGTACACCTCATTTGTCCCCCTAGACACGTGCTAAGGAGAAAGAAAGAACATTTAGTCTTAGTACTTCCCCTTTGGGGACAAACTTCTTCGTACGCCGGAAAAGGTATTTGAGATACTGAGTAGAAGATACTAAGCAATGTAGTTAAGATAGAGTGCTATTTACTCTCAATCGAATGTATCTTCAAGATACCAAAATACCGACAAAAGTATCTTAATTACAGTATCTTGAGTAGAGTATTTGAGATACGTAGAAGCCTTGCTATTTGCTTGTTTCAAGCGAGCCTCCTGCCGTCATATTGCTGGCGACACAGGAGAAAAGTGGTTTACCCGCCCTCTTGTTCAACATACCATAAAATACGCAGTATAATTACGAAATATTTACATAAATCTTTACTGACATGCGTATGTACATATACAGAAAGCTGGTGCACAACTGTTGAGGAAACGCACTGGTCGACACTTTTCAATATTTTAAAGATAAAGGTAAAACAAAGAAACAGTGGGCGACACCAGTCCAAAATGTATACCTCGGTAAAAAAAGTTCCCGTGTGTCTGTGTTTCCCCAAAGCAATTCGAGAGCCAGTTCTGTAAGCTACGGAGGATGCTCGGCGAATGGCGAAGCCATTGATGTGTCTAGACTGAAAAATAGTCGCCGAGAGGACACTCAGAGGCATGACACGACTGTTGTCTGTCCGTCATAAAGACATCGTTTTTAGAGCGAAACAATAATTCGGATTCGCCATTCGCCGAGCTTCCCCCGCAGATTACAGAGATTGATCCTCTACTCTAGGAAAAGTAGACGCGCAGGAAGTTGTGCGAGGAAAGAAAAAGGTAGCGAGTGGCGAATATTTGTGATTGCGTGTGCCGGAAAAATATAAAAAGAACCTGAACAATACTTAAAAATTAAAAATCTCGACCAGCCAGCAGACTTCACTGAGGCCTGCATTTTCATTTTCGGAAATTTCGGCAAACTCCAGTCGTGTGGCTTTAGCCCCATAACTTTTGCAACTGTGAATCCGTGGGCGTCAATCAACGCCAGGCCGCTTCGTCATCCATAGCCCAAAAGCGACGTTCACGGCGCCCACCAGGGGATACCAGCCAAGGTCGCTGTACCGGGGCCGCCCGATACGTGATACTTGTCCGCCGCCAGCAGGCCTTTTTTCGTCTTTTTTCTCTCGGTCGAGGCAGGGCCGGCATTTGGAGCGGGCGACCTATGCAGTTGCACCGGGCGCCATTCATAGAGGGGCGCCGAAAGGGCCGCCAGGTCATGCAGGGCTCAAACCTCGAGGGGATAAAATCAAAAACAAAAAACGACCGCATCGCCGTTTGGCATTTCGGCCGCAAAACCAACGACTAAGTTCTTGTTATAATTGGCGTCCATCAACCCGCAGCCACCTGTGAATGTTGTTTTACTATAGAGAACCTCTCCCCCCGGTGAGAATCAAAGCGTCATTGAATGAGTCATGAACGACTGGGCAAGCGGTCACCTCCGCACAGCTCTCAAATTACGAGCGGAGCAAAACCTGACTGGCAAAAAGCGATGGAGCCAGCATGCCGCACTCTTAGCGCAACTTACTAAACGGTGGCGCCAAACCCATCGGCGAGCAAATCAGTGTGTCGGAGCGAGTCACGGAGTTTTGCTCTTAGTTATCACGTGCTTCGCTCAGAGTCTCTGATTGGCTCGCAGAAAACGTAGGCTTCACCCTTTGCCAAGTTATTCTGAGCCGAAGAATGACTTCGCTCAGTAGGTCTGACCGGGGGTAAAATGAACCCGATTCCTCCCGACATTCGAGCTGCGCTTTGGGCAATGCTTGCTGTGGAATCTCTTGCAGTAAGCTGAACGAACCAATGCCCCCTCAGCATCCGGTGAGTCTCTGTGCCCAGAGGCTTCAACCTAACTGAAAATAATATGTGTAAAGAACTTTGTATCCGCAGCTCTTTCTTTTTTTTTGTGTGTAAGCGACCAGCGACGACTACGGACTTCCACTGCCGATCAGTGTTGCCATTTCAAAATTCAGAAACTCGCCACAAAAATCCCGAAAACCGCGAAAAACATATAAATTTATAATGTTGCGCAAGAAAGGCCGCATCACTGCAGGCAAACCTGGTGTCCGACATGAAGCTCTAACACTTGCAGTTCAGTTTCTCGTTTACATTGTTGTGTGGTACGACATTCTTTTTACAAGTTAATGTTGTAAGCGAGAACATGCAATGCAAAACGAAGGACATCGTAGCAACCACCCAGCTGATGAAAGCATGCAGCGATTGCATCGACAATTATCGCGATGTCGGGTACTGCAACTGGCAACTGCGAACGGTCTTCCCGAGAGCATGGGTATTGACAGTGCGACGAAACCGGCCCCTCGACTGCGGCGGAAAAAGCGCCAGTTCTGTTATGAGTGCCAGGACGAGGTTGATGATGTCGAGACAAAATTCAAGCGAGAGTTCTTCTACGAGATGATTCACACCGTGAGATGTCGATTGAAGAACGCTTCACGCGGATGGAGCAGCACGTGAGCTTCTGGGGGTTCCTTTACGGCCTCACCCGACTTCCCGACAAAGCGGAATGTCTTAAACTTTGCCAATGCGTTGACCATGCATGCACTCAGAGTCTGAGACACCTAGAAAGTGCAGACATCGACGGTACAGATCTCTGCGAGGAGCTGATCTAACTATGCAGCCTGCTGCCCACTGGATGCAGTGCTCGCCAGGACGTCCTCCAGTTCATTCTGGACAACCATCTATGTGACAAATTCCCTCATACGAGGGTGTCATTGAGAATCCTCCTCCCTTTGCCAATGTCAATGGCCACCGCTGAGAGGAGTTTCTAAAATTAAAGCTTATTAAGACATACCTAAGATCAACCATGGCAGATGACAGGATATCGTCATTGGCAATTTCGTCCATTGAAAACAAGATAGCGTCTAGCCTGGATATGTCGCAAGACGTAGCCCAATTTGCGTTGTTGAAGGTTCGGAAGGCTGCCTTCTACGGCATTTGACATGGTTAACTTGTGCTTTTGTTTTCTCTGTCCCTTAGACGTTAGCTTGCTATGGGAGACCCACAGCTGAAGTTTGGTTAATCTAAGAAATAAATGATTCTTGAACTTTGAACACGGTGCCGACAAAGCTCACATTGCTCGAGGACGTCGTTCGTTTTTAGGACGCGGTTTTCGACTGACAACGACAAAATCGCGACCATTCGCGCTGGGTCACTGTGGCATGTTTGCTTACAACATGATGTTTGGTGCGAGAATAGTATACGTGTGTGTAAGGGGGGGGGGGGGGGGCGCCACGCCTGCAGTTTGCCCAGGGCGCTTGCTGCTCTAAGGCCGGCCCTGGGTCGAGAAATTTGTGCTGAAAACGAAGAGACACGTAGTGGATGTATTTGGACAGAGCAGGCCTATTCAACTCAGAGTACCGCAAGATTGAACGGCTTATTATGATCATGGTTAATGCTGTTTCATTAGAGGGGCCATGCAACGATTTTGCTACTTTCACCGAATACTTTCTGAATGAATACTTGAAGTTCATTATGGGCGGAAAGCGTGTGGCAACCCTCCACAGACCTTGCGTATTCGTGCTCGTCGTGCTCTAATAAGTGATCGGTGGGCCATTGTCCGTGGGATCCTGTGCACCACGTGACCACGCTGGAAAAAACGCACCTCTGGTGGTCACATGACCACGTGACCATGTCCCGTGGGGGTCATGTGAACATGGTCAGTTGGATCCCGCCCACCACGTGACCAAACTGCGAATAGCGCGCCTATGGTGGTCGCATGATCACGTGACCTTGTTGCGTGGGGTCACGTAATTACGCAGCGACAATTAAACTTGTAGCTCATGGCGTTGCGCATGAGATACTTGCGTGACACTTGTGTCAGTATGGTTGTGCAAAGTGCCCGAAATTCGAACTTAAAATTGCTGCAACGGAACTTTAAACCGCGTGGAAGCAAATTAGTCACGGCTTCCGGTTTTAGCGCACGCGCCAGCCTTTGTCCCTACAATAGGCGAAATAAAAGGCAGTACATTGGGGGATAAGCGCGTGAGGAGAGGACACTTTCATGGTAGCCGGCAGGTAGACCGGCATAACATACTTGTTTGTTGCTGTTGTTAAAAAACATCTGTATTAGGTCTAATAAAGGAAAAATAGAAAGGGAGAACGATGTGTGACTACCCCTATTCCGGGTCCCATTAAATTTCTATCGAGGTGCGCGCTGTCCGAGGCAGAACGAAAGTTCTTGTGTTCGTGGCTTTTATTTTCAGCGCTGTAATAATACGAATGTTGAGGACCCAAATAAGTCACTAAGATTATCAAAATATTTTTCCTGCTTCTCCTGGCTCGTGCAAATGTACTTTCCCATTTGCGAAAATCAATGCCGCTATGCTCTAGAATGTAATGCGTCAAAAAGTAGGAGTAATTTCGTTAGACTGAACAAAATTACGCGTAAACTCCTCTCAATAGTGTTAGGGTAGGTCATATGATAGAGTTAGTATGCCATATGATAGTTGTCCTCTTCTAATTAGCTTCTTAGAACATCTAAGGACCTTGCGTCTGCAAGAGACGAGCGATTTTATGGGAAAGGGCAACTCAGAAAGATACAAACTTACATCCACATTCAAGACGACCAAGATCCGCTCCTTTGTGCACTCTATTGCACGTGGCAGTGCCTTGTTGAATAACCGTACTTCGGGCTCAACTGCCTTCTTTCGGAGTTGCGGTATGAGCTTGTAACAGAACACAAAATGTACTCTTTGCCTGAGCCATAGGAGCAGGTCCCGAAAAGCAAAGTCCAGATGCTAGCTGTGCTTTGCAAAAACGCGCACACTTATTGAATCATCGGAAAATATGTGATAGCATTTCTCGGTAGAAAGAACACGAAAATATAAAATTTAGCCAAAAGATGTAGATACGTCATGTTTTTCTTTGGGATCTAGTATAAAACTAAAATAACAAGACCTTGAGATAGTTGCATGATTTTCGTGTTGCACAACAAACTCTGATGTTTGCTTCAAACGACTATTGAAGGTGTCAAAAAGAAAAAAAAAGACGGGTTTATTACGGTTATCGAACGCGGTTTTATCCAGGTTCGTTTCAACGAAAGGGGTGCGGTATATCGAAGCACGGTTTAGCGAAAATGGATACATTTTATCGAGGCCTCCGTTTGAGAAATGCTGTTTGTAGGCGGCGGCAAGCTAGGCTTCCAAACAGACCGCGCTTTGTGCGGGCACCCCTCGCTGTCGCTCGGGAAAAGTTTAATATAAGTTCGAGCGTGGATCGCCAAAGGTTGGTTAGCATGCGGGCGGTCGCCATTTTCTCTAAACGGCGATCCGATCTGCTGTTGTCGCGAAAACGGTGTTCGCTAAAACGAGCTTCCCTAAACCCCACTTCTCCGAAAATCAGCACATTTTTCTCCATAGCTTACAACCATGCTGGGGTGTTGTAAGCTCTTCTTCTTTGACCGAGGCTGGCCCCCAGTCGCCATTTTGCAGGTTGTTTCCGCCTGCGTAGACTACCGCAAAATTGAACTTCTTGAGAGGCAACCCGTCAATGTTCTCCTTGAGAGCCTGCACCGTCGCTCCCGAGAAGCTAAAGCTGCACACTTGTATGCACTCATCTAAAAAGCGCGGCAAAGCCATTTCACTGGGCTGCTCCCGAAGATTGCGCCTTTCAACTTCGTCCGGACCTCAGTGAAATCTTCTAAATCTCACTTCTTTGTATACCAAGGTCGAACGCTAGAGCACGTTTTTTGAAAGCAATACACCACAAGCGCACACAAGGAACTGAATAAAGACCCAGGATCGGCTGAGTGAGAAACAGCTAGCTAGACTTATTTTTGCCTCAAACATGCAGTCCGTGTTTGAAGTGCAGGCTACCGAAACTAGACTACCGAAAAGTAGCTCCTAAAGTCATTTTTACGGAACGTGCAGATGGTCTTCACCGGAGAAGAAAATTGTGGCGGAGCGCTTATTTGTACGTGTTTTACTTGTTTTGATATCTAGCATTCAACAATGCTGCAGAGTGCCACCGTGAAAACTAACACCAAACGAAAACTAACCCAAAACAAACGAAAGAGCCAGAACCCGTGCAAACTGCGAGCGAGGTCTTTCCTTTCGTTTTTACTTTGTGCACGCGGCCCAACGCTGCCCGGTGCCGCCAGCTTCGTCCAGACGGACTTTGCGGGCACTGAAAGTGAAGGGAAAGAAAAGGAGACAGACGCGCGCGTCTCCAACCGAGAAAAAGGAGGCAGCAGGCTTTGAAGTTGAACTGGTTGAACTTGAGCGCAGACGTCTCTGTCGAAGAGCGGGCCCCGGACGGACGAGTTCACCCCAAGTTGGAGGGGAGGCAGGCGAAACCAAATTCGCGTAACCTGCCGATCGCGGCGGCGGCATTTGCACCCGCAAATGAATGGGCTTGGCAACTTACAGACTCGCAAGACTTCACACTCAATGAACCGATCAAGTAAACCAGTTGACAGAAAAAAAAAAGTGAAATAAAATATTCTGCTACGCGAAAGCGGTAGGTTTTGTACTAACAGCGACAAAGCGTCTTTGCTACGGCGGATCGAACGCCGTTATATCGAGGCTCATCTTAGCGAAAGGGGTACGGTTTATCGAAGCACGGTTTAGCGAGAGGTGCACGTTTTATCGAGGCCTCCGTATGAGAACTGCTGTTTCTAGGCGGCGGCAAGCTAGTAGTAATGCAAAACTATCGATAAATTGACTATCGATACTATCGATAGTTTTTCCAAAACTATCGATAGTGTCGCAGAACTATCGATAGTAGACTATCGGTAGTACTATCGACAGTTTTTCGATAGTCGACTGTCGATAGTACTCTCGATAGTTTTTCGACAGTCAACTATCGAGAGTTTTTCGATAGTACTATCGATTCCTTTTTTACTATCGATACTCAGTTTTCTGGTGACTATCGATAGTACTATCGATTGTTTTGCACTACTAGAGCGAACACAGTTGCCGCACCGCCGCTCGCTTCCCCTTCCTCCTCTCTTCGGCCAAACTCCCGTCTTCGTCATCACTGAAAGCTGAACCGAAGTTGAGACGGTAATTGCTTGGGCTAGTTGGTGTCCCATTTGAAAAAAAAAAAAAATAAAAAATAAAGCGAGAAAAAGAGACGAGGGAGCGACGCACACTACTAATGTCGCATAGCTATCGATAGTAAACTGTCGACAGTACTATCGATAGGTTTACGATAGTCGACTATCGATAGTTTTCTGATAGTCGCTTAACAACAATTTGCCGATCGTCGAGTATCGATAGTACTATCCATAGATTTTCGATAGTCGACTATCGATAGTTTTTCGATAGACGACTATCGATAGTACTATCGATAGTTTCTTTTACTATCGATGGTCAAATTTCTGGCGACTATCGATACTATCGATAGTACTATCGATATTTTTGGACCACTACAAGCTAGGCTTCCAATCAGACCGCGCTTGGCGCGGTCGCCCCTCACTGTCGCTGGGGGAAAATTTATTATAACCTCAAGCTTGAGCGTGCACTACCAATAGTTCACCGCCAAGGGTTCGGCAATCTAGGCTAATGAACCAGGGGGGTATCGGAAACGGCACCCCGGCTGCCGTCATTTTCTCTAAACTGCGATTGGATAAACTGATATCGATAAAACGGCGTTCCCTAAAAGGAGCTTTTCTAAACCGCATGCCTCCGGGACAAAACGGGAATCCGCGGAGGTAAGAGCGGCATCGAAATACGCACATCTGAGTCCATTTGGACTGTTGGCGTTTTGTCTTCGCCAACGGGCGACACAGTGCAGATAACCCGTGCCGCGTTTTTTTTTCTTTTTTTTTTTTTTTTTTTTTACATTTGCTTTCGCTCTTTTGAGGTGTGCGTGTCCTGCGTGTGTTGCTAGAAAAGTATGCCAATTATTGAGATTCTAAAAGTAAACGTCTCGCAAGATGAGGTAATCGGATAACACTAACACTGACATTATGTCAAACTGATAACCTGTATCTCCCTAGGTTTACCCCCAAAATTTACAAAACGTCCTTGTACTTACACAAGATAATGACTTCGGAAGGCATTTTAGGTGTGTTTTGCTATTTTTTTTTTTACTTTACGAGCTACCTTGCGGATGTTAGTTTGGAACAATACAGAGGCGTGAACTTCAAAACACCAAGTAATCAAATGACTAATGCCGAACGTATAAATGCCGGAAAATTAGATAGAAGTATGTCGTGCTAAATAAAAAAAAAAAATAAAAAAACTCGTTTGTCCACAGGTAACTTAAATCGATACATGGGGATTTAATTCCCCATGTGTAATTTGTTCGGGAAATTCATAATCTCGCGAAGGGAGTTTTTGTGCAATAAGAAGAATTATTTTTTCATTTCCGCAGTTCAATATCGTAGCTTATCATCATGTATGTCAGCACAAATGACATTCACCAACAAAAACAAAATCACACTTTCTTCGAACGCATTGCTACACATTAAAAAAAAAAAAAGTGCAATAATAGGCCTCGTGAACAATTATAGCAAACAACGAAGACATTATTTATTTTGTTTAATCTACGCGCTTTGATATACTTTGCACAATTCGGAAGGTGCATCTGGTGTTTCAGATAAGAACGGTCGACAATATCCGGTGACCATTTTTAATTCTGACTAGAAAAATGCATCTTGCTGCCACAATGCCCAGGAAAACGGAACCGGTCGTTGTTGTTGTTGTTTTCTTTTTTTTTTCTTTAGGGGGGGGGGGGGGGGGGGGCGGGGTTGCCTCCAAGAAAAATAAGTCAGAAACACCTGGTCAATCTGAAGCGTTGTTTGCGGATTTCGCAACATTGGCATTTCAAGCAACTTTCCCCCAAAATGTGTGATGACTACTGGTCCAGAAATATTTACCGACAAAGTAAGTATGGGAATGATTGACCCAAATTATTTATCACGAAGTATCGACGTCGTTATTTTGAAATAAAAAATCGCACAGACGACTGCACAATAAGCCGTACAGCTCAAGTTTTATCTTTTTTTCTCCGCATTTATTCCAGCCAGGATTTTCAAACTTTGTCAGCGTGTTATCCTCTACTTGGCTAATCTTCGTGACAAGTATTGTTGTCCTTGTTAGCGGGAAAAGTTCAAGAAAAACGCTCAAATAAAGGCATTTCCGTAAATGTGCATAATTTTGAAAATCAATTTAAAAAGAAAGGCCATCTTCGATTTTTTCAAACTCTTTCAAGTTAGCGCCAGTGATATGTACTAACAGGATGTGCAAAAATATGTTGCATTATTTGTGTCTTTAAAGTTACAAAGCAAGAAAATCTGGCCAAATGGAGGCTACCGCGGTTGCCATGAATGAGGCCTGTGCGTACGCCTATTTGACAATTTCATTATTTTTACACAGCGTAAAACTTCTCCCGGGTGGTCAGATTAACAGCACAGAGGTGAAGGGTACTTTTGAAGTGATGATTCTTGATACGTCTTTTTTTGTCCTTACTATTAGTACAAGAGTCAAAAAAATGCGCAGAAGCTGGAGCAATCGCGAGACGCTAGCCTGTCGCACGCTTCGCAGGGCCCGCTTTCTATGGCGGGCGTGTAGCGACTCTGCGCACGCCACGTAGGGGAAACGATCGGTGCGGCTCCGATAACAGGCGTTTAGGTAACAGGATATAGGGCTCTAACACGATATTGAGGATAGGGCGCCGCACAACAGGGGCACCTTCGCGCGGCAATAGAGCCTCGGCCGTGGTGAACCGCACACCGCAAAAAAAAAAAAAAAAAAAAGAGGAAGAAAGATTTTCGTTTGTTTATAATGCAATTAAATGCAAAGGTGCAAGCGAGCTGGACAGTTCGTTTGTTTGAGACTTTTTATGCTCCCTTTTCATCACATTTTTGTCTTAGACGCATTGTAGCCGCTTTGCACTAGCCTGCCAGCAGGCCTGGGTGGAATCGAGCCTTTATTGTCCGAGTGGCTTGCTTGTAGACGCTATCGTTCGTGCTACGAGCAATTCGTGTCGCAGTGAGTTGACGCATCTATACACTGTCAGCAGTGCCAGGATTGAATTCCAGGCACGGGATGGAGGGAATCCCAGGCTGTTGTTTTCATTTCAACTGAACTCCTAAAAGTCAGCCCTTGCTAATCAATGCCACGTTGGGTAATTTGGTGCTGAGGACGTCCACCATATCTGACGCACATTTCATATTTGATGTAGCCGGCCCTCGAAGGTTGTAAACAGTTGCATCATGGTGCTTGACGAGGCCTCCAATCCCATCGCAGGCGTTCTTGGTATGCCCAGTAGCGGAAACTAGCCACTTGGCCGACAGGTACTCGGTCTTAGCGAGCTCATGAAGTTGGTGCCAATTCCTGAAGTAGCTTGCTCCGCCGTCACTGACCCACATAAAATGTGCGTAGAAAGGAGCAACCTCCCAAGCCACTCGTGAATGTTCCCAAGGCCATAGTATGCGCGGGCGGAATCGTGGCTGGTGTCATCACTGATTGGAGCGCAGCTACAAGTCCCTTTTTTTGGTTGTCACTATGCATGACGTCGCATGTGAATATCTTCTCTAATAATATATGGCAACCGAAGAGGTTGTGCCCTCTAATGGTTTCGCCTCCCCTCCTTTTCCTTCAATCAACGCACCCTTTCTTGTGACGTAATCCTCCGGGTGACCAATTAATCAAAAACACGAAAGATGCAGCTACACTGCCTAAAACGTGAACGGGAAGGAAAATACGACGTTTCGGGCGAACGTCCTTCTTCAAGTGATAGATACGAAACACGGCGAGAAACAAAGAAAGGGTCGTATACGTCACAAGAAAAGGGGGCTATACTCACCGATTTTTTGTTTCTTACACGAAGATGGGCGTCCGCCCGAAACTTCGTGTATTCCTTCCCGTTCACGTCCTATTTATTGTAGCACAATAATATTTCTTTTGTGATTACGTGCCGAAGATCATTGTTCTCGGCAGCCCCCATTCTCTTACACGCTGAAATAAACATCTGCTATCGGAACCACTTCTGTTGATTCCTTTGCTTGGCGTACACAGAGACGCTACACGCCGACTACCGAAAACGTACCCTGCGAAGCGTGCGACAGGCTAGCGTCTCTCGATTGCTCCGGCTCATGCGTACTTTTTTTTTTTTTTTCGTACGAAGAAAAAATAACTTGCTAAACATTATCACTTAGAAACTATCGCCCACCCCTGCGCTGCCAATCTGACCACCCCGGAGCACTCTTACGGGCTGTAAAAATTATGAACTTGTCAACTACGGGTATGTATAAGACACAGAAACAATGCAATAATATTTTTGCACATCATGCTCATAGATACTATTGGCGTTATTTTGGAAGAGTTAAAATATCGAAGATAGCATTTTTTTAATTGATTTGCAAAAGTATGCATATTTAGTAAAATGCCTCGATTTGAGCGTTTCTCGTCAACTTTTCCTGCTAATCAGGACGGCAATATTTATAGCAAAATAGAGGACAACACGCTGGCAAAGTTTGAAAACGGGCTTGAATAAATGCGGACAAAAAAAGAAGTTAAAACTTTGGCAGTTTTGCTCAATGTGCCGTCGTCTGTGCGATTTTTTTATTTCAAAATAACGACGTCGATACGTAGTGATAAATAATTTGGGTCAACCATTCCGATACGGGCCAGCAGCCACAACACATTTTCGGGGAGAGCTGCCTGAAATGCCAATTTTGCTAAATCCACAGATAACGCTTCAGATTGAGCAGGTGTTTCTGACTTGTTTTCTTGAAGGTAACTTTTTTTTTTTTTTCCTAAAACAAAGACCGGTTTCGTTTTTCTGGGCATTGAGGCAGCAAGATGCATTTTTCTGGTCAAAATTAAAAACTGTCACCGGACACGGTCGGCCGTTCTTATCTGAAGACAGAGTCGTCCTAGAGAAAACTGCCGCGGCATAACATAACAGAACTGCATGTATATTTGACGCACAAATATCAGTAAGCTAGGTGGCCTCTTTACGTTTTATTTATGTAGAATACGCTTGCAACATCACATTTTAATGCTTTCTTTTAGTGGGTAGAGGAAAATCGGACCCTTCACGTAACATATTTTTGTAGATTTACTTTTTCGAGTACAAAAGAGGTAGTAGTGGAGGAGAAGTAACCAAACTTAGGAACGACTATAGAGACACGACAAGAAATGTAGAAACGAAAACTGGTGGTCAGTCAAGTGCAAAACAAGCACCCAGGAGATTTTATTCACATTGCGTGGTCGCATTTTAATATTGCAATTATGAAATTCGTCTAAATTTGGAAAATAGACGCAAGTGGAAACGTTCTCAATTGAAAGAACGCATTTTGTTCCTTTCCTCACTCAGAATACTGTAGCGGGACTTCGTTCTTCCTCCACAACCCCAATACAGTGAAGACGATGACGAGTTAATGTTTCAAAGGCCTGCTCATAGAATGATAACATCATGTCCCTTGATTGCAGATTAGCGCAGTCTTCAGGCACGGGTCCGCCCAAGTTGAAGGACTGGAGGCGGTCACAAACTGGAGTCGATAAGACTGTTTGCCGAGCCGACCAAGTCTTGCGCTAGAACGTATAAATAGCAGATTGGTTAAAAGCAGAGTCAATAATTATGTTCAATGCAGGACACCAAGTAACAATTGCGAGCTTTCATGAAAATTTCAAACTAGGTAATGATAGCGACGTACTTCGTCCCTCGAACACATCCGAATCTGGAAGCAATCTGTTTACAATAGAAGCTATACGTTTATTCAGTGTGTGGTTCGCACCAGCCTGAAGTACACAAAGTGATTCTCAATCGATCGTGGCAATCGCACCATTCTGATAAAGGGAAAATGTACATCACTTGCGACAGAAATCATAACTGAATGGGGACGTCATAAAAAAAGTTCTGACCTCTTGATTTCGGTTTTCTTAGGGAAGGCCAGCCGACTGACATATCGCGACTGAAAAGTCTAGGCCTTCTAAACCAATAACGACCACAACAGAGCGGTCGTGCGCGAACAGCCGTCACCGCCGGACGGACAACATATCGGCGTTCAGAGTTCTCCGAATCCTCCGGAGAAGTCACTCCCCGCGAACATTTACCTACCGCACGCGCCACTCCGCACCCCTCTAGCCCCTCGGGGCAACTGCCGGCCGCGGCCCGCCGCCGCCGCTGCCGTGGGCGACTCGGCACGAGCCTCACAAACCCGCGAATCCGCTGCGAGCATCGAATGCGACGTCATCACGTGTCATTTACGTCACCCTACCGAAGGAGACGTGAAGCGCCGTCCGCAAGTTTCTCGGGGCACGGAAGCACTGTGAAGGCTGTCACTAGCGGCGTTTTGGTTGCGTTTCGACTACACTGAAGGAAATGCAACTGTAACGAACAAAAATGTGGTTTACGTTCTTTCCCGAGGAGTCTTAAGGGACATGAGCTCTCATTTCGCTGCTAGACCCAGATACGTTACGCACTCATTCGCCTCGGAGGGAGAGCGCCTTTTCACGCCTTCGACGCGCGCGCCATCTGGATTCTTGAAAAGTTCCTATCGGAGATGAAAATCGAGGAGCGCTCCTTCTTAAGGAAGACGCGAACATTGCATAAAAGTGAAATCACGCGCAGGTGACAGTTTCACTTCATATCATTTACGAAGTTTGGAACGTCCGTTTGTTTTCGAAAACATAGAAGTGCCAGTAGTAAAGGCCAGGCACGTAGCCAGGATTTTGTTTCGGAGGGGGGGGGGGGGCATGACAAAATGCTGTATGAGGGGGAGGGGGAGAGTGGTTTACTCTCTAGGCAACGAAAGCCTAAAGGCGCGTTCACACTCTTGCAACCGAGTACGACCGAGAAAGACTTCTTGGGACCGGATGCACTGAGCGGAGCTGGTCCTAAGAGATCGCAAAAGGCTTAAAAACCGGTTTGGTCTCTCTCGGTCGCACTCGGTTGCAAGAGTGTGAACGGGCCTTAACTGAAAACTGTATGAACTTGCGCGAAGAGGAAAAAGTTAGCAAAACTTGATAATGTCTGCCTAAAAGTGCATGCGCAACAACGCGGTGCCTGAAATCGCCTTTGAAGCATTTGCTAACCTTTGAAAACAGGATAAAAAGTCAGTAGGATAAGGATAGATAACTGGGCGAGTTGGTGAGAGTTCATGTTGAAAAACAGCGCGACTAAGACGAGGACACAAAGAGACAAAAAGAGCACAAGACAAAGCGCTGTAGGATATCGAGGTGTCTTTCTTTCACAGACATGCACGTTTTCTAGCGATTCGTGCTGACATTTCCACACGTTGCCCTTGTGTGACAGTGCACTAGTCGACGGCGAGCCACCCATGACCTCCAGAGCTGCACACTGTCACCGTTATTACTCGAACCCCGCAGCACTGCAGGAAGTTGAAGTTCAACTTCCTGCAGTGCTCAACACTGCAGGAAGTCCACTCAACATCGCGTATGCGCATATTCGCACATACAAGCCGTTTTAAAGGGCAACTCCGCTCAATTCCGAAAATTTTAGGCTTCCATGTGATTCACATTCACAAGGCACTACTAAATAACTCTACGTCTTCGGATTTGCGAAATGTGGAATATTATTTGTATAATCCTAATTAAAACATCAGCAGATACCGAAACCGAAACTTCAGTTGCGTCAGGCAACATTGGTCTCGGGTCGTCAGAGTCATGGCCAGTGTTGCCAGGTTGGGCTATAAATAGCCAAATTGGGCTAGTTTCATTTGCAGTTGGCGGGAAAAAATGGTAGTTGGCGATTTGGCTAGTATTGGGCTATTTCTTACCTGTGCATTGGGCTATTTCTGAGCTGTGCATTGGGCAATTTCTGACCTGTGCTGGAACCAAAATGTCTGAAAGCACTTGGGTTTATAGGTTCGAATGTGTTTTTACAGTAATTTACGTGAACATTTGGCGCTTCAGACCCTTAACCCTGATAAGTTTGCGACTTGCAAACAAATTCGTCTTCTTTTTGCGCGCCTTGTGCAATTGTTTACCTCCGAATGGAAGCATGTGCTGTTATTCCTCCATCTCAACAAGTGACAGCACCTGTTCTGCGCATTCTTTAGGTTGTCTTTCTGACGTCGTCCGTGACGTCGTCCCAATACAGTGGAAGGTATGTTGTCATGCTCTTGTACAAGCGTTTCAGGAAGTTCGCCGAACGTGCAAGGGACGCCATTTCTGGGGCATTTGATGGATAAAAATGTATTATGTGACTTTTCTGCTCAAAATAAACGTTTTAAATGATAAGATTTTTTTTGGCTATTTATGGGCTACTTTTCTGGATCGACATTTGGCTATTTTTGGGCTATATCTCGTAGACGTTTGGCGGGTTGGAGTTCAAACACCTGGCAACCCTGGTCATGGCCACGTCACGTCGAACCACGTGGTCTTGTGACGTTCGGGAGGGAGCGAGAAACAGAACACGCGACGCGGGCAGGTCTTCTTTTTTCTTTTGACGCGGGCAGGTCGCTTTGCATGGCGTGGACGGTGATGGCCCGGGGGAGAGGAGGAAGGGCAGAAGCAACGCAGAAGACGAAAGAGGAGAAGGGGAGCGGAGAAACAGACCGATAAGCGCGCAGGGCAGCGCAAACTAGCGCATCCGTGTTACGGTGATCACGTGAACGCCCGGTAAGCCAACACCGGGAAGAGAAACTCATGACGTCATCATTCATTTTCGCTCTGAGAACTAAAAACAAACAAAACGTGAGAATGACGTAGACATGCCTCTGTCGTAGTGGTTCAACGTTGGCCGCTCCAACTCCGTGGCATTAGGGAGTTTTCGTAGACCGCGTTGCCCCCTCCGCTAAGCGTTACGCAGCGAAGAAGTTGCTACTGCGCCTGCGCGCCGATAGCCTTGACTGTGGAGTTCCCGCTATCGTAGCGGGTTGCGGAGGGCCTTGCGGGACGGCGAAAACGATCTACGAAAACTCCCTATTGACTGCGCTGATGATTGCGCCTCGCGCCGCACGCTAGAGTCGGCAGATTTCGGCGATTAAAATCATCTGGTGGGCTAGTTGGCTAAACATAATGAGGAAATTAGCGCAAATATAATAGCGTCAAAGCTCTCCCCCGCATTCAGCGGGGGAGAGCTTTGACGCTCAAGTTCACCGACTGAGGTGTTCAGGTTTTCCTGACTCAATCTTATTTGATGTTGCAGAACGTCTGCTCACGTCACAGAAAAGACAACGAAAATCAGAAAAGACACGGCGTCCTGCTATTGTTCCCTATATCCATTGCTTGGCACACAATCTCAAGAGAGTAGCCTCCAAGTATGATGTACAGGTAGCACTTTCAGCACCGGACAAGCTCAAAAAACTTTGCCCAAGAATAAACAACAAAAAAGAAGAAAATGTTCACTGCCAAACAAGACACCAACATAAGTACGTGGACTGTAAGAGTCATGTCGTTTATGAAGTACCTTTTTCCTGTGGAAAGGTCTATGTGGGGCAGTCGGGTCGCCGCATCAATGTTAGTTTGAGAGAGCATGACCTCTCACTGAAAGCCTCTCCATCTGGACATCTTACGGTGCATGTTCGTGACTGTCATTGTACCCCTTTGTTTAATCAGACGAAGGTGTTAAAACATCTCAATGACAAAAGAGCTAGAGAAATCTATGAAGCGTACAAGATCAAGAAAGAAGAAAGCAAATGTGTTAGTGCCCCGTCAGTCTTCCTTTCAGAGAAAGAGCTGAGATACCTCGACACGTGCCCCTGATAATTGCGTCCTGCTGCTTGGGTACCGGCAACAGTGTCGCCACTTCATGCTGGAAGAATTTGCCGGTGTCCCGCGTGTGTGTGTGTGTGCGGCTACTGCAAGTGACTCATGTGTGACCAATAGATCTGCGGGATGGTCACCGGCAACAGTTCGCCTCTTCATGCTCGCAAAGGGTTTGCCGGTGTCTCGTGTGTGTGCTGCTAGTGCTGCTGCCTGCGCATTTGCCGATGCGATTCTGCAGATCTGCCTTTATTTTATTTTATTCTATTTTATTATTTTATTATTTTAATTTGTATTTTCACCTTAATTATTTTCGCTCTCTGGATCACTTCTTTTTTGTCAGTACTTTGTTCCCCTCTCCGGGTTTGTTTTCTTTTTCTTTTTCTTTTTTCACAATTAAAGCCAGTTGTAAGTAGCGCTCTTTCCTGTCCCAACGTTCTTCCTTCCTTGTATTTGCGCTAATTTCCTCATTAGATTTCGGCGACTTGGCTCGCTTGAGGGTGTGCTGGCCAGTTTATTAAATATATAAACGGAATTAGATCGTAATGTTTGACATGGGGTCTTCCTATATGATACTGAAGAGGGCTACATAGTTTCCTAAATATCAAAAGTGAAGCGGAGTTGCCCTTTAAGAAAGCAAAAGTCGAGCACTTGTGAAAAGGATGTCGCTCGCACCGTTCGCCGGAAGTGCGCCGGACGGGCATGAACCCCTATGTGGTGCGCCAAACGAACGAAATTATTCAAAGCGCATTTGACGGTTGCTAATGGCTATAATATTTGTTATGTGTTTGCTTTCTTTCTGACTGGGTATGCCGAGATAATTTCAGACACACCGTTCAGGCACAGATCTTGGGCGTCAGGAAAAGCTCGTCGAAAAAGGCTTACCGAGGAGTGGGGGACGCTTGTTAGGGCCTCCGTCGTAGCAAGCCGATCTCAGTGTTTGCGAAAAGTCAATCTTCTATCAGCATAAAATTTGAGTGTGAGATATGTGATGACACGAGGAAGACATCATAGTAACTTTTGTGCAGTAGTGAGGTCGAATTTATTAAAAGTTCATGCGCCAACGATGCGGCTTGCTTTTCGCCCAATGAAGTAACAAGAAGCGGAAGTTTGGCAAACAAAATACGTGTAGGGCTCAAGTGACCAAATTTCAGTTGTAGTTCACTGGTACTAGACGAGATTACTGACATTGAGCTCAGAGATGCACTCCTGGGGTGAAGTGACTAAGCACGTTATACTACGTTTGCATACGCACGCACATTATCGGGTGTTTCGGGAACCAAGGAAAGTGCCCCTGGTCTTCGTTTTATATCGCTCGAGAATGAGTGTATTGTACATTCGTAAAAAGTCAGATAATCGAAAACGCAATCAGCGCGTTCGGTCGCGGCGTGATAGCATGAGATGAAACTGCTGCTCACTCGAAACCGAAACTGAGTGGCCAACTAGTTCCCAGAGTGCACTGCGTGCTATTTCGCCGCGATGGGGCGCGTCGGTTTTGGAACAAGTCATTTATAAAACTTTCACTGTAAACTATCATGACTAGCTATTAGCTGTCCTATTACCAAGACATACAAAGTCACCACATCATTGATCTATTGTATACAATTCTTTTCGAAGCCAAACGCTAGGGTTCGTTCACCGCACAGATCGATCATAGAAACGCTAGAGGCTCAGCTGGCGCTAGTGTCTACGGGACTTGAAGCAAACAGCATGCAGTCGACATTTCCAGCCTCCCTGTGTATTCCTATGGGAAAACGGGCGTGAATTTTCTCTCTTCGGCGGAAAATAACATGAATGACTTTTGTCATTTCGGTTGTACCGGATAGTATGTACCTTTATTGGTATTGTGAAAGTGTAATTGTTTTAGTTACCGCATTTTTCTTTACCACTGAACGATGTTAAACTTCGCTCTATTTCAGGCCCAAACCTCTGTTTCAAGGAAGGTATGTGAAAACGAGCGACGATTCTAAGCAAACTAACGATCGAAAGGAATGTAGTGTGTGTACAAGGTTTGCTAGCATTTCGGTGGTGCTTATAGATTGCTAATATGCCCGTCCTGTCATTGCATGAAAGTGACTCCGTCGTGCACTATTACGATAGGATAAAAAAAACATTCCAACGCAAAATAAATAAATAAATAAATAAAACATGTGAGTTACGAAAGGTGTGTCTTTTTATTATTTCCTATGTCGGGCAGTTTTTATCGGGCACCTGCTCTCTGGCTCCCCCTATTTGCAAAGATTTGGAGCGTGCGGGTGATGATTTGAACCCAGAGCAAGCATCTTCGCAGAAAGAATAAAGCAGGACTTATTTATTGCAAATCTGACTATATTATGTGGCTTTAAATTTATTTTCATCGTCTGCGTGCACAAGGAGTTACTTATCCAGTGTTACTGCGTAGTTCTTGCCGTCTCCCTTTGTTTTCCAAATGTTCGCGCTAAGAGTGTCCGACAGTGCACATAAATACACGTACGAAGCGGTTTTAACACCGTTTTTCATGCCACGAATTTCAAATACAAATGCTGTAACTGACCGATTATTTCGTCTGCGTGACTGAGAAATGTTACAATGTGCACGTGCCTAGCTCGTACAAATTATTCGTGATATTTGCTCTCATAATCGAGCGCAGAGAGAAAATGCACTCGCTTTTTCCCATAGAAATGCATTACCGGAAGCCAATTTCTGACTGCTTGCTGTCTGCTTTAAAATGCAACAGCACACTAGCGCCAGCTGAGCCTTTAGCATTTATTGTAATAACTCTATGAGATCGATCACCAGACCTTTCACCTGCGTAATACACAAAAGTGAAGACACAGAAACGGTCCGGAACACACGGAGAGATTGTAACGGAGAGGGGTAGGAAATAAGAATAAATAAATAAGAATAAAATTGCCCAACTCCGATTTTAACGAAAATTGCGTTAAAAAAATATAAAAGATTTAGGTTCCAGCGGTGGCAAGGCGGTAGGTCCACGCCTATGGTCAACGCCTGGTGGAGAATCAGACAAAGAAGTCAACGACACGTAAAGGTAAAACAAAAAAAACCAAGACGCAAAAACTCAGCCGCACATGGCAAGAACAAAGAACAACTCCTCTGGGCATTCCCTAAACGGGACACAACCAAAGGCGTGCGAACACGCTCCCTACAGCACCGTCCGGGCACTACGCCATGACGAAGTAAACCCAACAAGTAAACAATGCTAACAAACAGTTAGTAAGAAACATTAAAAAAAAAAAAGAAGACTTTCAGCGAAACCGCACCCGAGAAACAAAGTTCAGCGGGGCGAAGAAACACACACGAAATAAAAGAAATTAGCGCATCTCCACGTGGTGAATGATGTTGATTGGGGTTTGGGGCGAAGCTCGGGTGGTGCTGATGATACTGATTTTGGTCATAGGTAGTGCTGGTGGTGCAGTTTTCATTCATGCCAGTAGGTTTTTCATTGATGGGGTAAAAGGAAGCCAGAGAAATTAGCCGGGAGGTATCTCCTGACTGGCTCTGGTAAGGGTGGGGATGAGAGGTAAAAAGATGTGAAGAAAGCTAAAAGCACACACACACACAAAAAGCAAAAAAAAAAGCAGCATAAACTTATTTTACATTAAAGTTTCTTGATGAGGCCAGTCGTGTTCAGGAATCGCAAAAGGGACTTTCTCGCAAGTGTGGCGGTGGCTTCGTTTCTCCACGGTCCCAGTATCTTGTCGAGGGTAAGGTCTTCTTGAGGAGATAACTTAATATATGTTTTTAGTTGTGTCCGTTCAGTTTCATAGTCGGGACAATCCAGCATAATGTGTATCAAATCTTCCGGAGTTTTGCAGTTCGCGCAGTTTGGCGAATTAAGTCGTCCTGTGATAAACAAGTACTTATTTGTGTATGCAACGTTTAGGCGTATTCGATGTATCACAGCTAGACGCCGTCGGGTGAGACCTCGAGGTACATCAAACATTAGGCGAGGGTCGATAGTGCGTAGCCGTGTTCCTTGATCGGTGGGATCGTCCCACAGACGTTTGTTTATGCTCTTCCCCAGTATGTTCACTGTTGCTTTTATATCTGATCTTGTATATCGGGCTTGTACTTCATTGACGGAGTTACGGGCATCTGCTGCTACAGCGTCGGCTGATTCTTTACTGGGACGCCGCAATGACTTGGAGGCATACTGAATGCCTCCAAGGCATATGCGACATCTGGCACTGGAGGCATACTGAATGACCGTTGCGTATTGCGTCCCAGTGCAATTTGAGGATGTCCAATAAGAGTTGCCTATTTGGGCTCTTCACGCCTTGGAACTGGAGGGATTGAAGGGATGATCTAGAGTCAGTGACTATTGTCGAGGAACGAGGGGGAATTTCCTGAATGTATCTTAACGCCTCGCGAATAGCTACTAGCTCAGCAGCTGTCGAGGGCATCCTATGAGAAAGTTTACGACCAATTTTAAGTGAAAATGCGGGGATTACAATACCAATGGAGGACTGGTTAAATGTTGTGGACGCGTCGGTGTATATGTGACACGTAGAGCGGTGCTCATAATGTATGTATGATAAGGACAGTTGCCGCAGGACGACAGCGGGGAGCACAGATTTCTTGTCGATTCCCGGAATAGTACCGTAGATTTTGATTTGAGGTAGTGTCCATGGGGGAATGTCGAGTAACTTATGACATTGAAAAGATGTTGGGAGAACGTGCTTGTGATCAACGATCACTTGGGCAATACGGTTGTAGAAGCATCTTTCGGAGATGTTCGCTAGATGGTGGGTCTTATGCCGTGCCAGATGTTGCATATGATTCCGGAGCGTCTCCTGGGTGCGAAGAGATATTATAAAAAAACTGTGGGATTCTGCTATTTTTTTTTTTGATGGATGTGCATTTTGGAACGCCGATACATACTCTAAGTGCCTGTGCTTGAAGTGACTGGAGCTTTTTTATGTTAGTCGGACTGAGGCCATGTAGTACGGGAAGGCAGTAACGAAGAATGCCAACAAACAAGCTGCTATAGAGGCAGAGAAGTGCACTTGTTGTAGCTTCCCAGGTCGTGCCTCTTAAAACCGTCCAAGGTTAACAAATGATGACAATTTGACGTGAATATGAGCCAACTGGGCGTTCCAAGTCAGCCCACGATCGATAAAATTCCCAAGAAATTTGTGGGAGGATACATAGGGAATTGCAGTACCGTTAATTTTTAACGGGTATCGGTCTGTCTTCATCCGCGTAAAGGCAAGAGCGGCAGATTTTTCAGGTGAAAGCTCAAGCCCACTCTTTGTTAGAAACTCAGACACGCTTGTGAGCGCACAAAGCAGACGAGTCGGTATACACTTAAGGGAAATTGCGGATGTCCATAGGCATATATCATCGGCGTATAAAGTAATGTGGATAGATATTGATACAACCTCAGTAATACCAATGAGGGAAATGTTAAATAAAACGGGACTCAAGACCCCACCTTGCGGTACTCCCTTCTTTATAAAACGTTGGCTTGTATCTCCTTCGTTCGTGTGCATGAAAATCGTTCTGTTATGTAGGTAATTAGCAATCCAGTTATTGAGACGTCCTTTTACGCCAATTGATCGAAGACCTTGCAAAACTGCTGAATGACTCACGTTATCGAAGGCTCCCCTTACATCAAGAAAAACGGTTGTGGTCAGTTTGCCACCTAGTTTGTGATCCTCAACGTGGCTAGTTAGATTCATAACATTGTCAATGGAACCTCGGCCCTGTCTAAAGCCGGTCATTGTATCTGGGTATATTGAATTTGATTCTAGAAACCATTCCAACCGTGCTAAGATTATTCGCTCCATGCACTTTCCTATGCAGCTTGTCAGTGCAATAGGTCTATACACTCTAAGAAAAAATGGAGGAAAAAAGTAGCAACGGCGCGTCTTCCTCCCTTCTACTGACGCGCCCCCAAGCGGACACGAGAAAGAGAGGAACGAAGCGTTTTTCTCCTTCTCCAGGCAGACGGGAGAAAGCTTTCGCCCTCCCGACTCATCTTCTTTCGGTTTCGTTTTTCGAGCAGGCCGCGCACGTTGTTTAATAAAGAGCCGTTGAGTTGATTGAGCTTCAGCGGCAGCGAGGGCCGCCTGTAATTCCGTCTTCTAGTCTTAACGTGCAGAACATTTCGGTTGCATTGACATTTTTATCACTAATTTTATCAAACGAGCAAACGAAGCCGCTAGAAACAGCGAAGTTCCGGAGCAGTGCCAGCAGCGCCACGTACACTGGGGGATGGCTGTCCATGGCTGTCTCCGGATTGCGGGACTCGCCCGGTGTAGGACGCCGATCTCACTACCCCTCCGCTTCGACTACGGTAGTGGTTATGGCGTACGCCAAAATCAATACCGTAGTCATTTCGGCGTACGCCATAGTCAATACCGTAGTCTTTTTCGCATACCCCAAACACACTGCCCTTACGCCAAATTCAATACCTTGAATAACGTCGGTTCAGCAGGGGTTGAGCTCCGCATTCCGCTAAAACTGGCGGAAGTAACTTTCTGCGGCAAAGTACTCTGTGTGTTTGTTGTTTGTATGAGCCACGACCAACTCGCGCGCGGCAGGCGTTGTTAATTTTGATTAGCGTTGATACGGCTGACGGCGCACAAAGCTGAAGGGCACAAGCAAGGAAGCTTGGAGTGATTCTGTGTCGATGTGATTTGACGTCGCTTCTTTTTGTTTCTTCAATCATGGTGCAAATGCAGGTGCCCGACTCCCGAACGATTCGAAGGCAAGAGTTGTAGCCCGCCTATCCGCTGGTCTTTCAATCGCATCCACTGTCGTCATTTTGGGCACAGCGGAAGAAAATAAGACGTTCACTATTTTAAATAGCGTGCGATCGGCCTGTTTAGGTTCTGGCGATACCGTTTCAGGCTGTAGATGAGAAAATTTAGCCACTACAGTACGACTGCTAGCCTGGGGTCTGTGCCTCACAACAGATCGAAACGGGTAGGGGTGGGGATCCCTGGCAGCGGGACCTTTCGCCGTACGAGCTGCGGTGCGCTAACACACTCGACCTCCGATACCCCCTTGGGTCACAGCGCTTGCTGAAAGAAGTTTGGATCGTTTTACGCAGATCTTGCAGTGCGTACGAGACTCACAACTACGTACTACGTCCTAGATGCCCAAACTGAGGCTCGCTACGTGTTTGCGGCTCTCGTGATCTGGGGAACAGTATGCTCGCATGAAAATGTTGCAGTGAGAAGTACGGAAAAGTAATAATATAAAAGTAGAGTATTTGAAACTGGCTTGCGTTGTCGCTGGACATATGAAAATAAAACTGATTAGGAATGCTGATCAGATCGGGTGGGAATGTGATAAAGATCTTTAAATATGCTCGGGTTATATGCGAAGTTGCGTCGGAACAGGTGGGCAGGGGTGCTATACTCTCCATCCCCCACATAATTCAAATTCCTTGCCCCCATCCCTGTTCCTATATTCTTCTAATGTTACTGGCAGGTTCTTTTTTCTTTTTTTAATTGTGCCTAAAGCTGCAGTTTTCTACACTTCATCTCCCCTTAGCATGGACTGTTGTTAGCCAGATTCTACAAGTTTGAGCTAATTGCTTTGGATCACACCATGGCGGTTGCACGAGTACTCATTCACTGCAAGCGCTGTGAAGGCAGTCGAGGCTATACCATCTTGTGCTTGCGCAGCCTTTGCAGTTCGAGGTTTCGAGGTCCTTTGTTTTGGCCTGTTCTTTTGTGTCTGGGTTTCATGTTCTTTTTTGTTTCTTGTTTTGTGTGCTGGATATGGTTGGAAGTTATGTTACCCCTAGTAGTAGGATCTTTTGTAGAAACATTGGTTTGAGAGTAAATGGTTCTAGTACCTTCTTTCTTTTTCTTCTGGCCGAGCAATGAACCTTTTGTAGAAACATCGGTTAGAGAGTAAATGGTTCTAGTACCTTCTTTCTTTTCCTGCTGGCCGAGCAGAGAGGGAAGATGGTTTCTTCGTGTCGACTTCGGGGCAGAAGATAACCCACAATGGGAACAAAGGCAAGTTTGGGGGAACCGTGTCTAGGTCACAGCAGCTCAATGGGCAAACAGGATGTGGCTCACGTTTTACGTGTCGAACAGGTTAGAGAGGCCTTGCGTGCGCGTTGTTTTCTAGCCATTTATTCTCAAACCCATTCGCGTGTCTAGGTGGCAGCACGTATTCGCCAAAAGGTGAATTGTGAAGGAGGTATGGACGTGTATATAAGGCGGTGTTTGTTGAATAAACTTCAACCTGTGTCCGATACTTCAATGTTCATTTCATTTTTTTTTATTTTCCTAAGTCTCGGGTTTACTATGTTTGTCATTCACCAGCTTGCCTGTGTTTTCTCCCTTTCTTCACTGAATAATGTACTGGTCAAGAATTATCTGGTCTTACTCAAAGTCGAAGGGAGACCAATGGAGTTTGAGGCAGACACAGTAGCTTTCCACCTTGACCAGGGCAAGACCCTAGATGACGTGTTGCTGACACATGAGGTAGTTCTTGACCCAGGGATGAGCAGGCACAAAGAACCCTCGGTGAACCTGGATCTGAAAGAAGATGCAGCACTGCGCTTTTTGAAGGCTAGCCCTGTTCCGTTTGCAATGTGTACCGCAGTGGAGGCAGAACTCCGGATGCTCCAAAGCCAAGGCACACGCAACACTGAACGCGTTTGAGCAACTGGCGGTAAATTGGATGCGGGCTGTAACAGATTTTGTGGCGAGCGTGCTTGGAGGCACTTGGAGGCACCTTACTAGTAATAATAATAATAATAATTTTATTTGCACCAGAAAGTTTGCCCACTCAGCGGCTTGCAAGGCTAGACAGAAAGGTTAGTACCCTTACGCATGTTCACCTGCTAGCCCGCTGCTGAGTAGGTGTAAACATAAACAAACAGTAGTCGTAAGTACAAGATAATGCATATACACGTATGGAAACAACGAATAATCATAACCCAGAGGGGAAGGTAAGAAAAATCGCTGTGCCCCAACCCACCCCCATGCAGACCACAGCAGAGGCCCCAGCCACAAGGCATTCCACTAGCTGTGTGTGACGGTGGATACAGCAGATGTGCTCACCATAAACACCATCAAAGGACTACACAGAGTGAAAAGGATGTTCTTGAAAATTTCGGCTGCCGCGGCAACTTTCCAGCTCTACAAGGAGACAGTCCTAGCAGGAAAACCAATCGTGGAAATTTACCTGGGTAATGTTATTGTGATGATCTGGATCGGTCATCAAGATAAATGGGCACCGTGCTCAGGAAAGACATGTCAACGTCATCAGCTGCCATGCCAAAACTACTTTTGTTTCGATCATGAGCGCTCGCACGAGCCGCTTCAGAGCAATGTCTCTTTTGCAGCTCGTCACATGCCAAGGTTTTTAAGTGTCAACCTGATATATCACTCTCCCACGCGACAAACACTAAACAAATACCGCATTGAGCAATAAACACATGATTCAATAATGATATACATACGACTTGATAAATGAGAAGAAACCGTATAAACAAGTTTGCATGCTACACATTACAAAAGTTCAGTCCTTAGGTAGAGGCTGCACAAATTTGACGACCGGCTTCAGTTTCTCCACGTGCACTACATCGCGGCCAGTGCTGTCCACGAGTTCAAACTCGCAGTTCACGGGAGAGAGCCGGCTCACAATTTGGCGAGGGCCAGTAAATCGTAGTGTTGCCTTGACTCTGATGAGTGGGGTCTCTCACAACACGAGGTAGTCCTTCTTAAAAAGAACATACATGTGCCACTGTCAAAGTCGCTTTCTTGCTTTTCTCGAGCAAGCTTGATTTCTCTGGAGGTCAACTTCCGAGCTGCATACCGCTGTTGAATGTGACACCAATGTTGGTGCTGAGGGTTGACAACTTTCCAAGGTTCTGAGACAGAAGTCCCCTGGCAAAAGAAGGCTTGATCAATGCAAAATTGGCTCAGTGTCCGCATTGCTAAGCTTAATTGTCTTCATGCCCACTGCAGCAGCAGAGGTGATGTGACAAACTACTGATGAATCCTTCCAGGCGGTAGGGGCATCAGGTTTCCACTTTCCTTCGTCAACAATTAATTCAACAGACTCAAGGTGCCGTTGCCATTCCAAAAATTTTGGGGTCAGCTCTTGCCGGCATCGTGTGACTCCCCCCCCCCCCCAAAGTGGCCGCTCGTCTTACAAATGAGACAGAGCGGACGAACTTCAGGGTATTGGGACGAAGAACACCGAAAGTCCCGCGAAGTTTTTGACGCATATGCTGAAGTGACACATGCTGCTTCTCTTGCTTCTCTGTTGCAAAAGGGTGCTGGTGACGATTGCTGTCGTCAGCGTTCCAATGAGGCGGTGACCGGCCTGCTTCGAGAGCAGCAAGGAGCGCACTTTCTTTGCCCCTAGCTACACAGCTTGCACTGGCTCTGCAGCGAAAGCCAAAACCAGTGTCTGTGGTTGGCTGAAGACAACCTGGTCAAAGCCAAGGAAAGAGTCCAGCAGCTCATTTAACGAAGCAAAGCGCCTGTCGAAGCATGCTTTCGTGCTTTGTGAAAGAGTGTGGCCAGGATAACCTTGCATTTCTCCGCCTTCGTCTCTGGGTAGCTGCACTCGTAGATGAGCTCCAGTTTACGGAAGGCGAAGTCGGTGCAGGACTCTCCCGAGTGCTGACTTGTGCTGAACATCTTTTGTTTCATCCCAGCTTCGTTGTCCAGGTTGTAACGACGACGGAAAGCTTTCTTCATTTGCTCCTACGTTGTTAGCTCGGCTGTCTTGAGGTGGTACCTAATCCACATGAAGTAATTAGATGGTAGCTTGGATACAATCAATGGGATGGCCTCACCTGGTGCAACTTTAAACGTCTGGAACCAGAAATCTATCTGGTGAAACCAGGCGATGATGTCCGTGCCCAGCTGAGAAACCGAGCTGACAGTCACGTTGGTCAGCGACTGCAGTGTCTTCGGCTGACTCAGCTTGAGCAGGAACCTTCTTCCTAGGCGCCTTGGACCTTTTTAGAGCGCAGCTCTTAGGGGCCCGTTCCCGGCTTGAGCGGCGTCGCCGTCGCCGCCGCCGTTGGCGTCGCCGTCGGCGTCGACGTCGGCGTAATTAGGGTCACCCCAAGGTCACCCCAAGGTCATGCGACCCCCAAGGTCATCCTAAGGTCACGTGACCCCCAAGGTCACCCCAAGGTCACGTGACCCTCCCCAAGGTCACGTGACCCCTCCCCGGGTCACGTGACATCAGGGGCGTCACGTGACCTCAGGGGGGTCACGTGACCCCCTGAGGTCACGTGACCCCTGAAATCACGTGACCCCCTGAGGTCACGTGACCCCCGAGGTCACGTGACCACCCAAGGGTCACGTGACACCCCCCCCCCGCCGATGTCACGTGACCTCCCAGATGTCGTCACCGGCATCCGCATCGTCGTCATCATCACCGATGACGTCACCAGTGACGTCACTGATGACGTCAACGGCATCCGCATCGTCATTGTCATAATCACGGATGACGTCATCAGTGACGTCACTGATGACGTCACCGACATCCGCATCGTCATCGTCATCATCGCTGATGACGTCATCAGAGTCCGCCTCATCATCGTCACTGATGACGTCATCAGTGACGTCACTAATGACATCATCGGCATCGTCACGTGACCCCTCAAGGTCACGACCCCCCAAGGTCACGTGACCCCCCCAGGTCGCTTCACCCCTCCCAGTACCCTTCCCTCCTCCTCCTCAAGAGCTGCGCTCTAATTCAGCGTTTCAGGGAGTTGTAAACGGCTTTCACTTTTTTTTTCAAAAATACTCCAAAAGCCGGGAGACGTCATAATTAAAATAAGAACGCCGACTTGACATAACAGAAAAAAAAGTCTAATGAAGTTGTTTTTTTCTGTTATGTCCAGTCGGCGTTCTTATTTTAATTACTTTTTTTTCTTTGCGGGCTCTTGCAGCAGTGTACGTCAGAGTCCACGCTGCACGAAAACTCCGACGACGAGGTTTTCGGCATCCTTGCCTCAAGCTGATCAAGACGATCCATGATGATGACTGGTGCCAGCAGGTTACTGATCAAATTCAGTGTTGCCTGTAGCTGTGCGTCGAAGAATCTGAACGCAGACATTTTGAGCAGACTGCCTTTCATGCGGGCAATGAAGAGCCCAACCCTCCCACAGTTCTGCTCATGTTGCAAGTGTTGACAAGGGCGCTATAGTCTGTTGGAGGTCAAGAATAGCATGAGAGTGGAGAAGAGGAAACCACCTCTACTTGTCATGATAAAGGTGGTTTGCTCCTCTCCAGTGCTCGCTCCGCCAATGTCGGGAGAGAGGGACAGAGACTTCTCCTGAGCTATTCTTAACCTGCAGCAGACTCTAATTATGTTCCAGAAGCTGGCAGAAAAGACCACATAAAATTTCACTCTTTCGCACGTTTCCGACGCAGTTTGGAGTAGAAATGTCGGAGGCCCCAGAGAGGATATTTTTTACCTATTCAAGAGTTTTGTTACGTTGCTGCTGCCGCTATTTATTCTGGGAACTGCCGTCCCGTGCACGCGCGATAACCCCGCTGAGGGCCTGTGCGTGCAGCATACGAAACGACACCACCTGTCTTGTGCACGGCCGTCTGTCCCCTGTGAGCAGTTATGGCGTCACCAAGCATGTGCACAATAGCTGGTGAGATCAGTGTGTTGGTGACATGATGTTGTTTAAGGCAGGGATCATGTGTTGTGATACCAATGGATCCACGCTCTGGGTCGCTGACTCTGGTGCGCTCCGTATACTGCAGAATCATTGCCATGAAAGCCTGTGCCAGAAGCTATATATGTGATGGCCAGGAATTGGTGAAAATAGCATATATGGCAGAGTGTAGGACAATATGATCCCGGACAATATGGTCCCAGACAAAATGGTTCCGGGCAAAATATTCCCGAACAGTATCATCCCGGACAATGTGATCCCGAACAATATGGTTCCGAGCGCAAACCTGGACAAAATGGTCCCAAGTAAAATTTCCGACACTTCTGACGCACTGTCTGAAATGTCGCTGATATCTGCAGCGATTACTTTTAAGGTGAGTGATAGATATGAAGTACGGTCCATTCGTGACATGTCGATTCGTCATAGGGGGAATAAAGGCAATTTATTGTGCAGATACCGCATGTTTCGATGCAATGTTAGAAAATAAGAATGGAAAATAATAAACATGCTTTTGAACACATGACGCATTTTATTACGTTCCCACAAAAAGTCTACCCCTGTTTGATGCTGCTTGGCCTCAGCAGCCCTTACGCCATAAAACACAATTTCCAATTCAAAAGGTCTACGATCTTGAAACGGCACTTAATTGGCCCACGCCCTTCAGAGGGTCATTCATGATACGGCTCCCTTGTACGTACTGTGTGCAGATTGTTTGAAGTTGCTGTTGCAATTCTCAGTAGACTGGTTGAAACTCAAGTTGAACACACGAAAAGTAGTACAAATGGCGAAAATTATGCGTGAAAAATATAAACTCTAGATTGACAAACGACTCGATATACAAGTATTTTGCGAATCACACTTAATAACATAAACCTGTGAAGACCAAGCATAAAAAAAGTAACTTCAAAATGACCAACGGCTCATGTCACAAATGTTTAGCAAAAATAAAGCAAAAAAGCAAGAAAAAAAAAAAAAGAAAATTGCCGCGAAAATGACATGGGACCATTTTGTCCAGCCTAGCACTTGGGAACATTTTGTCCGTGACCATATTGTCCGGGATCATTTTGTCCGCGGGACCATATTGTCTGGGACCATAATGTCTGGATCCCGTACTCAATGCCAAACAACCAGAAAACCAAGCTAAAAGCACTGACACATTGAGAATGGCCAACAGCCTGGAATGAAATTCACTTAGGCTTTGCTGGTTCAGTGGAAGGAAAAGCATTTCAGGTTGTTTTACACCAAGTGGCTGGAGGTGTGAGTGGTTAGCAGCATGTCGTCGAGCGTAGTAATCAAGTATCTATGGTCTTTGTCAGACACAATTGAAGTGCTAATGAAGGTTCGTTTGGGCAACGGTATGATTTATTGCATGAATATCATCTGAGCCACCAGCGCACCTCATCACCGGCAACTCACAGGCTGAGCAGATGGTACAGGAGCTCAAGCAATTGTAAGGGCAACTACAGTAGATAAAAAAATTTCAGGTTTATGATTGGTTAAACGTCATGTAGGTACAACAGCGCAAAACGAAGAGGACTAAGGAAAGGGACAAACACCACAGGACGAGCGCTGCACTAGTCCTGTGGAACTAGTCCTCGTTGTTTTGCGCTGTTTTATGTTTAGCCTTCAATAAAGTGACCTGGGCCCGTTTGCTCGAAGCTGGTTAACTAACCGCGGTTAACCGGATTTCCAGGAATTTTCGGTCACGTGACCGGCAGAGTAAGGACGGCGGGGAAACATGGCGGTGCCCCGGCGGTGGCAATCAGTTCGTCGAACGACGTTTCATGGACAAATCAGTTCGTCGACACTGCGATGTTTCATCGACAGATAGTTTCGTGGAAAGGAGCACCCGCTCGTTTCATCGACAGATGTTGCGACGTTTCGTCGACAGCTCGCTTTGCCAGCTCCTCTCTGCCAGCTGCGCCTCCTCGCGACCTCTGCGCCTGCGCGGCGCGCTGCCTTGTGTTGGATGGATGAATGGATGAAGGATGGCCGACTGGGCCAAGTATGGCGAACCAGTGTGCAGCCATCTTGCCTCACCAACTTAAATTATCGCAATTTTTTTTTTTACCTATATATATATATTTTTTTTTTTGGGGGGGGGGGGGGGGCTCGCCGATTGCACTGATTTCGGAGCTGGCGATTTGAATGGTTTCGCTCGTGTCTTTGCCCGAACCTTTGGGGAAGCGTTGTCAAAGCCGGGAAGTTTTGTTATCGGCCAGTGTCCTTTATCGAATTAGATTTTCAAAACTTTCAACAATATGCGCTGCTCTTGAGGGCTACGCTTTCGGCAGCATACGTGATCGAGGTGTCTGTACGTCATCGAATGCAACCCTTCGCGAGCTGGCCGCCGGCACTCCTTTTGAAAAAATGGCTGGGTCATTTCCAGAGCAGGCGTATCTTTCCGCGCGTCACGTCTTTTGGCAGAATCCTCAAGAGCCACCTGAACATAGCATAGATAGTTAACACATCAAAACACTGAAGCTCTTAAAGAAAATTTGAAAGAATAAACGAGGCCTGTTTGCGGTGCACACAGCCTTCCTACCGTTGAAAATGGCATAAAATCGGTTTTCAAGCTAATTGGCATCTGGTCTTAGCCGCTAGCAATAAACTTGGAAGGAGACTGAGCATTTTCCTACGCGTGGTTTACTTTTACGGTAATAAAACACGGTTGTTGTCTCCTCCAGACACTGGGTATTCAACGTACAGTACTTACCAGACCGCATGCGATTTTTAGTCTTTTGCATATTTAGCTTCTGGATAATGAATAACACAATAGTTCTGCATATGTTATGCCTGTACTGAAATTTTGCATGCAGAAAAACCGATATGTGACCAAAGAACATTAGATTTGGAAGCCGCTCTTTTATGAAACGAGCTATGAACTTGCCCCAGGTATCTGTCAGCTGGCATCGATAAAAGAACAATTTAATGTCGCGTGTGAGGACCAGTCGGCTGCTGCCGACAGATTTCGTCTATACTCGGCGACAACTTTTCTTGGCAATGCAGTGGAAGGTACAGGCCCGCGTCCCCTCTCCCATTTTGAGTGTACGCAGGCTCTTCTCCTCTCCCCGGAAATGGGGGAGGAGGAGAGCCTGCGTACACTCAAAATGGGAGGGGGAACGCGGGCCTGTACTTTCCAGTTCATTGCCAAGAAAAGTTGTCGCGGAGTATAGTGGTACTACCGCCTCCAAGGCCTTACATGTGGCGGCTGTTCGAGAGAAGCTTTATAATGCATTAAGATGCACATTCGATATGAACTATGGTTTACTTTGTGTAATACGACTAAACTTAGTGTACTGTTTTATTTATCTGTTACCAATTCTCGTGTTTATTTGTTTATTTTTTTGCATTGCAAAGTTTTCTTCGCGTATAAGTCGCAGTAGCCAGTCAAACACTGCATCACTTTTCCTTTTGAAAAATTGAGGGTAACGAACATGCTTAATTTCAATTGATATATTGATAAAAAACGGCAAGCTCTATTTTTGTTTAAAAATAACCAATATAAAAAAAATACAGTGTTTACGCCCTTTTCCGCAACCCACCATTGGATCGAAGTTTTGCTTTGTGCCTACGCATATTTTTCTCCACCGCTTTTCTTCTTCCAGTAACTTTCGGTTCTATAAACGGGCATCGGAATTTGCAAATATCCGAATAGGCCGCGCTCGAAGTCCTGCGCGCTCTTGCTTTTCCATCTGACACGGATGAGAGCGAGAGGGTAGCGCAGTCGCTCACCTTGGAGAGCAACTGCGCTAGGCATCGTCTTTTTCATCCGTTACAAGCGCATGTACCTTAAGTTTCCGGCATTCCTTTCAAAACCGCAAAAAAAAAAAAAAAAACTTGTCGACGAAGCGTTTTACGGTGGTGCTGTCGACGAAACGATTGTCGACGAAACGTGTGTCCATGAAACGTGTGTCCACGAAAAGTTGTCCACGAAACGTAATTCCACGAAACGAGTTTCGACGAAATGATAAGGACCCCCCGGCTGAGTCGGCGCCGCTCGCTATGGAACTAATACGTCGTAGTAGCTGCAGTAGCAGGCGCGTTAGTCAGCAATGAATCGTGCAGGAGGTTTTCGCGTTGCCTTACCTCACTTAAAACGCAAAGCATGAACAAAGACTTCGCCACATTTTTTAGATAGACTTTCGACTCTGGCCATTCCTAAGCCTAAATGAACGCGATAGTTGTCGGCATGGCAACGTCTTTGGAAAGTGGATTGACTGCCTTGACTCAGTCGGCCGGGTATTGATAGCACAGAAAAGCAGACAGCGTTCCCATAGACCTTTTGCTAAATTTGAAAGGCACCGAGGTGCATGCTACGGGTGTAGTTACACGCGCTGCACCTGCTGGCGTCTGCAGTAATAACTGTTCTGAAGCAAAAAGCCTAAAACAAATTTTGCCGTGCACGCGCGTTCGTCAAAGATTTATTATGATTATTTACTCCAAATGTGGAACGCCAGCGCGCGCGGATCGTAGAATTACACTGTCAGCGTTCTTCTCGATGTTCGGGTAATTTACTAATAGGTCGATTTTCAGTGGAGCCGAGTTCCAGGTTTTTCAATTTATGACGGTGTTATATACAGTTCTTCGCTGGCCAACCATGCTGCCAGTATACCGCCCGCCTTTCACTGCTCACTTCTTTGTCATCCTTTCTAGGACTCAACTTCGTCGTCCTTTTTCGAACTCGGAAGGAAATTTCACGAGGCTTTTCTTCACTTCATACAGCCAAATATTTAGAAAATTTCCAAACAAGGGTTAATTTAGTTTTACCTTGGCGATTGTTTGTACCACGAGCAATAAAAATTGTTTCTTAAGCTCAAATGTATGCCGCGCTGCATCGCGAAAGCCAGGCAGCGCGCATTTGTTAGGTCCCCCCATTTCGGTAACCTTTCCACGGAAGCCACGTATATTCGCTACAGCCAGTAGGTAACACCAGCTACCACCCCATAACAAAACACAAAGCTACCGCTCATCCTGCCCTCGTCAAACTTGGCTAGGTACTTGTGGGTACCTAGTAGGGAAGGGCGGTTAACTTTTAACCGCGGTTAAAGTTAACCGGCTTCGAGCAAACGGGCCCTGATGTCTCATTTAGGCGGGGACAGATAACGCTTTTCCGACCAAGGTCGCTGTCCCGCCAGCGGGCTTGTGGGACAGCGCGCTTTTTCTTTTTTTTTAGGGGCGAAGCTCCTTAGGGGCTAGCCATGGATGTCCGTATGTCCATCCGATGTCTGGCGTCGGGTGCTCGTGCTCACGAGCACGTGAGCACATGCTCCCGTGCTCGTGTAGGGCAAAAAACAACCGCATCTCCACGTGGTGAATGATGTTGATGGGGCGAAGCTCTGGTGGTGCTTGTCTGCGTAGACGCTGAGCCGCAGCAGGCCGAGCCTTTCGTTCGTTTTCATCCATGCATGTCAGAAAGAGAATGTGTGGTATGGGACGTGGTTATAAGCATTTGAGCATTTGACCGCAGCGTGACATGGATGATAACGAACGAAAGGCTCGGCATGCTGCGGCTCAGCGTCTACGCAGACAAGCACCACCAGAGCTTCGCCTCAATCAACATCATTCACCACGTGGAGATGCGGTTGTTTTCGCTTCGGCTGCCCCGAACCCAGAATAGATGAAAGACACGGTTAAACGAAACTATCGCACCAGTTGCTTTCCCTGATGAAGGGACAAAATATACTTGGCAAAGAAGATGCTGGTGCTGAAGGTTAATTTGCATATGACATTCCAGTTGAGAATTCCCATTAGATTCCAATTCGAATTTAAAATTGGTACCAGTTGGGTTTCCAGAAAACCAATTTATCCCTGCCAAATGGCAGCCGAACTCGCTAAAGGGAAGCTCATCGCCATCTTCTCTAAACTGGGTTCTCCCGATTCGATAAACCAGGGTCGATAAAACGGCGTTCGCTAAAACGAGCTTCTCTAAACCGGATGCCTCCGAGTTATTAAATTCCAATTGATGAGACCCATTGGCCAATGTGCTGATTGGAACCCACTAAAACCAATCGATTCCGGTTAAAACCAGTTAAAATTCCAATTGGATCTAATGGGAATTTTAGCTGGGGATCTACCATACTAAAAAATATTCTAACCAAATGTATTAGATGTGTATACCAAACAGTATGCAAATGGCAAGGAAATGTTTTCACAGTGTATACAGAATAATAAAAAGGAGTGATTAGTTACCAAATTTAAACTTTTCAAGTCTCGTAACACAATAATACCCCCTCCCCCCACCCCTCCCCCTGCAACACTACGATTTACTCATGTATACACCGTGGCGCGTAGCCAGGAGAGAGACCCATGGTGCCCAGGCTCCCCCCGAAATCTTTCATTTTGCTGGGACCACCTCTCCCCCCTCCCCCTCATACAGAATTTAGTCATGGGCGGGCGCCCCTCGAAACAAAATCCTGGCTATGTGCCTGCACCGTGCAATGGCTTAAATGCCGGCTAAATATTGCTTTGAGGCGCTTTTGCAATATGTGCCTAATAACTAGTGCATGCCTACCCTAACCGATCTGTACCCGTGCACAATCATCTCCATAATACCTCACCCCCTTCCTCCTCATGCCTTCCACATCTGTCAGTTGGAAGAGCTGGACCACCCCACCTCGGGAAGCACAACTGACACCATGGCCCCAATTAGTGTCACACATTCTCAACGTTGCAGGGACCATGCTGCCGCCCTCACTACCAGCATCTTTTTGACCGCTAATGAGATGCAGATAATGCGGACGAAGCATCATTGTAAATAAAATTTCTCTCTCTCCCTCCTAGCTGTTAGCCAAACGTCTCCAATTAGATGAAAGTAATTGGTTTTTTGGCTAAATCGATACAAGCTCAGCATGTTAGATTTCCTCACACCTTAGCATGGACTAACCACTAGGGCTGCATGTGACCCCCCCCCCCCCCCCCCGAGGTCACATGACCCCTCACCTCCCCGAGGTCACATGACCCCCCTGAGGTCACATAACCCCCCCCCCTTCCCCGGACGAGATTCAAGAATGAGGGGAGGAGGAGGATAAGGAGGTGAGGAGGGGTATACCTTCCCCTCAGTACTTCCCTCCTCCTCCTCAAGAGCTGCGTTCTAATTCGGCGTTACAGGGAGTTGTAAACGGCTTTCATTTTTTAATTCGAGATTAAAGAAAGAATATTTTATATGGCAAGATTTGTAAATTCACTCAATTAGGTATGATTGGCTGTCTCTATAGGATTCATTTTATATCAGATCCGTCGTTTACTTGTCATCCCATGACATCAGACCTTCTGAGGTCACAGTTCATAAATATTTGATAGTTAAACTTACCTTATAAATGAACAAGTAGAACAACCTTCACAATTTTAGCTGGGTTTTCGTCTAAGCATATAATGAAGTGAAAGGCGTGGGAAAACTTTTCAATATTCAAATTAAAAATATTTGGCCAAAACGTTTCGCTTCAAACTCAAAATCCACTAGTTACATGACTATAACTTAGAATAAACCGTTTTTCAAAATTGTCATCGGCCCGCTTCAGTTAATATTCTTGTTTATTTCTGACCCCAAAACAACTCAGGACACGGATGATCGCATAATTACCTCACAGGATATACTCGGAAGCAGGCCTGAACGTAGCGGGTCAAACAGTTTCGAAAGAATATACAGGAAAGGAGACAAAGTGAGGCCTTCTGGTGCTCAACGAGAATGTACGACGACCACTGCGGGGTCTCTGTCCAAAAAGCCATCTGTGGTTCCACAACAAAGCGTCCAACCATTGAGGTGTTTCTTGAGGTTATCAACGAAAAAGGCAATTTCATTTGAACCTGCCTTCGTGTTTACTCGAGCGGCTCTGAAGAGAACAAATAAGTGAAACAAGCGCCGGCTTTCTGCACAATGTGGGGACGGCTTCCTTGAAAACTAATAGGGAAGAGGAGACGGTGACCCGCTGGGTGTAAAAATGACAGCGCATATCCTACAAAGGCGAAGGGAGAGGGGGGTGCAGACACAGCCCAGACGGAACACTCAGAGACATATTGCACGAGCACCGACACCTACAGATGGTCCCCACATGAGAAGAGTGAGACAAAGTCGGTGAAACGGACATTGTTCGCCGCCCCTACCACCGTGGGTGCTGCTTCCTTTATCTCCCGGTTTCGTGCTGACTCGATTCTCAGTCGTGTGCTAAACCAGACAATTTTTTGTTTGTTTAATGTGTGGAGTTACAGTTACAGTTACCCAATACAAAAGAAACAGTCTTGCAGTTACAAGTTACCAGCAGTAAAGAGTAACTCGTTACCAAAAAGTAACTCTAGTTACCAGTAACGCATTACTATAGTAGCTAGTTACTGCCCAAGACTGCTTGTCATGCACGGTCTGGATACGAGTGCTTCGCTCTTACCAGCGCTTTGGTCGTATAAAAAGCGGCCTTTGGAGCGTCATCTTCGATGTCGCTCATCAAAAGCATTGGCTTATCAATTATTGCAAATAAATTATGCACATCAAAATTCTGAAATGGCGAATCACGCAAAAAAAAGAAACACCCTTTGGGTTTAAATTTTTCTAATTTCTCAGTTTACCTTTCTTGTTACTGTATAGTGTAACAAATAAAATAATATTGTTTTGGTTTCTGATTTCTTAAGTCCAATTTTTGTACTGTGACGAGAAAGTAACGGCGTTACTCTTTTTGCAGTAACTGTAACATTTTACTTTTTGAAGCCGGTGACTGTCACTGTAACAGTGTTACTTTTCCCCCCTAGGTAACTGTAACTGTAACACTGTTACTTTTTGCTGTTAACGTGCCCACGACTGATGACTAGGTTCAATTTCTTTGTTATGCTGTGGTAGTAAACACCGAACCGTGGGGACAAGTTCAAATAAAGTACCCCTTATAGTTTGATCTCCTGCCCATCGTATTGTCGGGCACCGAACAATGGTTTTGAGCACTGCGACACTTTGCACACCATACTGCTCGACATTTAGAGTCTTTACCCAAAAGGAGACTTTGCTATCTCTGACGACTTAAATTTTCCAAACATTGACTAGGTTCATCTTACCACGAGCAGCTCGAATGCTGCGTGAGACTTTTTCATGTTTCAATTTTGACCTCACCCCAGTTGTTGAACAACCCACCCGTGGCGACAATATTCTTGACCATACCCTTACAAGCACACCAGAAATAATAAAAACTGTCAACTGTGTTGCTGGCTTAAATGACCACGGCATCTTGATCATCGAGTTATCTATCCCTGTGCCGACGCTGGTGATTACTACGACACCATAAATCGGAACGTGTCATCGTTCTATCAGTCGTATGTCGAAAACCTTCGTTCAAGATCGCTGGAAGAAAACTGGTTACTATTTAAAAACAAACTTAATATTTTAACTGAGCAATTTGTTCCGAATGTTATTGTACAGAGCGACGGGCATAACCCCTGGTACAATATAAAACTTTACAATCATTATAAATAACAAAAAGAAGCGCATGTATAAGAGCTAAAAAAGTAAATAATAACAAAGTCTGGGACAAATATTTTTCATGTCTCAAATCTTGTACAGAGCGTAAGGTTGACGAAAAAAAAGTTATTTTTTTTAGGCCTGCCAAAGAATTCTGAAAAGTAACCCCCAGAAGTTCTGGAAGGTATTTTCACCCAGAGATAATACTGACTCTATCCGACTAAAGAATGAAAATGTAGATGCCGTGTGTGAGCCACATTGCGCTACAGCTTTGAACAAATATTTCTCTTTCATACTATCAAACGAAAGCGTGGATCATATACCTATATAGTTTGCCTTGCTCTGGTTTTGAGCCCATGGCCCCCATTGACACTAACATTTCTGCTTCCAGAATACTTTGACTTATAGGTTTAAAACTCTCATCATCTTGTGGTCCAGACAATATTAGCCCCAAAATTCTTAGCAACACCAAAGTAATATGTAGTGAATTCCTCACATTCATATTTTCTTAGTCATTACAGCAGTATTGCCTATACTCCGTTTCACCTTCAGTCCGAGCACAGCGGATGCTAGGAGCTATCCCAGCCAATCCAGCGTTGAGAGAGTGTCATGTGACCTTGAGCTCCCTGCGTCGCTCTGGCCAACTGAAAGGTCACACGATTTTCTCCCGACGCTGTATCGGCTGGGATAGCTCGTGGCGTCCAGTGTGCTCGGACTGAAGGTGGAACGGCGTATACCATTGGACTGGAAGCTGGGGAAGGTCATTCCGGTCTTTAAAAAGCGGTGATCGTGTGCTGGCCTCAAACTATCATCCCATATCATATTTAGAAGCCAATCATATTTTTTACAATCATCAACATGCATTCTGTAGGGGTTTTGCATGCGAGACGCAACTCTTTGAACTGAAACACAAGTTAATCACTAACCTTGACTCGTAGGGCCAAACCAATGCTGTATTCCTCGACTTCTCGAAGTCATTCGACAGAGTTCCCCATCGTCATCTAATTTCAAAACTTTCTATCCTGAGTATCGACCCTTTGGTCCTTTCTTGGATTCGTGACTTTCTCTTTTCTCGCACTCTGGCTAAACATATGTCAGATTTTACTAACGTTATATGTGGGGTTCCACAGGGGGCATCACTAGGTCCACTACTGTTTCTTATTTTTATTAACGACTTATCAATTGTAGGCTTTGTCTCTTTGCTTACGATTGTGTCCTATATCGCAATATTACTTTGTCTGATGACCATTTGAATCTTCCGAGTGACCTTGACCTGATTCATGCCTGGTGTTTCAAATGACTTATGTCATTAAACATACCAAAATGTAAAGTACTTCGCTTTACTTGAAAACATGTAACACCATATTTTTCGTATTCCATTGGCTCTGGACTAATCATCTCTGCCTGCCTCCATCTATAAATATCTTGGTGCAACACTGCCTAGTGACTTAACCTGGAATAACCACATTGAAACAGACTCAGCAGAGGCTTCGCACACTCTCGGGTACATCAAAAGAAATCTGAAGGTGCCACCATCTCATCTCCAGAAAATGGCATATGAGACTTACGTTGGACCTAAGTTGGAGTATGCAGCAGCAATTCGGAATGCTCATCAAATTGATCTCATTAACCATCTTGAGTCAGTTCAAAATCGCACGGCCAGGTTGATTCTTAATGATCATTACCGAAGAACTAGAGTCTCTGCACTGAAATTCCAGCTGTATAAGTCGCGCCATAAGATATCATGCTTAACCCCATTTCATAAAATTTTCTATTATAATCCAATGCTTCATAACCCACTCCTACTTCCTCCTAGAAGAGCATCGTCACGACTAAACCATCCATGTCACCATATCTCGGATCACAAACTATTTCAACCAATCGGAGAGGGAGAGAGAATAAACTTTTATTCTGACCATTTCAGCACGATGGTCTCTGCCAAATGGAAGGGCTTCCCCCTTCACGAGATCCTATATGCTGCCTTGTGTGCCTGGCCCCTGTTGACCAATTGAAGCTGATTTTTCAGGGCGGGGCTGGACAGCAAGTTCTCCCATCGCTCTACAGGGGGAATGGTGGGGGTAGTGGGTGGCCTTGATTGAATCTACACTCACCTATGTAGTGACGGAGGGTTCCTATCTCTTGGCACACTGGGCAGTTCCCACTGTATTGAGTGGGGAACATATGCAACTGAGTAAAAGGAGGTGAGGGAAGGACCCTGACTGAATTTGCCTATACGCTACCTGTTCCTCCAGCGTTAACTTAGGATGCGGGGCTGGCAGTCTTCACCTTTCCTTGCAGTAGAGTGTGACTAGCATTTCCTTTTAGGTCACCATGGGTTGGTCCTGCACCTCTTCGATGGCTGTGGCCCGGTAAGTCAGCGCGCAGGCCTGCTGGTGAGCAAGTTTGTTGCCCTCTACCACGAAGTGGGCAGGTACCCATTTGAATTCTATCGGCTCCTTTGGGGGTCTTTTGTTTTTGAGCACCTGCAGCGCTTTTCAGGACACCGAGCCCGACTGGAAGCTCCGGTATGCTTGGTGTGAGTCGGTGATTACCCTGGTTCTGCCCGGCAATAGGTGACCCCGTCATGTTCCGCAATGCTTCGATTACTCTTTTAGCTAGTGTATTTATGTACCAGCTTTATTTCACACACACTTGTTCTCACTGTTTATATTACTCACCAGCCCTGTAGGTGTCAGCCACCTGTCTGTTCATATGTTGATCTTTTGTATTTTTCATGTACTCCCCCCCCCCCCCCCCCCCCGCTCCTTATGTAATGCCCCTGCTGGGACTTTTGAAGTTACAATAATAATAATAATAATAATAATAATAATAATAAAAAAACTGCCAGTAACATTTGAAGAATTTAGGAGCGGGGGTGGGGCCAACAAGTTTGAATTCCTGTGCCGACGCAACTTCACAGGTAACTTGAGCAGATCATATCACATTCCCACTCGATCTGATAGGCATTCCTAATCAGTTTTATTTTCATATGTTCAGTGACAATGCAAGCCAGTTTTAAATACTCTACTTTTATAATATTACTTTTCCGTACTTCTCACTGCAACATTTTCATGGCGAGCATACTGTTCCCCAGATCACGAGAGCCGCGCACAGGTAGCGAGCCTCAGTTTGGGCATCTAGGACGTAGTACGTAGCTGTTGTGCGTCTCACCTACGCACTGCAAAATCTGCTTAAAACGATCCAAACTTCTTTCAGCAAGCGCTGTGACCCAAGGGGGTATCGGAGGTCGGGTGTGTTAGCGCACCGCAGCTCGTACGGCGAAAGGTCCCGCTGCCAGGGATCCCCACCCCTACCCGTTTCGATCTGTTGTGAGGCACAGACCCCAGGCTAGCAGTCGTACTGTAGTGGCTAAATTTTCTCATCTACAGCCTGAAACGGTATCGCCAGAACCTAGACAGGCCGATCGCACGCCATTTAAAATAGTGAACGTCTTATTTTCTTCCGCTGTGCCCAAAATGACGACAGTGGATGCGATTGAAAGACCAGCGGATAGGCGGGCTACCACTCTTGCCTTCGAATCGTTCGGGAGTCGGGCACCTGCATTTGCACCATGATTGAAGAAACAAAAAGAAGCGACGTCAAATCACATCGACACAGAATCACTCCAAGCTTCCTTGCTTGTGCTTTGTGCGCCGTCAGCCGTATCAACGCTAATCAAAATTAACAACGCCTGCCGCGCGCGTTCCGCTGCTCATACAAACAACAAACAATCAGAGTACTTTGCCGCAGAAAGTTACTTCCGCCAGTTTTAGCGGAATGCAGAGCTCAACCCCTGCTGAACCGACGTTATTCAAGGTATTGAATTTGGCGTAAGGGTAGTGTGTTTGGGGTATGCGAAAAAGACCGGTATTGACTATGGCGTACGCCGAAATGACTACGGTATTGATTTTGGCGTACGCCATAACCCCCATAACTAGGGGTGTCGCGAACCGGCCGAGGTTCGAGTTCGACCAGGTTCGACTTTTTCGAACTTTTAGTCGAAAATTCGACGAACCCTGTATTGAGGTTCGACTCGTGCGCGCATGCGCGACAGGCTGGCAAGTTGGCTTCGGATTGGATGGTGATGGCTCAGGGATTAATAAAGGACAGCGCTGATTGGTTATTTTTAGTTAATACAGTACAAAAAAATTAAGTTATTAACTTCTTTAGTGATTAGAATTAGTTTATTTTAATTGCAATTGTTTATAAAATAAAAAAAAAACCTTTTTATAAAAATAAATTTTCTAAACCTAGGCTTCCCGTCGCCCGTTCCGTTTTCTTGTTCGTCCCGACAGACCCAGTACGTCATCATGACGTTCGCGCTAGCTGTGCTGTCATTGACTGGACGCATCCGACAATCCGTCCACTGTGCAAAACTATCTGGCGCGTTGGACGCATGTCGGATCGCCGATCCGACGTCTGAAGCGACCAACTTTTTCGGATCAGGCAGTCGGACTGCCGGATCGGACGTCGTATCGGATGGATTTTCGCGCATGTGTCTCGCGCTTAATGGGCTGCAGAGACCGGCAGTCTTGATTCTAGGGAATGCAAGTTGCAGAAGAGTTGTGGGAGCTCGCCGTCAGCACGAGCTCAGTCGCGCACACAGCTATTGCCGCCAGTGAGTACATCGTTTGTTTTTTCGCAATCCCTGACTTCCGCAGTGAGCAAAAAATGCACACTCATAAACAAACCACAGCTGCGCTTTTTTTTTTCGTTTTCTTTCCAGTATTGAAAAACTGTCGTCATACCAGGTACTGCTGTGGTGTAAAGTGCTCAGTTGCGATACTTAGCCAAGTAGTAACTTATGTTAGTCTTTTGGAACATGGGCCCAAAATATTCTGACTGCCGAATCAGTCCAAAATATATCCCACCCTGGAAGGGGCTTCGGAAGGCGTTGACCTCCTGGGGCTTTGGAGGGCGTTGACCCCCAAAAAGGTCAGCCGGGACCCGCGTCACGTTCCCTCGTCCAATGGTCAACCAGGCTGTTACAACCACATTCAAGTCCTTAACGGACTCGAGCTCACAGCTCCGTAGCCCTGCCAGTGTTCTTCATTCATTTCACGAGATCCATCTGGCTCGAAACTCGAGAACCCGTCGAAAGCACATAAAAACGAAGCTATCCGCAGCAATTTCAAACAAAAGCTACACACCATAATCAATAGCTTGCTGCGCCCATAGTCTCTATCATGAATCATGACCGTTACAAAAAAGCCTTGGAATGCATTTTTTTTCTAATCGACACTAATAGTTTTTTGTTGGGTGTGTGTGTGTCTGTGTTTTAAATAATTCATGCAACCACTTACTCTTCTGTAATGGTCACGCCCTTAGAGCAAAATAAATAAATAAAAATTTGTACTTTTCAACCAGTGCTGGAATCTGCTGGTACGTCATTGGGTGTGTTCTTAAATTCCATGGACTTTATTTTTACATTAGTATTTTGTGTCAACGGTTTCCATGAGTTTCAATGTACCTTTGTTCTGTTGCAGTTTGTTTTGTTGTTTAACTGCGCTAGTTCATTAGGAGCAAAATGGTGAGTTGGGCTAGTTATGAAAGGCGAAAAAAATATAGACATAGTAGGGATTGATGACAACAAAATGTTCTTTATTACGAAATATTTTCTTTTTAATATTCGGTGCTTTGTATAATTTTGTATAACCATCACTCATGTTACAGCCCGAATTCGGGTTAATGGTAGAGGTGCATCGGCGAAGCGTACACGCGGTCCCTCGCCAAATCAACAGTCATCATGTTTCTTTACAAACAATATTAAAAAGAAACGCAAAAAAAGCGTTACCACAACTCATAATGTGCACAGCTGTGCGCGTTGACCATGGACTCTTAAATGGCCGTGCTTCAATTTAAATTTCCCGCACCCTCAAATAGAAAACGACGTGTTATCACGTCCCTTATGACAAACTCAGCACGTGCCATAAACAAGCGCGGTGGTCGCGGTGGCGTATTTTCACGTCCTAGAATAGTTTTAAAGGCAATGAAGAAAACAAAGAGGGAAAGGGGGAAATGAAAGGTTAAAATTCTCCGATTGGGACATATTTTCTGCCTTTTGAGATATTTTGTATTCCATTTCATCTCAAATAGCAAGGGTCTATTGAAGCCTTACGACTTGCTCTGCCGTCAAGGAAGAGCGCCGGGAGAACAGGCGCAAAATGGTACTGTTCACGAAGCCGAAAAAATTCTTCCAAATTCATGTGATGACCACCTTTACTCGTCCCAACTGAACCCGGAGCTCCTGGTAACTTCAACACCACAGGAGCCGTCATCACTCATCACCTTCACACAGCCTGACCCAGAACAAAGCCAACCTGCTTCTTTAAGCCAGGACATGGAGCTCCAGACCGACGAAAAGAGCAGAGAATATCGTCGTGAAAGACGAAAGCTGCGCCACTCCAGTGACCGTGTCGTCTTGAAAACGGACGTCCAGCCACCAGATCACCCCCGGGGCCTCACTGTGATATTCATCCCAATCAACCCATAGGAATCTCTGAGGAATTTTGAACATGAAGAAGGCGTCCGACGTCCCCGAACTGCACTGTCCAGAATGCATTCTGATGGTACGTCCTAACAAGCGTATCAACCTTATTCCTGTGGATACTCGAAACCCCCTTGCCACTAACACACTGCTAAAGCTCACTGCCTATTGCGGGGTGGGCGTCAAGGCGTACGAGCCGGTTCCTCGATTTGCAGCGGTTGGGGTGATATGAGGCGTACAGAAGGACATCATTGACTCAGACATTCAAATACATTTTTTTTTTCTTTATTTGTTTTGCGGATATTTTCCGCATGGGGGGCAGAGATAAAGGCACAAGTGCCTGACGGAGCCTCTACTCCCCAACAGTTCAGCCGTGGCAAAAAAGATACGGGTGTCACATGCTACAACATTGCAACTAAGCAGAAAATACACATGCACTCTTGAATCCGCAATCACAGGATCGCACAAGCCAGGCAAAGCGCACCGTCAACGACAACATAATAAGGCAACAAAGCAGAGTGAAGATTAGAATATACGCAGGCAATCAGTTGAAATAGTAAAACCACTTGCGTGACACATCACAGTATGAACATATTAAAGTTGGACATCAGCAAAGTAATGCATGCTGTACGCAGAAAAAAACGACAAAATAAAATAAAATAAAACAACAACAAAGAAATGTACACTCAAGTAGGTCACTAATATAAAAAATTTGACCAAAAGAAAATAGTGGTCGAAATTCATACACAGAGAGATCGCGAATAAGATAAGTTCAGAAACTAGAAATGGAAAAAGAAAACTTCACAATGAAAATGTAATAGCACCACCAACCAGAAGCGTTCTGCGTTTACTTTTGAATTTATAGAAAGTTGTGTTATAGTTTATGTTCAATTCTGTATTGTTAAGAATTTTAATGATTTGAAAAGTTAAAGTTTGTCGGCCGTAATTTGTTCTTATGGTGGGTATTTTTATATTTGGATCTCGAAGCATATATGCGCTCACGCTGTTTGTTGGGGTGGTGCGCAGTTTGTTCTTATGTATCCATTGTAACAGTTTAAAGTAGTAAACCTGGTCAGCCTTCAGCATATTATATTTTACAAAAAGTGGCTGTGTGCTTAAGTTTCTTTTATCACCTCTATAGTTTTCACATATACGTAGTATTCTCTTTTGTAATATAATTATTTTATTGTAGTTCGTAGCTGTTGTTGTTCCCCAGACCAATATACCGTAACTAATTTTAGAGTAAAATAAGGAATAGTATAACATTTGTTTTAACCAGGTAGGTACTAAGTTTTGAATTTTATATAAGCTGCCGGTAACTCGAGATAATTCAGTTTTAAGTTTATTGACATGAGTATTCCACGATAGGTCCTCGGAAAACCATACACCTAAAAATTTTTGATCTCTTACTTGCTCTAATAAAGTGTCTTCAAACGTAATATTGATAGAGCTGCAATCTCGTTTATTTACTGGTTTAAAAATTACATACTTAGTTTTACTTGTATTTAAACTTAAACAATTGCTTTGTAGCCAGTTTTTTGCATAATGTTTTTGCATAAATAAAATGGAAAAGACTCTTTTTCTATGAAATTTGTTGGAGTTTAGTACAGAATGATGGGCACGTGATGTTTTTATAATCTTTAGTTTGCAAGGTTTTGCGGAACAATTAATATTGTTTTTATACAACCATGCCTCAGCGGTCCTTTCGGGTAGCGCGTCCCGACCTAGGTGCATTTTAACTTCGGCAGAAATTTGCGGCGCGTTCGCTGGGGAGACGGGGGTGGCACCCCTGTAACCTCTTCCGCTGTATCTGTTTCGGCGCCAAAATGGCCGATTAAAGCCAAAATAGAAGTAAAGTACAGTTCCTCGAGTGGCCGCTGCGGGAAAAATGGCGGCATTGTTTTCGCCATTAGCTCGGTTCTTGTGGACACATTGGGGCCACTTTTTCAGAGCAGTCTGTATGGCAGTTTCCCAACTGAGTGGTTCTAGTAACATTGCCTCAAACTAAGTGACTCGGCTCGAAAACGGTTTGTTGCCCCTGGGGTCGAGTGTTTTTTGGAAAGGTGTATAGGCTCCTTCGATTTACTTGCACCTCCTGCACCGGTGCAGAAAAGTGTAGGGCGGTGCACTTCCAGTCGTATCTCAATACAAATACCGAAAGTACAGTGCCCTACACGTTTTTGCACTGGTGCAGGAGGTGCAGGTAAATCAAATGAGCACCGTACCAGAAGTGTTCAATGTACTCTGGAAGTTCGAGCTAGTGGCCGTGACTGCACGTGTTTAGAGTGACTGGATGGTTACACTGATCACTTGACCCTAGCCAAACTGAACTGGTTGGTTAGTCATGTAGACTTTAAAAGTGTTACTAGCGGAAATCGGGGAACACCAGTTCACGTTAAGACGAAATTAACTCCACTTGACTGATTGCCGCCTGCTTCGAAGGTTTATCGGGTTTGAGCACATGACTGAAGCTTGCTAAAGATTTCAAAACATCTCTAACACCCATCAGTTCGGAGGAGAAATACAGGAAAGACGGGGGCGTCTTTCAGCTGCCCTGACATTAGCGCGAGTCATCGCGTGAACTTGGAGCGTGCGCGAGCTCCTGCTTCGGAATGCGCCCAGGCAGCATTGCTCAGCATAATTAAGGCAGCTGGATGGATGGATTGATGGTAATGCAGCGGGCGGAAGCCCGCTCGTACTAGAAGCACAAGTTGCCTTAGCTCGTATTTAAGTGCAAAACAGATTAACACGCAAACTTACCAACACGACGATTCTCGTGTGGTTCACGATATTGTAATCGCATAAGGTACTTAAGATAAGCGTCAAGATCGTCTCAGTCGCTCCTCGCAGAGTAGACCAGCCGCGACGGTGAGCCGATGTAAACACAGGCAAGCAGCTGTGCGTGATGAAATGACGGGAAAACCCAAAACCAAACAAGTATTTATCGAAATAACATATTAAATCTCAAAAAGGTTTCCTCTGCCTCACATAAAAAAAAAAAGCTGTAAAATTGTTTGATGCTTGAACAATAGAATGCACTTACGTTTCCTCCATTACTCTATGTTTCCTCCAGATTAAGAAAAAATAAGTTTTTTCTCTAAAATTGACGAGATCTGCCTGGTGCGAACCACGAACGCTGTCACAACTTCCGGTGTACTTAAAGCGAGCAGAGGAAATGCCAGTAATCCAATAGAATCCACTGCAATCCACACGCACAAAAAAAGTTTGTCGACGAAACGTATCAGGGTGGTGCTGTCCGCGAAACGATTTTCGACGAAACGTCACAGTGTCGACGAAACGTGTGTCCATGAAACGTGTGTCCACGAAAAGTTGTCCACGAAACGTAATTCCACGAAACGAGTTTCGACGAAATGATAGGGACCCAACGGCTGGACACCTTGGCTACAGCAGGACGCTCGCCAGGATTCGAGAAAAGTACTACTGGCCGAGGCTACCGAAGACCGTTCACCTATACATTCGATCATGCCACGAGTGTCAGCGACGCAAGAAACTGCCGACGAAGCCGTCAGGACTTCTGCACTCGATTTCTCCCCCGTCTATGCCGTTCCAGCAGATCGGAAAGGATTTACTTGGGCCTTTCCCACCGTCAACGTCGGGAAACCGCTGGACTATCGTCGCCACCGATTATCTCACGGTACGCCGAGACGAAAGCCCTTCCAGCAGGCACGGCTGTTGAAGTCGCCAAGTTTTACATCGAGTCCGTCGTCCTCCGGCACGGCGCTCCAGAAGTTTTGATTACAGATCGCGGATCATCGTTCATGGCACAGCTGACCCAAGAAATCCTCCGACTCAGTCACACCAGCCATCGCCGCACCACGGCGTACCACCCGCAGACCAACGGGCTAACGGAGAGACTCAACAAGACCATCGCCGACATGATCTCCATGTACGTCGACGTGGAGCACAAGACAATGGACGAGGTGTTGCCGTACGTCACATTTGCCTACAACACGGCCATACAAGAGACCACCGGAGTGACAGCCTTTCAACTGGTGCATGGGCGCAAGGTAACGACAATGCTGGACGCTATGTTACCTCACGAACCGGCTGTTGACGCAAGCGACGATGCCCAGGTGGTTGCCCAAAGGGCAGAAGTCCGTCAGCTCGCCAGACTCCGGATTAAGGCTCAACAACGTGTCGACACTGGCCGCTACAACCTTCGTCGTCGGGACGTCCACTTCCAGCCCGGAGAGAGGGTGTGGGTGTGGACACCGATTCGCCGACGCGGTCTCGGCGAGAAACTCCTGAAACGTTACTTTGGACCTTACAAAGTGCTTGGTCGACTCGGGGATCTGAACTACGAGGTGATGCCCGACGGAACACGGACTTCGTCACGCCGCCCTCCACGACCGGAAGTCGTCCACGTCGTGCGACTGAAGCCGTACTACGCTCGATAGGACTGTGGACCTTATGTGTTCCAAATGACTCATTAGTTTACCGTTCTTTTTTTGTTTTGTTTGTTTTGCCGCGCGCGCAGCTGGCCAAGTAGGCAGCGTGCGCGTGGCATAACGGTTATCGCGCTTGCCTTCCATGCAGAAAGCCAGGGTTCGATTCCTGGCCGCGGCTACACATTTTTGTTGACACTGTAATGTGATGTTCTAGTGAATTCGAGAACCGTCTTGCTGATTCGAGGTTAGAATGTTCTACGCGCCGAACCTTCTACACCGAACTATCCAGAAACCCACGAGGGTACATAAGGGATTCCGCAAGGCGAGCGGAGTCAGTTTCGCCCCAGCACTCGACTCTGCTGTCTCGCCGACTTCGACGCTCGCGACGCTTTATTATTATTTTCTATTCTCTTTTTGTTTTGGGCACAAGTTCGCCACATTAAACGTTTATTTCTTCCTGTTGATTTATTGTTATTCTGGTTACCACCCGTGACAATATTTATGGACTGTATTTTTATATATTTATGGGTTTTTTTTTTCTAGTGCATCTGAAGAACACTCGGCACGTTTCTGCTTTAGTTAAACGGTCATGATGCAAAATCTTGAAAATTTTTCAGTTATTCGTAATATGAAATCATTGCAAGCGGCTTAGTGCTCAACCTTTTTTTTTGCTTTCAGTTGAATTAGATAATGATCAGGAAGTTTGATGTCTGATAGCAGTGAACTGAATGCCCAAGTATACTAGGATTCTGTGTTTTCGAATAAACCCAGAAAAACGCCTACCGGTAAAATTTTTGTCAATTCGGATTTATTCGTTAAACGCCATTTCAATCTCCCAATGCAAAAAATATAAAAAAGATGGTAATATAAAACCAAGTTTGGTAAGTGTTGAAGGTCAATAGTCCTAAGAAACTGCCATCCCAGTTTCCCTTCGAATCTCGGGTCATTCACAATCGATGTCTTGCCGTTTAACTCATCAGCATTCATTCAGGACAAGTCATTGTACTTCCGAGTCGGAATAACAACCACTTTTCAGGTTTCTAGTCTGGACCGTATTACTTGTACTTGGAGTTGGATTTGTACTATTATTTGTAACTGAAAGCTATGGGCCTCGCTTTCATTGTCCACGAGGGCAATGAAAGCGAGACAGAGGAATTCCCCCTGGATGGATGGATGGATGTGAATGGCTATATCCTTTGTAACGGGTGGGAGCTTGCGCCACCTAGCCTAATAGCCACGTCCCACTAGAGCGACAAACAGGAACAAACGACAACGAGAGAGCCTGTTTGTCAGAGTCCGCCGTCCCACCTGGCGGACACGACGCAGAACACGGGGACTAGGAAGCTTGTTTACTAGTGGGACTGGAGTTGTCAACCAAACACTTCAAAATACACGGACAGAGTCTGGCGTCGCGGTTTTCGTGCTTTGCTCTTTGGGCGTAAAACTCGCAGAAAAACACGGTGAAAGTGGAGACGATTGCTTTATTTCTTGATTAAAGCTTCATCTAGTCTTCATTTGCCATTGGCAACTTTCCGCAAACAGTCATGACAATCGACATTAAACATTTTCCGAACTTAGAATTCCCAAATCGTTCCTTTTTTTGGGGTCGTTCAAGGAATTCTAGAGGAGCACCACGAAATTTTATGCCGATTTTGAGGATGTTTATAACTTAGTATCCAAGGTGTCTTTTGGGGAACAATACGGCATCCCGATTATCGCAAAACGTGATGACAAGTTTCCCGTCTGCCGGAATGGTTTGCCGAAACGTCATGTCCTACTTCGTGGCGAGCGGTCTTACATTGGTCAGTCCTCGAACCTCGGTGTATCCATCCTGATGCAGTAGTGTAGACCTCGGTGTTTCGAACCACCACCTCGTGCACCGGGTTTTCGCGAGCAAAACCAGTCGCAGCAAATTCTCTTTTGCAAGAAGGCTGCCAGCAAGCAAGCCACGACCCCCACGAGCAATCAAGGAATGGGAAGTGCGGGAACGATCAGTGGACACCAAGGCCTTCTCTGAAGGTCAAACGGTGAGGCGAGCTTCGGGAGAAAGGGTGGAAGGGAGGGAAGAGGCAGCCGAGGTTAACAGTGGGTGAAGAGGATAAGTTTGTCTTCGAGAGATGTTCCTCGGTGGGGCTGCTTGCGGCGCTACAAGTTCAAGGACAAACAGGAACCTGTCCGTCGTCGATTGTTTGTCGCGAGTGTTGGCTGTTACAGTGGGACAGCATCTGCGACACGTAACTTTGTGGTGTTTCCAGATAAAAATCTGTGTTTGTCGCTCTAGGGGACGAGGCTATAAGTCTAAGAAGACAAACATGATTCCTCCCTCCCTTCTAAGCCAATTTTCTCTCCCGAACTATCACCAAGATTTCTTTTGGGGGATTGGGCAGGAAAAATTGAAAAAAAACATCACCCCTCTGCCTTCCCCCCCCCCCCCCCTCCTCCCTTTCCCGTGAGGGAGTCACCAGTTTCCCTCAGGTCAAACATTGTCGCCGTTAAAGGGGTAGTGCAACCATTTTAATGTTCGAAGAGTTGGCAGTTTGTATCTTTTATATTGTTTATCCAGGCACAAGTGACGAAAAACGCGTCGCCTTGCTTCAATAAACTGCTATTGCGCTGCGTAATCGCAAAGAAAAAAAAAACTAACTATTTGCTGATCTGAAGCCGCGTGTGGCTGTTCCGGGAACTACAGTGACAGCGTCACTGATCGCAAGAACTGTATCTCTTTGTCTGCCAAATCGATCGACGCCACGCTGACACATCGATCCCCGTAGTTTCTTATCAGGTCCGCCTGAATTTATACTATTCCCTACCGCACGACAAACTACTGACCTGCGTAGAGGAAAGCATCGATAAACACGGGGTGGTGGCCTTTCAGAACGCAGCAGGAATGACTGTAGATGACTTTCTCGAATTGCTTACATTTTATCTAAACTCGACCTTTGTTGAGTGGAACAGCGGAGTGTAGATTCAGAAGCGAGGGGTGTGTATTGGCTCGTGTTTAGCTCCAGTTTTAAGCGATATATTTTTAGCCCATCATGACAGAGTTCTCTCGGAACGCCTGAATGACTTTAATGGTAGTAAGGTTTTTAGATTCGTCGACGATTATTTAGTTTTTCTTCCCCATGACGTTTCTCACTTTCCCTCGGTGGTGAACAGCCTTTTAACAGTTTTTAGTACCGTCCTAGATCCTCTCAAGCTTACGCACGAGGTACCTGTGGACAACGTCATACAGTTTTTAGATATCAGGCTCACACTTTCGGAGCAACATGTGTGTTGGAAATACACACCAAGAGCAAACAAGCCCCTGTTGCCTTTCAATTCATCCCATTCAAAACTTGTCAAGAGAGGAATTGTAAATTTGTGCTTTGTGAACGCCATCAGAAGGTCGTGTCATCATGCGATGCCTTCAGGTCTGAAGGAGCAGTCAGAACGCTTGGTGGCTGCCGGTTTCCCTGGAACGCTCCTGGTGTCGGTTGCAGAAAAGGTTTTAAAGAAGCTACGAGTAGTAGCGAGTCCAGACCAGGATGTGGCCCAAAAGAAACAAAGAGTGGCGGTTGTGCCTTACATGCACAAAACGGCACACGATCTCAAAAGGATAGCAAACCGCCTAAACGCTCGGGTGGTTTTTTCTGCACCCGAAAAACTTGCCAAGTTGTGCCAAAATGACGGACCCTTACCGCAAACCACCGGTTGGCTGCGTGAAGAAGCATCGCAGCCCATTTGTAGATTGCGCAGAAGGCGTCGTTTATGAGATCCCGCTGACGTGCGGTAAAAAGTACGTTGGACAGACGGGAAGATGTCTAAATGACAGATTGCGCGAGCACAACCTAAAAGTGAGCGGACAGCGTGACGGTCATTTGTCGATGCACTGCCATGACTGTGGGTGCAAACCTGAATTTAATTTGTGCACTGTCATTAGAAAACATAGAGATAAGACGGTAAGGGAAATTATAGAGGCGGACCTGATAAGAAACTACACGGATCGATGTGTCAGCGTGGCGTCGATCGATTTGGCAGACAAAGAGATACAGTTCTTGCGATCAGTGGCGTGGCTTGGGATTGGTTGAATGGCGCGATGATGCAGAGTATTTATACCTTTGATTTTCTGACGATTAAACCAGTTGAAGTTAGCGCATTGTGTTGTCTCGTTCCTACCCTTCGTCCCTGTCGTGAAGCGCTATTATGTTCTCCAAGTTTCAGTACCAACTCGCCCAAGAATCCGCATTATTCTGTGTAGACTTTTTCATATCAAGATCGAGCACATATGCTAACCTTAAAAGATGGCAAACTTTTTGCTGTGAGCTGTTTATTTGGCACTGTTGTCAGCGATTCACGCGTCTGTTCGCGAGGAGTGAAAATATGAGCCTAAATATTTTTCGATTAACTCAGGATGAGCGATAGAGCGATCCGCTCTGGTTTCCCGTTTCGTTTAGCAGTGACTCACTCCTAAATTTAAGTGATAATATTAAAAACGAATGGGCAGATTCTCGATGAAGACTCAATACCAAAGAGCTGAGCTGTTTTTCTTGGTACTCATTGCTTAGTTTCCTTTAGTTGCAATTAAGACACCGTCGTCGGTCTTTACTTATATGCTTACTTATATAATCAAATTTCAAGGACGCATATCATCACCTTCGTCGCACGTAACCTTAACGTTTTATCCTGTTTTTTTGTTCATTTCTTTGTTTCTCGTGTGCAAAACAGTGAGAAATTTCGTCTGTATTTTCTACTGTCTGTTGAATAAAAATGAACGCAAAAGGACAAGCATTGCATATTTTTTGTGTATGTGTCACTTTCGTTGCTTTGCTAGGTTTCTGCTGCTTTGCTGCTGGTCTCGCTTTTCAGCGCTGGCTTGTGTGCGTTTCAACGCACATTAACCAGCATTGAAATGCGAAAACCAGCCGCAAAGCAGCAGAAGCCTAGCAAAGCAACGCGCAAACCGGGCAAAAACAAAATGCTACAATATATATATTTTTAACTCTAGGTGGCGCAAGCTACCGCCCATCCATCCAAACACAATGGCGCTGCCGTGCAGTTTCGGTTTTGGTTTCGCTGAGCCGCCATGTTGATTTTAGTACAGCCACCAGATACCAGGGGATTCAAATGGCGCTGCGGCCTCCCAGGGTTTTCCAATTTGCGTTCCATGGGCGGTATAGGAAGTTGCACTCCTCTGACACGGTACTCAAAAGATTTTGCAAAATGGTAGCTGTAGATGGCTGTTCTAGCGGTCGACTGAAGACCAGTATACGTTCGGGCGACGCTAGTTTTCACGTGTGGGTAGCTGTTCGTGTTCGTTGACGACGAAAAGAGGACGTCCGCGGAGGAACCGGATCCCGGAACGGCGGGATCGCTGCCGCTTTCCCTTCGGCATCTCCCCCGCGTCCGTCCTTCGGCATGCGGGCCGCTCGTTGCCGACTGGGCGGTCTCCGTCGGGTGATGGCAGTGGCCGCCACAAACGTACTCCCGTTCCGTTGGTGTTCGGTCACTGAACGGAAGCTCGAACTCGCTCGCGAGAGCTGCATTCGTCCATGTTGACAGAGTCGGCGCAACGACCGCGCCATAGAGTAATATACACAAGGTAAAGAGCGGACACTGCCATAGGCCCCAGCGGCCCAGATAGACCAGTGATAGGGAGCGCTTCTAGCGGGCGGTATTAAGTATAATCTGATTCCGTTTCCGGTCAAGTTAGTTTCGGTTTCGGTTTGGGCATTTTTGCTCCGCTTCTCCGGTACCCTTCTCTCTCTCTCTTTCCTCCCCGTCCCGCTCGGCTCTCGGGAGTTCCTTGACTCCCCAAGCCCCTGTTTTTTTTAGCATTCTTTTTTTTTAATATTGACGCACTTTTACTTTATTTTTTACGATGGAGTTCTTGCAAAATGTGTCAAATAATATTTCAACTTACTTCACAAAGCAGAAGTGTATATATTTCTTTTTTTTTCTATTGTAAAGCATTCAAGTTACACAATCGCCGCATTGACTCCTGGCTGGTGGAGCATTTTAGAGCCAACAACAGTAAGTGGTTCCAACACATTTTATTGGACCACATTCATGCATACATGATTTACTTCAGAAGCTCCGTATGTTTTATACAAAAGAGATCGACACTCACAAAAATAAATGAATATGCAGGACTTCGGCATATCGTACACTTCGTAATAGATTCTGAGCGGAACCAAGTTAACAAAACCTTTCCACGGAGAACATGCTGTATGATACATTCACTTTCACGCCGACTCGGGTACGGGAAGTAAGTGCAAAAATAAATAGGTCATCGCTAGCATTACCAGTCATAAGAGTATAATAACAGTGCGATGGACACGCCGGATAGCACAAATTCCCGATTTCCAGCAAATATAAAAAACACCAATTTGCATAGCCTCAAACTCACTGCGGGCGAGCCATTACCAAACAATGAGAACTCTATTCGAAATCTGACAAGATTCAACGCCCCTAAACATTCCCCGAAATTGTTAAGAAAATAAATATGGCTTCAGAAAAAAACGGCTAAAAAACTATGGACAGTGGATACAAAAGTGGATACATTTTCTTTCAAATACTTTTAGCCTCTATACACTATTTTCTATCGAAATTTTGTAGAAAGTGGACAAATATTTCTGTTGGGGAGCCGTGATACACATTCGCTGGCAAAAGGGGAAACAAATATTTGGAGAGCAAGCTGCACCGCCCACTTAATAAGCACTTTTTGTTTTTGGTTTGGCAACCGCCCCTTTTTAATACAATATTAACAGTTAAACCTGTCTCGTTCTTACTAGCCACTGAAGAGTGCAACCGAACTTTGTAAGCAGTGAGAGAGTGCAGGCGAGCTGGTAATCAATCGACATCTTGTAAACCCTGAGATGGGGAACGATAAAAAAACGGACGAACACAACAAAATCTTGTTGTTGTGTTCGTCCGTTTTTGTTGTTGTGTGATTTTGTTGTGTTCGTCCGTTTTTTTATCGTTCCCCATCTCAGGGTTTACAAGATGTCGAACTTTGTCCAAATTTCGGTTAAGAAATCAAACATGTCAACACAAGCGTATTCTGCAAAACAAGTTTAAAAACCCTTTGTGGTACTACTCTGGGCACAGGCTAAAACCACCCAGACCTCAAAGTGTGCTATACAAGGTGGCACATACTCCTCGAACATGTGTCACACTCTCTATTATGGGAAGAAAGTGATTTCCTAGTTGCTGAATGAAATGAAAGGCAGCCTGTGGTGGTACTTCTAAGTTCCCGAAGAATTTTCCAGGCACGTGGTATGCTTTAGGAACAAGACAGTACTGGTGAGGCCTGGTCAAGTTATTAGACTCATCCGATAGCAGCTGAGAACAGCCACAGCTGTAAGTTGTCTGTTCAAGCAAAAGCTTGATCAAATAGCCCCAAACGTAATAAAAAAGTGGACGAGTCATCAATTATGTTAGACCTGATGTCTGATGCCAGCTCAGAAATATCCTCTAGTGGCGGGAAGTTATCAATTGGAAGACATTCCACAATGTCTGAAATCAAACTTCCATGGTGCGAAGATATTTGTAACTCCTTTACAGTGATGGAAGTGCTGCGCCAATAGCGCCAAATTGCGCCAAGGACGCAATCCTGCTACATGTAGCGCCAAATATTCATTTTACCGAAGAATTGCGCCATGCCTGCGCCGAGATGAGATGTTGCAATAAAAAATAAAAATTGAAGTCTTATCAGAGCGCGTGGCGGTGCCGCGGTATTTTCCGCGCCGCAACTGCTACGCAAACCGAAACTGCGAGGGTGCATTATCATCATCATCATTGAAAGGAACAACGTTAACAACATCTGAAACCAAAGCCGCAGAGGCTAAGCGAAGAATCATCCCACTAAGCAGCCTATTTTAAAAAAAAAAAAAAAAGGCCGAGCTTGGGGATGTTTTTAATGTAGGCCCGCCCTGTTCCCATGCGCTAGCTACCAGCGAAGTCAAAGCTAGCGCGAGCCCAATGCTCTGTGCATTCCTGACTCGCGCGTGGGCTCGTGCAGCGTCGGCACCGTTACGGGCTCCATGCGCGCGGCGCGCTTGTAACTTTGGCTGCGCTCACACCGAAGCTGAAACGAAGTATAGTTGAGTTGCACCAAACTCTGGATGTAGTTCTGGTAAAGCCTCACCGTTCTTTTCGGTGCACAAAGCACTGCGCGACTCGCGCGACTGCGGTATCTGCTCCGCGGGTGTCGCTTCTCTGCAGCGCGTCGGTGCATGCCAAGGAGCGCACTCAACGGGTTAACTCGCCGTAATCCGATCGTGACTTCGCCAGCACATCGAAAATGAATCGGAATTTTTGAAGCGAATATCAGATATCGCAATATTTGAAGCTGCTGCCCGAAAGACAACTCTAATCTGAACTAAAACATTCCACAACAGTGAGGGTCGTTAGATGCTGCTGCAGATACCTTAAAAGAAGTGCAGGCTGATAAAACTAAATATCCTGTACCATCAGAACTCAGTGTGACATATTTAATTGTATTTTTTATCTGACGAGCAGATACACTTAATTTAAAAAAATGTTTTTTTTGTGTGTGTTTACTTTGTTGAATTTGATATACCCTGTCTTAAAAAGGCGACAGGCGCTGTGTTCCAATAATAGAGATGGGCTTTATATGGCAATCCAGCATTATTTCATTTTCAAGTAATATGCCAACATATGCCGGACCCTGCTCCAAAAGGGCCACTACCTGCTCCAAAATAACATTTTGCCTGCTACAAGGCCTGCTCCAAAAGGTCAAATGGCACTTCCATCACTGCCTTTAGGAGGTCAGCCTTGTTATCCTCTACGTTTTCATTGTCCGACAGCTTGAACAGTTTCTTTATTCAGAGATGTTTTAGTCCTGAGTTGAACTGATGCACCTTTGGGTTTGTGTTGCAGCCCAGCATCTGTCGTATATAGCTCCAAAAACCTTCTCAAGTGTCTAGCTGCAGGCGTCGTGTAAGTAAGAAATCAAAGTCATGGCTGCTTGAAAGCTCATCCCAAAGCATGAGGACACTTTTTATAGTAACTTGCCACCCAATGATGACTTATGGCTGCCTCCTACTTTGGAACTGCCATGCTGAAATCCATCCGAGTTATTGGTGGAGAAAATCAAGTATTTGAGATTCTCCCTTCAGAAAGGCATGAGGCAACTTCTGCCATGTCTTCTTGAATTTTTTAGCTATTTAGACAATCAAAAAGTATGCACATCTTATCACAAAAATAGGCTGTAGCCATGGCTGCCTCAGAAAGTTCCTTGGCATAAACAAGGGATATGATTGCAAGAAAGAGTGAGGCACTCAGTACCTGTGGGGCACAATTTCCTTCCATGTTACATAAAGGTCCTTGAAAAAGTGTGTCTCTCGAGTTTCGGAGCCAATTGCAAGCTCATCTCATGGATAGAACAATAAATTTCAACAATAGAAGACCACTCAACGACCTAATTTCCAATGCAAAGTTTGTGGGCTTGGAGATTGCTCTTGGTTGTTTTGGGAAGGTGCGGAACATCAAAGACAAAGTAAACCTGTTCGTTGTCAACTTCAAAAAATGGCTTATGACCACACACACCAAGCTTACGTTTGAAGCTCCCTAACCACAGACTTTACTGTGAAGCCAACAGTCTTAAAGGGGCGAAGCACTAATATTTGTATTTTGCGCAAATACCGCTTAAAACAAATCCCTGGCGTTATTGATCTGTGAAATACCCGTTCGTTTTCACCATACGCAATCGAAGTCCCAGAAAAAAATATAAAAAAAAACGAGCAGAGTTCATCCCCTCAACTCGCAGCTAGAACAAGCGGCGCCGTGATCTGGCGCCGATTATATGCCGGCCAATGTTGATCATAGCCATGCGCTGGGGTTGGCAAGGCACAGGACACGCGCTGAGTTCCAGACATTGTTATGGTTCGGCTGTTGTCGTCATTGCAGCGATTGGACACAGGACACTACCCGAATGTTTATCGAGCTATCGATTATCACGAGCCCAAATCGAGTGTCCACGCCATGCTCGGGTCCAATCTATGAGCCGTATTCAAATATCGTCACTGGGCGGTAATGCTACCGCCCAGCTACGTCATCAGGTTTTTCGAAGGAGAGATTGAATGAAAACACTCGGTTTTGTCCTCGAAATTACAGCGCAACAAAGGAGTTTCTTGGTCAGTGGCGTTGCGTGCGAGTATCCTTGAGCCCCACTAGTCCCAGTAAGCTTGTGTAAAGTGAAAAACATTCTAATTGAATATCGTTGCACCGCCCCTTAAAGCTTCCGAATGAGAGAAATGAGGAGACTGCGTTAAACAGAAGACGTTATTGAAGTGTGCACACTTCAATAACGCAAGGGGCTAAACGCACCTCCTGGAAATTTCAGACAGCATAACAACCAAGGCTCTATCTGCAATGTCGAGGTTCGTTCAACACCGTCATCTGTAAACCCATGGACAACGTCGTGTGCAGGGTCGTAAGTTAAATTCTTTTTTAAAACAATCTCATCGAAAATCAACATGCACATACGTTCAAGTGCAGCCAGACAGCCCGGCAGAAACAACAGCGCGAGAAGCTCGAACCGATCGGCTCCACGAATTCACGCCGAGCATGCGAGCACGCGGGCGGTCATGCATCACCTTGATTGATGCAAAGTCGACCGAACATGATGCAGCAGAAAGCACAGATGGAAGGCACGCACGGCACAGACGAACGACGCAGGGACGAGCAGAGGCCATGCAGAATGATGCAGAGGTGACGGCGTGCAGGCAGGCAGGCCATGGCAGGCGCCATTCATCACGTGGTTTTTGTGACGCATTTGATTTAAACTATTTAGTCGTTTTAAGTACTTTAAACAATTTTAAAGCATTGTCATTTAAAATATAAATACTTTTCACACAAAGAGTTTTAATTAATTTTAACCAAATTGTAGAAAAGCGCCACGTAGCGGAGGGTATGAAACGCACTATCTGGGCCGCGAATCGGCTCCTGTGTCCTCTCTTTACGTTTACTATATTACTCTATGACCGCGCCACCGCGCTGCTATAACCCACCATGATAACCAGAGTCTCGATCTCCTAAATACTACCGATACCGACTATTCACACTTGAGGTCACTCCCTACGTCACCTCCGTTTTCGGAGGCCCAGAAACGAGACTGGAGATGGTTTAGTTTCGGTTTCTTTACTTCTTTCATCGGCACATAAATACGCGTCATAAATGTCTACAACAAATGGGGCGGCATGCTATGTTCCCAAGAAGCATTAAAACACCACTTAAAAAAATTAAATAAAATCGTCTTCATTGTCCCTCGGAGATGCACCACGGGACAAAACCAACGTAACTGAAACTGAGTTGGCGACAAGACGACAGCGGCCATACACGCCATTCGTACAGATCAGGAAAAACAGCAACGTCGCTACAATAAGAAGCGGTGCAGCGCTTCGACCTTTGAGCCCGGAGACATCGTCGTGGTGGAGAGAGAATCACTTCCTATATAGGACATTCAAGAAAACTTTTAAAAAGGTTTTAAGGTCCCTACGTAGTAAAGGAGAAGCTTCCAAATGACACATATCGTATAGAGGACATTCCGGGCCGATCACTTAGCGTTTCTACACGTCTACGGCCCCGATTGACAAGATGAAGCGTTACTATGCCTTCGACTTAGACAACGAACCCGATCATGACGACTGCGAAGACGAAGAAGACAATTGAGGCAATTTTTCATAGGATAGCCAGGTGGAGCGGAAGACGACGATTCAAGAAGTAATTACCGTTCTTTTCTCTGCCCTCACGTTTTTGAGTATTTCAAGCTTTGAATACATTTGGATACGCTCGGACATAAGGAGAAGAGACCCGAAAGCACCAGCCGTGGCCAGGGTCAACCGGTTGCAGCTCCTCACGGCAGGGTCCCTTCGGGGAACCCGAAATACGACATGACCTCTCAACCCGGTACTTCTGCACTGGCATCTGCGACCGGATCTTCATATTATTCACAGACATCTCCAAACGAAGACCACACGTACGTCACTCAAGACACGTACGTCACTCAAGACACTCCATCCGCGCGCTCTACTCTCGGTAAACGACGCGGCGATGAAGGCGACAATTCTGCTTTAACACCTGCCAAACAACTGGCGGCAGAGAGCGACTCGATGGAACAAGAGCTCATCGAGGGCGATCTTGAGGGGTTCGTTCTCGTTGAGCATCGCCGTCAGAGAACAACTGGAATCCCTGTCCTCTTTGTGCCTGCAAATGAAGGACATCGTTTGCAACATCAAAATCCATCGAGCTTGAGCGCCGAAGTAAACGCAGAGGCGGCGGCTGCCATAATAAGACATCGTTTCACTGCCAGAGGCGGACTTCTAGTAGAAGTCGCTGAAACCGCCACAGTGGACCGCCTTTTGAAGGTTCGCTGCCTCGGCGGAGTTCCCGTTCAAGCCACGGTGCCCAGAACATATCTGCAGAACTGTGGCATAATCAGAGGCGTACCCCTTTGGCACACGGACGCCGAGCTGGCCACGTTCCTGCAGCAAGACGGGGTCATTGCAGCCCGTCGACTCTACCGACGTCGAGGAAAACCTGGGGAAGCTGCCCAACCAACAGACAAGGCAGTCTTAGCTTTCCGCCCCAACACAGAACGCCCATGCAGAATAAGCCTCGGATTCACCAAACACGAGGTCAGCGAGTACATCGAAGCGCCGACCAGGTGCTTCAAGTGTCAAGTGCTTGGCCATGTTGCAAAATATTGCAAAGGAGACGCCAAGTGCAAGAAGTGTGCTCAACCACACTTAACGAGGGACTGCCCGGGAGAAACGGCAGTCAAGTGTGCAAACTGCGGTGGCGAACACCCTGCAGACTATGTAAATTGCAAGGTGCGCCTCAGAGCCCTAGCCAGAACAAAGCAGTTTGTTCATGGACCAAAGCTCGCTTCGCCGTCGAACGAGAACACAATTCCAAAAAGCGCTACTTTTAGTGCAACGGACACTGCAGATGCCCAAGAAACGCCTAGCGTTGCCGAACAAGGTGCGAAGCCTAAGGGGCCGCCACAGAAGACCAAGAAGAAGACTCGGGCATCTACAACAATCCCACCAACGCCAAACCAAGGACCTCCTCGCAAGCCCGCTACCTCTACAGATGAGCTCAAAGCTACAGACGTATCTTCCCGCACGACCAACAGGCGCACATACAGCGACGTTGTCAAAGCTGATAAGCGTCCCCAGCAACCTGCACCTTCCGTATTCTGCTCCATGACAATTGGCGATATCATCTGCCTTGTTTTCTCTGCCCTACGAAGTTTCACGGCACAACTACCACCATGTGCCTTTAAAAGCATTCTGCAAGGAATCCTAGTATTCGAACCCGCAGTTATCGCGATGGCAGGAAATTCGCATCAGAATAATGGTTGACGTTTCGTCATTCCAAGAGAGTCTTAAAAATGCGACCGTTTTTCAGTGGAACGCGAGAGGACTTCGTCCTCGGCTTTCCGACTTCCGACAGCTTATGTTCAAATATCACTTTCCTATCTTAGCTATCAGCGAATCACGCGTTCCATCCGACTTTCGACTTTCGGGATATGAAATATTTCAGTCGGTTCGTCCTAATGGCATTAGTAGAGTTTTTCTTGCGCTCCGGAAAGACCTAACCTATGTGTCACATGATATCACCCCTCATCCGGACAATGAGTATGTGAGTGTCATAGTTCGAAAGGGGAAAGTTACATTCACCGTTATTGCTGTATACATAGCTCCGGCCTGCGGCTTCGATATCTCGAGATTAGATAATATTATTCGACAATGTAAATCCCACATTTTGTTAGTAGGTGATTTCAATGCCCATAATGTGGCGTGGGGCAGTGTAAGGACGAAGCCACGGGGACGAGAGCTACTCGATCTGGCGGACTCTTACGACCTATGTCTCCTGAATGATGGTTCACCTACGTTCATTCGAGGTAGTCGCTGCAGTAGTTGTTTAGATGTTGCGTTCATGTCGCGCGAGCTCCTGTCCCAAAACTCCTGGCTTGTTGATATAGAGACTCATGGCAGTGACCATATGCCTACCTACATAACGGTCAGAGGGTTCCAAGCAAATTTTTATAATCATGTTCTCACTTCATATATAGATTGGCCATGTTTTCGAGACAATGTGGAACTGCGCCTGCAAGGAACAAGCACTTACGAGGAGTTTGTCTCAACGATAGAGCTATCAGCGACGGAAGCGACCAGGACTGTCCGTCTCCCAGCCTCGCGCACCGTTGTGGATGCGGAATACGAAAAACTTCGAGCAATTCGTCGACGGGCAGAGCGTCGCGCTCGACGAACCAAATTAGCAGCTGACGTAAGAGTAGACAGGCGCACTCAAAAACATATCCGCCGTCACTTGGATAAACTAGGTCGGAAGAAGTGGAGAAGAACATGTGCTTCCTCATTTGATCCCCGTGCTCCACTGTCAAAAATATGGCACGTTGCTCGCGGACTAAGATCCAAACCGCAACAAAAAACGCCTTTTCTTGCGTTATCACTCCACACAGGTCGCTCGCCACGTGACATCGCTGAAGAGTTTTGCGCTTCACTCGTTCTACCAGCCTTAAACGACGATGTTTCACTGCATTTAAGCACTGAACATACTTCTTTTTCAGCTCCCATGAATGCCATCTTCAGTGCGCCAGAACTAGATGAAGTTTTAGCCTCCCTTGATCACTCTTCTTCGCCTGGTCCAGATAAAATCACTTACGGTACACTTGCCCACCTAGGACCAGCAGCTCGCCAGCTGTTGCTTCAGATATTTAATGACTCATGGACAAACTGTCGTGTTCCACAAGCGTGGAAAATTGCGAACATCGTTCCTGTACTCAAGGCGGGTAAGTCTCCTCTTGATTTGAAGTCTTACCGGCCAATTTCTTTAACTAGCTGCGTCGGCAAATGCATGGAGCGGTTAATTCTGTCACGGCTGGAGTGGTTCCTCGAATCAAGCTCAGCATATCCAGCTACAATGACGGGGTTCAGGCAAAGCCGTAGCTCGATTGACAACGTCATCGATCTTGTAGCCCATGTTGAAGACCAGAAGCTTCGGGGAAAGTTTACTATAGCAGTGTTTCTCGATGTACGTGGAGCTTTCGACAATATCCGACATTCAGCCGTTCTACAAGGACTCCAATCAGTTGGAATTAGTGGGCGACTGTTTGACTGGGTTGCTGACTACCTCCATAATCGAACAATCTACATGCACACCAAAGAAAGCGACACCTCATATCATGTTTTAACGAAGGGTGTACCCCAAGGGGGCGTTCTTAGTCCGGTTCTTTTTAACATCGCACTTATCGGGCTTACGAAGGCTGTACCAGATTCCGTGCACCTTACACTTTATGCCGACGACATCTGCCTATGGGCAACCGCTGCCTCTCTTAAGCAGGTACATGCTCAACTACAGAAGGCACTTTTTCAAGTATCCCAATTTCTTTACGATCGGGGGCTTGAAATTGCTCCAACAAAATCAGCAGCTGTAGCTTTCACGAGGATGAAAATGAGCCGTTACCCTCTTTCCCTCCATGGTACAGATATTCCTTACACTCCAAATCATCTTTTTCTCGGAGTTTATATAGACAAGGGCCTAACATGGAATCCGCAACTAAAACATCTTAAGACGAAGCTTTCTGCATTTATTAGTTTAGGGAGGTTTATAAGCGGCACAACCTGGGGGACATCCGTAGCTGGACTTCTGCGTTTATATAACAGCTTATTCGTTGGCGTTCTCCGCTACAGCTTGCCAGTTATGCATGGTTTAAGTCCCACAAACATGAAAAAGCTTGAATCTCTTCAAGCACAGGCGCTCAGAGTATGCCTTGGGGTACCTCGTTCAACCTCGACCATCGATACAATAGCTGAAACTCACTGCCTACCTGTCAGAGCCATTCGCGTTCAGGAGACTCTACGAAATCACATAAGGCACCTTACACGGCATGACTCGCACCACCTAGCGGACATACCGGAGAGGTGTTTCTACAGCCGCATTGCACAGGCCATTATTGATCACAGAGAGAACATTCCAGATGCATATCAGGACTCTCTCATCCTCGCTACGCCTCCTTGGTTGTTGCCCCCTCTTGTGCTCCACACAGACATCCCAGGAATAATTAAAAAATCAGCGCTCCCTCCAGTTGTTCTTCGTCAGCTTTCTTTGTCTGTTTTATATACGCGGCACTCTTCCTCCTGCCATTTATACACAGATGCATCGACTACACCTGAAGGATCATCGATTGGATTGGCGTCCCCGGCGCTCTGTCTGAGCGCGGGCCACAAGTTGTCTCACAGAATGTGCTCCACTGCGGCAGAGTTGGTAGCCATTCGTGAGGCGCTTTCTTACATATTAGATGTGTCTCCTCGCACTTGGACAGTTATTACTGACTCTAAGTCAGCTCTCCAATCGCTGCAGTCTCCACGTAGAAAGAGTCCAAATAGGCAATTAGTTCTACAAATTCTGAAAGTTCATGCAGATGCTAACCTTTTAGGACATTCAATTTCTTTCCAATGGATACCTAGCCACTGTGGCCTACAAGGAAATGAAATGGCTGATGCTATGGCTGCAGGTGGCCATGACCACGTTCAGCAAGTTATGGCTCCATTTACAAGATCAGACATTCGTGCAGCTGTGGCACTCCTGGGGAGGTCTACTGCAGCGCGTCATTGGAAAGCGGTCGCCCACCAGAGCTCGTCCTTAAAAATAATTGACCCAAATTTAACGTTCAAAGTTCCACGCGGTCTCAAGAGGCGACGGGAGGCAGTTCTTCATAGAATGCGCCTAAAAGTGTCTTACACAAACTACTACCTTCATCTCATCGGAAAGCTCGAATCACCCAACTGTCCCCTATGCGGAACCATTGAAGACATCAAACACGTATTACTTGAATGCCCTAAGTATACTGATAATCGGCACCAGCTCTACAAAGACATTCATCAGACAACTGGATCAGCCCTCACTCTTCAACATCTTCTCGGACCATGGGATGACGAAAGCCGCGCTGCGAAGTCAACGAATGCCCTTCTAAAGTTCCTGTCAGCAACAGGCCTTGACAAAAGACTCTGACCTAAGGTCGCAAAAGTTGCCCACCTTTTTTTTTTATTTTTTTTTCTAATTTATATACTGCGCGTGCGTGTGAGTGTGTGTGTGGGCCTGAGATGGAACGCCTTCTTTTCATACTTATATCTTTCATTCCCTAACTCCCCTCCCCACTCAGAGTAGCCAGTCAGGAGATCAACTCCAGGCTAACATCTCTGATTTCCTTTCTCTACATCAAATAAAAAAAAAAAAAAAAAATAGGATAGCCGAGTGTTAGCATCCTGCTGAGCACGAGAGCTCAGAGAGAGACGAGGACGACGGTGAGCACCTGCGAAACATGCAACGATACGAACGTTAAAAGCTCTGTACATATAAAATGCTTTCTACCTTTTGACAACTGCGTATTTGACGACTAACACAAGGGCATATTTTTTCACGCGCTCACGCTTAGCTACTCATAAGGTAAGGCAAAGAATAGTGGTCAGTGACTCTGTTTATTCAAAATAGCACTGAGTGGCAAAATATTTGCAAATGTTACGTAGTCGAACACATTTCCCCACTTTCCGAGCCGTCGATATGTGCCCGCACGTCGTGATATTTCACTAATTCCTTTTCTTCAAAATTAGAAAATGATAGTTCCGACGTTCAGTTTTAGTTAACTACGAAAAAACATTCCATTTCTATTATATGGTGAGACATACGGAGGCGTAATCAAATAAAAACGCAGCCTTACCAATGCTGCCTCAGCGCGCCGCTAACGTGTATAAGTGCCGCAGCGCCATCTACTTTTTCCCTGGCGAAGTGCCACGCCTGAGCCGGCGCGCTCGCCACACTTCTCCTTGTAGCCACTGTACCCGGGGTCCCGAGTGAAAGATCGCAAAAGAGAGCGACAGAACACGAGAGAAAGAAAGCAACGTTGCCAGCTGAAGGACGGCAGTCGCAATGGTGAACGCGAAGAGTGAAAACTCTCAGCAATATAAACAGTGATAATTTAACGTTGTAAACTAAATTATGAGCTATTTTAACGCATCATCACGAACCAGCGCAAGTAGACAGTTAGTGAAAATCCAAACACACAAAAAAATACACTCACACAGCGCTGAACTATCAACTGAATTGTATTTCAAACTTCCTCTTCTTCGACCCCAAGGAATAGGTTGTCAAGGAAGAAAAGGGGAGGCAAGGCAAATGGGGGAAGGCAAAAGAAAAAGAAAAGGAAAACAGATGAATAGAAGACAAAGAAAAGGAAAATAAAGGAGAATAATACTAATGCACCAGAGTCCAAGAGTTACAAAAAATACAAAAATAATTACAAAATTAATCACGCACAGGTATAAACCAGGTGATATGCCGGCCTACTGTCGACTACACTCTCGGCGTAAATAGTTTGAGTGATGCAAAATGTCCAAGAGTTAGAGAAATTAGTTGTTAAATAATATAAGATGTAAACAAAAATCAGTGGTTATACTGGCTTACCGTGTACATTTTCGGGACGCATCATGCGAAACACTTCCATCGAGGGACTAGTCCCGGTCGGCGGATCATTGTCCTTGAGAAACTCGTACACGTCGATGGGCACGTCCCCGCTCGAAAACTCCTTTCCCGTGGTGGAATAGACGAGTTTCCCGTAAAGTCTAAACACGACGTCCGCGTCGTAGTCGTGCTTCCTCAGGAGCTCGGCTGCCACCAGTTCTCGCCACAAGTGCTTGCCCACCCAGGTGTTTGCGGCGCGCGCAATCGCACGCAGCACAACCTCGGAGGCCTCGTTCCCGGACGATACTCTGCCTTCGCGCCTCTCCAGAAAACCAAACACGTCCGCGTGCTTGTCCAAGAGCCGCTCGGCTATCGCGGTAGTCTTTTCGATCACGGTGGTCCACAGATCCATGTCGTGAAACACCGACCCGTAATCCAAATTGTCTTTTGAAGAAGTTTCTCTAAATACGGAGCTCATTGCGTCTTCTTCCGTTTCGGCGTCGCACACGAGCTCAAACAGTTTCACCGCCGCGTCTCCGTGTGCGAGTTTGGCCGCGAGGCTCGGATGGACGCGCTCGCTCCAGTCTGTTCCCGGGATCCGTTCGCGAGGCATCCGCCCGACTCTCTTGATCAGGCCGGCCCAATCCAGCCTGTAGTTTTCAAACGTGGACACCGCCTCACGGTATCGCTCGAACAGCCCTAACAACCTACGCTCGTCCTTCCGCAACTCGTTTATAAATTCGATCACGGTAGGGTTCAGTTCGCAAACCATGCCCTCGGCCAGCACGGTGGCCATGAGTTTAACGTCGATCCAATCGTTTCGGTAATTGAAGGCCCGAGAATGAGAGGTAATCATGGTGTCGTACTCTTCTTTCGAATAATACTCGCGCATCCGCCGAAAAAACCACTCGCAGACGGTGGACCGCTTCGCGAATGTCTTGGCCGCTTCCACGACCCTGACGAGAAAGTACTCGTCCAGGTCGGGGTGATCGTCCACGTAATTCAAGAGCGGAACGTTGGACCGAGCGTCCTTCAGGGTCTTCTCCATTATTTCGCACACCAGGGCGGCCACCTCGTGGTTGCCCGCCGCCAACAGAGCGTACTTGCGAAGAATCTCAACGTCTCTCTGAAGTGGCGGCGGGGGGAAGCGCCCAAAGAACACGTTTAGAGCCGTCTGTGTCTTTTCAATCGTGCGAACGCAAGCGACGTGCGCGAGAAGAAACCTCATACTGTCGACCGCGTCTCTGACATTTGCGAACGTTTTGGCAAAGGCACTCGGGTCGCACGACTCGCCCAGTTTGGCTCGAATCTTTGCCAGGGCCTCGGCCGCGTGTAGAACCCTGCCTCTGTAATCGGCGTCCGAGAGCACCACTTGCTTGACGACGCGATAATACAGACTACACAATTCCGGAGTAAACACGCCGAGTATCTCGTTGTACAAGTTCTTTACCGACGACACCGTTTTGAGGAGTTGCACTATCTCGGCCGTGTTGTAACCTCTTTCCGTGGCCAGAGTGGACAGCCACTCTTTGGGCGACCGCGTTCCGCGCGTCGTCTCCAACGCCGCGTCGTATCCAAATACCCCGTGGCGGTCTTCCGTGTAGTCGCTACCAACTCCCGTTAGAAAACCCCAGTGCTCTCCGAACGTAGTCAGGCGGCCCACTTCTTCGATCACGGTCCGTGTCCTATTCAAGCTTTCTCTGATCTT